>NC_044324.1:68073194-68698194 GCF_007399415.2 Gopherus evgoodei | reverse complement strand
AGTCTGCAAGCATTGCTGGGCTCCATTTGCCCTGATAGCCTGCTAGGAGATTCCACTGCTATAGTCTGGAGCCCAACAGCTCTGCCTTACTCTTGGGTAGTTTCAAATCCCTGACAAGGTCATTCAGTTCACCTTGTGTTATGAGGTGTGGTTCAGAGGAGGAGGATGAGAGAAAATGTGGGTCCTGTGACATTGATGGTTCAGGACCAGAAGTTTCATCCTCTTCTTCTTCCTCGTCTGACTCAAGTGAGAATGATTCTGGTGCATCAGGAACCGGCAGTCCTTCTCTGTGGGGTACTGGGTGTATAGCTGATGGAATGTTTGGATAATGCACAGTCCACTTTTTCTTTTTTGACACACCTTTCCCAACTGGAGGCACCATGCAGAAGTAACAATTGCTGGTATGATCTGTTGGCTCTCTCCAAATCATTGACACTGCAAAAGGCATAGATTTCCTTTTCCTGTTCAACCACTGGCCAAGATTTGTTGCACAAGTGTTGCAGCATATGTGTGGGGCCCACCTCTTGTCCTGATCTCCAATTTTGCAGCCAAAATAAAGGGGATAGGCTCTCTTAACCATACTGGTTATACTGTGCTTTTGTGATGCAAAAGTCACTTCACCACAAACATAACAGAAGTTATCTGCACTCTTCACACAAGTATGAGGCATCTCTGCTCACTTTGGCTAAACAGAAATGTGTCCCTTTGCAAAACCAAACACTGACAAATAAGAGAGCACGACACTGTATGATTTCTAGAGCTGATATAGGGCAATTTGTTAGCAGAGTGATGTAAGCTTCCTTATGATTGCATCATCCATGACTTCTAGGAATAACATGATGCAATTCATCTCATGTATGACGCAATACCAGCTTCAGATTGTATCATTCATTGTTTTGCCTAAAAAGCAAGTACTGTCTAAACCAGTCATAGATTTATTCATAGATCCAGTCAAAGATGTATTTTAGTCATTTCTGGTTTAAATTGAGATCCCTTCCCTTTATAACTCACTTATCTCCGCCATTCCGAAGTCAAGGGTTGTACATACTGACCCAATAGCATATCTTGAAAACTAGAGCCAATCAACAATTTTAAGCATCATTTTCATTCTCAGTGACCCAGAATTAGTAAAGTTGGACTACATTTATTTCAGAAGCATTTTGGCTGTAGAGCAGTGTAATTAATGATACAACTAATAATTGCTCTGCCAGCAGTGGGTGGGACCTCACATGCTAAGGGGGAGCTTGAAACCACAACCTGGCTCAGAGGCAAGAGTGTAACCAAATGATCCATGATGAGGATATACATTTTCTTGTGGAATTGGTGCTGAGAGAACACCCTTTGCAATCCACGCCACATTCAAACAACTATGATGTAAGAATTTATAGGAATGAGCCTGGTGACGAGATTGGTTTTGCCACATTTGTTTCATGTCACATTAGTGTATTTTTTCTTTTAGCTTATTTACTTTGGCTTCATCACACTCAGCTGATCATCTGTCTTTTTTGTACTGATGAAATATATGGATCTTCCAGCATTTACCACATACGCTTGTCCTAACATATGATCCCAGAGTTATTGGATACAGGCCGCAGATCTCTAGCTGGGTGGTCAGGTTTGTTCATTTAACCGACTGAGAATTGCAAAATCAGGCTCTCTACCAAAAGTGAGTCCAGGACCCAATTAGTCCAATTTAAGATATATGGAAGTAAATCTGATAGACTACATACTGTTAAGCATTTCAGTTTCACAGCCACAGAAAATCCCAGTCAGTAAATGGCAACCTTTCAAAGAATGAATAAGAAACCACAGCAGGACTGAAACTGCAAATAAGCAAATTGTTTTACAGATTTAATCAGCCTCATGTGTTTATTATCAACAACTTCTAAAGGGATTTGTTACTGATGAAGAAGAACAGCCAGCAGGAAATAGGGGCACACTGCAGTAAATCTGAGAATTCTAATCAATATGAGGAATGGGTATAAATTCTGTTCCTTTGATATCTGACCTCCCCATTTTATTAAGTAACAACTATTTATGTGCTCTGTTTTTTTGAGGTAACAGATTCGGTTGGATGCATTTTTGTTTTCTACTATCAGCTAAAAGAGAAAGTAATTATAACCTAAATTTTTAAACGTTATTTTCAAATGAATGAATAATTCAATAAACAAATTAGTTGCACTTCAGTGATGGGGAAAAATACCCTGTCTGGTGGTGATGATGTAGTGTCCCTCACAGTGTAAAAGGAAGGAGCTAAGAGAAATACAGGGCTATGCTGAAAATAATACTTCACATAAAATAAATGTTCACAATTTGGCACATCAAAGGGGAATTAAAATAACATGAAATCTATTATTCTGACACAGTCTATAGTGTTCAAAGTCACACACAAACACTGTTAGATACTGGATATACATCCTTTCTTCCCTGTATTGTATGAATAGATATAGTAACATGGCAAGATAGATCGATAGATAAAAGCTCTAGCTGAACACAACTTAATTGTCCCTCAGTAATTTCCAAGAACTGACCACCAACTCCAGAGAGCTCCAAAATGCAACAGTAGCTATTGTGTTCTTTCTTCCCTCCTCAGCAAAGAACAAGACTGCAGCGTAAGTTGTTCAGAACTATTAGGACCTGTAATGTGGGCAGTCTGACCTAACGCTCACAGCCGAAAGTAGAGTCAGGGTCAGTAGTCACACCAAGGGTCACAGCCAGAGTTAGAAGTCTCCTCAAGGGTTAAACCAGAGTTGGAGCCAGAGGTCACATCGGGATCAGAGCTAAAGTCAGAGTTAGAAACCATGCCAAGGGTCAAACTGGACTCAGAGTCACACCAAGGGTCAAGCCATAGTCAACAACAGGAGTTAGGGCAAGAAGCAGGAATAAGGCACAAGTCAAGGCAACAGAAAAATGAGCGGGAACCAGAGTTCTAGTCAGCAATAGATCTACTAACTAGTTGCTCAGACAAGGGGTGGGGCAGGAACAGGAAGCTTTATGCAAAGAGGTGCTAATCAAGAGTCTGCTGCTAGTCAGCCGATCATGCCGAGTCAGCAGATGTAGCCTCTCTTTGAGGGGTATCAGTTGCAGTTCCTTCAGCTGGCTTTGCACTGTAGTGATGCAGAGAAATAAGGCTCTTGCTTTGCAGCCCTGTTTGGCCAGGTGTTGAGGCTCATAGTGCTTGACAAGAAAGCTGATGTTTTTCTTTTCTTCTTGATGTTTTTTGCATTAATTGTTACTCAATCCCATAGAGAAATCAAAGCCTCCTGTTAAGACGAAAGGGAAAAAAATGTGAACTATCTTTTATGCCCCTTTTAATAATCTGATAAGTTACTGAGCCACATAAAACTTCTACTTTTATATGGGAATACGTTATAAATTAACTAATACCCTATACTAATTTATTTTATGGTATTGAATAGTGCCCATTGGCATAGGATCTAAGCATTGACACTTAAGATAAATCTTTAAACTAATTCATTAAAATGTAGAGAAGCAGAATCAGAAAAAATATCCATTATAAGCAAAAGTTTGAGTATATCATGTTATTTTGCATAGTAATTGTCATTCAAAATCTTAAAGCAATTTACAAAGATATAAATGGGAAAATTAAGTAAAAGCCCAAGTAGAATAGGACTAAGGTTTAAAACTATTAACAATTTCTATGCTCTTCATACTTAAAGAAAGGAATTCCACATGAAACAAGCAAAACAGGAACAAAAGCCAATACAATATTTTAATACAAGCTCAGATAAAACTCGATGTAGAAGTAACCCCAGGTACATGGGATCAGTCAAACACATAAGTCGAGCAAAACTGTGAAATTTCTGTACAACGAATTACTATTATATTCAGTATATTGTCAGATATCCATGCGTGTCCTGCAGAATTGATGTGGTCTATGTTGTAACTACCAGTAGAATTCTGCAGAAGGTAAAAATAAAATAAAAAGCAAAGCAAAATACTAGTCATTTTTGGGTTATTGTATCTCAGGGGTAGGCAACGTATGGCATGCGTGCCGAAGGCAGCACTCGAGCTGATTTTCAGTGGCACTCACACTGCCTTGTCCTGGCCACCGGTCCAAGGGGCTCTGCATTTTAATTTAATTTTAAATGAAGCTTTTTAAATATTTTGAAAGCTTATTTACTTTACATTCAACAATAGTTTAGTTATATATTATAGACTTATAGAAAGAGACCTTCTAAAAACGTTAAAATGTATTACTGGCATGTGAAACCTTAAATCAGAGTGAATAAATGAAGACTCGGCACACCACTTCTGAAAGGTTGTTGACCCCTGTGTAGCTGAATCTCACAGAGACCAAGACTTGAGCAAAAGTATCCAGACTCTGACAAGTTAACAAAGAATAGTAATATTCCTCAGGTGACAGTAGCATTTCTGATTATAAAGTATTAACTGGTATCGGGGAGAAGTATGAAGCAGAAATAACTCCAAGATTTCTAATGAAAGTGTCTATTGTTGCAGTCAACAAACAGATCCATCAGAGAAACTGTAAGAATACGTCAGGCTTATAGAGACATATTTTTAAAAATGGGCTGAACCTAGCCTCTAATTATGTACCTGTACTAAATTGCAGGGGGAGAAATTGTGCATACAAGTAATTATGGAAACAAGTGATAGCATTTAGACATCTCTCTGGTTTATGGGTGCATTCTGATAGGGTATTTATCATTTGTGCCCACAATTAATTGTGGGTGAAATATTTTTTGTTAAAATATTGACCTTCAAAAACCAAGTATCTGAATAACATTGCCAGAAAGAAACACACATAAATCAAAACTAAGTGAGCTAGAAATAGGACTTGGGTTCTTACAACCTAAGTAGGTAATAGCAGATGAGCCATTGTCCATGAAACCACTTGGAAAGATAAAATGGCTTAAATGCTGTTGCTCTAACACCAGGCCAGAATTCAAGTTGTTGCAATACTATAATTGAAGCTAAACTTTCAAAAGACTATTATAGTCGTAGAGTCAAGGAAATGAAGTAAAGAAATCCTTTATTGGCAGAGCGAGGCAAAGGAGTAGTTTGTTTGTAATGCCGGAATTATCTGCTGTGTTTGAAACTTTAAACCACATGACAAGTGAGAATCTTGAATTTGGCCTGAGATCACAGGGAGAGCTCTAAAATGGTTAATTTTTTACTTGGACTTTTCTGAGTATCTTTATTTGGGTAATCAGACTGGGAATCTCATGAGATCAGTTTCCTGAAAACTTTCTAATTAGGCAGGCCATTCAGCTGGTTTTAAGCTGGACAGTCTTGTTTTGTCCTAGCCCAGTACTGCTATAAAATAAAACATGGTTTTGTTTGATATCATCATGGACACACAGAAGATACCATTTTAGCGTGGTTGGGATCACTCAGGTAGGGGTGGATCCATATAATTCAGAACTCCTGTATTCTGGGCATGCATATGTAGCCATCCTATTTCTAACCTTCCTGATTCTGGCTGGGTTAGAAATTAAATCTTGATACAAAGCCCACTGTAGTCACTGGAATGTATTATTTTCCAATGACTCATACTCATAGACATTAAGGCCAGAACGGACCATTGTGATCATCTAGTCTGACCTCCTGCACATTACAGGCCACAAAACCTCCCCCACTCCTGAAATAGAACCCTAACCTCTGGCTGAGTTACTGAAGTCCTCAAATCATGGTTTAAAGATTTCAAGTTGAAGAGAATTCACCATTTACACTGACTTAAATCACAAATGACCGTGCCCCATGGTGTAGAGGGAAAGAGCCAGACATCCTTCCCAGGGAGCCAAACCACCAGCAGAGCCCTTGACCAGCTGTGGCGGGCAATGACCCTCTGGAGCCAGCTTGTGGGAAAAGCAAACCCTTGCCCCAAGAGACTAAGAGACTCAATGAGGGAGCAGTAAGCAGGCCACTTGACAAGGAGACCAGGCCCCAGCAGCCACAGAACAGTTTGACCAGATGCCAGTAGGAAGTAGCCCAGGGAATAGAGACATTGGTCCTGTTGTGTTGCCAGGAGGTAAGACAGTGACCTCACATTCTCACCTCACCCGGTTATGGGATCACCCATTGCTTCTAGGGCCCTGGGTTTGGACTCTGTGGAGCAGGATGGACGCAGGTCCCACTATTCCTGGCCTCGCATCAGGGGCTGGATGAGTGCTAACCCTTACGCTAGAAGGCTGATCCACTGATAGTTGATTTGCTCAACCTTCAGCCAGAAGATCTGAGCTATAGGCTATTGATTTGCTCAGCCCTTACCCAGAAGGACTGAGCCACTCACTCTCCCAGCTCAGCCTTCATTTAGGAGGCCTGAGCTACTGCTTGCTCAGTTGAGAGACTAACCAGCCCCTTCCGCAACATCAGGGAGATCCTGACGCATGTCTACCTGGAGTGTGCAGGTTGCAGCACCTTTTCCAGCTCCTTCAGAACCTTCTCCTAAGGTTCTGACTGCACTTTTCCCCACACTTCCTGATTTACACACACCCTATCTGTGGCTCCATGAAGTCACAAGACCTCTTCATCAACCTCCTCCTGGTGCTTACCAAGATGGCCGTTTATAAAAGTAGGAGGACAGGTTGGTGCTCTGTGTGACTGTGGGACCTATTTCTATTCCTCCATTCGATCATGCATCTGGGCAGAGGTCCTCTGGCCCACATCCGCTGGCTTCCTAGAGATCTTTAAGTAGCAGTGGGATCTTTGAGTAGCAGTAGCTGTCTAGGGTTCTCTGCTCAGTGTCTCCCTCTGATTCCCTGCTTATGGCCCTATGACCTCACACCTGTCCTTGTTTTTTTTATTAGTTGTCCCTAGAATCATTTGAGTCCTGGGTTTAATCGCTTAGGTTAGGGGAAGGACCTTTATACATGGGTAGGCTTGCGCCCACCCACTCCCGGATCTCAATAGGGGAGAGACTAATCAGCTGTGAGCACTGATTCCCTGCCACCACTGAAGGGGGTTCCCTGGGCCCTGAAATGCAGGAATGTTACAGGCATGCCTGGGGAACCCCAAAGGCATTAGAGGAGACTAAAATGCAAAGCAAAATATACACTATACACAGAAAATAATGAGGGCAAAAGAAATACAGAACTCACCCACTGCTGACAAAAGTAACCCTGGTCAAAAGCAAACAGACATAGAGACAGAGAATGGAACACTAGAGAGCCCAGGGAAATCCTTTTGTGGAACGTAGAGGCAAAATCCAGAGCCTCAATGAAATGCCAGTCAAAAGCTGTGAGATAGGAGAAGGTAAGCACAGCAGAACTGAGGACTCAGTAAACTCACTAATATTTAGTAAGCAATATATGGGGGCATAAGGAGCAAAAATAGAATCCTAGGGCCCTATCCTCCCTCCATAAATAAGTATTATTATCACCTGTTTCACAGATAAGGAACTAAGGCAGGGAGGGTATGAGATTTGCTTCTGACAGGATCAGAACATGGGAAATCCTGCCTGACAGTCCTGTACTCAAACAATTCTCACCTGTGTGAGTATAACACAATAGAGAAGTATGATACATTTGCCTTCACTTTTACAGGACTTATAATCCAGGTACCAAGCAAAAAGGATGACCTCAGCACAGGCCAGCAGTAGGTTTTTTCATCTTTAAAAAAAGCACTGAAGAAGTCAGAGGTTATGCAACAGTGACAGTTTTTCAGCACATATGTCTATACTTTGTGATCTGCCTCCTTGATTCTTTTCAGATGGCCTCTAGAATCATAGAATCATAGAATATCAGGTTGGAAGGGACCTCAGGAGGTCATCTAGCAGGACCAATCCCCAACTAAATCATCCCAGCCAGGACTTTGTCAAGCCTGAGCTTAAAAACCTCTAAGGAAGGAGATTCCACCACCTCCCTAGGTAACCCATTCCAGGGCTTCACCACCCTCTTAGTGAAAAAGATTTTCCTAATATCCAACCTAAACCTCCCCCACTGCAACTTGAGACCATTACTTCTTGTTCTGTCATCTGCTACCACTGAGAACAGTCTAGATCCATCCTCTTTGGAACCCCCTTTCAGGTAGTTGAAAGCAGCTATCAAACCCCCCTCATTCTTCTCTTCTGCAGACTAAACAATCCCAGTTCTCTCAGCCTCTTCTCATAAGTCATGTGCCTCAGACCCCTAATCATTTTTGTTGCCCTCCATTGGACTCTTTCCAATTTTTCCACATCCTTCTTGTAGTGTAGGGCCCAAACTGTACACAGTACTCCAGGTGAGGCCTCACCAATGTCGAATAGAGGGGAATGATCACGTCCCTTGATCTGCTGGCAATCCCCCTACTTATACAGCCCAAAATGCCGTTAGACTTCTTGCAACAAGGGCACACTCTTGACTCATATCCAGCTTCTCATCCACTCTAACCCCTAGGTCCTTTTCTGCAGAACTGTTGCCTAGCCATTCGGTCACTAGTCTGTAGCAGCACATGGGATTCCTCCGTCCTAAGTGCAGAACTCTGCACCTTTCCTTGTTGAACCTCATCAGGTTTCTTTTGGCCCAATCCTCTAATTTGTCTAGGTCCCTCTGTATCCTATCCGTACCCTCCAGCATATCTACCACTCCTCCCAGTTTAGTGTCATCTGCAAACTTGCTGAGAGTGCAATCCATGCCATCCTCCAGATCATTAATGAAGATATTGAACAAAACTGGCCCCAGGACTGACCCTTGGGGCACTCTGCTTGATACTGGCTACCAACTAGACATGGAGCCACTGATCACCACCCGTTGAGCTCGACAATCAAGCCAGCCTTCTATCCACCTTTCCATCCAGTCCATTCATCTAGCCCATACTTCTTTAACTTGCTGGCAAGAATACTGTGGGAGACTGTATGTACTGCTAAAGTCAAGGAACAACACATCCACCATTTTCCCCTCATCTATAGACCCAGTTATTTCCTCATAGAAGGCAATTAAGTTAGTCAGGCCTGACTTGCCCTTGGTGAATCCATGCTGACTGGTCCTGATCACTTTCCTCTCCTCTAAGTGCTTCAGAATTGATTCCTTGAGGACCTGCTCCATGATTTTTCCCAGGACTGAGGTGAAGCTGTAGTTCCCCGGATCCTCCTTCTTCCCTGTTTTAAAGATTGACATTACATTAGGCTTTTTCCAGTCACCTGGGACCTCCCCTGATCGCCATGAGTTTTCAAAGATAATGGCCAATGGCTCTGCAATCACATCCGTCAACTCCTTTAGCACCCTCAGATGCAACGCATCTGGTCCCATGGACTTGTGCTCGTCCAGCTTTTCTAAATAGTCCTGAACCACTTCTTTCTCCACAGAGGGCTGGTCGCCTCCTCCCCACGCTGTGCTGCCCGGTGCAGCAGTCTGGGAGCTGACCTTGTTCATGAAGACAGAGGCAAAAAAAGCATTGAGTACGTTAGCTTTTTTCACATTCTCTGTCACTAGGTTGCCTCCCTCACTCAGTAAGGGGCCCACACTTTCCTTGACTTTCTTCTTGTTGCTAACATACCTGAAGAAACCCTTCTTGTTATTCTTAACATCTCTTGCTAGCTGCAACTACAAGTATGATTTGGCCTTCCTGCATGCCTGAGCAATATTTTTATACTCCTCCCTGGTCATTTGTCCAATCTTCCATTTCTTGTAAGCTTCTTTTTTGCATTTAAGATCAGCAAGGATTTCACTGTTAAGCCAAGCTGGTCGCCTGCCATATTTACTATTCTTTCTACACATCAGAATGGTTTGTTCCTGCAATCTCAATAAGGATTCTTTAAAATACAGCTAGCTCTCCTGGACTCCTTTGCCCCTCATGTTATTCTCCCAGGGATTCTGCCCATCAGTTCCCTGAGGGAGTCAAAGTCTGCTTTTCTGAAGTCCAGGGTCCATATTCTGCTGGTATCCTTTCTTCCTTGTGTCAGGATCCTGAACTTGACCATCTCATGGTCACTGC
This sequence comes from Gopherus evgoodei, assembly GCF_007399415.2. NCBI lineage: Eukaryota > Metazoa > Chordata > Testudines > Testudinidae > Gopherus > Gopherus evgoodei. The sequence goes on along the minus strand of NC_044324.1, from coordinate 68,688,300 downwards.
CTCCCAAGTTCCCATCCATTTTTGCTTCCTCTACTAATTCTTCCCAGTTTGTGAGCAGCAGGTCAAGAAAAGCTCTGCCCTTAGTTGGTTCCTCCAGCACTTGCACCAGGAAATTGTCCCATACATGTTCCAAAAACTTCCTGGATTTTCTGTGCACTGCTGTATTGCTCTCCCAGCAGATATCAGGGTGATTAAAAATGAAAGCCTCAGTGCACTCTCCCCAGGCGAACTCCCAGGAAAACTCCCTCTATTAGCCTCTGCTGTTCACCATTCAGCTGGTTCATTGCTGACTGCCTTTTTATAACAGTCAGGCCCACTCAAGGCCCATCTGGAACAAAGCACTCCCAATTCACACTTTTCAAACAAACAATCAAGCACACGGTCAAACTGACAAACTGGCAACTGTCCCCGCAACAGACACTCAGATACTCACCAACACAGTCCCCCTAATGCAGCACTTAGCGTACCTCCTCTTGGACAGATCCCAGGCAAACTCCCTCTGTTAGCCTCTGCTGTTAGCTGCCATCAATGTTTGCGTGCTGTAGTTTGCCCTTAAACTGAGTGCCAGCATCCATTACTTTTCATTCACTTATGTTTTGACAGGACGTGTTCTTAATAAAGTCCTCTGTGCACAAGCTAGTATAACCTGTCTCTTTATCTGACTATTTATTTCCATTTCAGTTCTCTGTGAATCTGTGGTGGGTACTACACAAACCCCTTGGCTTCCTTTCCCAAAGTATTCTACATCAGCTCATAAATATGCATGAACAATCTGGTGTAAATAGGCACGTGATATCAATGGAGAAAAGCGTTAAAGAAAAAACAATCTGAAGAAGAGATGGTGCTTACAATGATCAGCATCCTGCCCATCTAAACATATCTTTGGTGCACGTGCTCATGCCTGTGTGCATCTGTCATCGTGAGTGTGGCATTATGCCTCATATTCTTCATAGTAATATTATTATGATATGATTATGACATAATTATAATGTACTTTATGCAAGATAGGTCATGTGAGATATCATTGGAAAGGTTTTAATTTATTGAATTATCCTATTTGTATGCATGTATCATTTTTATATCTGAAGTTAGGAATATTGACTATGTGTCTGTATTACAAATTGTGTTTACACATGGGGAATGCCCACTAGACAAAAAGCTATCAGTCTAGATGGCTGGCTGGGAAGAAAACATTCAAGTTAATCGACCATTAGGGAGAAAAATAGGCCTTAGAAGAAGGTAGTCTTCCATCAGGAAGCCTTCCAGAGGAGTCTTCCCGTGGACACTACAAACAGCCTCTGAGTCATGGCTGCTATGTCCCTACAGGGGCATGTGACCAAGTCACCTGGTACTGGACTCCATCATAGAATACGAGTGTTTTTTCCACTGAAAGGCGTGAGAACTAAAGTTAGAGACAAAGGGTTCCCACCATATGCAAAAGCTATTTAAGGCAGGGGAGTGACATCATTTTAGTTCTTCTTCACTGTCTCGCTGCCCAAAGGGAAACTTGGAAACAACTGAGAAACAAGGACTGAACTGTGGGGAGAAGGGCTGAACCCTGGCTAGAGGGATTTCTAGCCTGTGAAAGGAATACCTGGAGTTTTAAGCTGCAAGCAAGTGCAGCGTGCCTTCAAGAATATCTGCAATCTGCCTAAAACAACATTTAGTGTGAGAATTTGCTACACATATCCAATTTCTTTAGTATATTAATCTTAGTTTGTGTGTTTTGCTTTATTTGCTCAGTAACCCGCTTTGATCCGTTTGCTTAAGTTGCTTTAATCATTTAAAATATATCTTTTGTAGTTAATAAACTTTTTTATGCGTTGTCTAAAAGCAATGTGTGGAAGTCATAACTGGAGGCAGAAAACTGTGTATATTTTCCACACTGAGGGTGGGGGCGAATCTCATGAGTTTATGCTGTACAAATCTCTGTGCAGAGCAAGATGGTATAATTTAGAGTTTACCTTCCAGAGGGGGCCGGGTGTGTTAGGAACTGGGAGGTACATTAGCTGAAACCTTCCCATGCAGAGCTGATCTCAGGAGGAGCTGCAGCTAGGTGTGTCCATACCTGCGTACTGGTGAAAATGTGAGACTGGGAGCATGTCTGCAGCTTGTCACAGCATTACCAGGGCCGCCCAGAGGATTCAGGGGGCCTGAGGTCCTCAGTGGCGGGGGAGCCCCGCTTTGGCGGTAATTCGGTGGCGGGGGGTCCTTTTGCTCCGGGACTTGCTTCCGAAGTGCCCCGAAGACCTGCGGTGGGGGCCCCCTGCCATCGAATTACCGCCGAAGACCGGCACTTTGGCAGTGGGTCCTGGGGCAGAAGGGCCCTCCGCTGTGGATCTTTGGGGCACTTCAGTGGTGGGTCCCAGAGCAGAAAGACCCCCCTGCCACCGAATTGCTGCCAAAGACCCAGAGCGGAAGAAGCTCCGGAGGCTCAGGCCCCGCGAGAGTTTTCTGGGGCCCCTGGAGCGAGTGAAGGACCCCGTTCCAGGGCCCCTGAAAAACTCTCGTGGGGGCCCCTGCAGAGCCCAGGACCTGGGGCAAATTGCCCCACTTGCCCCCCCCTCTGGGTGGCCCTGAGCATTACAAGGGAGTGGGAACCCAGGTTGGTGGGTCAGGCAGGCACAGTGGTAACCCAGTTCCAGGCGGCACAGTGACTTCAAAAAATGGACTACATTTCCATAACATATAGGAACAATTATTTGCTGATAAGCAACGATGATTGTGGGTAGATGGGGTATTATCTGAAGCCAGGGGAATCTTAACAGTCCTTACAGTTATAAATTCCTAAAGGGCACAGGATTTTCTATTGCTATTACAGCTCAGAAGAGGATGAACTTCTAAACATGTTTAAAATGCTTCTCCAAGGTAGTTTCATGTCCAAGGATGAGTATTCTGCAATTAGTGGGTATCCATTACACCTCCTTATGGCTTTCCATGGGAAGTTCCCAAGCAGATGGCTAAATAGAACTGACTAGAAAGCATTCTGCAAGATGACCACATTTCTGCTGAATAGCTAGAAAGCAAAGGAAGCCCATTATGTGGTTTCTGCAAGTCTTGTAATGCGTGGAAAAGATAGGTAACATTTCTGCTGAATAAATGGCGTTGTAATTATCTATATTTTCTCTACTAAACTGCATGGCTCAAAGCTTTTCATATGCATTGGAAGGAAGATATTTGTTGCATGAAATACACTAAATATTTACAAAGTGTCTGCTTACTTTTACATAATTTGCAAAAGAGTCATTTAAAAGCAATATATACCATTCTTGGTTAAAAAAAAAAAGCATACCAAAACTCTCATGCTATACATTTATAAATCAAGTTATTTGCAAATATTGCCTCTATCTCTTTGAACCCCCTATGTACTGTAATTTATTTTCCTACTGTGGTAAGTGTGCTATTTACAAATGATCATTACAAAATTTTTTTCTGAGAGAATCACACAGAACCATTCTAAAGACACCTTTGGGCTTACACAACATATGGCTTCCATATATGGTACATTCCATAGAATTGCTTCTAGCTGTGAAAAGGAATAGACGTGATGCAGTCATTTCTTTTGGAGTTCAGCTTGCATTACAGACATCTCACTCTTATTACACTTTGCCTTCCAATGATCACTTCCCGCTTCCTTTTTAATTTTCTCCTTTCTCAGACAAACCTTTTAATGTCGATATTCATTCTCACTGGGTCATTCCATTGGTGTTCAGCTTTTCATCAAGCCTGGAAAAATGCTGTATTGTTCCCCTTTAGTTCACCTCCTATTTTGGATAGAGCTGGTAATGTAAATATTAAAATACTATTGAAAGTCTGTCACCACAATGCACTTGAATGTGAAGGAAACTTGGAATTACTTCAAGTGAAAGTTACAGAAACTATCTGAAGCCTGCATCCTAAACAAGGGGGAAAAATGTGTAGGGAAGGGTTGCAGACCAAGCTGGATGAACAAGCATCTCAAACAGATGATTTAAAAAAAGAAGAAAGCCTACAGAGAATGGAAGATGGAAGGAAATTTCCCCTGGGTCTGGTTGGCAGAGACCCTGGGTTTTTTTCACTTTTATGGTCTGGCTTCAGCTGAGATGCAGGACCCTGCTCTTATATTTCCTTCCCTCCACCCTCACACTTCCTGCAAGAGGGGTGGGGACGGGTTAGCTGAGCCCAACAGAGTGAGTTAATCTCCCTGTCACTGGAATGAAGCCACTCCACCTTATTAGAATGCCAGTCCTGGAAAATGGAATGCACTGCAAATGAGGATGGGATAAAGTCTGGCTCAAACTCAAAAAGAAACCAATGGCTAATACTAGTATGTCCAGGCAGATTGCTCAGCCAGAATATATTCTTCTATTATGTGAGGAGCAATATCTGTCAGTAAACTTCAAAGGCCTGCTTTTCTCAGGATGGAGGAGTGTAGCAGCTCAGGTACACTGTGGAAGTAATGTACTTCCTTTGCTTATGGTCAGGTGACTCTTAAATCTTCTTTTCAGGACCTTCTTCTGGTCACCCTAGAGATAAATAATAATACATTAAAAAAAGATTGCCTTTTCTGTCCTCTCTCCGGCGTAACTGCTGTCAAGTCAGTATCACCACCAATGCCTTTGTGGTGGTAGAATTACAATCATCATTATTACATACATAACTACTGCACACCAGCCATACAACCATTACAACCACCAGCTGAAGCACTGAACACTGGAATATGCAACTGGTAGCATCGCTCCTGCAGTTGATAACCTTAGCTGGTGTAGTGTAGATGAATTGGGCCTGATTCCTCTCACATAGGCTGGGATCAATCAGGAGTAAATCTGTCGAAGTCAATGGAGTTACACTATGTACAATCAATGCAAGTCAGAGTAGAGTCAGACCTGCTTTGTCTGTGCTGCTTTTAGTTGAGAAAATGCAGATGAACTTTCATTGCTTAAATTAGATTGGGGGAGCCAGTGGCCTGGGTTCTGTGCCTGTGAAAGGGCAGAAGGGGAAGGAAGACTCACCCATACACACCTAGTGTGTCTCTGTGTGGCCTCCCCTAGACCTTAGGTCCAGGTACATATGGGTAAATGGCTGCTTGCCCCTCCTCTCCAAACAAGGCAATGCTAATGGACAGTCTTGGCCCTTCCCATCACTCCCAACTCATAGGCCATTGTAGCTAGAAGGACATGTGGAGATAACAATCCACAGATGGCATGGGTCAGTAAGGGAGCAGCAAAGAAGGAATTGTGACTCAGTGAGGCATACATGATTCCTCCCATGCTGCCCCTTCGTCATGGCTCAAAGGAGAATCTGATTATTGTTATCAGCTAGAATGTAGTACCTAATCAGAATCACATCTGACAATTTACACATGCCTGAAGCTGTTGCATATGTGTATTATTTATATGAACTGTTCTGATAATTCTGTTCCACAAGGTGGGATTGAGCCTTTATGGGGCACCTTATATCTGGCTGTTCCTTTGTGAAGGCCTATTCCTTTGCTGATGCAGAATGTACTGGGTATCTGTATGCAAACATTGTGTTAACTACTGGAATGGGTTACCTAGGGAGGTGGTGGAATCGCCTTCCTTAGAGGTTTTTAAGATCAGGCTTGACAAAGCCCTGGCTGGGATGATTTAGTTGGGGATTGGTCCTGCTTTGAGCAGCAGATTGGAGTAGATGATCTCCTGAGGTCCCTTCCAACCCTGATATTCTATGATTCTGTTCATTACTGATATAGCCTGACACTGAATACCTTGATATCAATGTAATATCTATTTAAAGTACCAACAAATCCATTCAGTAGTGAAGAGGTTAAAATATCTTAGTGTATCTAGTTTAAATTCCTTTATTTTGTTTAACTATTCCTAGAGGCTTCTAAATTCTGATTAAGTGCAGTAGAGTATGAAACTGCAGGTAATCTAGGAGCTTTTAAGGTAGGTTCTCAAGGACAGGGTTTAAATAGCTTGTAAAACATATACACACATGTTGAGCTGAGGGTGGATTCCTACTGGCTTGCCATCTAAAAGCACTGCAGGTACATTTGGATTTGCCAACTTTAACTGTAGTATAAACTCACTTTAATTGCTTCATTATAGGATCAAACAAGAAGTTACAGGAGAAATGAATGCAGAATCTCTACACTGTTTAAACATGAATAATGAATGGTGGCAAAGGGCACAGAAGAAAATGTGAACCTGTGGGTGTGTATTTAGTTGTTATGGAAAACCAATGCTGCTGTTTCATAGCTTTTTGTTATTTTCATAATATTTGTGTAGTGTCTCACTCTTTGATCATCTGCAAATGGTTTTCGTCAAAGATCTGTTGATTTCCCCCCCCAGAACACCTTATTCTCTTAAAAAAAAAAAAACAAAAAAACCAAGCAAACATAAGAACTGGATCCTGAGACACTGGAAGAGGACATGGAATGCTGAACAGTGCCATGACCCTGCTTTCTCAAATAACATTTAGAGAGGCCAGAAATTATTAGGCAGTTGCAAAGTCTGATAAACAGTGTGCCCCCAAATAATTTGCTCTTTGCCTAGAGAAAATATAGAACAAAGATGTACCCACTAGTTTTGTGGTAGAGGTTTAATAAGTGAGAAATTGTTCCGTGGAGCTAGCAGAAGATTTGAGGACCAGATACTGGCCTATGCTATAGAGCAGGAAATTTTGCAGTAAATGGGCACCTGAGGATTTCTGTGGATCGTTAAAACTTGCTCCATGCCATTACCCTGGCATATGGGTCATGTTGTGAAGGTCTTGGCTACAGTACTCTGTACTTCAGTGTCCCGTGGTTGGTGTAATGTCCATTAGGGGTCATTACATGTTGCTATAAGTTAAAGCAGCATTGCAGCTGTCATAACTCAGGCCTGGCCCCCCAAAATCTCCCTACTTCCCCCCATGATCTGAGTAGAGCTTAGCTGAGCCTGAAGACCAGGCCCTAGGACAATTTCAAGTCTGGGATTCTATATAGTTGCTGGTAAAACACTGAATACAGTGAATACTCTTAATATGGAAACCTTGGTGGATTGCCTGTTTTCATTTTTTGTTTTTTTTGATGGAACTAGCTGTCCATTTAAGAGACAGACCCATTTTAAAAGTTTGAAAAGACTTAAACCACAATACTGTGCTAAACGTGGCCCATCTCCTGCAACTGTCTGTGAATAGGTATAAGAATATGGGGTCTTGTTGATTCCACTGGCCTTTGTGCAGGCTCACAGTCCACCCACATGTACTCAATTGCAGGACCAGTGCCTAAAAAGACAAGAGTAACTTTCACTCCATTTTTTCTCTTTGTTTCCTCTTCTTTTTATGTTTGTTTGACAATTTCTCTGTGACTAGAGGCCAGAATTCCATTTTCAGTAGCCACCCTGGGCTTCTGGAACTTACCCTCATTGGAGAAACAGGCTGTGTGTGACTGTGATGGGGCAGCTATCCCCTCACTGGTATGTAAGCGGTTAAAGCAATCTTGGGGAGGCTGCATGGGAAGCAGCCAATAAGGAAAAGATTTGTAATGCCAGCCAATTAGGGGAAGGTTTATTGGAGGAGCCAGTCAGAGCCAGGCTGCTGCATATAAGAAGGGGCTGCTGAGCAAAGCAGATGCAGTAATTCCCTAGAGTTTGAGGGAAGAGAACCATGGACAGAGCAGTGTTGGGCAGGGTCAGTAGAGTATGAGGAAGCTCCAGGCTGACAGTTGCCCGACTCAGGCCCTGATACAAGGGCAGAGGAGATGAGAGGTGCAGGGGCTGCAGGGAAGTGGCCTGGGGAAGGAGATGGTGGAGTTGAAGGAGGGGCAGCACATGGCTGCCAGCTGTAGGGTCCCTGGGTTAGAACCTGGAGTAGTGGGCGGGCCTGGGTCCTCCCCTTGTTTAATCCCCTTGCCACTGAGGGGAGTGGCAGTGTACAGACTGCAGTTTGCCACTGAGATAAGTGGCTAGAACCTGGACTGCAGTTTGCCACTGAGGCAAGTGGTTGGACTGAGGACTGTTGGTCCCCCTGGAAAGGCGGAAAAAACTGAGGGGGGCACAGCCAGGGAGCTGTGTCCAGAAGAGGATGACATGGTCAGGGGAGTGATTGGGTCCTGGAGGTAGAGACAGAAGTGATGATGGGTGAGACACCACCAGAGGAGGGTGCCCTGGCAACTCCAAGCTAATTCCCAGAATAGCCAGCCAGAGGTGCCATGATGGTGAGCCAAACACGCTGTTAGAGTGGCCTATATACCCAGACTTTCTTTGAAGTGTGGCTTGAGTGGGTGGAGCGGGACTTGCCTTTGAGTCACCGCACTTCATTGCTGACTTTTGATTAGCCTATATATTTTCTGTGTATTTTTAAATTTGGATTATTTGTGGCTAGAACACTGAATGGCATGTTTTAATATATCTAATTAGGTGAATTGGAATGAGCAATGAAGTCAAAGGGGAGGAGAACAGGAAGCTTCGTGCACAGCACTTTTGCTTGGGAAGCCAAGTCACTAAAACTTTTTCAAAAGATAAAAGAACCTCAATCCTGTGTCTTAGAACCCTGGAGGAGTCACATCCAAAGTGACATTTTTGAAGGTGGGAGATGGGGATTGGGAGGGAGTAATAGAGATTTTACCTTTGAAAAATGCACTCCCATAGCAGTTGGTAAAGCACACATGGTGAAAAGCTGCTCCAAAACATAGAACTCTAAACTGCACCTTATCATCCCATTAGTTTTCAATGGGAGTATTAACTGGTGGGTGTTTGAGTGAGTGCAGATGTTCCAGACAAGGAAGGGGAAAAATTTATCCACATAAAATAACAGTGCCCTCATTTTTGTCTCTTGGCAGCCCAGCAGAGGTCCTGATCCAGCTCCCACTGAACTCAATGGAAATAATCCCATTGGTTTTAATGGGATCTGGATCAAGCCCCTATATCAGACAATCTGTAACCAGGATGGAAGAATAGGGTTATTGGTGTAAATTACAATCTTTTTGAGGGGGTTGGTTGAAATATGTACCCGTCCAGTCACATGCACATGGCACACGAGACAAATTCACTGGTTTTCTAAATATTTCATGAAACCTCTGGAATGTTTTGGGAGTGGGCCAGAGCCTGGAAGAAAAAAACATTGGAGCTTCTGGGGGAAAAATAGCAGTAATTGTGTAAAAGAGCATTAATTTAGAGTGACTAAGGAAAGCTGCTGAGCAGGCAGACTGGTTGTATGAAGTTCCAGATTTAGAAATTTTGTTGGAAATCAAGCGTTTCAATAAAATATAGAGAGTTTGGGCTAAGACTTATTTTTACCTCTTGGTTTTGCTAAGAACTCTTCCCTGATGATTAATATCGCACATTATCAGACCTGTACGCAGTGCCATCTAGTGGGTCTCGGAGTCCCACTGGTTTCCTTTTCTTTGAACTATTAAAATAGCATTGTAGATAGTTTTATCATTTACTCCAAAAACTAGCATATTTATTTCAACACTACCATTCCAGCTAACTCAAAAATGGTTAACTTACTACCACATACAATATTTAAACAAGACTAAATCTCGTAAGAGCCATACAAGACTGAAATACATCATCTGCTATCATAGTCGGCATGTTATATGGGCCCGTGGTGCCCCTGCTCCACCAATGTTTGGGCTTATATTTTTGGAGCCGTCCGGTCCATAGGACATATCGGGGCAACCGCCCTGGGCCCCGTGCTTTGGGGGGCTCTGTGCTTCATGGGGAAGCAGGGTCCAGGGCAGCCTGGGGGTGTAGTGGGCGGCCTGACACTAGTGGCAGCAGGCGACCTGGCCCAAGCCTCCCCCATTCCATGCTGCCTCTTCCCACCCTTGTTTTGCCCTCTCCCCACGCCCACTCCCACCCCTTCCCCAAGCGCCTGGCCTGCCTCTTTCTGGCTTCTATCTCTTCCCCCGAGTGACTCCGGGAGCCAGCAGAGTGGGGCGGGCTGGGTCGCTTGCTGCTGCTGGTGCCAGGCCCCCTGCTACGCCCCCAGGCCACCCTGGATCCTGTGTCCCCCAGAAGCATGGGGCCCCCCAAAGTGCAGGTACCAGGGCAGTTGCCCTGGTCTGTCCTATGGATGGGATGGTTCTGCTTGGACCTATTCTGGGCACCACCAAAATTATACAAACCTGATGTCCATGTCTGCTATGTAAGCCTCATTGAGAACAGAAAAATGCTCACGTGAAGAGCAGGAGATGAGCATTATGAAGGGTATGTGTAAAGCTTTTCTCCAAGAGAAGGGGTAGCAAAGGGCCAGACAACAGAACAAAAATTGCTTAAAGATAAAGGGCCATTTCCTATGATACGATCTGTTACCTGCACAAAATTTTGTTACTCACACACTCTAGGGGGAATCCACCGTTACCCTGTTCCTAGGGCTCAGGCATAACCTTATACCCTTTACCCTTCTGTGGGCTCAAGGCACAATCCTGTTAATTTGGGCACCCCCACCCTTACCCAATTCCCAGAGCACAGGTTTGCAAGACCTCTTATCAATGAATGGGCTTTACACAGTAATATCCTTATCCCCTCTTTATTAACAATTACCAAGCAAAATACACATGCTAAGCATACAATGCGATGCTCAGAAATCCAGATCATGCAGGTGGACTTTCCCTGTTGGTCAGGCAAGGTCAGTCTCATCTGGATTCACAGCCTCCTACATTTAGGATTATTAAGACTCAGGGAAGAATTGAGCCCAATATGTGTAATCAAATCATACTTTCTGGGCTAGACTGTGAACTTCCTCAGAAAGCAAGCATCTAGTCTGATATTTTTTCTCCACATAAGGCCTGCCTCATTGTGTGACAGCCTGTACATACATGTGATGTTCTTGGAAGTAAGTTGCTTGATATGTCAGAACAGACTTGCTTTTAACTATTGGTGAAACAACTACCATCTGCACAACACAATACCACTAAGAGTCAAAATGCTGAAGGAAACATGAAAAGATCACATTAGAGAAGGAAAAGATACTGTAACTTTGTAATCCTAGCCTCACCTTTATCTCCTAATGTGCAGATTGAATCTAGCAAGATCAAATGTGAAAAATAAAGTTGTTTTCCCTCTCAGGCCAAGGTCAGACTTTGGGTATTTCACAGGATTTCACAAATACTCGACTACTTTTATTGCTGTCTTTCAAATCATTTATAGGTTCAGTGAAGAACTAAATAATTTTGCAGTTTTAGGTTCCAAGCCTGTTCCTTTTGATGTCACTTCCATTGACATTAATGGGAGATGTTTAGTTCCCCTCGTACAAGTACTGTACTGCAATCTCTTTATCATGAAAGTACACCTCATGTAGATGTAGATTTTCTTTGTTACAAGTTGTGCTTTAAAGCTATAAAGATTGCACTACCGTACTTGTATGAGGGGAATTGAAAAATACTATTTCCCTTCTCTACATTTTTACAGTGAAAATATTTGTATTAAAATAATATCAAGTGAGCACTGTACACTTTGTATTCTGTGGTGTAATTGACATCAATATATTTGAAAATGTAGAAAACATCCAAAAATATTTAAATAAATACTATTCTGTTAAACAGCATGATTAATCATGATTAATTTTTTAATCACTTGACAGCCCCAATAATTCTATATAATCATACAAACAGAATACAATAACTTCATAAGAAACAGAAACCCTGCTACACCCTCACATGGAATAGCGTCTCATTATCATAGTATCAACTTCTTATAAACCCTATAAGAAGGCCAAAATACTCCAAGTAAGACCTTCATGCCAAGTGGGTATGGCCAAGGTGGTGACCGTATGACCTTCAGCAAGAGTTTCAGCTGAGCATCTCAGCTATGGAAAGAACAAATCCAAGGGTCACATGGGATGGTAAAAAAATATGAGTCTGTTAGTGAGCCAGTAACTGAAGAATACAATATAGTAAAACTATAAACACATATTAACCATTTAGGCCCTGATCCAGGAAAGAACCTGCATTTGCTAAACTCTAAGCATGTGAGTAACAATGCAGTTGTAGTCAATGGAATAAAGTTAAGCAGGTTAACTGCTTTGCTGGATCAGAGCCTTAGAAGATACAAGTTACAGGAGAAAAACATGGTCCTTAAGCATGGTATAATTTCACTAATGAGCCAACAGAGGCATCTTTAGTCCAATCAGGCATGGAATCAATATTTATTCCAAGAAATGATAACTGACTCATGTTAGAAATGTCTGTGTGAGTCATTCAGAACTGTCACTGCTTCTGTTGCTTGGTGGTACAAAAACAGTGGAGCACCCATTGGACAGGGAAAAACTTAAATATGTCTTAGTAAATTTTCACATCTGTGTGTGTCTTGTAAACCCTTATGCCTTTTTCCCACAGTACGTTACATATGTGTTCCATAGCTTTCTGGGCCAAACATTTTCTTTTGCTCTAGAGCTATACAATTACCCTTTTTTTTCTTTTGCATTGCTTCTTGTTTTCTCTTTACTTTCCATATAATTTTCCTCCTCTTTGCCTTTGGCTACAGATGACTTTTTTCTGAAAGAACATCTTGTACCTAACCCATAAAGTGTTTAGTTTCATTTATACTGCTGCCGATAGGGATGAGACTGGCAGAATCAGCGTTTGGGATTTCTGGCTTCCCTTACTCTTTCTAGAGGTTTGCTAAGGGAATACTTTTGGAGTGGTGAGCAGGATATCACCTCCAATTAATATGAATGGGAGCTGTGTTGCCAACTCCCTGTTCACAGGGTTGGAAATATATTTATTAGATTATATCTTCTCAACAGCAGAAAAATGTTGTCTTGGTTCTTTTGCTGTTTCTTTCTCTTTTGTGGTCACTTTTGAAATACTATCTATTAAACTGTTGATGTAAAGCCTCTGTCTCATCCCTTTAAAAAGAAACACAATTAAATAAATGCATCAAATTAATGTCCCAGATTTGTCATCAGTGGAACTCCCAATGAGATTGTCCCCATGTATCAGCAGCACTCCCTAGATGGGACACATACTGCTCCTTCTTGGAGATGTAAACAGGTTTGGAATTGGATTTTTTTTATTGGAAAATGGCAAGTAAACAGCAATTTCACGGCACACACAAAACCAATGGAAAAATATTTCTGATAATAAATCAAAATGTGCAGAGAGGTAAATTATGAAAAATGCTGCTAAAGTACTCTTAGAATTTGATTTAAGGCTATTACCTTGTATATTTTGACATGTGATGTTAACAATTTGTGTTACAAATGGTTACAGAGTTTTTTGAATCTCAACATCTACTATCTTTAAAATTATTGTCTGAGGCCTCCCCCACACCAAATTTCCTGTAACTGTGAAATTTAAATTGACATAAATAGAACAAAATACTTAAAAATAACATAGATATTATCTGTCGCAATTATAAAAAAAGATCAAATTCTGCCAAGCCTAGATGTAAGGTGTGCTGGGCTGTGCTGGGCTGGGCCCTACATCAATTAGAGTAGCTCCTGGACTTATGGCAGCTCCACAAAGCTGGCTATGGGCTGTTCTGCAGCCACTCCCACATCTGCCATGGAAACTCCTCCGGCATGCCGCTCCCATACGGTGGGAGTTGGGAGAGGGGGTATTTTCCCAGCAGCCAATTAAACTGGCCTTATGGTATCTTTTCCATGGCTGACTTGCCACAAGGTAGAGCGAGGTATTTAGCCCTTTGAGTCTTGATACGGAATTGAGGTAGTATTGTCTAGAGATCTATTTATTTTACTGGAATTATGTAATTGGGTACCTTTAAAATACAGAAACACAGAAGTACATCTGCTAGTTTGAGATAACCACTCAATATGAAAAAAGCAGAAAGGAAAAGATCCCCCACAAACACTATGCTGAGGAATGACAAAGAAATTTAATTGTTTCATCTGAAGAGTTCAAGAGATTGAGGACTTTAACCAGTGAAGGTATAGATGAGAGAAAGGGGTATATGAGCACCAAATCAGAACACTGTGTATGGTTACAGAATGGCAAAATAAATGATACTGTTCAATTGTATCAAGATGGGAAGTGTGCGTGATAGCTAGGGAGGCTTACTGATTTTCACTTTCAACCCACTTTCAGTTGCTTATTTTGGAAACTTAAACTGCTCAGGATGAAATGTTTCATGCTTGTGGATGAATTCCACTCTTAGCGACACCGACTTAATGGAGTAATGCTGGATTTACATCAGTGTAACTGGGGGCAAAATTTTGCCCTAAATACCAAAGTGATTCAGAACTTTCAGACTGGTCTTCTTTTTATACAAAATATTAAAATCAGTATTTATGGCACAATAGTGTAACCATTACTCACAGTGAGGAGCTCTTACTCATGAGATCAGTCTCACTAAAGTCCCCAGCTCTGCCTAAAGCAGTTGGGTTTCCTCCATTTCTCATGCACATACACTGGGGACACGTGAGTATTTTAGCCTGTCTTCCGTGGGACTAATCGGGTACTTAAAAATGAATGTTTTCCTAGAAAATTATTTAGATGGTGTAGATGTTTCTGCAACAGCAAATATCACTGTAATCCTGTGTGATGTAGAAAAGACTTGCCATCTCTCCCTCTCTCCCTTCCTTTCTGTGAGGAACCCACCTCTCCTCCTCCTACTGAATCCTTGACATGTGCCTGTTTCTCTTTTTCTTTCCAGAGTCCAGTTTTATGACCACAGTTCTGTTTCTCATCTTCTTTAGGTTCTCTCCCATGCCATGGGTGCAAGTTTTGTGTAATTTTTGGTGGTGCCCAGAACGAGTTGAAGCAGAACTGTCCCATCTCTATGGACGGTTCTGATAATATAAACCCAAATGCTGGTGGAGCCAGGCCCATGTTCCTGAATATTGGTGGAACACGGGCACGACGGGCCTATGTAACTTGCTGCCTATGCACCCATCATTTTCAGGGCTCCTTCTCCTGTTTAGTCCTGTTTTCTCTTATCTCTAACAGGATCCATCTTCCATCATGATCCATTTGTATCTGACCTTAATTCTCTTGCTTAAATGCAGTTTCTTATTCTCTCCCCCTTTCTACTTTGCTACGCAAATCATCTCCAGTAAGAGTTGTGACCTGCACCTCTCCGAATGTTGCTGCCATTGTTCTTTATGGCATTAGCATGTAGCCAAGGATCTTCCTACCTAACAGACCTCACCTCAACCCTGCTACATTTGAAATCTGCACAGCCACTTGAGCTGGAACCTCCTCAATGTAAAAGAGGGAGATTCTTGTCAAGCACACTTCTTTTGAACATGCTTTCCCTTGTGTCGGAAATAGTCTGCTGGCTTTCAGGGCAAGCTGAAAGGGCAAACACAGTCAGGAGTGATGTATAGGGAATGTGCTGAATCTGCTTTTTATGTTGTGCTATATGGTTAGTATGATTAGTTACCTAGCAGAGAGAGCACTGGACTGGGACTCAGGAGACCAAGATTCTATTCCCAGCTCTACCTCTGTCCTGCTGGGTGACCTTGGCCCACTTCACCTCTGTGTGCCTCTGTTTTCCCATCTGTGAAATAAGAATAATCATAGAATCATGGAAGACTAGGATTGGAAGAGAGCTCAGGAGATCATCTACTCCAATTTCCTGCTCAAAACAGGACCAACCCCAAGTAAATCATCGCAACCAGAGCTTTGTCAAGCCAGGCCTTAAAAACCTCTAAGGAAGGAGATTCCACCACCTCCCTAGATAACCACCCTCCTAGTGAAAAGAACAGGAGTACTTGTAGCACCTTAGAGACTAACAAATTTATTTGAGCATAAGCTTTTGTGAGCTACAGCCCATTTCATCAGATGCATAGAATGGAACATACAGTAAGAAGATATATATACATACAGAACATGTAAAGGTGGAAGTAGCCATATAAACTCTAAGAGGCTAATTAATTAAGATGAGCTATTATCAGCAGGAGGAAAAAAACATTTGTAGTGATCATCAAGATGGCCCATTACAGACAGTTGACAAGAGGTGTGAGGATACTTTACATGGGGAAATAGATTCAATCTGTGTAATGACTCAGCCATTCCCAGTCTCTATTCAAGCCTAAATTAATTTAGGATACAGACTAACATGGCTGCTACTCTGAAACCTCCTAATGAAATAATTTTTCCTAATATCCAACCTAAACCTTCCGAACTGCAACTTGAGACCATTGCTCCTTGTTCTGTCATCTGCCACCACTGAGAACAGCTGATCTCCATCCTCTTTGGAACCCTCCCTTCAGGTAGTTGAAAGCTGCTGTCAAATCACCCCTCATTCTTCTCTTCTGCTGACTAAATAAGCCCAGTTCCCTCAGCCTCTCCTCATAAGTCATGTGCCCCAGCCCCCTGGTCATTTTTGTTGCCCTCCACTGGACTCTTTCCAATTTTTCCACATCCTTCTTGTAGTGTGGGGCCCAAAACTGGACACAGTACTCCAGATGAGGCCTCACCAATGCCAAATAGAGAGGAATGATCATGTCGCTTGAGCTGCTGGCAATGCTCCTACTTATACAGCCCCAAATGCCTTCTTTGCAACAAGGGCACACTGCTGACTCATATCCAGCTTCTCATCCACTGTAACCCCTAGGTCCTTTTCTGCAGAACTGCTGCTTAGTCAGTTGGTCCCCAGCCTGTAGCAGTGTATGGGATTCTTCCATCCTAAGTGCAGGACTCTGCACTTGTCCTGTTGAACATCATCAGATTCTTTTGACCCAATCTTCCATTTGTCTAAGTCACTCTGGACTATATCCCTACCCTCACGGTATCTACCTCTCCTCTGCAAGCTTACTGTCATCTGAAAACTTGCTGAGGGTGCAATCCAGCCATCATCCAGATTAATTAATAAAGATGTTGAACAAAACCGGCCCCAGGACCAGCCCCTTGGGCTCTCTGCTTGATACCAGCTGCCAACTAGACATCGAGTTGTTGATCACTACCCATTGAGCCTGACGATCTAGCCAGTTTTCTATCCACCTTATAGTCCATTCATCCAATTCATACTTCCTTAATTTGCTGGCAGGAATACTGTGGGAGACTGTATCAAAACCTTTGCTAAAGTCAAGATATATCATGTCCACTGTTTTTTCTCCATATGCACAGAGCCAGTTATCTCATCATAAAAGGCAATCAGATTAGTTAGGCATGACTTGCCCTTGATGAATCCATGTTGACTGTTCCTGATCAACTTCCTCTCCTCTAAGTGCTTCAAAATGGTTTCCTTGAGGACCTGTTCCGTGATTTTTCCAGGGACTGAAGAGAGGCTGATCAGTGTGTACTTCCCCAGATTCTCTTTCTTCCCTTTTTTTAAAGATGGGCACTATAGTTGCCTTTTTCCAATCATCCGGGACCTCCTCCAGTCATCACAAGTTTTCAAAAATGATATTGGCCTCTTTTGTAAAGCACTTTGAAATCTACTCTTGAAAAGCCCTGTAATGGGGCTATGTATTAAGTGATAGACTTCTTATCTTATAGATATTAAGAAATAAAATAAAATACAAATGTTTCATTGCGGAAGTAACAAGGCATGCCTATGGAGTTGATTCCTGATAAACTCTTCAGGCTCTGATGCTAATTTTATGGGCAGAGTTGCAACTTCACACCTTTTCCTGGTATGCCAGCCAGACCAACAGTTTATAAAGCTATATTTCCAAAATATGAAGCCTTAAATTTATCTCTGTATATATTTTCCAAAGCATGAAGTCTGAATTGATACAACATGTACTCACATTAGTTCTTCCATCAACTGATTTACACAAGTAGGATTTAGAGTAAGCTGGAGTGATTTTTCTTCCAGAAGAAATAAGTGGTTTTTTTAGCAGACAGTGGGGATAAAATATGGCCATCTCTTGTAATGCCAATTTAATGATAAATAATATATCGTAGAATCATATGATAGAAATTAGAAACCAAAAAGATCTATTAGATATGTAATTCACTGGTTCTCAAACTTTAGCAACCCAAGGACCCCCATTTTGATTTAAAATTTTTCAGGGATCCCCATGTCCCCCTACTCCACCGCTGCCCCTCCTCCCAGTGCCAGCCATGCAGGAGGTGCATGGGCACTGGGGGGACGGGGCACTTGAGGGACGGGGTGGAATCATGTCCTGATTCTTCTTAACAATCTTTGGAAAATGTCCCATTCAGTTATGTTCTCAGTGAGGCCAATCTCTTGTTCTTCCCATGAAAGCAGGGATCTCTTTCTTAGCACTATGTCACTGATTCCTCATGGTATTTTGGGATGGGGCAGGGAATTGATTTTAAGGGTATTACCTCTGAGAAATCTGAGCCTGTGCAAAGTCTGAACAGTAGCAGAAATTTAAATAAATAAATTCAGCAGTAGCTTGGTAAAGTTTTCCTGTACCTGCATTGCTGCAAAAGCTCTTTAGAAGCTATAATGGCCTTGATGATGTTTTCATGGTCCAGGCCCAAAGCCAGACTGTTCCTGATCTCCATCTTTCAGCTGGTCTATAGAATGAAGTTGGTAAACACCAAACGGCTTTCTACCCAGATGGAGTATTCAAAGTCCAGAGCTAAATCTGTGCCTGGAGATGAACTGGTTCCTGAAGGAAGCGGGGTGCGGGGGAGCATCAACTCTTCACAAATCAAAAGCAGAAAGAGGTGGGGAAGAGGAGGCACTGATTTAGCCAAGCACTGTGTGTATTTAACTTTAGACATACACTTAAATGCTCTGCTGAGTCAGGGTCCAAACCAGAACTTTGGTACTGGAGAAAACTCTTAATTGTATCACATTAACTAGAGACTGGCCCAGCCCAAAACACGGGCTCCAGAGACATCGATGCACCTCGACTCTGCAGATTTTGAGATGTTCAGGTACTGGGAGGGAGGGGGAGGAGTTGGCGGCCCCTGGACATGATTCCACTCCCTCTCCTGAGCATGCATTGTCCCTGCTCTTCCCGCATGCCAGAGAACAGCTGTGGAGGGAGGGGCAGGAGTTGATCAACGGGGCCTGCAGGCCCACCGATGAATCAGCAATGTCACTGACGACTTTAATGGATAGGAAGGTGAAGATTATTGTTTTATCGTTCATCACTATTCTTCTGTATTTATTTCTGATAGTAAATAAAAAAATTGAAGGAATTATGACCATGTAATTATGCACACTACTAGTCTATGTGTATGTAACCACATGTTCCTGTCTCGTCCCCTATTCTTTCCATTTGTTGTGTCTGCCCCTCCAAAACAAAGATATTCAGTAACCACTATGTAATTCATCTGTATTCAATATCCTTATTCCCCTCTATTTTGTTCTTCTATCCTGATCTTACTTCAACTTAGATAAACTGCTTTATGACAAGGACTGTATCTTCATATATGTTTCTACAATGTCTACCACATTTTGGGTGCTTACTGTAGTGCAAATAATAAATAATTGAATGGCAGCCGTTGAGTAGTTCTTGTGCTCACAGAGCGTTACCCACACAAAATTCTGTTACTCGCACACTCTGAGGACACCCACCTTTACCCAGTTCCTAGGGCTTAAGGCAAAACCTTACACTCTGCAGGTTTGCAAGGTCTTAAAACAATTACCAAAACAGAATACACACACTATGCATACAATGCTCACCACTCCCAACAAGGCAGATGAACTTTTCTTGATGGCCAGTCAGGATCAGGTCATGTGGGGAACTTCAGTTTCTGCACAGCATGGGTGGCAGGCTGAGGTCTGGCAGCTCTGATCTTGGGGTTGTATCTTGGAGTTGATTCCAAAGAACTTCCTTTTGGACCCCAGTTTATATAGTGGAACTTGAGTCCTGCTTAGCTATACCTTAACCAATCATTTTATTAAAATATGACTAAACAATTTTCTAACCAATCCTAACATATTGTAAAACAATCCTTTAACCAGTCATACCCTGTCACCTTTCTTGATTTACACCTAGCAAAATACAGCCAAACAATCAAAGAACTAGACAGAGATGATACAGACAAACAATAGAGAAGTGGGGACCATAAGGACAAAACAATAAGAAGTGAGGATTTCACAACCACAACTATTGATATGTGATTTCTTGCTATAAACTAAGTTTTCTTTAACCATCTTAAGATCTGTTTCTTTATCTGGTGATAGTGAGTGCTATTAGGACAGGATCACCTCTTAACAGCCCGATATTACATTGTTTTAATGTAATTTAGATGGACTGTGAGGATGTGACTTTCTGCTTCTTAGCTCATGGCTGCCTTCTCTCCTAATATGGCCAGAGACAAAGGCCTCAGACCTTATAATATGGCTACAGAAAAGGCCTTATCTGTACAGTAGAAGGATCATTTGTGCCCAACCTGTATATGGGGTACTTGCACCCTTCTAACTCCCAACCTTGTATATCTTTGCAGGTCCAAAAAATAAAAAAATCTTGCCTATTATCTGCATGATGACAAGTATATGCAACAAATAGTATTTGATTTGGGGTTTTGGTCATTTCCTGCAGGTGTCAATATATTTTTTGAGACAATGTGTTTTTATCAAATCCCATTCAAGAAACATTGGCTGGCATTATACCAGGTATCACTGGTGCCTGCCAAGATTTCTCTAGCAGGTCCTGGAGTCATGCAATTTACAGTGAAAACAAATGGGGATTCTGCTTAGGGATAAACTCTATTCCATTTGTCTCGCAGAATAGTCTGAATTTTCTTAGCCAATCCTAGATTGCCAAGCTTTATTTATAAAACTTGTGATTCTGGCTGACTCACTTATAGCCTTGGGATATCAATGACAATTAGATCAGGATTTGACTTTTCTGTGTCTTCTCATCAGCAATGTCAGATGTAGTTAAAATTTCACAAGATGTTTCTGCACTCACAAGTAGTGCATTGTAGCTGCCTATAGAAATCCTAAGGCATTGTGTACTCTGCATTTAAATATACAGCCTGCTTATCTGGGATTTTCACCTTTCTTAAATAAGAGTTAGATCATGCAGGCCCATTGTCTGAGTTTCCTATTATCAGTATTCTGACCATCCAGATCTATATCCTGAGCTCCTAACAGTCCCCCAACCAACTCTCAGCTCCATTTCCTGACTCCCTAGTTCCTTCTTCTCAACATTCAGGTCTTCTGCCTTCCGTTGGAAGCAAGAAGAGAAGGTCTCAGGTCTCACACTCGCTCTTTTGCTGTCTCCATATTGCAGTTTTCAAACTTAGCAAGTTCTGAGGCTCTCCCACTCAGTCATCCCAGAATGCATTCACACACTCACGAGATCTGTAGACAGTGGCTAGACAAGCAGAAATTGCTAGATCTCAGACTCACCTTGCAATGTATTTCAGCAAAAGATAGGAGACCTGTTATGGTGAAAAACAGCAGGAGAAGGGTTGTGTACCTGAACCAATCAGAACAAAAAGAAAATCTGAGGTCCACTTTGTTCTGAGATTTGGGATTGATCTTGTATTTTCCTCAGTTGGTTTGCCCATCTGTAATACTGGCATCACTGACTGTGGCAGTGTCAGATGCTCCAGAGGGAATGAACAGAACATGGCCATAGCGAGTGGTCCATCCACTGTGGTTCAGTCCCAGCTTCTGGCAGTTGGAGGTTATGGGGTTGTCCCTGAGCATCATGGCTAAAAGCCATTGATGGACCTATGAATTTACCTAATTTTTTTTAACCTAGTTATACTTTTAGTCCTCACAACATCCCCTGACTAAGAGTTCCCCAGTTCCCCACCTTCACACAACTTCACACATTTGTTGTGTGAAGGAACTATTTCCTTGTGTCTTTTTTAAACCTGCTGCCTATTAATTTCATTGGGTGAACCCTTACTCCTGTGTTATGTGAAGGAGTAAATAACACTTCCCTATTCATTTTCTCCATGCCATTCATGATTTTATAAATCTCTATCATATCTCCCTTTAGTAATTTAGTGAACAGTCCGGGTCTTTTTAATCTCTCCTGATATGGAAACTGTTCCTTACCCCCAATCATTTTTGTTGCCTTCTCTGTACCTTTTGCAATTCTAATGTATATTTTTTTGAAATGGTGCAACCAGATCTGCGTGCAGTAGTCAAGGTGTGGGCTTATATAAATTTATATGGTGACATTATATAGCTCATGAATTTATATAGGGAAATTATATTTTCTGTTTTATCATCTATCCCTTTCCTAATGGTTCATAACAATAGTTAGCTTTTCTGACTGCTGCTGCTTACTGAGCTGTTTTCAGACAACTATTGACTCCCAGATCTCTTTATTAACGGGTAACAGCTAATTTAGATCTTATCATTTTATACGTATAGTTGAGATTATCTTTTTCCAAAGCGCATTACTTTGCATTTATCAACACTGAATTTCATTGGCTGTTTTGTTGCTCAGTCACACAGTTTTTTGTGAAATCCCTCTAACTTTTCAGTAAGCTTTGGATTTAACTATCTTGAGTAATTTTGTATCCTCTGCAAATGTTGCCACCTCACTGTTCAACATATTTATAAATGATTGGGAAAAGGAGGTGAACAGCACAGGTCCCAGGACAGATCCTTGGTGGACACCACTATTTACCTCTCGCCATTGGGAAAACATACCGTTTATTCCTACTCTTTGTTTCCTATCTTTGAATCAGTTACTAATCCAGGGGAGGACCTTCTCTCTGACCTCATGACTGTTTGCTTTGCTTAAATGCCTTTGGTGTGCGACTTTGTCAATAGCTTTCTGAAAGGCCAAGCACACTATATCATCTGGATGGGGGCTGCCCAGAGGATTCAGGGGGCCAGGGGGCCCTCCACCGAATTGCCGCTGAAGACCCGGCACTTCGGCGGCAGGTCCCGGGCGGAAGGACCCCCGCCGTGGGTCTTCGGGGCACTTCGGCGGTGGGTCCCGGAGCGGAAGGACCCCTTGCTGCCGAATTGCTGCCAAAGACCCAGAGCGGAAGAAGCTCCGGGGGCCCGGGTCCCGTGAGAGTTTTCCAGGGCCTCCGGAGCGAGTGAAGGACCCTGCTCCAGAGGCCCTGAAAAATTGCCACACTTCCCTGCACCTAGGTGGCCCAGAGCTGGATCACCCTTGTCCATATGCCTTTTGATCCCTACAAGGAATTCTAATTGGTGAGACATGAAGCCATGTTGACGCTTCCCCAATGTATTGTGTTCATCTATGTCTGTTACTTCTATTCTTTACTATAGTTTCAACAAATTTGCCTGTTACTGAAGTTAAGCTCATTGGTCTATAATTGACAGGATCGCCTATGAAACCTTTTTTAAAAAACAGTTTTACATTAGCTATCCTCCAGTCTTCTGGTACAGAAGCTGATTTAAATGATAGGCAACAACAACAGTTAGTAGTCCTGCAGTTTCACATTTGAGTTCCTTCAGAACTCTTGGGTGAACACCATCTGGTTCTGGTGACTTATTGCTGTTAAGTTTATCAATTTGTTCCAAAACCACCTCTACTGATTCCTCAGCCTGGGACAGTTCTTCAGATTTGTCACCTAAAAAATAATGGCTTGGGCATGAGGATTTCCCCCAACATCCCCTATCATGAAGACAGTTGCAAAGAATTAATTTACCTTCTCCACAATTGCCTTGTGTTTCCTGAGTGCTCCTTTAGCATCTTGATTGTCCAGTGGCCTCAGTGGCTGTTTAATAGGCTTCCTGCGTCCGATGTACTTACAACTAGTTTTTGTGTCGTAAGCTAGCTGCTCTTCAAATTCTTTCCTAGCCTGCCTTATTATACTTTTACACTTGACTTGCCATAGTTTATTCTCCTTTCTACTTTCCTCACTAAGATTTGACTTCTAATTTTTAAAAGAATGCCCTTTTTTTTTTTGGCCTCTACCTCTTTAACTTTGCTCTTTAGCCAGAGTGGTGCTTTCTGGTCCTCTTAATGTTTTTTTAATTTAATTAGTTTGAGCCTCTATTATAGTGTTTTTAAATAGTTTTCATGCAGTTTTCAGGGACTCCACTCTTGTGATTGTTTCTTCTAATTCTCGTTTAGCTTCCTCATTTTTGTATAGTTCCCCTTTTTAAAGTAAATACCGTTGTGATGGGTTTCTTTGGAATTTCCCCCTAAAAGTATGTTAAATTTAATTACATCACAATTGTTATTACTGAATGGCTCAGCTGAATACAGCTGTTGCACCAGCTCTGTGCACCAGTTGGACTATATCAAGAATTGTCTCTCTTCTTGTGGGTTCCAGGAAAAGCTGCTCCAAGAAGCAGTCATTTATGGTGTCTAGAAATTTTATCTTCCTGTGGTTACATACACCCAGTCAGTATAAAGATTGTTGAAATCTCCCATTATACCTGCATTTTTATGCCTTTGTAGCCTCTCTAATCAAACTGAGTATTTCACAATCACCATCACCATCCTGATCAGGCAGTCAATAGTATATTCCTGTTGCTATACTCTTATTGTTCAAGCATGGAATTTTTATCCATAGAGATTGCATGGTGAGGTTTGAGTCTTTTAAATTTTTTACTTTATTTGACTCCATGCTTAGTACCACTCCCCTACCAGCACAACCTACTCTGTCATTTCTATATATATTTTTACCTGGTATTACCATGTCCCGTTGATTATCCTCATTCCACCAAGTTTCTGTAATGCCTATTATATCAATATCCAAATTTAATGCCAGGCAAATTAGTTCACCCATCTTAGTGTTTAGACCTCTAGCATTTGTATATAAGCAATAGTATATTTTGTCAATATTCAGTTGCTTGCCTTTATGTTATATTTAAATAGGACTCTCTTGCATTTGACTGTTCCTCTCTAGCCCCTATCCCCACCTCCCCCCTTTGCCCTCCTTCTTATCCTGTTTTAGTATATGGCATTCCCCCATTAATATATTCCATCCTAAACAGGGGCGGCTCTAGCTTGGAGCACTGGCGCCTGAAGCAGCCGCTGGTCCTAAAGGATGTCTCCACCCAAACTGTGTGCTCCTTTGCATCTAGTGTCCCCTCAACCCATAGTTTAAAAAGTCATCAACAATCTTTTAATTTTACATGCCAGCAGTTTCTTTCAGTTTTGGTTTAGGTGGAGCCCATTCTTATTGTATAGGCTCCTCATTTCCCAAAAGGTTCCCCAGTTTCTAATGAACCTAAAGCCATCCTCCTTATACCATCATCTCACTCATGCATTGAGACCCTGCAGTTCTGCTTGCCTTTCTGCTACCATGATCCAAAGAGCAGAAAATGTCAACAGTGCATCTTTAGGGAAGAAAGAGACTAAATATTCCTTATCCACCTAAAACTATCAGGATAATTTAGGTGGACAGAAATAAATTACCCAAAATGTAACGTGGTTAGGACACTGGGATTCTTGTGATGTACTATGGGCTCTTTAATTATAGTACAATGATAGGCTGTAATATAAAATATTCATAGAGTTACTACCAAGTGGTTAGACACCCAGTTTTGCATTTCATTTGCATAAACACTTCTTAGAGCAGTCCTCCTTAAAATAACTGATAATCAGACAATTTGATGACGAATGCACTGTAGCCAGAGTTTTCAAACATACTACATTAATAACTCATATATTTTACATATTCAACAACTTGCACAGCACTGAATATGCCATACTGTAGAAGGTTTGGTTTGGCTGACTTCACTGTTTTGCTTGGTGCCAATGCTGACTGTGTGAATCGTTTGAGCGATTTGTATTATAATGAAGCCCTGCTATTTAGCAGAAGTCCAGCTTAATTAAAAGATTATCTTATGTTGTATTCAAAGCACATGTTTAAGGGTTAAAGGAAGTAAGTTAATACCAAGGCTGAGATCATCCCTTGGAATGGAGAAGCCTATGGATGGGCAAGCTCATGGGGAGGATCCTCTTGTAGAGCTCCTCTACTATCATTTCATTGAGGGCATGGAGAGCATAGATTGCCATCCCACAGATAAGGCCAATCCCATTGGACCTTGTGGGATCCATGGAAGGTCAGGATCATTCACATGAAGACCCTGCAAATCTGGACTTGCTGCTGCCCCTGGCAGGCACTCCCAGTCCTTGCAGCATTAATTTCAGTGGAGCTACATCCATTTACACCACCTGAGGCTCTGTCACTGTCTCTTTACAAGACTAAATGGTATGACATGTAATTCAGGAGAATAGATACGAGTCTCATATCTATATATAAGACCTGAAGTAATTGGTATATGTTAGACCAAAAATTTTGAGGCAGCATAAACTTTATACACTTTATTAATTACATTTTCAAATAAACAGGGATACGTGTAGTTATTGTACATAAACAAAAATTCAATAAACATTTAATTTTGAAACAAGATAAAAAGCAGTAAAATGCAGCAACATATAAGACAAACAATCCTCTTGAAAGAGGTTATGTGGCAACAGTTAATTTGTTTAAAGTAAATTACATTTTTCTTTCTCATTTCTATGGCTTTTAATGTCTTGTCTAGAAGTATTTTAGCAAAAGTGATGTTGTATTTAATAACTCACTACTTTCTATCATCTTTTCAAGGATATGAAAGACCTCAGATGAGATTGGAAGTTTTCCTGGAATGAAATCTCAACTACTGGTTTCTTGATGTGTGAACCAGCTCAGGTCTAGGCACAGCAGATGTTTTTTCTTTGCTCTTTATTTTAACTTTTTTTATTGCTTAAATTACATTTTTGTCTTTACAAGTCCTTCCACCACTAGGATTGTGAGTTTGGTGAACTTCTTCAAAAATCAGAGTTCCTGGCTCAACTGATGGAAAATGGAAGTGTGAAACTTGTTTCACTGCAGTGTTCATTAGAAATCAGCACAAATAGTATAACACATTTCAGAAATGAATATCACTGACTCTACAAATGGGGAAATATACAAAGCTTATATGGAAAATGAACTGATACTACTTTAGACTAAAGAGTCTTAATATAGTATTGCAGATATTATTAGCACAGCAAGAAAGAAAGATGGTCTAGTTGTTATGGTGTTCACCTAGGGTGAGGGAGCCTGAGTACATGAATTGCATGGGTTTGAAGTCCTTTGTGGGCCTCAGTTCCCCATGTGTAAAATGAGGATGATTGTATTACCCTACCTCACAGGGGTATTCTGAGGTTACGTACATTCCAAGACAGCCAGGTACTCTGATGTTATGGCAAGGAGGGACAGATCTTTCAATTTTGCATTGTAGTCTAAAAAAATACAAACCCTTCCAAAATGAGACAGAGTATATGCAACAACTATATTACATTTTTCAGTGATGTATTTCTAGCAGGAAATCATTGTATCTTTAAACTCCATGGGTGAAATCCTGGCCCCAGTGCCGTCTCTGGCAAACTTCTGCTGACTTCTATGGGACCTGTATTTCCATACAGTGTTAATCCTGCAGGATTCACGTTTGATTTGAAGGCCATGAAAGGACTGTATTTTTGTTTAAAGCAGAAAATTACCATGAAGGTGGATTCTTTTATAGGATATAACATATGTTGGGGGCAGGAGGAAAGAGTATGGTTTCCCACTTTAAGATGTAGAAAAAATATATTCTAAAGATATGTTGTACTAAGGAGGCATGAGAGCTTTGGTCAATAGATGGAAAGGAGTGCTCTGCTAAATATGGTTTCAGAGTAGCAGCCATGTTAGTAAAAAGAACAGGCACCTGAGAGACTAACAAATTTATTTGAGCATAAACTTTTTGTGGGCTACAGCCCACTTCATCAGATTCATAGAATGGAACATATAGTAAGAAGATATATATATACATACAGAGAACATGAAAAGGTGGAAATAGCCATAACAACTGTAAGAGGCTAATTAATTAAGATGAGCTATTATCAGCAGGAGACAGGAGAAAAAAAAACTTTTGTAGTGATAATCAAGATGGCCCATTTTAGACAGTCGACAAGAAGGTATGAGGATACTGAACATGGGGAAATAGATTCAATATGTGTACTGACCCAGCCACTCCCACTCTCTATTCAAGCCCAAGTTAATGGTATCTAGTTTTCATATTAATTCAAGCTCAGCAGTTTCTCACTGGAGTCTGTTTTTGAAGCTTTTCTGTTGCTAAATTGCCACCTTTAGGTCTGTTACTGAGTGATCAGGAAGATTTGTTATACCAATTATATTAGACCAGTAAAAACCAGCAGGATCTTATTAAAGGGGACAAGACAAAGATGCCACATTTATTATGATAACATTTGATTTATACTAATAACTAATATCTGTAATTCTTATACACACACATTATACCTAATACCTACACAGACATACACACACACACATTCACACACACACACACACACATCCATCAGATGTTCTGCAGCTGCTGCGTAGTTACCAGTCCTGAAGATAGCTTAAGTTCATAGCTTGATTTTGTAGCTTGGGTTTGTAGCTTGTGGCGGCTAACTGGCCAGGAAAGCCAGGCAAAAGGACAAGCTGGATCTCTGTTGGGCAGGCACTGATGTCCTTCCATGTTGGCAGCAGAATGTTACCAAGAGTCTCTCATCTCACCCTTCTTTTTCATAGGCTTTTAGTTTGAATTCAAAGTCTATAGGTCTTGCTGTGTCACACTGCCTCTGGGTTTAGATTGATCACCCATCAATTGCAGGCGTGACTTTCAGCCTTGAACCTGGCTTTGATCTTCCTTCTGTTGTTCTGTTGTCCTTTTCTTTTTAGGGTGGATGCTTCTTACTTTGTTTAGGGCTGTTGTCTAGGTCTTCAGCCGTTGGTATTTGAACTTTATCTCATCAGGACAGGCTGGGGCTGGAGGTTGATTCTGTCGTTCATACATACCTCATTAACACATCTAAACTAAACTAATAAGATTACAGCAGGGTTTGCAAAAATGAAGGTCGGAGGAAGCTTTTACAAAATGGCGTGAGTGTTTTAAAATGGGGTTTGAATTACAATATGGAACAGAAGTTACAGCGTAGGCAAGTATAGTAAATGGTGAACAGAAGTTACATTAATAAAGTGAACAATTAAAAACAATTTCATTTATCAGTTCTACACAGATTGAAGTGTTCTCATACTGGATTTTGAATGTTATGATTCCCGATGTCAGATTGTGTCCATTTATTCTTTTGTGTAGAGACTGTCCAGTTTGAGAGGCATGGCAGAGAGGCATTGCTGGCACATGATGGCATATATCACATTCGTAGATGTGCAGGTGAATGAGCCCCTGACGGCATGGCTAATGTGATTAGGTCCTACGATGGTGTCATTTGAATAAATATGTGGACAGAGTTGGCATCAGGCTTTGTTGCAAGGATGCCTGGATTCAGTACCATGTATTTAGGGTTGGTACAGTCAAATTTCACACATCATGAAAATTTGTAACGGTTACTTGAATTCTATGGCTATTATGTAGGTTAGGGCCCAGTTCATGAATGCTCATCATTGAATGTGAGAGACAAGGTAGGTGAGGTTAACATCTTTTATTGGACCAAGCATTCAAGCTATACGAAGTTCTTCTTCAGGTCACTGAATGTAGCACTTAACAATGAGCAGTCCCATTAACATTAGGATGCTTACGCCCATGCTTGACGACAATGGTAATCGCTCATGCTAATAAAAACGCTATGACTAGTAACAAAGAGTTGTCAGGATCCGGCCTTTAGGGATTTCATTTCAGTGTTACACCTCAACTATCTGTTTCAAAGGTAGATCCTCACACTACAAAACAATTCAAGTTTAATATGTAAAAATAAAATTAGTGTTAAATAAAGATTTATTTCTACAGTGTATTCACAAGGCTTATTTAATACTCATATTTTGGAAACAACAGGTATTGAATACTTCTAGATCATGCAGTTCTGCCTCATATTTCAAGAAATGATGTTTTCTGATAAAGTAATCCCTCAAACGTATATAGCTGGAATTTCCTTCCTGATCAGCATGTGCTTTCTGAGTGCTGTTTCTCAAGGTAACTGCTAGAGGGCATGTTTCCCAAAGGTAGAGAAGTGACAATTGGCACCTTGTGACTTTCACAAAACCCCACTTAGGTGTTCTGCCTGACAGATATCAATGTCCACTGGCACTGTGCTAAAAGAACTTGGAATTTTACTATTAGAAAACAATTTATAAAAAAGGGACAGTCACTTTAAATGTTATAAACAACTCAACTTTCTTGCTATCTATATAACACTTACAGTGTCCGATGCTCAATGCTCCAGCAAGAGGTACTCAGTATTTATGTCATTTCCATACCACTGCCTTCAGCTCAGGCTGTACAATTGAGAGGTTAATATGGAATAAAGCCTGTTTGAGGAATTGATATATTTTAAAAAAGGGGAGCTACTTTTCTTCTTTCTTCACCAGATATAGAATTAATGTATTAATTATTTTCCAAATGCCCATCCCTGTGGTATCTGGGCAGTATTGTAAAGACTTTCCATTATGGGTTGCTACCATTATTTAGAATTTTGCAAAGAATATGCAGATATAATTGTAAAAATCTGCTAATAAACATGCCATTCCATTACCCATGTACCTTGTTTAGTAAAACAGTAGGTAAGTTGAGTGTCATGGATTCAGAGCTGCTGACTATTATATTTTGACTCTTTAACTTGTTGACACTATTTGAAGAAATGCACAAAGTTTGTGAAAGTTCACGACACAAAAAAATCCTATAGAAAAACAACATCTTGGACTCAGTCCTGTATTTCAAATGCAGGCAGGCAATTTGCTTTTGTATTGTAATTTGGAGAAGAAAAGGAAATTTTTAACAAATCCATCATTTAAGCTAAATGGAGGATCAGCACACGTTTCTTCATATATAACTGATAAATTTCCTCTTGGCCAAAGCAGACTGCAATGCTGAGAGGAAGCAAACAAGTAAGTGCACGTCTACTGCAAAAGGAGCTTGAATGCTGGTTGAACAGTGAGTTTAATTAATTTGTCTTCAAAGAATATTTTTCACACAGAAGATGAAAGATGAGTTGGATCTTGTGACTATCCACCCAAAAGTTTTTAAATGTTTCCTTTAAGTTACTGTGGGATGAAAACCACAAGGGAATTTAATCAGAGAAGCAAGAGATCAAAGTTTTGTGGCATACTGCTGGTTACAGAACCACCATGATCAGGTGTTTCTAAAGTCAGGTGAAGCAGGAAATACGTTATAAAGAATTAATGGATGTGTTTGTCGGTTTACATTTAATATGGCCAAACTCAAACTGTCCCTCTTTCTTCCCAAGCCTTCCTATCTCCTCCACTTCTCCATCACCACTGAGAGTGCCATCAGACTCTCAGTCACTCCAGACCACAATTCTGGTGTCATCGTCAACAATAAGAGTGGAAATAAGGTGCAAATTTTTAACAGTGAGGTTAATTAGCCTTTGGAACAATTTACCATGAGTCACTGTGGATTCCTCATCATTTGGATTTTTAAGTCAGGATTGGATGTCTTTTTTAAAAAGATATGCTGTAGTGCAAACAAGAATTAATTCAGGGACATCCAATGGCCTGTTTAGATAGAAAGTATGAGCAAATGATCGAAGTGGCCACTTCTGGCCTTATAATTTATGATTTTTTTTTAATAGAATCTCCAATTTGGTGAATGTAATTCTCAAATTTACTGAAGAAAAATCTTTCACAAAATGTTTATAAAATTTGGTTTAACTTAAGTTACTTGTCAGGGGTTCAAAAAATTCCATATTGCAGAATCCTACTGTGGTTTTCATAAGAATGTTGCTTATCCTAAATTATTCCAGCAACTTCATGACCTAAAGGTCCCAATTAAGATAATCTCAATAAAACAGCATGCTTCACAAAACTGCTTCATTGGCTTTAGCAGCGTATTCCCAATAGTGCCTCAATTTCTCTTCCAATGTAATTCTTACTCATTTACTGGACTTCTCCATTCTGTAGCACTTTACCTTTAACACTTTACACCATTAGTTTAAAAAAAATCCATACTTCTATAGATTGAGAACTGTTATCAGAAGTTATGCTTTAAAATGACTATAAATAGATTAGAGAACAAATATATTTTTTCTATTTTTACTTTGTTTACTTTGTGCATGTGATAGGACTTTACATATATGTTGATCGTACAGGGTAAACAGTCATTCTCCCACTTTATTATTTGTGTCTTTCATACAGTCACAATGGAGAGAAACTTACTTTAAAAACAGGAAAATGGGATGAATATAACCTCAGAATGTCTCTGGTGAAGTATCCACAATTTAACTCATTTTTGAAAAATGGACAAGACTTCACATGGGCTGTGTCTCTTTAATTCTGATTCTCAAAGATTTTATATTTGTTCTTTCTTGTTTTGTTTTCATCTTTAATCTAATTTAAAAGAAATCAGGACTGAAATTCGTATGTAAATTTTCCCTAAGCAAAAAAACAGTATCTCTCACTTTGTAAGATCCTCCATCTTGAATCCTCTCACAGGCAGACATCTTAAATTTAAAGGTGCATTACAAAAGAAAACAGAATCATAACTACACACAGCACAGGGCTGAGTCCTGCAAACTTCATGCAGGCAAACAGTCCTTTCTTATGTAAAAACGTAATTGTTTCAGGATTGGACCCAGATCCTATAATTTTCTTATGGAGCCAACAAACCAAATTTTTGCTATCATATCTTTTCTGAACACAACAGTAGGTCATACTTCAAGGTAAATTCAAAAGAAGTTAATTTTGCAAGCAACATAAAACTACATATAAATCTGGCAAATTTTGCAGTATGCCCCTAGCATTAATTAAAATTAGTAATTGAGTTATAAACAAAGAACAGAAAACATAACCATCACTTCACATAAATGTCTGTATAGTTAGTATTTATATTTTCTTACACAAAACCCTTCCACTTACCCACAGTAATTTAAGTTTCTTCCTATTAACTTCCAACTATTTCACAACATTACCTGACTTGGCATAGAATCTTCTGCTGGAAACTAAATTGTATTTGTCTGAGGGGCAGAAATTCTTCAGTTAGTTTCAGCCACAGGTCCCATGAGGTAGTTGATTTGTCATCCACACTTTCCACATAATACTTTATGAGCCAGCTCCAGTAAATAATAGAGGCAAGCTACATCTTCCCTTTTAATTTTAAGTTTACTGAGATGTTTCAGGACCTAATGGAATATGCTGATTAGATATTTGTGCCAGATCACACAGATCTTAGGTCCCAGGAGTTGGGTCTTAGGCCTTGAGCATGCATTACTGAAATCAATACTATTGTCTTCACTGGGCACAGGATCAAGCCCTTGGTTTATCTCAAGCAAAGCTGCTCAGTAATTTTCCACTGGAATGATTTTCCAAAGGAGAATATTGTTTCTACAAAATCTAAATTTTCTGTAGGAAAACTTCAATTTTTTGAAAATTTTTTATTTTCCACTGTAAAAATTTAAATGAAATATTTTGTTTTGGGTCAGTTCAACCTATAGCAATGTTATTGAACTGACATGACACGTTTTTGTAGCATATTAGCTTTAAAAACCCAGTAAACTACATTCCCCAAGGCTTTATGGGAGTTGTAGTTCAGGCCTTCATTCTCTTCGGAGAGCCATTCTCCCTATAACACTACATATCCCTAAAGCAGTGTGGGCCCTGCTGACCAGTCTGTCACACAGATCAGTCAACTGGGTCTGCATTGCATTGTGGGAGATGTATTTGAGAGTTTCAACTCTTTCACTCTTGCTGTTTCTTGTTCCATTACATTAATTGAGATTAACATTTTTTAAAATGCAAAATATTAAAATTACCACTGAAATTGTACATTAGATTTTAGTCACACATACTAAATTTTGGCAGTATTATATCAAATATAATATTATAAGAAAGCTGTCTTGAAAAAGAATCTACAAATCTATCTATATAGGGATTCCTTTTAAGATAAACAATATGGGTTTATTCTAATTCTCTCCAACTCTGCTTATCACCTCAATTAAGGTTCAATTTGGCTAATTTTCAATTAAGGTTCAATTAAGCTAATTTTTCTTTGATTATTTTCTGTCATAGCAAGATCTATCCATATTTTTAAAATCATGGAGTTGCCATGCTGTTTAGAACACCCTGTTCTTTGTTGTCTGTAGTTTACTGCAGTTCCTTTACCGCTTCCAAAAAGGTCGTGAAATACTCTGATCTATTGACAACTGAAATCTCTGACTTTTTTTTAGCTATTTTCTTGATGATCGTTCCATTGCATAAACTGTAGTAATGGTATATTAATAATACTGCTAGAGTGCTTTGTCCACGCTCTCCATGCATCTGAAGAAGTATGTTTTTTACCCACGAAAGCTTATGCCCGAATAAATCTGTTAGTCTTTAAGGTGCCACCGGACTCCTTGTTGTTTTTGTGGATACAGACTAACACAGCTACCCCTCTGATACTTATCTTTAAATGGACTGTGGGTTAGCTTAAATGCTCTCTCAGGGTTGAAGGAATTGCTGACAAAGTGTAATCACTGGGTTTTTTTTTCTTCTGGCAAAGCTTCTTCTCACAAAGTTGTATCCCTTTTGCTGTCTGTGTGCAGGGCTGCCCAGAGGATTCAGGGGGCCTGAGGCCAGAACCGGCTTTAGGCCTATTCCACCAATTCCCCCGAATTGGGACCCACACCTAAGAGGGCCCCACGCTCAATGAGAATCCATTCCCTTGCTAGAGGCGGCTTTTTAATTTTTACTCACCCGGCGGCTGTCCAGGTCTCCAGCGGCACTTTGGCGGTGGGTCCTTTGCTCGCTCCGGGTCTTCGGCGGTACTTTGGTGGCGGGTCCTTCAGTGCTGGGAGAACCTCCAGGTTAATACAAGCCCCATGTGTTTGTTAACATTATTTTTTTATTTTATTTTTTTTTAGTCATCCCTGCCAGGGCCCATCGAAAACTGTTCAAATTGGGCCCCGTACTTCCTAATGCCGGCCCTGCCTGAGGCAAAGCAGGGGAGCGACATAAAAAAAGGCGTCACCCACTGTGGTGCTCATACTCACTGGGCGGCACTTCCGAGTCTTCGGCAGTGGTGAGTCCTTCACCTCGCTCCGCATCTTCGGCAGCACTGAAGGATCCGCCGCTGAAGACCCAGACCGCCGTCGGGTGAGTAAAAATTAAAAAGGCACCTCTAGTCAGGGAAGAGATTATCAGCCAGGGCTCGTGGGGCCCCTGTGACGCCCGGGGCAAATTGCCCCACTTGCCCCCCGCGCCCTTGGGTGGCCCTGTCTGTGTGCCTATAAGCAAAAGAGAATGGTTTCTTCTGATTCAGATGCCAGTGACAATCTTGCCTTCCCAGTAGAAAATCTTGGACTCCTTTTCCCTCTTAGAGATTATGACAATGGTGGCCATCAAATTAGGGTTCACAAGGGTCTACCATATGAGCCTTCTGAAACCACTGTGCTACAAAAGCTAATTTTTCTTATTTGAGTGCATAAGGTTATCTAAAACAAAGCTTATAGTGGCATACTTGTATGCCAAGTACACAACACAATAATGTCCTTTGTGATGTACTGCTAATTTTGAATATTCTGAAACCTACCAGTTTTAGTGCTCACTTAGGAATGAGACTGGTAACTGTGGCCAATTGGAGCTGCGGGGGTGATGCTTGTGGGTGTGGACAGGACACAGAGCCCCCTGCTTCCTCCCAAGAGCCACAGGGACGGGATGTCCACTTCTGGGAGCAGCGTGGGGACAGGGCAGGCAAGGAGCTTGCCTTAGCCCTGTGGTGCTGCTGACCGGGAGCCACCTGAGGTATGCGCCTCCAGGAGCTTGCACCTCGCATTCCCTCTTGCACCCTAATCCCCTGCCCATGCCCAGAGCCTACCTCCAGCACCCAGACTCCCTTCCAGAGCCTACACCCTGCACCATTTCCTGCATCCCACCTCTGTTAAAGTGAGTGAGGGTGATGGAGAGTCAGGAACAGAGGGGGGATGGAACGAGCAGGGCAGGGACTCTGGGAAGGGGGCAGGGCAAGCATGTTTGGGTTTCTAGATTTGCATCTGCATTGATACTAGGAATAGCAACTTGTGAGTGGACATACTGGGAGTGTAACAGAAGGCACAAACATGGCTGAGATTTTGAATGAAATCCTAAAGTCAAAGAAGTTTTGTCCATTGGGCCAAGATTTCACCCTAGAATGTATAAATGTAAGGATTATGAAACAAATTTCCATTCAGACAAGTAGGTAACGCTCTGTGTCAGACTTCATTGCCTACCGTTAGAGAATCATAGAATATTAGGGTGGGAAGAGACCTCAGAAGGTCATCTAGTCCAATCCCCTGCTCAAAGCAGGACCAACACCAACTAAATCATCCCAGCCAAGGCTTTGTCAATCTTGGCCTTAAAAACTTCTAAGGATGGAGATTCCACCACCTCCCTAGGTAACCCAAAATGCTGCCCCCCGAAAATCCTGGTGCCCTAGGCGATTGCCTAGTTCACCTCAATGGAAGCGCCAGCCCTGGAAGTAATTTGCAACAAGTCCTGTTCCTGATACCAAAGATCTCTGTCACAGAAATTCTAGATATAAATTGAGTAGCTAACATGTTCTTTAGGTTATGTACATAATTTGAATTCTTTAAGATCTCCAGTGCTAATTTTAACAGAAAAGAAAATAATAATCAAGATAACTTACTATCTAGCAGTGGGAAATTGTTTAAAAAATCCATATTTCCAAATGTGAGAATTTATAAAATTGTATGTCTTTCTGACTTCTACCTGAGAAGGTGTTATTCAGATCCACTGCCTAATGAACACCTGATGCTTAGACATCAAATGGTATTCTGTCATCAGAAAAAATCACGTGTCTAGCAGCATTAAGACTACACAAGGAAGACAGAAAATGTGTGGCAGACAAAGGGAATAGGGAATCAAACAACTGTGCCCTTCAACTAGAAGGATGTATTATTTTATACAAGTTGGCAAAGTTCACTGAGGTAATGAGGATCAGAAAGGAAAAGACAGCATGATTGAATGATAGCTGGGATAGTTAACCAGAAAATTCCTTGTACTTAAGACTAAATAAATAATACAGGAAGAATGTTAGGAAACTGGTCTAAGTCACACACGGCCAGGCCCTGTCTGCCTCCAAAATACAGGGAAAACAAGAGCTACTTTTGTGCCACCCCTCTGTTTCTGCATTGAGTGCAGAACAGGCAGGGCTAAGAATTGAAGCCAAGGGGTTCCAATATCTAAGAGATTTCCTTAAAGTGGCATACATTAAGAAAGACTCCCCTACTTCTTTTGCTCCCCAATAACATCTGCTACAGTTTCCACCTCCCTGCTGGCCAGTTAATGGCATGATTTCAGATATATTGGCCTACATACTCATGCCTGCAGGATGACAATTGGATAAATCCTTCTAAATAAGTTGTATAATATCCATCATTTGGCTTCCTTTTTCCTAAACATTTCTAAAGGCAGAACCCCAGTGACGGTGACATCAACTGAGTTACATATCCCTTAGGAACCACAATTCCCTTGGATTATCCAGTTACTAGTAAATGCTGAAGTAATACTGTTGAAAGTCTTAAACAACTGTATCTATTTATTTTTTGATATCTTGGATTTATCTTTGGAAAGGCTATTCTACTGTTGAGAAAAGCACTAATTCATGACTGTAAAAACTACACTGGAACATTAGAAAGCTTTTCTTCTAGAAAGGTTAAACATAAGCTATTTTGTTCCAATATTATATGTTCAACTTAGAAAACAGGCAATTAGGTCACTTTGTAAAATGGGTCTGCTCTTTAAATATTTCCATTTGTTAAAAATGTTGGTATGATTTTCATTTGGAATCACTTCCCATTGCTCATTTAGCTGTCATTGATGCTTTTCTTTTTGCTTTAGTCACAAAGTTGGCTTGTTTCAGATACAACATTGTAAAATGGCAGGAAAAGGGGAAGGTATTTTGTTCTAATTGACCAGTGAACTCATGCTGTTGAAGAAAGTGATGATAATACTATAAACAAGTTACATATGTAGTATATAAACTGAATAATTCACAGTGATATATTGTGTTGAAAAGCAAAGAATGTTCATGCCATATTGACAAGTTACAAATTAGTTCGAACTCTGTTTGCACCTGGTTAAATTGTACTGTGAGTTGTTTTCTGTAGTCTGCTTGTCTGCACTTTGAGTTTGACATTGTGTGGTCTGTCACTTTCTTTGCTGAGAGCCCACCTCT
This sequence comes from Gopherus evgoodei, assembly GCF_007399415.2. Lineage (NCBI taxonomy): Eukaryota > Metazoa > Chordata > Testudines > Testudinidae > Gopherus > Gopherus evgoodei. Next base: position 68,650,423 of record NC_044324.1, on the reverse strand, counting down.
TTTCCTGTGATAACCAGGTGGCTGAGATGACCTTAGAAACTTGAACTGACAGTTCCTTGCTTTAAAACTTGAGCCAACAAAGCCCTTCAGGACATGCTTAACTTGAAACACACAAGTAATGGGACTGTTCACATGCTTAAAGTTTAGCACATCCTTAAGTGCTTTATTAAAGTGAGGCCTTAACCCAGAGGAGGCTGTTGGCAGGGCATTCTCAGTGAGGGACTGCCCTGGAGTCGGGAACTTTGACCCTTTTTCTCTCAAGTAGCCTGATACACCCTAAATCTGCTTGAGGCTAGAGCATGCTACAAGGTCTGTCAATTGTATCAGGATTTTGAGAAGAGGGTGAGTGAAGAAGAGGACTTAAGATAATTTGTATTTAATCTTGAATAAGGAATTTGATGTTTATTTAATAAGGTTAGTAAATGTTTTTAGTGTGCATGTGCATGGAGCAGTACATCGGACATTTAAAACCATACTTAAATATACATGTGACATGATGGTTTATGATTTAAGGCAGAATGGCTGCTCCTCTTATGGCTACACAATAGCATTCTCTATTCAGTTGCCTCTTGCAGCAGACTGCCTCTTCTGCAGTGAACTCCTTTTATTACAGTGGACACTACTGGGCCAAATTTAGCCCTAATGTAAGAGAGGCCCTCTCCAAATTGTGAGTGTAACAGAGCTATGTCCTTTTACAACAGGACTGAATTTGGCCTTCTGAATTTTTCTGTGAAACACACATGAACCATGCGATTTTTATGGCCATCTCCCTTTCACAAAAAGGCTAATAGCATTTAAAACATTGACAAAATTGTATGACATAAATAAAACCTGTGATAATACAAAGACATAGTGGGACAGAGTAGAAAGATAGAAAATGTGGTAAAAGACCACCTTGGCTTAACCACGAGATCTTGCGTGACCTACAAAATAAAAAGGCGTCATATAAAAAATGGAAACTAGGTCAGATCACAAAGGACGAATATAGGCAAATAACACAGGAATGCAGAGGCAAGATTAGAAAGGCAAAGGCACAAAATGAGCTCAAACTAGCTATGGGAATAAAGGGAAACAAGAAGACTTTTTAATCAATACATTAGAAGCAAGAGGAAGACCAAGGACAGGGTAGGCCCACTGCTCAGTGAGGAGGGAGAAACAGTAACGGGAGACTTGGAAATGGCAGAGATGCTTAATGACTTCTTTGTTTCGGTCTTCACTGAGAAGTCTGAAGGAATGTCTAGTATAGTGAATGCTTACGGGACGAGGGTAGGTTTAGAAGATAAAATAAAAAAAGAGCAAGTAAAAAATCGCTTAGAAAAGTTAGATGCCTGCAAGTCACCAGGGCCTGATGAAATGCATCCTAGAATACTCAAGGAGTTAATAGAGGAGGTATCTGAGCCTCTAGCTATTATCTTTGGGAAATCATGGGAGACGGGGGAGATTCCAGAAGACTGGAAGGGGGCAAATATAGTGACCATCTATAAAAAGGGAAATAAAAACAACCCAGGAAACTACAGACCAGTTAGTTTAACTTCTGTGCCAGGGAAGATAATGGAGCAGGTAATTAAAGAAATCATCTGCAAACACTTGGAAGGTGGTAAGGTGATAGGGAATAGCCAGCATGGATTTGTAAAGAACAAATCGTGTCAAACTAATCTGATAACATTCTTTGATAGGATAACGAGCCTTGTGGATAAGGGAGAAGTGGTAGATGTGATATACCTAGACTTTAGTAAGGCATTTGATACGGTCTCGCATGATATTCTTATAGATAAACTAGGAAAGTACAATTTAGATGGGGCTACTATAAGGTGGGTGCATAACTGGCTGGATAACCGTACTCAGAGAGTAGTTATTAATGGCTCCCAATCCTGCTGGAAAGGTATAACAAGTGGGGTTCCGCAGGGGTCTGTTTTGGGACTGGCTCTGTTCAATGTCTTCATCAACGATTTAGATGTTGGCATAGAAAGTACGCTTATTAAGTTTGCGGACGATACCAAACTGGGAGGGATTGCAACTGCTTTGGAGGACAGGGTCAAAATTCAAAATGATCTGGACAAATTGGAGAAATGGTCTGAGGTAAACAGGATGAAGTTCAATAAAGATAAATGCAAAGTGCTCCACTTAGGAAGGAACAATCAGTTTCACACATACAGAATGGGAAGAGACTGTCTAGGAAGGAGTATGGCAGAAAGAGATCTAGGGGTCATAGTAGACCACAAGCTTAATATGAGTCAACAGTGTGATACTGTTGCAAAAAAAGCAAACGTGATTCTGGGATGCATTATCAGGTGTGTTGTAAACAAGACACGAGAAGTCATTCTTCCGCTTTACTCTGCGCTGGTTAGGCCTCAACTGGAGTATTGTGTCCAGTTCTGGGCATCACATTTCAAGAAAGATGTGGAAAAATTGGAGAGGGTCCAGAGAAGAGCAACAAGAATGATTAAAGGTCTTGAGACCATGACCTATGAAGGAAGGCTGAAAGAATTGGGTTTGTTTAGTTTGGAAAAGAGAAGACTGAGAGGAGACATGATAGCAGTTTTCAGGTATCTAAAAGGGTGTCATCAGGAGGAGGGAGAAAACTTGTTCACCTTAGCCTCTAATGATAGAACAAGAAGCAATGGACTTAAACTGCAGCAAGGGAGATTCAGGTTGGACATTAGGAAAAAGTTCCTAACTGTCAGGGTAGTTAAACACTGGAATAGATTGCCTAGGGAAGTTGTGGAATCTCCATCTCTGGAGATATTTAAGAGTAGGTTAGATAAATATCTATTAGGGATGGTCTAGACAGTATTTGGTCCTGCCATGAGGGCAGGGGACTGGACTCGATGACCTCTCGGGGTTCCTTCCAGTCCTAGAGTCTATGAGTCTATGAGAGTCAAGGTTGTTCTTTTGCAGTTCCTGACCTTTAAATTCTCAACTGTGCTACCTTAATGGTGTAATGTCTTTGGCTGAAACCTAGGGCTACTTTCTCAGTTAGCAATATGGATCTCAAACAGGCCTGCTATATAAGAAGGAAGAATGCTCCAGTAGTTAGGCCTCTGGCTAAGGACCTAGAAGACCCAGGCTCAATTCACTGCTCTGCTATGGACTTCCTGTATGACCTCGAGCAAGTCCCTTAGTTTCCCAATTTGTAAAGTGTGGACAGCAGAGCTTCTCTATCTCAGAGGAATGTCATGGAGCTAAATACATTAAAAAAGACTGAAGAGGTTTGAGAGCTTCTGATGAAAAATGCTATATAAGAAATTGTTTAAAAAAATATTACAGTAAAAGATTTCAGATTTCCTATAATGAAAGGATGAGGGATGAACTTTAAAAGCAGATTGCCACAATGTCAATCTCTCTGAGGACTGGCTGTTTGCTCCAACCTCCTGTGATGCTTCAGGGACCCCTCAGATTGGGAAGGAGGCCTTTGTGCTGTGCAGCTATGTTTCAGATCCCTGACACAGTAGCCATCCCACAAGAATAAGATCTGACCCTGGCTCTCACCAGCCCAGTTACTTCTTCTAGGGTGACACCAACTGCCCTTCCAATTCCAAGTCTCCACACACGTCTTCCTTGAGTTTTTAGTTATCAGAGACTCAGATGGTTCCGCTCTGGTTCATTATCCCTGAGTGCATGAATTCCTCCCCAGTTATTAGCTCCCTTTGGCACACACGCACACATTCCACAGTTTGCACCATAGGTGCTGACTCCATGGGTGCTCTGGGGCTGGAGCACCCACAGGGAAAAATGGTGGGTGCTAAGCACTCACCGGCAATCCCCTATGAGCACCTTCCCTCCCCCCAGTACCTCCTGCCGGCTGGCAAGCCCTGCCAATCAGCACCTCCCACTCCTTCCCTGCACCTTCCATTCACCACAATCAACTGTTTTGCAGCATGCAGCAGGATGAGGGGGGAGGGAGGAGGAGCAAGGACATGGTACACATGGGTGAGGGGTCAGAATGGGGTGGGAAGAGGATGTGGCCTTGAGGGAAGGGGAGGAGTGGGGGCAGGGCCTGGGGCAGAGCCAGAGGTGGAGCACCCCCCGACACAATGGAAAGTCAGCGCTTGTGGTTTGTGCACCAGAGACCTGCTGGGGATGAAAATAAACAAAAAGTTTATTTAATAAAAACAGCCCAGATTCAAAGATGATATAGTAAGGGAGTGCAAACACATACAAGTGACACAGAAAATAAACAAAGACGAAATCTCAGGCTTTACATTTCCATATTAGATAAAATCCCTTTTAAAATAAGATTTACCCTATTGCCTTAAAAGAGTTCTCCAGTGCAGCCCCTAGTTGTAGGAGGGATCCAGCATTCACGGACAGCCTCCTGCCTTGAGACTGTCTCCCAAGTTCTGGATAAAAAAACTCCTCATTTCCAAGCCTGCCTTTCAAAGCCTTTTTTTACCTTTTTTCCCTCCCCTCTCAGTCCACAGTGACTCATGGTAAATCAGAGTGGGGAAACTTTTTCCTGATTTGATGCGCAAGGTCTGGGGAGCCAGTTGTCTCAATGTCTTCCCATTAACTCTAATGGTCCACCATTGTCCTTTCCTGGGCTGGACAATGGATAGTTACTGGAAGCCAGTTTCCTGTAAACAACTGGCTGCCCTCCCCTGTTTGACTGCTCACTTCCCTGATGGGAGGTGGACTGAAGTTGCAGCAGGGATTAGGAGCACAGTTTTCTATTTATGTTCATAACCACAGTCTCCTGTATACCTATCTCATAGTGATTGAGTTTAGAACATTACAAGGGTTAATAAAAGAATAGTGTATTTTTATGGAACCAACATGTTTTATAAAAATCAGTTGATTTAACTGCTAATTTGGGGGAGTTTAAACCGTCTGTTTTCCCTTTTGGGCATCTGCACTCTGATTGTCACACTCTCTCCCAGCCCCTTCCTCAGTCTCTTCAGTTCAACCTTATTCCTCCTGTCTTCTATGCTCCTGTCCTTCCTCCTCTCCTTCTTCTCTCCTCCTGAACCTGTTACTTCCCTCCCTTCTATGTCCACTTCCTTTCCTTTGTCTTTCTATTTAGCGATTTCCCCTTCTAGCAATGCAGACTGACCCCTGTGGCGCCTCCTGCTGGTCATCCAGGGAATTAGCTCATCCAGCCATTGAAGTGCCCTCTGCAGGCCAGTGTCCCACAGCCTCGTGGCCTCCCTGGATCTGATGTGCTGACCCCTCAGTCTTAGGGTCTCCCCTCCCCATGGAACCCCCACCCACTAACCCACCTCACTATACAGCTACTGCCAGTCATTGTCTAGCTCCCACGGCCTGGGGAAGACTGCAGTATCAGCAGCAAGGTTGGGTTTGGACCTGCTGCCTTTGCCTACCCCTGGGCTGCCCTCTGCAACCCCCAGTACCTATTTGCCTTCTGCTAGGCCGCAGCCTGGAGCTTTCCAGGCTGGAACTCCCCAGCTTCTCTGCCTTTCCCCTGCCCTGCTTCACTCAGGTACCCTGTCTCTAACTCCCTGCAGCCAGGCCCATCTCTCTCTACAAACAGAGAGAAACTCTTGAGCCCCTTGCTCCCCTGCCTTTATAGCGCCAGCTGAGGCCTGATTAGGGTGTGGCCCAGCTGCAGCTGCTTCCCCAATCAGCCTACTAGTTTTTCCCCTGCCACAGCCCTATCCCAGAGCTGTCTTTAAACCCCTCTGGGCAGGAGCGGGTAACCACCCCACTACACCCCCTCCTAACAAAACCTCACATAGAGAATTAAAAATAAATTGTGTCACTAACATGATGTTTGCAAACAGGGGCGGCTCTAGGTATTTTGCCGCCCCAAGCACGGCAGGCAGACTGCCTTCGATGGCTTGCCTGCGGGAAGTCCCCGGTCCCGCAGATTCAGCGGCAGCCTGTGGGAGGTCTGCCAAAGCCGCGGGACCAACGGACCCTCTGCAGGCATGCCGCTGAAGGCAACCTGCCTGCCGCCCTTACAGCGACTGGCAGAGCATCGCTTGTGGCTTGCCGCCTCAGGCACACACTTGGCGTGCTGGTGCCTGGAGCCACCCCTGTTTGCAAACCATCACTCTGCTTGTCTGTTTGTATTTTCTATCTATTTCTCTTATCCTTTGTCTCTCTTGTCTCTTTAGGCTGCAAGCTCTTCAGAGCAGGGCCTGTCTGTCAGTCTGTATTTGTACAGTACCTAGCACATTGGGGTGCAGTTGTCAGTGGCTCTAGACACTACCCTAATACCAATAATGAAGAAAATATCCAGTCTTGATACGGCTACTGTTCAGTAGCATTTTTTTTAAATGACATTTTCAGTCTCATTCCTGGATCCTGAGACATTACTGAGGAGCAGAAGTGGGAAAAGGGGTAGATTTATGTCTGGAAAATGTAAACACATGTAACTAAGCCCCCAGCCTGAAAAACAGAAAAGTTACACAGACGTAACTGAAGTTAAGAATAGAAGCGTTACATCATCTTTTGAACAGCGCAGTAGTGGGAAAAGGAAGGAAATGAGGCCTTGGGAGAGGAATAAATAAATTACAGCCAGATTTTATAGAAAAGTGGCTAGACTGGAAGGTCCTTAGGAAAATTCTGGATTGTGGTGTGTGTTAGATACAGGTGAGGAAAGAATGGAAAGAATCACTATAACAAAGGACAAAGAACCAGGCAGGCTGCATGATGACATGGAAATAGATGTTAAAAATAAAATAAAAATGAGGTTTAGAGAATTATCAATTAGTTTTTAATACAAAAGATCTTCTGCTGGCAAGCTGCATGCCAGATCTTCCTACTCTACGAGCCTCTCTAGGCTCAGCTGGAAAAACTTATACTGAAGTGTAAACAATGTTTATTGTGTTTTACCCATGAATGAAATCAAATAGGCCAAGAGAAAGATTTCCTGGGGCAAATCAGCCCCTCATGTCTGAAGCTGTGGAGGCTCCTCTGGCACCAGAACCATTGCCCAGGGAAGGGGACAGGAGTACACAGCCCCTGCATATTTGAAGCTCAGTTATTCAGTGGTCCCCTGTGCACGGACAAACCATGAATGAGTTGGGCTAAGCAGTGTGAGTCATGAGGAAGGAGTCAGAGGATCCCCAGCTATGCAAGATCTCCTAGCCTCCCCACAGTGAAGAGGGCACCTAACAAACCTGAGGGCTGTTGTAACATCCAGGTTGTGGAGGAGCTCAGAAGCTGCTCCAAACCTTAGAGGAGAATTCCTCCCCACTCATTGTGAAACAGGGCAGTGCACAGCCCCCTACACAGGCTGTGTGCTGCTGCTGAATAGCATTTAGGCCTCAGTGCTACAAGATGAGCAAATCTTTTTTTTTAAAACAGCAGATGCCCAGTTTAGTTTATGCATGATTATGGAAACAAACAAAGTGTTAAGAAGATAACAAGTAAAAAAAGCACGTAATCTATGGGACGATGATTTGAAGAAAGAAATGAGGTGGGTGGTTTATCAACCTCTAAAACTTTGAATTAGAACTTTATTTGAAGACTCTTTCTTCTCTTAAGGTTTTGAAGACAGGCCTAGAATGGGGGGAGGAGGAGGGGAAAGAAAGGAAAAAAAGCCTCTGACGGTGTTTTTCAACTCAGAAGAATGGAGGAAAGCAGCATCATAACTCTGAAAGGAAAGGCTGAAAAGCTGAAAGCAATTTAAAGCGCAATTTCAAACAATTTAAAACTTGGAAAAATAAACAAAGTGTATATTTTTAAATGTAAGAATATTGGAAACAGTGATTAAGTCACAAGCGAATGTGAGAAGAAAATTGGAAAAACTCTAGCTTTGGGATAAAGAGGAACTTCATCAGCTTCCTAGAATACATCTACAGGAACTGGGAATATCTTTGAGTTAAGAAGCCATCAATTGGAGCCAGCTGTTTGTTTAATTTTAGTGCTCTGTGTACCATACCTAATAAGATCACATTTGTTACATTCTGGATACCCTAAATCTATTTGCAGAGTAACAGCATCAGTCCTATCTCTTGCACAGACTCTAAGGGCTAACTCTTGTGGGCTAATTTAAGGCTATAACCTAATGCATAGCCACAAAGGGGCAGAGTTAAGGTTGTGCAGGTAGCCTTAACGTTGGCATTTCTTTACTTCTAATGTTTAATTTTGCAACCTTAGCAATCTTCTGAAGTATTTTTTTTAAAAATTAATATATATTTAAGTTATATATATATTAATAGTTATGTATTAATATGTATAACTTATTTATTATATATATAACTATAAATATAAACTTTATTTAAAAGAGTTTTAAAAATCTCTTCTGTGGAATTAAATGCTAGACTACATTAGAATTCTGTCTTGCATACACTGGACTATCAATGGGGCATGGTATTACATTGAAAAATGACTGAATTTATGACATCAGATTTTTTTTTACGTAGAAAACACATATTATTTAGGCTTTCATACAGTCTTTGTCAGTTCAAAGAAAACATCTTTCTTAAATTCATGCTTCCTGTTAACAATTTCAGATGATTATTTCCTGATTTCAAAATGGTTACCTGTTCTCCATCCTTCAAACGTCAATCAATCTTAAAAGAAATAGAGTTAGAGGAGATTAAGCTGTCAAAAATGTAAATCTAAATATTGTAGGTAAAGTCTGCTCTGGTTACTCATCAGACCATAACTCAGTCTACAATGAAAATAAAGGTAAATTTGAAACACATATCAAGAAGTACTGTGCTGTATAAAGAGCCAAGCTTGCAATGGCCTAACCAGGCAAGGTCATTGAGGCTGAACTCAGAGGCTGTTTAAGAAAAAATACCTATTCTAAGGGGAATTGGTGTATTATGGTAGTGCTACTATCATTGCTCACTGTTTCCATTATTAGCCCACAGCTTTAAATGGTTTATAACTCAGTGATTGTATTAAAATATCATACCCCGACTAAAACTCCACATGTAAGATCCTGTTAGGGATTTAAAAAAAATAAAACCCGGTTTGGCTTTTATCTGGATTTTAGCAAACACAACAAAAGCATTATTTGGTTAGTGATGGGCTAACCTAGCTTACCACTGAAGCTATCTGTGGTGCCATGATGAATGCCACGCATCACACCGGCTCACGCTCCTAGGGACAGCATGGGCATCTGAGAGTAAGGCACTGATCATTACATACCATGAAATGATAATATTCTTCAGCTGCTACTGACACAACTTCCTGCGGCTATAGTTAAATTAGTGGTATACATAATTTCCTTATTAGCACGCCCTTCCATATCTGTAACCCTCTCCACCTGGAGGGGCTTATTTATACATCACCACTGAGCATAACAGTGCTTCACAGCAGGCCCTTCTTAGCAGAGGGGAAAATGGAAGGGGATGGAAGGGAGGGAAAGTGGAGCTTTGATGTTAAGTGAAATGTTGCTTGAGGAAAAACTGCAGAATTGAGTTTAGAAGTTTCCTAAAACCCCAAATCCCTATTAGCAATGTTGTCTAGACATTAAATTCTAATTCATTCTTTCCCATGTTGTATGTGAGTGCCTTAGTGTGAAATCTGCTCCCTTATTAATGCTCTCACATTGTCTTGCCAGTCGCCTGAGTATAATGTTTTTGCCACTGTAAGATTAAGGGAAATCCATCTTGATCTCTCAGATGGAATCTGTTTTGATTATTTCAAGATGAGCTGTTTGTAAATATGGGATTTCATGTTGGACTCTTTATTGTATGCTGTTTTGGAATGTGTTACCATGACAGAGTACTGGAAAGAGGCGCTGGCTGATATGACGGGAGTTGTGTTAGAATTCAACACCAAGCTGTTTTTCATCTTGGCATTTTGCTGAGTACTTTGAAGGGGTTTTAGAGTCTAAACAATGCTTGCTTAATTCTAGCATTAAGCTTTAACACATTGGAGGGGGCTCTGAATATGTGGCTCTGCAGGTGTGCCTGTTAGTTGACGGTTGGTGATTTTAAAAGCATTTAATTTAAGAAAAAAAACATATATATATATATATATATATAGAATGAGTTTCTTTGTTAGGTTGTTTTGGGGATTCTAAAAAGAGCTAATTAGGAACATTCAATTTATTGTTTCATGACAATATGTAAATTATGCATAGTACATAATATTTAACTCACCTGATGCTTCTTGAAAAGCTATTTAGCAAATTAAATACATGGTTTTTACACAAAACTAAATATATAGCTAAAAAACTTGGACATTTTTTGTCTCTTGGATAATATTTTTAGTATGTGATTTTATAAAACCTTTAAATCTAAGGGTACGTCTACACTACGGGATAAATTCAATTTAACATAAACCGGTTTTATAAAACAGATAGTATAAAGTCGATTGCGCGCGGCCACACTAGGCACATTAATTCGGCGGTGTGCGTCCATGGTCCGAGGCTTGCGTCAATTTCTGGAGTGTTGCACTGTGGGTAGCTATCCGGTAGCTATCCCATAGTTCTCGCAGTCTCCCCTGCCCCTTGGAATTCTGGTTTCAGAGCCCAGTGCCTGATGGGCAAAAATCATTGTCGTGGGTGGTTCTGGGTATAGCCTCACCCATCCCTAAGTGAAAGCAGCAGACAACCATTTCGCGCCTCTTTTCATGGGTGAACTGTGCAGACGCCATAGCACTGCAAGCATGGACCCCACTCAGATCAACACCGCGATCGTGAACGTTGTAAACACCCCATGCATTCTCGTGTAGTCTATGGTGAACCATGAACTGCAAAGCCAGGCAAGGAGGAAGAGGCGGCTACCGCAGCGCGGCGACGAGAGTGATGAGGACATGGAAACTGAATTCTCCTTAACCGCGGGCCCCTGCGCTTTGGAGCTCCTGCTAGTAATGGGGCAGGTTCTACCCATTGAACGCCGATTTTGGGCCCGAGAAACAAGCACAGACTGGTGGGACCGCATAGTTTTGCAGGTGTGGGACGATTCGCAGTGGCTGCGAAACTTTCGCATACGTAAGAGCACTTTCATGGAACTTTGTGACTTGCTTTCCCCTGCCCTGAAATGCCATAATACCAAGATGAGAGCAGCCCTCACAGTGGAGAAGTGAGTGGCAATAGCCCTGTGGAAGCTTGCAACGCAAGACAGCTACCAGTCAGTGGGGAATCAATTTGGAGTGGGAAAATCTACTGTGGGGGCTGCTGTGATGCAAGTAGCCAAAGCAATCACTAAGCTGCTGCTACAAAAGGTTGTGACTCTAGGAAACGTGCAGGCCATAGTGGATGGCTTTAGTGCAATGGGATTCCCTAACTGTGGGGGGGCGATAGATGGAACCCATATCCCTACCTTGGCACCGGTGCACCAGGCCACCCAGTACGTAAACCGCAAGGGGTACTTTTCAATGGTGCTGCAAGCACTGGTGGATCACAAGGGACGTTTCACCAACATCCACGTGGGATGGCCAGGAAGGGTTCATGACACTCGCGTCTTCAGAAGCACTGCTCTGTTTAAAATGCTGCAGCAAGGAATTTACTTCCCAGGCCAGAAAATAACTGTTGGGGATGTTGAAATGCCTGTAGTTATCCTGGGGGACCCAGCCTACCCCTTGATGCCATGGCTCATGAAGCCATACACAGGCAACCTGGACAGTGGTCAGGAGCTGTTCAACTACAGGCTGAGCAAGTGCAGAATGGTGGTAGAATGTGCATTTGGCCATTTAAAGACGCGCTGGTGCACATTACTGACTTGCTCAGACCTCAGCCAAACCAATGTCCCCTTTGTTATTGCTGCTTGCTGTGTGCTCCACAATCTCTGTGAGAGTAAGGGGGAGACCTATATGGCGGGGTGGGAGGCAGAGGCAAATCACCTGACCGCTGATTACACGCAGCCAGACACCAGGGCGATTAGAAGAGAACACCGGGAAGCGGTGCGCATCAGAGAAGCTTTGAAAACGAGTTTCATCACGGGCCAGGGTATAGTGTGACTGCTGTGTTTGTTTCCCCTTGATGAACCCCATCCCCTTGATTGACTCATTCCCTGTAAGCACTCACCCTCCCCCTTCGATTACAGCTTGCTTAAGAAAATAAAGTCACTATTGTTTAAAAATCATGTATTCTTTATTAAAAAGGTCATTATAAAAAGAGGGAGAGAACTGGCAAGGTAGCCCGGGTGTGGTTTGGGAGGAGGATAGGAGGGAAGGAAAAGGCCACTAAAATCATTTCAATGTAATGACAGCCTTTTGGTTGGGCTGCCCATGGGGGTGGAGTGGGTGGGTGCACAAAGCCTTCCCCCACACGTTCTTACACGTCTGGATGAGGAAGATATGGAACATGGTGAGTACTGAGGGTGGTGACACAGGAGCTGCAGCGGCACTCTGTGACCTCGCTGCTCTTCCTGAAGCTCCACCAGACGTCGGAGGATGTCAGTTTGATCACACAGCAGCCCCAGCATTTCATTCCGCCACTGCTGATCTTCCTGCCTACACCTCTGATCTTCCTGCCGCCACCTCTCATCTCGAGCGTCTCTCCTCACGTTGGTCCCTCCTGTCCTCACGTTCACTGTAATTTGATACCATGTCCTTCCACTGATTCAGATGAGCTCTTTCATTGCAGGTTACTTCCATGATTTCAGAGAACATTTCGTCTCGCGTCCTCTTCTTCCTCCGCCTTATCTGAGCTAGCCTTCGGGATGGAGTAGGGAGGCTTGAAAAATGTGCAGCTGCATGAAGGAGGGAAAAAAGGGAGAGAAATATTTTAAAAGATACATTTTACAGAACAATGGTTATACGCTTTCACAGTGAACAACACTATTCACCTTACACAGCACATGTGATTTCACTACAAGGTCGCATTTTGCATCTTAACTTTGAGTGCCTGGGCTCTGGTGTTACAGATCTCACAGACGCAGGTCCGGGCATCAGAATTCAGCTTGCATGAGGCCATGGTAAGCCATTGTCTTTCGGCTTCTCCAGCCTTCACTTCCATTCACAGAAGCCACCCCCAACTCCCACTCCAATTCTCTACGATGATCGCTTTACCCCCTCCCCCCACCGCATGGCTGGTATCATGGAAGATCACTGCTAATCACCTCCCTTCCCCCCCCCCACCGCGTGGCTGGTAGCTGGGAAGATTCCTGCTAGCCAAATGCGAGAAAGCTCAGCGCTATCCTTCCTCCCCTCCCTCTGCTTGGCTACATGCAAGGAAGGATTTCTCGTAAGCAACAGGCAAACACACCTGTAGGAAAAAGGCCATCTCTGTCCCCTTAATTAAATTCCTGAATTTCAATCAGGTTACCATGAACAATGTCACTCTGCTGAGGATAACAGAGCGAGATAAAGAACGGATGTTTCTTGAATGCCTGCAATCACCGGGACCATACGCAGCTATGCTTTGTCATGCAATGATACCCGTTTACTTGCTACATGCATGGCGTGGTAAAGTGTACTACCATGGTGGACGGAACAAGGCTGTCTTGCCCAGAAACCTTCTGCAAAGGCTTTTGGAGTACCTCCCGGAGTGCTTCATGGAGATGTCCCTGGAGGATTTCCGCTCCATCCCCAGACATGTTAACAAACTTTTCCAGTAACTTTACTGCCTGCGAATGCGTCCCAAGCCCTCAGGGCAAATCAATCATTAACAAAAGCTTGCTTTTAAACTATGTTTTATATTTACAAAGGTACATTCACCAAAGGTACACTCACCAGAGGTCGCTTCCATGGCTTCACTGTCTGGGCTAGTGGCTTGGGAGGGCTGGGACGGTAATTCCGTCTGGGTCAGAAAAAGCTCCTGGCTGTTGGGGCTAACAGAGTGCTGTGTGCTCTCTTCAAGCTCATCCTCCTCTTCCTCCTCCTCACCTTCCCTGTCCGCATAATCCTCAGGCATGGCTGAGATTACAACCCCCGCCACGGAATCCAAGGACGGGCGGGGGGGTAGTGGTGGTGCAACCCCCTAAAATTGCATGCAGCTCAGCATAGAAGCAGCATATTTTTGGCCCTGCCCCAGACCTTCCGTTTGCCGCTTTGGTTTTCTGGTAGGCTTGTCTGAGCTCCTTCACTTTCACTCTGCACTGCACTGAGTCCCTGGTGTGGCCTCTCTCCTTCATGGTCTTGGAAATTTTTTCAAAAGTTTTTTCATTTCGTCTTTTTGAACGGAGTTCTGTTAGCACTGAATCCTCTCCCCATATAGCGATCAGATCCAGTACTTCCCGTGTGGTCCATGCTGGAGCTCTTTTTCTATTCTCAGGAGACTGCATTGTTACCTGTGCTGATGAGCTCTGCGTGGTCACCTATGCTGATCAGAGCTCCATGCTGGCCAAACAGGAACTGAAATTCAAAAGTTCGTGGGGCTTTTCCTGTCTACCTGGCCAGTGCATCCGAGTTCAGATAGCTGTCCAGAGCGGTCAGTGGTGCACTGTGGGATACGGCCTGGAGGCCAATACCATCGATTTGCGGCCACACTAACCCGAATCCGATATAATAATACTGGTTTTAGCATTACTCCTCTCGTTGAGGAGGAGTACAGAAACTGATTTAAAGAGCCCTTTATATTGATTTAAAGAGCATCGTAGTGTGGACGGGTGCGGCGTTAAATGGTTTAATGCTGCTAAAATTGGTATAAACACGTAGTGTAGACCAGGCCTGTATGTGAGATATGGGGGAATATAGTCTAAGGTTGAGAGACCACTAAATTAATAGTATTACCTAGCTCTTACATAGCACTTTTCATCAGTAGAACTAAAAGCACTTTACAAAAAAGGAGACAAGAATCCATTGTCCTCATATCACGGGTGGGGAAACTGAGGCACCGTGGTCACCAGCCAAACCAGGAATGGAATGCATATCTTCTGAGGCCTTGTTCAGTGCTCTAGCTACATTAATGAGCTCTGATCCTGAGGAACTTTGATTGAGTTCCATTTAATTTGTGACTGTTCGGAACGTGGTTTATTTAGTTCAAATAAAAATAGAATCAACTCAAGAAATAGAATTTCTCTCAAGTTTTCCAGTCCTAACACAATTCAGTTTTGTTTGTGATTTTATATGATGGGAGTACAAATCATCCAAGTCCTTGACTCATTCTCCATTATTTCACTCTTTTTAACAACCTCATTTTTTGGATAATGTTGTTAAGCAAGAGTTATTAATCTGTCCATAGTCATCTCTTTTATTAAGTGTAACTTTTCCTATTGCTTCCATTGCATAAGAGTCTAGTACTATGGACTGTTAGGTTTCTGTAAACCAGGCTATTAACTGATCTGTTGCATACTGAAAACATCTGCCCAAAATTAAGGAAATACCAGATAATGAAGAGATGATATGATTTTATCATTATATTTTATAATTGTTTGTCCTTGAAGCTTAGCCTTGGCTTATTTTATTTTTTAGCATTTTAAAATAAGTTTAACACACTATGATGGAAAGAAAATAAATGAAGCATGCGTCCTTGTTTTCTCACATCCGACATATTCCTTTCTATGGACCAAATTAAAGTATTTACCCTACCCTGGTATGGAGAAGAATTATTGCAGTCTTTTTGAACATGTATGCCTTTCTGAAATATACATCAGGAAGCTGCTCCAGCTACACTCATAAGGCCCAATTCTTCTAGCAGTTACTAGTATAAGTCAGGAATTACTACACTGACATAAATCAAGTTAAACTAATGTAAAATTGAAGTAAATGATAGCAGAACTAGGCAGGTCTATATCCTTATTGTGCTGGTCTTCTCTGCTAGTCTTCACCAGCTGAGTTTAACTCTCTCCATTGACTCTGCTGCCAGATGAAATAGCAGCTTTCCAAGTCTCTTAGTAATTAGACAATTGTAAAAATAACAGGAGTACTTGTGGCACCTTAGAGACTAACAAATTTATTTGAGCATGCTCGGTAATTTGATAAGTTTGGTTACACTGCATTTCATCAGTATGGTCTCTAGATCACTTTCAATTGGATAACTAATAAGTGATAGATCTACTGATGAAAAATACTATAGGAGGAGTATGACAAGGTGGCTGTGACACTCTGAGTACGTTTCCCAGACCTGAAGAAGAGCAATGTGTAAGCTCAAAAGTTTGTCTCTCTCCTGGACAGAAGTTGGTCCAGAAAAGATATTCCCTCACCCACCATATCTCTCTACTATAAGAGCTAAGCATTATTATTACCAGAATGTGTTAACAAAGGGCTTTATTGTATCTACTCTCTGCGTGTGGATTATGCCACTTCTGTATAGAATGGGACTCAGTCACCAATGTGCTCTCATTCCTCCTTCTCTTGCACATTGGTTTAGGGATTGGAACAGCAATAGGTAATGAGTGGCTCAGTAGTGTAGTGGGCAGATAAGGAAACTGAGGCACAGCTCATTTGCCAGGGTTAGGGAGGAAATCTGTGGCACAGACTGAAATGGAGTTAAGATCCCCTGATTCACAGACCCAAGACTTAACCACACAATCATCCTTCTACCTCATGTACAAACAAGTTTACAAATGTTTTTATGTCATTATTTCTCTATTTCTAATTTCCATATTCCAGCAAGATAATCTTGTCCAATTTGCAATATAATGCAGGGATTAAAATGTACTGATAAAAATGGATTCTATAATGTAATGGTCATATTGTAATACTTAGCACTTACATAAAGCTTTACATTGTCAAAGCCCTGGAGTTAGGCCAATGACGTAGGCCAACAGGAGTTTTGTCTAGTGAAGGAGTACAGAATTGAGCTCAGTAATTTACTAACCCTCATGACAGCTCTGTAAATTAACTCTGTCATATATCACTACATAATATTATCACTACTCAGGAGCTGCTCAGATAAAGTTGGAAGATCAAAAGGATTCAAAGGCAAATTTGAATAACCTAATATTTTTGCAAATATGTTGAATCATATTAGGTTTTAGGGGGGAGAGTTGTAAAATAAATACGTTATACACAAAACAGTACATTCAAATAATATTACTTTGCTTCTAAAATCAAGCACTCAAAAGTTTGAAAATGACAGATTTAGGATTGCCTGTGCAACCTGAATTTGATCTCCTTGTGAATCTATATTATTATACAGTCTTTTAATTATATGATCACATATTTCCTCTATAGGACAGCTGTCTCATTCAGTGCACAGGAAG
The DNA here is from genome assembly GCF_007399415.2 of Gopherus evgoodei. Taxonomy (NCBI): domain Eukaryota; kingdom Metazoa; phylum Chordata; order Testudines; family Testudinidae; genus Gopherus; species Gopherus evgoodei. The sequence goes on along the minus strand of NC_044324.1, from coordinate 68,633,468 downwards.
GATGGTGCTCACTGAATGAGGCTGCTGTTCAATATTATTTTATCATAATTCAATGTGCGCCTCCATACCTTATTTCTTGCACACTATTTAAACCCTGCCCTAAATACAGGATTATTCGTTGCCTTGTGGCCTTTTCAACAGTGCTCATGCTAGTTGTATCTGAGTGCCTCACTCATATTAATGAATTTATCTTCACAACTCCCCTACAAGAGAGTGTTATCATCCCTATTTCACAGATGTGGAAACTGAGGCAGAGACAAAGGCCAGGATCCACAAGGCCCAGTTTTAGGTGCAACTGCACACTACAAAATTACCGCCTGACTGCCACCTAACTCTGTAGGCAGTGCCAGTCCTAGCCCATTGAGGGCCCTAAGCAGGAATATCCCCCCCGCACACACACACATAAACAACATGTACTAATAATTCATAGGGAGTCCTACACTACAATATTAAGTCAACCTAGGTTAGGTTGACTTACAGCCACCACAGTAATTACTCTCCTTCTGTCGGTGTGTGTCCTCACCAGGAACACTTCCACCGACTGAAGAGGGGCAGTGTGCAGGGGCGACTCCAGGCCCCAGCATACGAAGTGTGTGCTTGGGGCGGCAAGCTGCGGGGAGCGCTCTGCCAGTTGCTGGGAGGATAGCAGGTGGCTCCGGTGGACCTCCCACAGACGTGCCTGCGGAGGGTCCGCTGGTCCCGCGGCTTCGTTGGAGCATCCGCAGGCACGCATGTGGGAGGTCCACCGGAGCCGCGGGACCGGCGACCGGCAGAGTGCCCCTCGCGGCATGCCACCGTGCTTGGGGCGACGAAATAGCTAGAGCCGCCCCTGGCAGTCTGGGGGGCTCCTCGCCTCTGGGAGCGTGGGAAGCTGGCCAGGACTTCTTGTCTCTGGTGCGGAGATCTGTGCCCAGAGTCCAGTTGGCTGCTGTGCTCCTAATGGTAAACTAAGAGGCTGAGGAGGCAGCCAGGCTTCTAGCCAAGAGTCTTGGTACAGCTGGGCTTTCTGTTGGGAGCAAGAAGCAGGGACTCTGAGGCGGTGGGGGGTAACAGACCAAGCTGGAAACCTGGGTGGCAACCCAGCTTGGAGTGGAGAACCAGCAACAGCCTGGCTGAGACAAGACATCCAACAGCTGATGTAAGTAACGCCGTACCTACATTGACACTGAGTCGGCTTAACTACACTGACATAAGCTCTACGCCTCTCCTGGAGGTGGAGTTATTATTTCAGTGCAGTAAGGCATTTACATCAGTGGGAGCAAGACTGTAGTGTGCACACTGACATAGTTAGGTCAACATAAGCATAGGCAGCGAGTTATATGGGCCCGTGGTACCCATGCTCCACCAATATTTGGGCTTATATATTCAGAGCTGTCCCATCCATAGGATGGACCAGGGCAACCGCCCCAGGCCCTGTGCTTTGGGGGCCCTGCACTTCAGGGAGGTACAGAGTTCGGGGGGGGCTGTTGCTGTCAGCAGTGAGTGACTGGTCCCCAGACCACCCCATCCTGCTTTGCCCTGCTCCCACTCCACCCTTTCTCCCAAGCCCCTGCCCCACCTCTTCCCACCCCTGTTCCATCCCACCCCAAATCTTCCCACCCCTGCTCTACCCCCATTGCACCCCTTCCGCCAAGCCCCTGCCCTGACTCTTTCCGGCTTCCGCCCCCTTCCCAAGCCAGTGGGGCAGGTTGAGGCCAGGTCATTCACTGCTGCTGGTACCAGGCCACCCTACTAGCCCCCCAGGTCTCCCTGGACCCTGCGTCCCCCTGAAGCACAGCACCCCCCGAAGCTCAGGGCCCAGAGCAGATGCCTCGTCTGTCCTATGGACAGGATGGCTCTGTTTGGATCCATTCTGGGCACCACCAAAAATTATATAAATCTGGTGCCCATGAACGTAAGCTACCTTATATTGACCTAACTGTGTAGGGTAGACCAAGGCTGAGTCTGCTTATGCCTAGTGCCATATCTATCTGTAGGTGCTTAAATGCAGTTGACACCTACATTTTTACAGTTAAAGTTTCCTAGGTGCCTATGTTTCTTAGATGCCTCGTCTGTCCTATGGACGGGATGGCTCTGTTTGGATCCATTCTGGGCACCACCAAAAATTATATAAATCTGGTGCCCATGAACGTAAGCTACCTTATATTGACCTAACTGTGTAGGGTAGACCAAGGCTGAGTCTGCTTATGCCTAGTGCCATATCTATCTGTAGGTGCTTAAATGCAGTTGACACCTACATTTTTACAGTTAAAGTTTCCTAGGTGCCTATGTTTCTTAGATGCCTCTGGGCAGGAACACCGCTGCTGCCTCTAGGTTCCTGGATGCCTATCTCTCACCTAAGTATCAATATGCAATCCACAAACCGGAGGATGATAGTTCACCCACCCCTCTTGCCTGCAGAACCACATGTTCAGATATCACCTAGCAGCCAGCAGGAGGTAGGATTTGCTCCCTTATAACCTTGATTCCAGTGGATAGAACACTCTTCTATGGTGCAGGAGGTTCATGTCCCTCTCTGCCTGCTGAAGAGCAGGTATCTGAACAGGGATCTGTCACCTTTCAGGCAAGAGCTCTGACCACTGGACTATAGAGTGATTCTCTCTCTTCCTCTGGCTCAATTCATATTTAATTATTCAATTATAGTGGAACAACTTTGTAGCTCTGTCCTTGGGAGCCGCTTTGGGTAGTCTACACAGCCCCCAGAAGTGAACCGCCCAGCCTGAGTTGACAGACTTGTGCTAGTGGGACTTGCATTAGCACTCCGAAAATAGGCAGCACTTTGAAGTTGCAGCTCAGGCTAGGGCTTGGGCTCTGAAGCCCATTCACCCTTTCTATAGTTATCCATCACCTCCTCTTTTGTCATCTATCTCTAGTCCTCATTCCTCTCCAAAATTTCTCTTTAGCTGCTGGGGTCAATTCTTATTCTAACTACATTGTTTTGCCCATTACTAGTGATAAGCCAAATAATGTGGTTCCCAATATATTGCAACTAGGTAAAAGGGACACAGAAGTAATGAATCATTGTAATAAACATTTTAAAATGTCAAAGTTACAGTACTGTATGGGGGAGCAATGTGGCCTAGTGGACAGAGCACTAGCTTGGGACCCAGAAGATCTGCATTCTATTGCCAGCTCTGCCATTGGCCTGTTGTGTGACCTTAGATAAGTCATTTCAACTATATGTGCCTCAGTTTTGCCACCTGTACAATGGTGATGATATTGACCTTATTTGTAAAGTGCATTGAGCTCTCCAATTGAAAACACTATATATATATAAAAAAACACTAGGTATTTATTAGTTGCCAGGTTGTGTAAAATACACTATTGAGCAATTTGGTTTGGATTTCTTTTGCTCCTTTGATATGTATGTAAACATCTCTAAAGCCTCAGCAAATATTGTGCTCATTCTGTGATGTTGACTGCATGGATATTCTACTCTTTATGATGATTATAAGAATGCTGGCTCACAAGAGGTTAAGCAAATGTTTTCACATCATCATATACTTATTTTACATCATTGCTAAAACAAAGTTTATTCTATTATTTGAAATTAACATATTCTGTTGCTTCAGTAAAATGGCTTCATCAAACGTAAATATATTCTTCCTCTTGTCAATTTAGCTAAGTGGGAACAGATGCATAAGCTAAACCCTCAGGTGGTCATCAAGGCTAAACAAATCCTGAGGTCTATATATAAGGTGAACCGGCATTTCCTAAGTATTATTTTCCTTGGAGAGGAAGGGGATGATATACTTCAATGATGTGTGCAGCTGAGGTCTACATCCATTTATACTCTGTTTATCTGGAGTGTGTTGCTCCTGCTCTGAGGCACTCTGATGTAGGTGGTCGGAGGGCCCATTTTGTATCAAATTGTGCATCAGTTTTTAAGTTGAACTTCCTATATACCTTGTTTAGTGGCAGACAACTCCAAATGGGAGGATTGATGAATATCTCTGTTAGCTCCTTGAATATTATTCCCCTTCCCACTAGTGCTTCTCCAGCCTTTCTGGCTTCTGTTAAAACTGACTATTCAACTCTTGCTGGCAACAGGAATCTTTTTGATTGCACTGGCTGTATTGGTAGAAAATGAAATATACATTGGGGTTTCACCACTTTGTTGCTGGCTCCACTCCCAACAAAATAACTTCAGCAAGGGCTGCTATGTACTGAAGAAGAAGGCACAAGGGGCATAAGATAGATCCCAGTAGGCTACTGCAAGTGGATGCTTCTGGGGAAAGAGACATCACCTATCTCTGGATCCTGTTCAAGACAAATTACTGAAGCCGCTACAGCGTTTTACTATCTACGTCTGCTATTGCTATGTACGCATCTCAGCAGCACCTCTCACCTTCCGCAATTGCTCTGTATCTCTGATATGTCATGGTGTTGTCCTACAAAATATTCATTTATGACTTCATTGTTATCTTTTAAGCTCTATAACAATAAATTGTTAACACATCTAACACTTTCTGATGGCTAAATCAATGCTGAGGAACACTGAGCTCCAGAATTCCTTAAGAAAGGAGAAAGAGGCATATTAGAAGGACTTTCAAGTTTGTGTCAGCCATTGAAAGAGACAAGACAGACATTTGTTCTTCAGATTATTTTGAATGTAAAAATGAAGCTCAAACAAATATCAGGCTAAACAAATTATACATATATTATATTGTGACAGGGTACTCTACTCACTGCTGGGTAGTGCCTCCTTGTGGCCGTATCTGAGGATTAGCTCCACACAGGTCTGACTCCCCCTTCTGCTGCACGCTGCATGCCCTGCTGTCTCTCTCTTGCTCCCTGTGATTCAGTGTACTCTGTCTTTGTAGCTTGGCCCTCCAGCCAGGTCACTATAATTTCCCCCTTCCAGCATATCAAAGTCCTGCTGCACACACTGTCTCAGGCAGTCTTCTCATGCACTATCCTGATGGTGCCACTTCCCCATTGGCCAGTCAGGGAACCTGGGCCTACCCACTAATCCAGGTTCCAGTCCAGGGATCTTATATCTGGCAACTGTATGGTCGTCCCCCTCTCTAGGTGTACCAACTTAAACTCCTTCCTCCCAGAGAGTAATTGCAAACTTCTGAACTCTGTAGCCTCGCTGGCTGCAAACTATTTCCCTGCAGCCCCTTTCTGTTGCCAACTACCTGTCGTTATAAACCCAGGCCAGCTTCTCCCCTAGCTGGACTGGCATATGGGGAGTTCTACTTAAAATTAGGTTTTAGCACTCCCTGGCTTTCCTCCAGGGGCAGCGTACACTTTAATTGACCTAATTAACCCTTTCAGGCCTTCTGTGGGGTTCACATGCCATCACATACATACATGCACATAAGGTGGGTGAGGGAATATCTTATTTGACAAACTTCTGTTGGTGAAAGAGATAAGCTGCTTCTTCTCAAGAGTTCAAAGGCTTGTCTCTTTCACCAATAGAAGTTTGTCCAATAAACATTATCTTACCCTCCCTGTCTGCCTAGTATCCTGGGACCAACAGAAATACAACAACAACACTACACACGCAGGAGACATATTATAGAAGCCTATTTGACAACACAAATATAAAATCAATAATATTTTTCATCATAGTGTCTAAAGTGAATGAAAGGTGCAGGAATGAAAATACTGGAAAATGAAAGAATTTTTCTTCGCAGCGCGCACATGACATTAACAGAGTATCAGAGATCAACAGAGGTGCTTGAGCTGAAGCCCCCTTGTTACACACAAGAAGAGACTGCTGGCTGGACATTCCCTGGGAAGCCCAACAGCTACAGATCTCATGCCCCGCACTTATCCAAAATAGCCCTATTTGGTACCCTTCAGGGCATGCTGCAAAACTCATCTCTCCTAGACATTTGAAATGGGGGAAATGTAGGAGCAAGAAGGTGATGTGAACTTTTTAGTTTCTTTGTTGACAGGCAGTGGTTTATACTGAACAGTACTTCTGCACTGCTAGCAGACCCTAAGCTATGATATAAGGCAGTGGTTCTCAAACTTTTGTACTAGTGACGCCTTTTACACAGCAAGCCTCTGAGTGTGACTGCCTTTATAAATTAAAAACATTGTTTTTATATTTAACGTTATTATAAGTGCTAGAGGCGAAGCGGGGTTTGGGGATGGAGTCTGACCGCTCAGGACCCTCCTGTCATAAACAGATACTTAAGGGTTAATGTCTCTTTTACCTGTAAAGGGTTAACAAACAGGGAACCAAACACCTGACCAGGGGATCAATCAGGAGACAAGATACTTTCAAATCTCAGTGGAGGGAAGCCTTTGTTTGTGTTTTTGGGGTTTGGCTTTGTTCTCTCTGGGATCTGTGAGTGATTGGACATACTACAGGCTCTAATTTTCTATTCAAGTAGTAAGTGCAAGTAGAAAGGCAGTTTAGTCTTTTTAATTGGTTTTCTTTATTTGCAAATGTGTATCTGGCTGGTAGAGGTCTAATGTGTATTTGGCTGGAAGTATTTTAAATTGTATTTCTGCTGGAGGAGGTTTTTCTCCAGTTTCTAGAAGCTGACAGACCCTGTAATATTCCATCTTGAATTTACAGTGATTTTCTTTATTCTTTTTTTTCTTTTATTAAAAGTTTTGTTTTTAAGACCTGTCTGATTTTTTCCCCTTGTTGAGGCTCAAGGGAATTGAGTCTGTACTTAACAGGGAGGGAGAAGGGTGGAATCCCTTTGTTTTAGATTAACGGAACTTGAATCTGTATATCTCTGCAGGAGCCCAGGGAGGGAACACCTGGAGGGGAGGAGAAGGGGAGGGAAATGGTTTATTCCCCTGTGTTGTAAGACTCAAGGAATTTGGGTCGTGGAATCCCCAGGGAAGGTTTTGGGGGGACCAGAGTGTATCAGGCACTGGAATTCCTGATTGGTGGCAGCTTATCAGATCTAAGCAGGTAATTAAGCTTAGAGGAATTCATGCTAGTACCCCAACTTTTGGATTCTAAGGTTCAGATTGGGGAAAGATACTATGACACCCCCATGCAATAACCTTGTGACTGACCCCCAGTTTGAGAACCCCTGATATAAGGGGACTGGCTGTTCATCATTTTATGAGTACAAAATGTGCTCAAGGGGAGGATAGTAGGTCGGGCACCAGCTCTGAACAGGGTGTTTGCTTTCAGCATGAAAAGTGCTGGAAAAGACTGTCTGACCTGCTCTCTGAATTTTTTTGACTCACTAATTGTTATGCTCTTGGAGGTGAGAGGAGTGGGAAGAGGAATTTTTGTTTGAAAGAGTGCTCCTTATCTTTGTACTCAGATGTCAAGGGTAAACATTATGAAGTCTGGTAAGCCTGTCAAACTAAACTCTGAATTTCCATACACTGCTGAGTATCATGAAACTCTTTTATCTGAATTCAAATCCTTACACATATTTTTGAAGTTACATTGTTATATTTCATTCTTTAAGAGGACAGAGGTGACAGAGAGAGAAGAAAAAAAAACAACAAAAATATTTTGTGAGTGAATTCACACCATAGCTGGAGCTATAAAGATCTCAGATGTTTGCATTCCTGTAAATTGTGCAGCCTCCTGTGATTTATGCACTATTTCCATCAGCGTCACAAATTGTGCATTGTTTTATTACTAATCTAGATCTTGGTTCAAATTCACTTAAAAAGCTTCATGACCTTTGAACAAAGCTTTCACTCAGGACCAGCTTTAGGAACTGCAGGGCCCTATTCGAATACCCGGCGGCGGTCCGGGTCTTCGGTGGCACTTCATTGGTGGAAGGTCCTTCCCTCTCTCCGGGTCTTCCGTGGATCCACCGCCACCGAAATGCTGCTGAAGACCTGAGCGAGCGAAGGACTCCCCTGCCACCAAAGTGCCGCCAAAGGCCCGGACCACCACTGGGTGAGTAAAAAAAAATTAAAAAGGCACCTAAGGCATGGGGCCCTATTAGGTGCGGGCGCAGGGCCCTCTTAGGCGCATGGCCCGATTCTGAGAAATTGGGTGAATTGGCCTGAAGTTGGCCCTGCTTTCAATGAATCTAGGCTGAGTTTCAAATTCCTAACAAAACCTTAAACTAGGCAAGATTCACATGGTATGTGTTTTGCAATGAACATTTTGTGCATACATATATCATAAAATCATTAGGCTTACTGCCAGCTGCAGTGATCTTTGGGTCTGATCCTTCTGTGATTGACATCAATGGCAAATCTACCTTTGATTAGCCATCAGGCTCTAAATAACTAATTTCCTTCTTTTCAAGATAACATAAAAAAAAATAAAAAGAGTTGAACTTGATTTTTCTCATTTGTATGCTCTGTTGTACAGTATGGGGGAGCAAAGGTAAGCTAGTGGATTCTCATTCCAATGCACTGTCTATTGGTCCATTCTTTTACCACGATTTCAACAGCTTCCACCCCACCATCAACCTCAGCCTGGACCAATCTACACGGGAGGTCCACTTTCTTGACACCACGGTGCAAATAAGTGATGGTCACATTAACACCACCCTATATCGAAAACCTACCAACCGCTATGCCTACCTTCATGCCTCCAGCTTCCATCCCGGGCACATCACACGATCCATTGTCTACAGCCAAGCACTGAGGTACAACCGCATCTGCTCTAACCCCTCAGACAGAGACCAACACCTACAAAATCTCCACCAAGCATTCTCAAAACTACAATACCCGCACGAGGAAATAAGGAAACAGATCAACAGAGCCAGACGTGTACCCAGAAGCCTCCTACTGCAAGACAAACCCAAGAAAGAAACCAACAGGACTCCACTGGCCATCACATACAGCCCCCAGCTAAAACCCCTCCAACGCATCATCAAGGATCTACAACCCATCCTGGACAATGATCCCACACTTTCACAGGCCTTGGGTGGCAGGCTAGTCCTTGCCCACAGACAACCTGCCAACCTGAAACATATTCTCACCAGTAATGGCACACCGCACCATAATAACTCTAGCTCAGGAACCAATCCATGCAACAAACCTCGATGCCAACTCTGCCCACATATCTACACCAGCGACACCATCACAGGACCTAACCAGATCAGCCACACCATCACTGGTTCATTCACCTGCACATCCACCAATGTTATATACGCCATCATATGCCAGCAATGCCCCTCTGCTATGTACATCGGCCAAACTGGACAGTCTCTATGGAAAAGGATAAATGGACACAAATCAGACATTAGGAATGGCAATATACAAAAACCTGTAGGAGAGCACTTCAACCTCCCTGGACACACTATAGCAGACCTTAAGGTGGCCATCCTGCAGCAAAAAAACTTCAGGACCGGACTTCAAAGAGAAACTGCTGAGCTTCAGTTCATCTGCAAATTTGACACCATCAGCTCAGGATTGAACAAAGACTGTGAATGGCTTGCCAATTACAGAACCAGTTTCTCCTCTCTTGGTTTTCACACCGCAACTGCTAGAACAGGGCCTCATCCTCCCTGATTGAACTGACCACGTTATCTCTAGCTTGCTTGCTAGTATATATATACCTGCCCCTGGAAATTTCCATTACATGCATCTGAGGAAGTGGGTATTCACTCACGAAAGCTCATGCTCCAAAACGTCTGTTAGTCTATAAGGTGCCACAGGATTCTTTGCTGCTTTCTCTACATTGTGTATCATAATGTACAAAAGAGAAAGGGTGAGTTCATCTCTCTCTTTCTCTCTCTTGGCTGGAAAGAAAGAAAGAAAGAATAATGTACCACAAAAATCAATGGGACTTTCACTTTTGATGTCAATGACTAAGATCAGACCCTAAAATCCACGTAGTTAGCAGTAAGTGGAAAGATTTTATGATGTATGTGTTGCTGACACAGAAGTGCCAGAGGCAAGCAACAGCGGTTCGTTGCCCAGAGTGCTTAGCGCCAATGAACACACCAGGGTGGAGAAGCAAAACACAAGTTTATTTGAGATCTCAAAGCGGTGCTGGGAGGCTGATGCCTCAAATCAAGCACAGCTAAAACAAGTAGTCTGTTCCTTTATATCCCATGAGAACTTTTCTTGCTGACTAACAATCCCCCATTTCCCCTCCCTCTTCTGTCCAGCTGCAGCATTCTCTTCTTACACACTCCTTTGTCTTCCCCCTCCCTCTCCCCCTTTCTGCTACAGAGACATGTATGCTGTATCTAAAAGTGGCCTTGAAACTTGCTTCAATTTAGCTCCAGTGTGTTACAGCAGGGAACTGGCTGTTATAATCAGAAAACTAACTGCTGACATTACATTTTACAGCTCCTAACATATTAGGTTACACTAGGTTACACAAAGTGTTTAACATGGAGGAACATTGGTTCATTGAGGCCTACAACAGGAGGGCTTCATTGACACTTGTGGTCTACCACCCTCCCGAGTTACCTAGGGTTATGCCAGAGTGACACCAACACATGTATGGCCATGTGCCTACTACTGAAATAATCTTCTATATTCACCACCTGAAATATGTTATAAGGAGCCCAACTTTCAAACAGTCAGACACAGTTTGCTAAGTTTAACAAATACTTTAAACTCTCAGACTGAACCAATAACTTTGACTATGACCAGAGTGATATAAACCAGGCTAGAAATGTAGCAGCAGACTTCTCTAGAGCAGCAGCATAAGCATTCAAAGTGGAAGCTGAAGTATAGTAAAATGGTATAATTGAGGAGTATTTTCATGAATGTCCATCATGTAATATTTTTCTCAGAGACATTTTCATTTAACTTGGGCTATATGAATCAGTGACAGAACATAATGAGTCATCAGCGTTAAGAGCCTCCTAAGGGACAAGCGGGCAACATCAGAGAATCAGCATGAGCAGACTGTGCACTCTGGTGCAATGCCATTTACCCTACTTGTTCCATGGTGCAGATGGTTTCTTTTCTGAATATCATGAAAAAGGAATCTGTCTGCATTAAGTCATGCACAATTTTCCTACAAGGTAATAAAAACCAACATCATTGCCTTATGTCTGTATTTAAAATATACATACAGGCTTGGCCAGTAAGCCCAATAGACACTACTGTTTGGACATATATCTTGGAAATATTTTTTGTATATGTTATTGCATATATAAACAGGAATTGATTCTGGGAAATTCTATGGCCTGTGTTATATTGGCGGTCAGACTAGATGATCATAATGGTCCCTTCTGGCTTTGTAATATATGAATCTATGAAAATGAGATCCTGATTGCACTGACTAGAGCAAGACATAGTACCGGCAGGCTTGTCAAGCCTATCAGTATAAATATGTGTCTGACCTCCAATCCTGAGAAACAATATCTACGTATATTGAATCCATAATTCTAGTAACAGATTGCTTCTGATTAAATCTGGCAGCTCTGCTGAACAGCATGCTAAATTTACAGTCTGAACAAAGGTGTACTAGGTTTTCATCTGGAAAAAAAAAACAAGCCCCCATCACTGTTCCACTTGTGATCTGAAACAGACTTTAACTTGGCATAGGGTAAATTTGAATTTTATAACAAATTATCATGGTTTTCATCCCAACTTTATAGTAAACCAAGCCCAAACTTTTTCGTGATTTGAAAAAGATAGTGACTTAAAAAAAAAGTTCTAGGTTTCATAGGCTTTTGATTCATCCATTGATAATTTTAACCCACTGTTTCAAAGGTGAAATCTAATGCCCAGTTCTTGATCACAATCCTGATTCAGTTTAGCCCTGACCACTGGGCCATCCAAACTATGTTATAAATGTGTTTAACACATCAGAATTTTAATTTTCTGCAATGCTGAAGCCCAGTTAATGTCAGTTGGGCAGAGCTGTTAGGCTGTTGACTATCGCTTTTTGCATACACTGGACAACGTAGAACTTGTTAAGCTCCACTTGTCTATATTTTTCAGAATTCACTGATATGTTGAAAGGCATATTCATGACACTATGTAGAGAGATTAAAGATCTGATCTGTGTCTTCAGTGAGGCCATTCAAAGCTAAATGCATATTGGGAGTAGATAAGGGAAGCAAGGATGCTAAAGGAGTTGGCAGAGGTAAAGAAGAGAATTAATTCAGGAGAGATGAAATAAATATCTAGAGGAAAGAAGGATGAGGACTGGCTGACTGTGTAAAACTTTTCAGACAGAACAAGGATAGGACACCAAAGAGACCCTTGGCCTTGGCCAAGAAGAGATCATTAATAGAGCTGGGTAAATTTTCTGGTCAAAACTATTTTTGGTAAAAAATACAGATTCAGTGACATCAAAATGTTGCCCAAATTCATGCTGGTTTGCTGAATTGTTCAAGTAAAAGAACCAAAAAAATCCTAAAACAAATTTCTAAAACGTCAAAGCATTTCATTTTGACATTTTCTAAATGAAAAGTTTTGATTTTTTTGGTACAAAATAACTTTTCATTTCAAAATTTCCTTTAATTTTACTAAAAAGGAATCAAAACATTTAAAAATAGTCAAAATTGAAGTGAAATGTTTCAATTTCATCAAAACAAAATGCTTGATCTGACCCTAAATAATTTTTTTCGACTTTTCAACTGAAAATGTTCGTAAAATCATTTTGGTTCAATCTGAAACAATTTTTTGATCATTTTTTTTTACTTGCCAACAAAGAAGAACAAAAAATTCCTAGTCATTAGTGCCCTTGTTGGTAGCACCTTCACTGGGGTTATCTGTCTAATTACTTCCTCAGAGCCAGTAATTAAGATATGTAATTTTGTCAATGAAGGAATGCATATCAGGAATTAAAATTTTCTTGTGCCTTTTTCCTTACATGTCAATCTTGCACTGTAAATAAGCAAAAAGAATCAGAATGCATTCTGTCACTATTTTTCTCCCTCATTAGCTCAGTAGTTTCTGCAGATGGCAATTTCAATTTCAAATCTACAACATGGAATAGTATCGCCTCTCATTTTTTAAATTCACTTGATGTCTTCAGCAAGAGTAAACAAACACATTTTAGTAATCTGGTAGGTAAAAGCTACAAAATGAGTGAAATTTACTTTATTTTCACATAGGAAGAAACCTGATCTGTAATTTTCACTTTTACCTTCACAGTACAAATTCGATTCAGATGGTAGGATCTATTTGGCAGGTACATCTAGCTGTGGTTCAGAAGAACTCTCCAAGGCGATAACAGAGTGCTACATTAGTACAAAGTGCTTAGATGGAAATGTATGTAGCACCATTTGGCTTCAGTTAGCACTCAAGTTAATGCTTCATGGTATTACCTGTCATTTGAGTCCCACTTGTGGCCAAACACAAATTTAACTTCTGCTCAGAGCAATAGTGTAATTGCCAATGTCTGTTTAGGTTACAGTACTTTCATATGCACAACTAAAACTCTAACAGTCAATATATCATAAAGGAAAAAAATGTATTTTCTATTCATCTATTATACTTTACAGAGACTTTCGTTACTGTTAGTTTCCATATTTTCCATGGAGTATGCCTGAGTGGTTGTAAAATTATATACTTATGAACTGTTAAGCAGATAAAACCATGATTTTTATAAAAACATAATATTATCAAATATCCTTTATGGAACTTATGGCATATATTCACTTTATGTAACTTGGTGTCTCTTTTAAATAAAAAAGTTTGATTTTTTTTTCAATTATGGAATGTGTATACAGAAAGGGCATAGCTGGAGCAATATTGCCTTTGCTGTCCTATTTTTCAAAAGGGTACATCAGAAGCCACTTAAAAGAAAGTTTACTTACAACAATGTTCTGACCAAGCCAGTGTCATTTCAGTGAGATAAAGTGCAAAGTATGCATGACATCAAACATGATGCACTAGCATATAGTAATTTTATTATTACATCACTCTATATATTGAAATATTCGACCAAATTCATTCTGCCTCAGCCTGAGGGGATGGACTAGATGACCTCTTGAGGTCCCTTCGAGCCCCAGATTTCTGTGATTCTGTTATTGTTGTTATTTACTCTTTGAATTATGACAGACCTCAGGTCATAGACCAGGACTCCATTGTGCTTGGCACTTTACATACACACAACAAAAGAACAGGAGTAGTTGTGACACCTTAGATACTAACAAATTTATTTCAGCATGAGCTTTTGTGAGCTACAGCTCACTTCTTCGGATACACAGAATGGAACACACAGACAGGAGATATTTATACATACAGAGAACATGAAAAGGTGGAAGTACGCATACCAACTGGAAGATGCCAATCAATTGAGATGAGCTATCATCAGCAGGAGAAAAAAAACTTTTGAAGTGATAATTAAGATGACCCATAAAAGGTGTGAGAAGAACTTAACATAGGGAAATAGATTCAATTAGTGTAATGACCCAATCATTTCCAGTCTCTGTTTAGGCCTGAGTTAAGTGTATCTAATTTGCATATTAATTCGAGTTCAGCAGTCTCTCTTTGGAGTCTGTTTTTGAAGTTTTTTTGTTGCAAAATTGCCACCTTCAAGTCTGTCACTGAGGGTATGGCTACACTTGCACTTCAAAGCGCTGCCGCGGAAGCGCTTTGAAGTTTCGAGTGTGGTCGCAGCGCCAGCGCTGGGAGAGAGCTGCAGCACTGATTATGCTGAGGCTTTACAGCGCTGTATCTTGCAGCACTCATGGGGGTGTTTTTTTCACACCTCTGAGCGCGAAAGTTGCAGCGCTGTAAAGTGCCAGTGTAGCCATGGCCTGAGTGGTTAGAGAGGTTGAAGTGTTCTCCCATTGGTTTTTGAATGTTATGATTCCTGATGTCAGATTTGTGGCCATTTATTCTTTTGCGTAGAGACTGTCCGGTTTGGCCAATGTACATGGCAGAGGGACATTGCTGGCACATGATGGCATATATCATGTTGGTGGATGTGCAGGTGAACGAGCCCCTGATGGTGTGGCTGATGTGATTAGGTTCTATGATGGTGTCACTTGAATAGATATGTGGACAGAGCTGGTATCGGGCTTTGTTGCAAGGATAGGTTCCTGGGTTAGTGTTTATGTTGTATGGTGTGCGGTTGCTGGTGAGTATTTGCTTCAGGTTGGGAGGCTGTCTATAAGCGAGGACTGGCCTGTCTCCCAAGATCTGTGAAGTGAGGGATCATCTTTAAGGATAGGTTGTAAATCTTTGATGATGTGCTGGAGAGGTTTTAGTTGGGGGCTGTAGGTGACGGCTAGTGGCGTTCTGTTATTTTCTTTGCTGGGCCTGTCCTGTAGTAGATGGCTTCTGGGTACTCTTCTGGCTTTGTCAATCTGTTTTTTCACCTCAGCAGGTGGGTATTCTAGTTTTAAGAATGCTTGATAGAGATCTTGTAGGTGTTTATCTCTGTCTGAGGGATTGGAGCAAATACAGTTGTACCTTAGAGCTTGGCTGTAGACAACGGATCATGTGGTGTGGATGGAAGCTGGTGGAGTGTAGGTAAGTATAGCAGTTAGTGGTTTCCAATATAGGGTGGTGTTTACATGACCATCGCTTATTAGCACAGTAGTGTCTAGGAAATGGACTGCTTGTGTGGATTGGTCTAAGCTGAGGTTGATGGTGGGATGGAAATTGTTAAAATCACGGTGGAATATCTTGAGGGCTTCTTTTCCATGAGTCCAGATGATGAGATGTCACTTCAAAGTTTTTTTTTCTCCTGTTGATGATAGCTCATCTCAATTGATTAGACTCTTCCTGTTGGTATGCATACTTCTACCTTTTCATGTTCTCTGTATGTATAAATATCTCCTGTCTGTGTGTTCTATTCTATGCATCCGAAGAAGTGAGCTGTAGCTCACGAAAGCTCATGCTGAAATAAATTTGTTAGTCTCCAAGGTGCCACAAGTACTCCTCTTCTTTTTGCTGTTACTCTGAAACACCACAAAAGGACAGTGCTCAGTGAATTCAACATTTACAGTAAGAATGGATTTGTCCATTAATTTAAAATTTTGAAAAACAAAATATTAAGGAACGTTAATGACTAAATGTAAAGGATTAAATCATGTATTAATTCAGGGGTTGGCAACCTTTCAGAAGTGCCGTGCCGAGTCTTCATTTATTCACTCTAATTTAAGGTTTTGCGTGCCAGTAATACATTTTAATGTTTTTAGAAGGTCTCTTTCTATAAGTCTATAATATATAAGTAAACTATTGTTGTATGTAAAGTAAATAAGGTTTCAAAATGTTTAAGAAACTTCATTTAAAATTAAATTAAAATGCAGATCCCCTTGGACCGGTGGCCAGAACCCAGGCAGCATGAGTGCCACTGAAACTGAGCTCGTGTGCCACCTTCAGCACCCATGTCATAGGTTGCCTACCCCTGTATTAATTGAATGAATTCTTGTGATTAATTCTATTCTTCACTACAGTGATAGTGATTTTGACATGTTCATATTTTTCTATTATCACACCATTCCTACTCTTGTTTGCACCACACAAAAGGATTAATGGATAAAGTTCCTGAAGAAGGAGTTCTCCAGCGTGACTGGTAAATAAAGCAGACAAGACAATTAGTGCTTTGGTCTTGACTAGCTGATATATGTGTCCAATGTAGCTAAACTGTCATCTATGTACTCTTACCCATTTTCAGCTAGTTCTGTTATCACTTCTTAAGATAACAAAAGTAAAACAGGTTTCAGAGTAGCAGCTGTATTAGTCTGTATCCACAAAAAGAACAGGAGTACTTGTGGCACCTTAGAGACTAACAAATTTATTTCAGCATGAGCTTTCGTGAGCTACAGCTCACTTCTTTGGATACACAGAATGGAACACACAGACAGGAGATATTTATACATACAGAGAACATGAAAAGGTGGAAGTGTGCATACCAACAGGAAGAGTCTAATCAATTGAGATGAGCTATCATCAGCAGGAGAAAAAAAACTTTTGAAATGATAATTAAGATGACCCATAGAAGGTGTGAGGAGAACTTAACATATGGAAATAGATTTAATTAGTGTAATGACCCAACCATTCCCAGTCTCTGTTTAGGCCTGAGTTAATTGTATCTAATTTGCATATTAATTCGAGTTCAGCAGTAAAACAAAGTGCGATACTGTCTTCCCTGTTCCAGATCAGATGCTTCTGCTCACATTCAATGTGTTACACACATCTTATATTTTAAGATCTGAACCTGTGAGGTGCTGAGCACTCATAGCAAGAAGCCCTAAACCAGGGATATGCTTTACTTTTTGCGATTTCTTTTGTTTAGAATGGACTCCAAAAGTACTATTTAAATAGTATGGCTGGAGGCCCTACATGTTTACTTTCTGTCAAAGGGAGAGCCAGAAGAGGGTGAGACACTTCTGTAAAGCTCTTTTATCTTCAGGAACATCACTTCTGCATGTTGCTTCATGGCTATGGGTCTGACCTGCTCACAACACATCTCTGATGTCTACAGAATGTGTTTTTTTCCACCATCAAGGTCTGACTGTATTCACCCCAGTATGAAATGATAAGCAAAAGAACTTCCTGAACAAATATAAATATAAAATGAGATGTTTAAGATCATGAAATGAGTCACAAGTCTAACACAGTTCTTTTCTTCCAGGCACTTTGAAAGAGTTACACCTGCTGAGTGTCATTGGGTTTGCTATGACCATTTTGTAACTGATGTTGATTTAAAATGAATCAATTAATGTTTGCAATAGAACATTTACATATAACAGCTAAGCAGGAAATACAAGAGAAGTACAAGAGCTCAACAGGTGCTCTGTACTTGCTAGGATTTGGCCCACTGAGCTGAATTTCTGACTATGTGTTTTAGTTAGACCTTTTATTTTCTTGCCTTGCAGTTCAAATGCTCTATGCTTGAATTCCATAGCAGTTGCGTAAATCCACCAAGATACAATTTTGCAGTAGCTCAGTGTTTCAAACGTCTCAGACATAGATGGATCTGGCATTGACTCCCCATATAGATTTGCAATCACTGGAGGACGTTGCTTTTTTGGCTGCTGCATGTTTAAATTCTGACAAGTTAATTGTACAAATTAGAGCTGGAAGAAAAATGCTTGTCTTCATGCTTTACTTGATTTCTGTTCTCTGAGCTGTAATATTCTCTTTCTTTAATGCAATTAATTTTTCTTGTTTTTGAAAGAAGTTCAAGGATATTTGTACTTGGCTCTGGTGTCCCTCCAGGAATGTTTCAACTTTGATAAGTTCTGTGAGGCCAGAAGAGAATGATATACATCTGCCTGGATCTATCCTGACTCATCCTGGACCCTCTACTTGTCTCCACTCCCTCCCTCTGGTCAGACCCAATCCAAAGAGACACCCCCAGCCCAGAAATATTGTTATTTCTGCTGTTAATATATTTTCATTGTTAATATATTTTTCTTGTTAACAACGATCCAAAATGTTGATATGTATGATTATAAGTGTGCATACTTGCCAGATGCTAATTGTTATTGAACTCACCGTGAGCACTGTAATTCCTGATGACACTGAGATATTTCCCATACCACTGGTGACCTGTACAAGTGACAAAATAGCCCCATTGAAGTCAATAAAAAAATCCCATTGACTTCATGGGGGCCAGAATTCACCCACAATGCCGCTGGTGCACTTTGGGTCTAAGCAGTTCCATTCACAAAGTGGCTATGAAGTTGGGCCATCTTTCTCTGTATCTTGTTTCATAAAGTATTATGGTTTCTTTGTTGATTTTTTTTTAAATAAGCAGTACTTAAAGGCTAGTTTCTAAACCCCTCATTTCTCATTGGTGAGAAATCAAGGGGACTGCTCCTAGGAGAAAACTGCTTGCCAGTGAGAATAAAGGTTTTACAGTCTGGCTCTAAATGAAAAACTATAAGGCAAAATTCACAGTGACTTCAGTGGGACCCGGATTAGACCAAAAATGCTGTATCTTACCCAGAGTGTTCCATTTCATTATCTCCCCTGTACTGCACATTCGTATCTAAGAAGAAAACCTTTTGTTGGAACAAAAATGCCTTTAGAAAAATAAATTCTACTTGTTGTAAATGAAGCAGGTACTATAGTTGCAGTTAGTCTTCATTTTAATTAGGTTATGAAGTATTTCTTTTCAAACTTTGAGGAAATGTGCTGCAACCTTTTTTTCTCCTTTTACATGAAAAGCTGACATTCACTTCCTCTGTTGGAAAATATGCAGCACCAGCTGGACAGGCGAAAATGTGAAACACAAAGTGAAGTAATCTCAGTTAGCTGTTCTCAAATTCCACTAACACAGCATATCATTAAAAGACACATTTCCAATATATCACTTTTTGTCTTCCTGGAAAGCAATTTGGCACATGCTTTTAGAATAATACAAATCAAATGTGTGGTATACGTGCAATAATATTGTGTGCTGGAGACCACCTTGAAACTAAGGCTACTAATTTGGAGCATTATGCAGCTATGTTATCAATCTAACTTGAATTATATTGTAAATACAAGGGATGGAAACAATGTATTGGGTAATTCTTTCCCATCTCCCAAGGGATCATACAGGTTTTTTTTCCTTTATAATGTATTCTAGATTGTTTAGAACAATCCAGTTTTTAAATGATTTAATTCATATGTAACTAAAACTTTGTCCAGCTCTGACTCTCATTCTGCATAATTTTTATTCCTGTCATCCTATCAGCTAGAATCCTCTGGATTCAGCTTTCAGGACTCTTTTGAGTTTTAAGTAAAAATCATAAGCTGCAACACCCATTGTTCTCTGCCCCTGCTATTTTCCCCTTTCATTCTGTAATCTCTGCACCCTCTGTCCAGGGCGGAAAGGAACTTAAGGGACTTACGGGTACACAGGGCAGCCAGGGTCCTGAGCAAGTTGTGTGTATTTGGGCTCAACTGGAAGAGGCAGGACTAGGGCCAGACTCCCCCAGCCAGCCCTTCAGCGCAGCCCGGAGGCAATTTAAAGGGCCCAGGCCTCCCGGCCGTCACCGCTGCTAGTGCTACCCCAGGGTTCCAGCAGCTATTTAAAGGTTTAAAGGAGCCCTGGGCCCTTTAAATCACTGCCAGAGCCCAGGGGCTCCCGACCACCACCAGTATGGTCAGCTGTGTATCGGCTCTTACCAGTATGCCATATCGTTTACTTTCACCTCTGCCTCTGTCATTGCTCACCTTCAGCCTTGTCACTGATTCACTGCCATTGTCAGTGGTCTCTGCCTTCCAGTGTGTAGGCATAATTGCATACCTATGTAACTTTAGTGTGCTGCATGCATGTCTTCATGGACTCAGGGCCGACTTTATGAACGGTGGGGTCC
Source organism: Gopherus evgoodei (assembly GCF_007399415.2). Taxonomy (NCBI): domain Eukaryota; kingdom Metazoa; phylum Chordata; order Testudines; family Testudinidae; genus Gopherus; species Gopherus evgoodei. Next base: position 68,613,381 of record NC_044324.1, on the reverse strand, counting down.
GTTTCGAATACCTGGCAGCGGTCCGGGGCTTCGGCGTGCACTTGGTGGTGGGGGGTCTGCTCCAGGTCTTCTGCAGCACTGAAGGACCCCCTACTGCCAAAATGCCACCAAACACCCGGCACAGACCCCCCCAACCCCCCGCTGCTGGGTGAGTAAAAAAAAAGAATAAAAAACTTAGATGCCTAAGGCGCGGGACCCTCTTAGGCACGGGTGCAGGGCCCTCTTAGGTGCGGAGCCCAATTCTGGGGAATCGAGGAAATTGGCCTAAAGCCAGCCCTGCATGGACTGTAAGCATATCGCCAGACAATTACATGGTTGTGTAGTTAATGGGTTTAGCAGGGTCCTGTTCATTATAAGGATTATTTGCATAACTTTGAAATGAAAGCTCTTTTTGGCTTGAAGATTGACATGCTCATACTTAAAACAAAGGAGAGAATTTTTTTAACCTCTTGAGGGAAACTGACCTGCCATTCTGGAATTAAAGCTAGTTAATAGACCATCTGAGGATGAGACAGATAGATGTCTTGCCCAAGGTCACACAGTGAGTCTCTGTTGAAAATAGGGGTTAGAATCCAGGGCTTCTGACTCCCAGATTCATGTTTAATCCACTAGAGCAAAGTATGGAGCACCGCAGGAGCTGTGCTGGCAGAGGGTTCTCAGACAAGGCACCAAATCCCTGCATTCCCTGGCTATGTCCACTTCCTGGCCAGGGTTACTCACTTTTGTGGATAGAGCCTGCATTGTCTGGTATATTTAACGCTCACAAGTCGACCCATGGTATGTTCCTTCTACTTTTGCTTTGTGGTGAAATATGCAGAACTAGAACAAGCAAACAAAAGCAAGGGGCATTTTCACAGTATGGCTATTACTCTAATTATGAGTTTTGCCATTAACTTCAACAGGAGCAGGAGCACCTCCTAATAGAGTGTGTCATGCTCTGCTGCAGCTATTGCACCGAAGGAAAAAAAAAATCCAGTGTGACTGCAGTAGCATGGGCAGCATGGGCTGGCCTCCAAAGAATAATCTTGCCCAATTTGCTAGGTACATACTTGACTGGCTAGCCTGAGCCACTGTTCATGCCGCCATGGCCAAACTGCTATTTTTAGGCACTAGCTAGCGCATAAAGAATAGGAGTACTTGTGGCACCTGTATTTGAGCATAAGCTATTGTGGGCTACAGCCCACTTTGGATGCATAGAATGGAACATATAGTAAGAAGATATATATACATACAGAACATGAAAAAGTGGAAGTTGCCATACCAACTCTAAGAAGCTAATTAATTAAGATGAGCTATTATCAGCAGGGGGAAAAAAACTTTTGTAGTGATAATCAAGATGGCCCATTCCAGACAGTTGACAAGAAGGTGTGAGAATACTTAACATGGGGAAATAGATTCAATTTGTGTAATGACCTAGCCACTCCCAGTCTCTATTCAAGCCCAAGTTAATGGTATCTAGTTTGCAAATTAATTCTAGTTCAGCAGTTTCTCGCTGGAGTCTGTTTTTGAAGCTTTTCTGTTGCAAAACTGCCACTTTTAAGTCTGTTACTGAGTGACCAGAGAGGTTGAAGTGTTCTCCCACTGGTTTTTGAATGTTATGATTCCTGATGTCAGATTTGTGGCCATTTATTCTTTTGCGTAGAGACTGTCCAGTTTGGCCAACCTACATGGCAGAGAGACATTCCTGGCACATGATGGCACATATCACATGGATAGATGTGCAGGTGAATGAGCCCTTGATGGTGTGGCTGATGTGATTAAGTCCTATGATGGTGTCACTTGAATAGATACATGGACAGAGTTGGCATCAGGCTTTGTTGCAAGGATAGGTTCCCAGGTTAGTGTTTTTGTTGTGCGGGGTGTGGTTGCTAGTGAGTATTTGCTTCAGGTTGTGGGGCTGTCTGTAAGCGAGGACTGGTCTGTCTCCCAAGATCTGTGAGAGTGTGGGATTGTCTTTCAGGATAGGTTGTAGATCTTTGATGATGCGCTGGAGAGGTTTCAGTTGGAGGCTGAAGGTGACGGCTAGTGGTGTTATAAATAAATAAATCACCTTCAGCCCCCAACTAAAACCTCTCCAGCCTATCATCAAAGATCTACAATCTATCCTGAAAGATGATCCCTCACTCTCACAGATCTTGGGAGATGGACCAGTCTGGAATGGGTCATCTTGATTATCACTACAAAAGTTTTTTTTTCTCCTGCTGATAATAGCTCATCTTAATTAATTAGCCTCTTAGAGTTGGTATGGCAACTACTGCCTTTTCATGTTCTCTGTATGTATATATATCTTCTTACTGTATGTTCCTTTCAATGCATTTGATGAAGTGGGCTGTAGTCCATGAAAGCTTATGCTCAAATAAATTTGTTAGTCTCGCAGGTGCCACAAGTACTCCTGTTCTTTTTGAGGATACAGACTAACACGGTTGCTGCTCTGAAACCTAGCTAGTGCACGTATGTGTACCTACGCTGGGAATTACACCTCCAAGCTGCTGTGCATATGTACTTTTAGGCTCCGTCTTCAGGAAAGTATCGCTAGTGTAACACATGCAGATATGCTATAGTGACACAAAGTGGGGATTACACCATTGCAGTTTAACTTAGTATCATCTGATCAGCTGAATCCTGTAAATTGCACTGGTGTGTACCCTGCTCTGTGCCAGTTCAACAAGTCTACACTGGCGGTAGCTACACTGATGTAGCAACACCAGTGAGAATTTCTTTAATGGAAACTGGGCTTTCGGGACAGAGAAATAAGTGACTTTCCAAGGTCACACGGCAGGTCAGTGGAAAAGCCAAGGGTAGATCCTAAGACTTTGGACACTCAATCCTCTATGCTACCCACTAGGTGATATTGCTTCTCAAGTGTTTGGAATATGCAAACCCAAATATAGTTTGGCCTTAAGGAGGGGAAAATGAAAAATTCCTTCCAATACAACGCATTTGAGAAGAAGGCATCCGATTGCATTGTTTTCTCTAAATATATTTCATTAGATATGATATTTGAATAGATTGATAGATCATAACCACACACTAATATTTTCCTCTAGAAAGAGAAATAGATCTTAAGATATTTGGCACCAAGAAACTAACCCCAGTGTAACAGAACACACTGTATGTTTTACAATCCTCTCTTGCTTTTTTCTAATCCATCGTGGTCTAATTTTATGTAGACTTGTTCATTCTGACTTTATGAGTCCTTTTGTGGATCTCTCTCTCTCTCTCTCTCTCTCTCTCTGTTTGTGTTTGTTCTGGTACACTAAGTCTGCAGGAATTTGCCACATCCTGTCTGTACATATGTATCTGAGACCAATTTGTTTTTCTTTAACATTCTGTCCCTGTAGAAAGGAGAGTCCTGCCCCTAAAAGCGCCTCACATCTTTCCTCATAAGGACTTAAATTTAAAAAAAAAAAAATCATAGGAACATAGACGTTGTCCTACTGGATTATAGAGCTGGTTCACTTTGTCCAATATTCCATGTGGCCAGTAACAGACACTTAAGAAAAGGGTACAGCATGGAACAAATTTACCTAATCCTGTCAGAAGTAGTTGGTTTATGAATTTGAAATAGGAGAGTCCATATCACTAATAATTTTAGCTTATTTAAAGTAATTGTGTTTGCTTGTTATCTGTATGGAGGCCCCATTGGGTGAAATGCTCTGTGAACACACAATAAAAGATGGTGCCTATCCTGAAGAGTTTTCTTGCCAATCTTACAGGTCTCTTATTGCCATTGTACTGAGCATTGTTATTAGAAACAGCAATTTTGCATAAGTTTCTCTGGTTATTTCACAATACAGTATTTAGACTTATTAAATGGTGACAGGTTTCAGAGTAGCAGCCGTGTTAGTCTGTATCAGCAAAAACAAGGAGGAGTCCTTGTTGCATCTTAGAGACTAACAAATTTATTTTGGCATAAGCTTTCGTGGGCTAAAACCCACTTCATAAATTTGTTAGTCTCTAAGGTGCCACAAGGACTCCTCGTTGTTTAGACTTATTAAACTGCAGAAGAGCAGAGCAGCACACTAATGGAAACATAAAAGCAGCAAAGAGTTCACCCACGAAAACTCATGCTCCAATACGTCTGTTAGTCTATAAGGTGCCACAGGACTCTTTGCTGCTTTTACAGATCCAGACTAACACAGCTACCCCTCTGATAATGGAAAAGTGTTTCCTTTCCATCCAACCTCCAATTCTGAGAGGTGCTGAGTGTTTCCTTCATGTTCTGAGCACCCTCAGGTTCTATTATGTGAAAGATCAGGCCCTTATTGACAACACAGGGAAACACACAAGGACAGATCTACTAGGCCCTTTCCAAGAGATTTGCACTGCCCAGGTAGGACAAAGCAGCCAGAAACCTGCCCTGAGAGAAAACTGGGGTTTCTCTTTGAGTAGGAAAAGCTCACATATATGTCTTTCCACTACCTGATCCTGGCCTCCTGGCCTAAATTAGAGCAACCTTTAGGTTGTTCTAACTTGCATGATGGCTGATCCCAGCATTAGTATGGCAAAAGTGTAACCATACTTGTAACTTTGCAACATCTTTCTTGTGATTTCTTGATCTTTGGTACTATTTTTCTCATCTAGTAAGGTATGCTTTCAGTCAAAAATCATTTTTAAAAAGTAGGAGAGAAGAAATATATTCAAGATGGATATGGAATGAAGGCACACTGCAGTTTTCATTCTAGTACTCAAAACTTCATATGATATCCACCACATTTTTGGCAACACTACAGACAGTTCTGAAGAAAATTGGAAGGAAATAATGTGAATATATGGATGTGTGGTTAAAATAAAGGAGTGTACATACTATTTTGAAACCATAAATTCTGATGCATATGTTATGTATATGAAGTAAGAAGGGTCTTTGACAAAATCTGTGTAGGAAGGATGCACAGGTAGTCTTGTTACCTAATTGTTTTGGTTTAACATCAAAAAATTACATAAGGCTATTTTGAGCACTATTTAAAATATTTCCTTCCTTGTACGATATTGGTGGATGCAAATGTAAGATGAGAGATAGATAAGATTATCCTGTCACACTGTTGTAAGACTGGAATAACTCTATTGATGTCAGGATTATTCTGGTTTTATGCCAGTGTGAGATCAGAATCTGGCCCAATATTTTTGTAATGCCTTTCTAAAAGCCCTAAGGACAGAATTTTGGCCAACTTCAGCAAAGAGTTAAACTGAAGTGCTGGAAGGGGAATATAATACTTGTACATAATGTGCCCTAATAGCTTTGTTCCACTTAGATATCATTCTTGGTATAGGTGTCGCCTTTGAAGATTTATAGATAGTTTTCTATGGACTAAGTATGGTGAATCTTCTTCCTTTCACTTTTACAGCGTATCTCAGGGAATACTGCTTCACTCAGAGTTGCCAGAAACAAAGGAATTGAAAAATATTTTGGCAAACACATCTACTGTGATCAGAGAAACCTTTAGAGTCTGATAGATTCAAAAGGCAGTTAAGTTAACTTCAGAAATTCTCTCCAAAATTGCCAGGAGATGCAAAGGAAAATGGTTTTAATAATTACATTCTTAATATAGGATTTTATAGATTGAACAAACCCACGCCAAGTTTAAGACGATGCCTTTAGTTTTCTCTTAACAATTTCCTGCTGGGTTTTTCATGCACAGTGCTAGAAATTAAACATAAAACAAATACAAAAAAGAGACTTTAATCCCCCAGCATTTTCATGACTGTTTTCAGTTACACCACCCAAAATAATGGTAACCTTTTGGCCCTTTTCCTCCTACTCCTGGTGGACCATGTGAGGGTCATGGGGCTGGGAAATCTTAGCTGTTGTTTCAACTGAGTGCTTCAGGATAGGTAATGTCTCTCATACAATATCAGAAGGTTGGTTTTCCTTTTTGTCTCTCATACAATGTCAGAAGGTTGGTTTTCCTTTTTCTAAAAAAAATGTATTGCGGTGACTTTACTTCAATACAATCTTAGACTTAAATAACTTAATATTAGTGGTCTCATTAATAACAGGTCTCCATCCGCCCTTTCTTCTAGCCTTACAAATGTGTCACTCTGAAGGATATAGCAATCTAAATCGAGTTCATTGTCTGCCTTTCCTGAAAATTCCTCTTAATTTTATTTTGCTAAGGTAAGTGGTTTATAAACCCTATTCTTAAGTGCACAGAAGTCAATGGGATTTGATTGCACTCTTCTAATCAACCGATCAGCCAATCCCCTCACTTTTCTAATGCCTGAGCCCCAGCCACTGGCCCAGAAGGAGGCTGCGCTCCCATGAGAATAGGGGCAGAAGTGGGAGATGATCTTTAAAGGGAGCCCTTTGTTTTTCTTTTACCTGCTTTTAGCCCAGAGAAGCTACCCCACCTCTAGTTGGAGAGAAGAAATTCATTATAGTGAATTCCATTCCCCCCCTCCACACACACACACACTGCTAAAGCAAACTAAACACCAGATAATTAGTTTTTCATAGGATTAGATTATGTAGATACAAGATTTTTTAAAACTAACCCCAAATTCTTTGTGAATATTCAACTAGCTACAATTCTATGCTGGCATTTTCTATGCTTATTGCATGAGAGTGATTGGCATTTAAATATTACAAAATGTGGTTTTAGATATGCAAGCTAAATTACTTTGAAACTAGGATTGTGTGGGCTTTGAAGTGACTTCATCTAACCAATATAGTTCAGAAAGATGTCCTCAAGGGAGAAAAGTTCAGCTCTGACCTTTAGTGCAAGTGATTAGCAGTATAATAGCCTGGCAGTGTGTCCTGAAATACCCTAGTCTATTATGTAGCTGTTCTGGGAAAGGGTGAAGTAAATTCTGCTGACTCATTATGGCAAGTGGAGTGTTATCTTGTCCAGACACAAGTGAGGGAGGATGCCTGGTGTGAGCAGAGCAGTCCTGAGATAAGAACTCTAGGGGCATCCAAATCTGGGAGGAAAGCTCAACATTATGTTATGTTATTGTTTGATACTTTGTTAATAAAGCCCCAGAAAGGAATGAGATTTTGACGCTGCCCAGAATGTGGATCTGATTTTAGAGCAGGTTGGGAAAGACAACTAATTCCCTGCAGATGTTCTCAATTTTGACATCCCTCCCATGCCTAAATGTTACTGTGTTTCTTACGAAGACAATGGTGTTTACAGATTTGCTGACTTAGAGGAATTGGCAGGCAGAAGACAGGAAGGACAGCTTCTTTGCCCATCATATTTTAAGCCACAAAATGGAATAGAATATACTGACAACCAAAGCAAAGCACATCCAAAATTATTTGACAGCTGTACTGTAATCACTTTTAACCTAAGACAGATGAGAGTTTCACCCAAATTTTCAAAGGCCGTTGCCTATGTTACACTCACACATCCTTTGCCCAGGCATTTGCCTGTGCAAAATAGGCAATGGTACTTGAAAACAGGTAGCTATGTGCATAATTACTTATTTTTACATTAAATTCTTGGTGTGAACATGTGACGGAAATGCTGGAATATTCTGTGTTTGCAACATAGATGCCAGTCTTGAAAAATGTGGTCTTTGTTTTTCAGTTCTTGAAATTTCAGTGGAGTCCTAGTAACAATGCACTCAAGTCTGCTTAACAACAACAGCAACTTTGATAGAATCTGGATTTTACAAGATGTTATCTGACCTTCCTCAATTACAGAAAAAAACAGTCCTCCTCCTAGTTCTTTTAATATGTCTGCTTATGAAACTCCTATTTCCTAGCTGTACACAAAACTACTGAACACCAACACTTTGAAGACAATATAATAAACTGAAAACCATTGTGCTGCATGGTGTCATCTGCAACAATTCATACTGTGCAGTTTAGAACATGGACTAAATATTCACATGACAGTAAACAGGAAATAATTTAAAATCACTTCATTGCCACTATTGTACTACTCAAACTCTTTACTTCGAATAGTATTCATTATAAAGTTAGCTCCTTGTTGGTTGCAAATTGATCTTAAGTTTCTTTTAATGCCATCAAACTATTTCTGCAAGTAGCTGCTCATTACTATGGGTAAGAAGTTTACCATCTGGGCATATGCAATGTTAAACTAATATAAAGACTAATTAAACAAGAGAAAGAATAGTAGCATCAAAGGATTCACAGAGATTTCATTAGTAAGTAAGCAAAGAATAGCTGTTGTCAGTACTAACCATTATGTAGTGATATTTGCTGTGGCTGCAAATATAAATTAGTCTTATCTTTGAACAACTAATGTGCCTCTTACGTAAGAATACTTTAGTGCATAAGTACATTATGGACAACATCTTCAAAGTAAGAACAGTTGGTACACAAATGCTTATTGCATCCATAAATCAGGCAACTGCAATTTCAAATGGGTACATTATACCATGCAAAATGCCTAGATTTCACAGTCAGAAGGCCACAGAAATTTACCCAGTAATTCTTGCATCTATCCTAACAACTTGGGGTTGAACTAGAGCATATGTTTTAGGAAAATATACAGTTGTGATGTAAAGATTCAAAGTGATGAGAATTGACCACATCCGTTAGTAATCTGTTCCAATGCTTAATTATATTTAGTGTTAACAATTTGCATTGTATATGCTAACATAATTGTTACTAATATTTAATACGTTCATATCCTGTAAGTAATACAAAAGAAATTAAAGGTTTCTGTCCTCCAAAAAACATGCTTAAATCATTTGTGATAACTTAGAATCATGGAAGTTATTAGTGGTAACTAATTTTAAACACAGATTAAAAAGGTTTGCAATGTGTGGGAGCCAGGAGTTCCCTCACTGTACTCAAAAATGTATTAGAACTTGATGTTTTTCTATTATGCTGACTAATTAAATGCTAAACACTTTGCATCCTGGTGGGTGGGGATTTTGTGAGCTATAAATCAGATTTTCACATTTTAAAAGCAAGCATAAGGATACAGCTGCTCCTAAGTAAGTAAAAATAGGCTGTTCCTAAGTAAGTAAAATAGGCATCACCCACTCTGTGTGACTATAGACAGAGATACTTGAACTCAGTGGAAGTTTCTGAAGAGAAAGTAGAAAGAATTGTGCAAGTCTGAAGAGACAGAGCAAAAAGCAGAGAAACAAGGCCTGATATTAATTTGCATAATTATCTTTAGAACACTGTTTAATTAAAACATCTGTTAAAAATTTTGAAGACCAGTTTAATGGGGAAAATGTATCAAAGTGACAGAAACAATTTTCCATTGAGTCAATTGCTAACTGCTACAGAATGTGTTACTATTTTTAATGGAAATATAGCACAAGTAAAAGAGAGTCTTTCCAGGACAGTGCCTTTTAAAACAGCACAAATAAGGAAGGGAAAGCTTTCATCTCAGCCAGCAATAAGCTATGGAACTGGTGCCAGGTGATTAGCCAAATCAAGGTGTTTTCAATTTGAAGCAAAGAAATGCTAACCTGCAAATAAAATGAAAAGGTAATGACACATGATGTGGAATTCCAAAAGGTTTGAATAACCAAATCCTCCAGAAAAGTTTACAGCTCTTCAGATATCTCATCAAGATTCTTATGTTCATGGCTTTTTAATATTAGATTGAGGGCTAAATTTTCAAAAGCAACTAAGTGACTTTGGAGGCTAAACATTTTCAAAAGTGACTTTGGAAAGCAGGGCTGGTTCTAGCAATTTCGCTGCCCCAAGGATGGCAGCACGCCGCGGGGGTCGCTCTGCCGCTCACCGGTCCCGCGGCTCCAGTGGACCTCCCGCAGGCTTCCCTGCGGGGGGGTCCGGTGGCCCCGCGGCTCTGGTGGACCTCCCGCAGGCATGCCTGTGGATGCTCCACCGGAGCTGCGGGACCAGCGGACCCTCCACAGGCATGCCTGCAGGAGGTCCACCGGAGCCGCCTGCCGCCCTCCCAGCAACCAGCAGAGCGCCCCCGCGGCGTGCTGCCCGAAGCACGCGCTTGGCGCGCTGTGGCCTGGAGCTGGCCCTGTTGGAAAGTCAATAGGAATCAGACTTCTCAGGGCCAGATTTTCCAAGTTAGGTGCCTGCAGATGCAGATAGGCACCTTGTGGATCGATTTCAATGGGAGTCAGGCCACGTCTACACTACAGCATAAAATCAAAATTATTAAAACCGGTTTTATAAAATTGATTTTGCGCATCCACACTAGGGCACATTAATTTGGTGGTGTGCGTCCATGGTCCTAGGCTACCATCAATATCCGGAGCGGTGCACTCTGGGTAGCTCAGTAAAAGAATGAGACCAATAACTTCGATTTCCGTCCACACTAACCCTAAATCGATATAGTAATATCGATTTTAGGGTTACTCCTCTCGTTGGGGAGGAGTACAGAAATCAATTTTAAGAGCCCTTAAAATCGATTTAAAGTGCCTTGTTGTGTGGACGAGTACAGCGTTAAATCCTCAAAGTATTTAGAGGCCTAACTACCACTGAAATAAATGGGCCTTTGTGACTATCTGCATCTTTTAAGTGTCTACATATTTTGAAAATCTGACCCTTTTTTAAAAGTGGGACTTAGGCATCTAAGTTTCTTAGGCACTTTTGAAAATTGTACCTAAAATATACTAATGTGGAAGTCAAATAAAAGTCAAACATTTCTAGGTTTCTTTAGTAATAATCTCAGTAAGGATCCTGATGCAAAATCCACTGAAGTCACTGGAAAACTTTAACTGACTTCAATGGGCTGCTTTGAATTCTAATTATTGCTCAGTTTCCTAAGAACAAAGCTTTCATATGTGCCTGCATCCAGTTTGGTATTGTATTATAATATTTGGAAGTAACAATTCCTACTGTCCCCTGTCTTTGACACCTGTCTTTTCAGTCTGCTACAACAGAAGAGTGTAAAGTTGGACCCAGGTCAAATGATTTTCAAAAGTGAAGTTTCCTGTGCTGTGCAGCATCATTTTATCTGTGACTGCATTTATCCTAAGGAATATTTGTCTGAACTATTTGCACTGGTAAAAGAAAAGAAACTCATTCTATGGAAGAGTTGAATTGTGCCTTATTATCATAATTCAAGAAGTATGGGGGAAAAGTAGTATTATCAGTCCACTTCAAGAAAGGCTGTGATGGGGGTATCCATCCCACACAAGACATGAAAGGATTAAGGTGGCTAGGTGGGCCAATTAACTCCCCAGGCTGCACCTGGAGAAGGAGTCAGGGAGCAGAAATTAATCAAAGGCGGCTCTGCTGGATGGGAACAAGAACAGCCTGTATAAAGCCCAGTAGCTTAGGGCAGCTCTGGGGCTGCAGGGATATAGTCTGCAGGGAGAAAGGAGGTGTGTTGGGGCTATCAAGTTACTCCCTGGGAAGAGGGAGCTTGGGCTGGCAAACCCAGAGAGAGTAGGGAGAGCCAGAAAGATAGGAAATGCTCAGAGGAAAAGCAGCAAGGTATGGGATAGGGCAGACTTTGGCTGTGATGAAAGAGCCCCTGAGCTGGAACACAGAGTAGAAGGCTGACAGAATTTCAGTTATCCCCATATTAACTGGGTACATGTCACCTCTGGACAGGAGGCAGCAATAAAGTTTCTTGACACCTCAATAGCTGGACCGCTTGGTAATAGTGACCATAATATAATTTAATTTAAAATCCCTGTTGCAGGAGAAACATCACATTAATCCAACACTGTAGCATTTAATTTCAGAAAGGGGAACTACACAAAAATGAGGAGGTTAGTTAAACAGAAATTAAAGGATACAACGCCAAAAGTGCAATCTCTGCAAGCTGTGTGGAAACTTTTTAAAGACACCATAATAGAGGCTCAACTTAAATGTATACCTTAAATTAAAAAACATAGTAAGAGAAACAAAGAAGAGCCACCGTGACTAAACAACAAAGTAAAAGAAGCAGTGAGAGGCAAAAAGGCATCCTTTAAAAAGCGGAAGTTAAATCCTAGTGAAGAAAATAGAAAGGAGCATAAACACTGGCAAATTAAGTGAAAAATACAATTAGGAAGGCCAAAAAAGAAATTGAATTAGCCAAAGACTCAAAAAGTCATAGCAAATTTTTTTTAAGTACATCAGAAGCAGGAAGCCTGCTAAACAACCAGTGGGGCCACTAGACAATGGAGGTGCTAAAGGAGCACTCGAGGATGATAAGGCCATTGTGGAGAAACTAAATGAATTCTTTGCATTGGTCTTCATGGCTGAGATTGTGAGGGAGATCCCCAAACCTGAGCCATTCTTTTTTGGTGACAGATCTGAGGAATTGTCCCAGACTGAGGTATCATTAGAGGAGGTTTTGGAACAAATTGATTAATTAAACAGCAATACGTCACCAGGACCAGATGGTAACTCACCCAAGAGTTCTGAAGGAACTCAAATGTGAAATTGCAGAACTACTAACTGAAGTCTGTAATCTATCATTTAAATCAGCTTCTGAACCAGGTGACTGGAGGATAGCTAATGTGAAGCCAATTTTTAAAAAGGGCTCGAGAGGTGATCCTGGGAATTACAGGCCTGTAAACCTGACTTCAGCACTGGGCAAACTGGTTGAACTATAATAAAGAACAACATTGTCAGACATAGAGATGAACGTAATTTGTTGAGGAAGAGTCAACATGGTTTTAGTAAAGGGAAATCATGCCTCACCAATCTTCTACAATTCTTTGAGGGGGTTAACAAGCATGTGGACCAAGGGGATATAGTGTACTTGGATTTTCAGAAACTCTTTGACAAGGTCCTTCACCAAAGGCTCTGACACAAAGTAAGCTGCCGGAGGATAAGAGGGAAGGTGCTCTCATGGCTTGGTAACTGCTTAAGATAGGAAACAAAAGGTCGGTATAAATGGTCAGTTTTCAGAATGGAGAGAGGTAAATAGTGATGTCCCCAAGGGGTCTGTTCTGGGACCAGCCCTGTTCAACATTGTCTGAGACAGATGCAGGTTTGAGTAAGGATTTGATTGAGAGAGGAAAATTAAAATGTGACATATTGAAATTTCAAACCACATGGACGTTTATTAACAGGGATAAGCTACAATTTGGGCTGGGAAGAGACAATTTATCAAGTAGAAATACTATTAGAATAAAACCACATACAGCTCGAAACAGTCTATTTACATCCAACAACAAGAAACCAAGCAATTTATAATCAACTGCTCACTAAAATCCAGAGCAGATACACAAAACTAAGTAAACTGTACACACATTAACCGAATATTGTAAAATACACCAACCAATCACAATAGCAATCAATACAACAATTTGACTCTCATATACTGTATACACAACTTTGTACCAAGTAAGGAAGAGAAAGAAAGAAAAAGGAAGGAAGGAAGAGGCTGAGCGAACAGAGTATTTACAGAAAACAAAATGCACATACCACACTCCAGGTGCAACTGACTAGCAGTACAGACACCAAGGGTATGACGAATTTGTGGGAAATAATCCAAAAAACAAAACAAAACAACACGACATGAGCCGGCAAAATCCGGAGGAGACCCTGGCTGAAAGGGTGATCAGGCCTTCCAGCTAACACGTGGATACTTCTGCCGTTTTTGGTGCAAGACATAGTTTTATTTGAAGACTCTTACTCATGTCAGCGTCTGATTGGTCCCTAGGTCCTTCACCAACCAGGTTCCGAGCTGGTGCCCTCTACGTAAACAGGATCTGCACCGGGCACACTACTCTTTGCTCACAGCCCTGTACGTTTGCACACGGCCCCATAGTGTAGCACACAGCACCAGCTTGACCTTCTGACCAGACAGAAGGTTCAAGAATAGGCACATAGCACTATAATGTAGCACACTGTACCATAGGGTAGGACACGGCACCACGGTGTTGCACACAGTACCAATGTGACCTTTTGACCGACAATTGGCCATACAGACGCCATGTTTGAGCATAGGTTTAGGGTTGTGACAAACGTATTCATAAATGATCTGGAAAAAGAGGTAAACAGTGAGGTGGCAAAATTTGCAGATGATACAAAATTACTAAAGATAGTTAAGACGACCCAGGCAGACTGCAAGGAGCCACAAAAGGATCTCTCAAAACTGGGTGACTGGGCAACAAAATGGCAGATGAAATGTATTGTTGATAAATGCAAAGTAATGCACATTAGAAAGCATAATCCCAATTATATATATAAAATGATGGGGTCTAAATTAGCTGTTACCCCTCAAGAAAGAGATCTTGGAGTCATTGTGGATAGTTCTCTGAAAACATCCACTCAATGTGCAGCGACAGTCAAAAAAGCGATCAGAATGCTGGGAATAATTAAGAAAGGGATAGATAATAGGACAGAAAATATCATGTTGCCTCCATATAAATCCCTGGTATGCCCACATCTTGAATACTGTGTGCAGATATGGTCACTCCATCTCAAAAAGGATACAATGGAATTGGAAATGGTTCAGAAAAGGGCAACAAAAATTATTAGGGGTATGGAACGGCTGCCGTATGAGGAGAGATTGACAAGACTGACTTTTCAGCTTGGAAAGGAGACAGCTAAGGGGAGATATGATTGAGGTCTATAAAATCATGTAGAGAAAATAGATAAGGAAGTGTTGTTTACTATTTCTCATAACACAAGAACTAGGGGTCACCAAATGCAATTAACAGGCAGCAGGTTTAAAACAAATAAAAGGAAGTATTTCTTCACACGATGCACAGTCAATCTGTGGAACTTCTTGCCAGAAGATGTTGTGAAGTCCAAGATCATAAAAGGGTTTAAAAAAGTACTAGATAAATTCATGGAGGATAGGTCAATCAACAGCTATTAGCTAGGATGGGCAGGAATGGTGTCCCCAGCCTCTGTTTGTCAGAAGGTGGGAATGAGCGACAGGGGACGGATCACTTGATGATTATCTGTTCTGTTCATTCTCTCTGGGGCACCTGGCACTGGCTACTGTCAGAAGACAGAATACTGGGCTAGATGAACCTGTGGTCTGACCCAGTAGGGCCATTCTTATGTTCTTACTCTCTAAATCCTAATCTTTGCCAGCCACTAGCTTCTGGGTCTGGTAAAAAATGAGTCTTATAGCTACATACTGATGGCATGAAAGCCCAAATCATCATACTGACGTCCCTCGTGAACTCACATACATGCTGAAAGGGAGAGCTGAGATGTTAGGCCCTTGCAGAACCTCTAACAAGACCACCATCAACAGTATCTTGATGGAGAATGTCTGTGTCGATTTAGTGCTTGTCTATACAGTGCATTAGTCCTTACCAAAGGACTGTAAATTCTAGTGTGCACCAGTACATTAGGCAATAATGGCCTGTGTGGACCTTGCTGGTGAATGCTAATGAATGTAGTCCTGTTTCCAATGGTACTATATAAACACTCGCCAGCAAGCTCCACATGAGCCAGTCGTTGCATGACACACACTGATGTGTGCTAGAAATTACACCCCTCTGTTATGGACTAACATATAGTGTTAATGAGCCCTTTGTAAATGACAAAGGTTTACTCATGTTATGTTAGGAAAGAACTATATGTATTCCTGAAAACATCTGATTTTTTCTCCCATGGATCAATGGGCACATTGTATTTATATCCCAGTCTCTCTTTCCACTTTGTATCACATATTTTGTGAAAATCCAAATGAACGTTTTTGTTGCTTTTTTTTAGAGTTCAGTATTCCCCATATAAAGGAGATCGTGTCTACATCCATCTTGTTTCCATTTAAAGCCACCATATTTTTAATGGGGTTTGTCCATGTCAGAGAATAAATGAGCTGGAATGCCATCACGCATCCCAGGATCATACCAAATGATTACCACCTGTTTTCATTTTTTCTTGTAAGACTCTAGCTTCTTTGTAAGATCACTGAATAAATGCATTAACGCAGTTAATGATGTTCCTCAACATTTCATTGTGGAAGAAGTACAGAGTCACTGGCAAAAGAGAGGTTTATTTCTGCATCATGTTGCTTTTGCTTGAATTGCCAACTACCCATTTCTTCAGGTATGTTTTCGTATGTTGTATTAATGTTTTAGTTTTATATGGTATATTTTTATGTTGCTGTAATAAATTGTTTGATATACTGTTAGCAAATCCCTAATGCAATATATTGTCAAAGTCAAGCCAGAACTGTTGTAAAGCACAGATAATGCAGCAATTTCTAGATGTTTATAAAAAGTAAGAAGTTATGGAACTTACCATCTGAACAGAGAAGACATGCAATACTGTTTCAGATATTTCTACACAGTCAGGTGGCAGGAATGGGAATATAAAGTAAAAAACTGGGAATTTCAGATCTATGGTTAAATTTTCAATGGCACTTAGATGCTGAAGTCACTTTTCAAAATGGGCCATAGCCTTCTAAGTTACTGCAGCCCTTTTTGAAAATTTTATCCCCAGATTTAAAAGTATCAACCTAGGTTTGTCTCTATATCATAACTATTCCTGAACTAACAACAGCAACTGTACACAAGGTTGGAGGAAAAATTTACTTTAATCAAAAATTATTTTAAGGTTCCAGATATGGACACTACTGTTCTGTTTTCTGTTAAAATACAAATTCCTGTTAAAGATCAAAAAAGCTAGTCTATTGCAGCTTTGATAGTAATAAGTGATTTGTATTTGCTCATGAAATATAATAATAAAGTGAGGGATAAGGATAGTATACAGTGAAATTTATATGAAGAATAGTTGGAAAGTTCAATTATATGAATTGTCTGATCCTGTGCTTATCTTTAATATGTTCTATTTTTGTTTCTGTGTTTGTTTGATCTCATTTCCAGAAAGTAGGTAAATGACTTTCTTAACTCTCTGGTATCTTTAAATAAGTTTAATATGTTATTTATTATTCCTCTGAATGTGTAATAAATTTGAGGACATTCGCAATAGGGAATTTACAATAGTTGTTTCCTGAACTATTTAGTCTGCACAATATTTGATTAAATTGCTTCTTTAATAGTGGATTTTCTAGAGAATGTATTATATAGTTTATATTTTGTTTTTATCACTTATTAAATTATTCAAAACTCCATGAATAAAACTAGAGAATATCAAACTACCACACCTATAAAACTTAGGAAATTCTGAAATAAGACCATTGGCCCATTAAATACTTAATTTTCCTTCTTCAGTGCCTAATATCTGGTGCAGTAAAAGAAGATGAAAAAGAAATATTGGTACATCAATTGGGGATGTTTAAGACATTCAGCTAACATATATGAGTAAGATCTCCTGCAACAGTATGTTCTATGGGATATCTATGTGATCTATTGCCTTTTATTTCCTTTACTAGACAAATTCCTTTTATATACTTTACCTGACATTATTTCAAGTCATCCCATTCTCATTTTATGAGAAAACATAAAATAGAGGACCTAAACAGTTTTCACTGTATTCTTCATTTATCTACCTGTTCTTACTCACATTCTCATTACCCACCATTCGTATCTCACACCCCTATTGCATCTATTATTTTTCTTTCATCTGTATATGTAATATAAAATAGAAATACTGATGCCATAAATGATACTGCAATGTGGTTGTATCTAAAATGATTCAGTATGGTTCTTCAGGCCACTTTAGGTGAACCATCGACTTCATCAAACTTATATTTTAGTCAGAATGTTTTCAGATTCCAATTTCTCTCTGGGTCACTAACTTAAATGTTAAGAAATAGACCGGGCAGAGAATGAATAACAGTAACCAAAACTTGAAAAAAAATCTTGAAGTATTTCATCTTCCATAGTTTGTTGTAATTGGCCTGCTTTAAAGGGAGAGCAGTAGAAGGATCCAAAATAAAGACACAAGGTAAATTAAGCAGAAATGTATTGGTTATGACAACACTGAATGAAAAGACTTTTTCCAGGGTGTGCAGAATTCAGACATCAAGAGTATACATTTTGGGTCAGATACTGTCTATTGGAGAACTTTTTTTTTTTTGTATAAATGAGAAGAGTATTAAAAGTGGACCAAATCTTTAACCGGCTTGCCAGGGGTATAACCTGCTTGGCTTATAACAGCGGCAAATTGCAACACTTTCCTGTGCAATCTCAACTATGTTGCTTGGCTCTGTGAGAAGGTGGAATCAGGACTCTGCCTATTCACCTAAGGTAAACTGGAAACTTACATTGGTACAGAATGCAGTTTCCAACTGACCTTTCGGGGTAGTGCCAGATAGAGTGCATCAGGTATCAAAGGCATGGGTGACTGAAGCAGATTCTGCATGCTTTTTGCCAGGTGTAAGATGAAAAGAAGCAGTTCAAAAGCAGTTAGAATTCTAACAAGACTCCCAAACTGGAAAACAGAGCTGCGTATCCTCCACCAAAGAGGCTTACATAGTCTCCTCTTTTTCTTCTAATTATATTCCCCAATGTACAAATGTCATCTTTATCTTCCCTAGACTGAACCTCGACCTACTTGTCCTCGCCAAAGCTTCAATCCCATTCAAACTCTGGATGAGTTGTTCAGCTGTTCTAGGTGGCTCAGAATGGATGGAGATCTAGAGATGGGTGTCAGCCCATTGAGGTTATGTCAGCTTTTCCTCCTTCCTAAATCTTTTAGCAGACTCATATATACTCTGAACAGGAAGAATGAGGTGAAAAAACCCTGGAGTGCCTAGTGCAAAAAGTCTTCGGAGCAGACAATACATTTCTTAGAATTGCCTTCTGGAACCTCTCAGGAAAAAAAAAGAAAAGGAGCCACTTAGGTTACTCCATTAAACTCTTCCAGAGGCTGCAGAAATACCAGCAAAACTGGATGTTCAACAGTAATAGAGATATATCTAAAAGAATCAGTATCTTTACTCATTATCATCAGGAAATCAGTAACTAATGTAGCCGGTAAAATGTCTGTACCATCCCCAAGATCATGCCTGAAGCCAAACCAACTTACCACAAATTGCTAGCATTGCCTCAACATGACCATCTTAAACACCTTTTCCAAGACAATGAGATTATAAACAGGGAGATAACTGATAACGCTATCTGTGTCAGAAGATCGTTTTTTGAATAATGGCCTAATACTGCATGATTAAAACAAACTAGGGCTAACCTTATCTTCCCCAATGGAGGTACTAATAATCCCCCACCTGGAGTCCCAGCTGGCCTTCAAATATTGTGTAGTTTACATACCATGTTTCACAGAAGAAACACAATCATGAAGTTATCCATATTTCTCTTCTCAGACACTTGCTAAACCTGTATTAGTTGTTTGTAAATGTATGATTACATTTCTCTTGCGCTTAGAGTGGAAAATAAATAATTTCACTAAGTATGAACTCATTGTTTTTTCCTGCCCATTTCTTGCGGGGGGAAGTGAGGACTCTAAGCTCTTTATAGTCAAACTTTGTGAGAGTAAAGCTTTTTAGAAAATGGAAGGTCTTTTCCAATTTATTTTTATTTGGCTTTGTAAATACATTTTTGGCCATTTTCAGTTGTTTATCAACAGAGGAATATTTGTGGTATCCTTCTAGTTAATGTTTACCAGTGAAATATAAAAGACTTTCTGGAAAAGAGGTCTCAACTAAAATCACATGGCCTTTTAATTCTAATACAAAAATAGAATAAATATGGCTTCTGCTGTTGAAAAAAAAATATGTTTTTTTACTTTTACATAACATTATACAGACTCTGAACAATATGATTGTTTTATATCAGCATTAAACAATATAGAGCCATCATTCACACACATCATTCAAGAAAAGGATGAGAAAGGATTAGAAAAACTAATGGAAATAAACCATTCATGATAGATTCTTAGAGTGGAGATTTCCTGGTGGAAAATGTGCTTTGCAGGATTAAAAATTAAAAAATTATACTGGGTTAGAGCTTCAGATGTGTTCCAGTACAGTGGAATGGCACTGGGAAGTTACTAAACCAAACTGACAAATGTCCAAATTAGATTGAATTTTTGAATGAATTGAACACCCAGAGAAGTTGTGACACAGTTTAAGTACAATCTCCTTTAAAACAGAATGCGCAAAAAAGGCTGAATACTTTTCCAGCTCTCTTGGTTCACCAGTAACTATAAAAATGCACATCGCACCTTTCCTAGGATAATAATGTAATAACATAACACCTGTTGTTCAAGCACTTTTTATCTTGGGATTTCAAAATGCTTTGCACATTTGAATTGCAACCCTCCTATGATGCAGGTAACTAGTACTCATTCAGGAACTGGTAAACTGAGACACAGAGAGTCCAGTGGCTTGACAAGTGCAGACAAATGAGACAATAGCAAAGTTGAGAATGGAACACAGGAATCCACAGATCCAATCACTATAGTCTTGTGACAAGACAACACACTAATTGTATCTGAAGCAAACTCTCTGAACTGTTGGAACCCTTGCAGTTAATCAGAAGTGCAGCCTAATCATTCCAGTTAATATTACTTCCTATTTTAGGAAATGACAACACACTTCCAAAAACTCCACATTTTTAGAAGCTATGTTGGTATTCCTGAAATTTTTGTTTTCATGGATGTTTTCATGTTTATCAGACCTGGAACTTTGTCATTGTACCAGTCTGTAAAGCTTAGAGTACTATCAATAGTATGCAAATGAATGAATGATGAATGAATTAGTAATTAAGGCAAAATTAGTTAGAATTTATAGTGACATTTTCAAGCAACAATTCTTAGAGCACTGCATCTTTTTTTCAATTGTCTGTGGTATCACAGGATAGGAAAAACAAAATGAAGAAAGGAGAGGAAACAATAAGAAGGAAAAATGGAAGATTTGGTTGGAAACTGAGCTAGACTTAAAATGACTTAAAATGTATATCCCTTCCCTTGGTTCACCATTTGTTAAGTACCTGATGTGTACTTCCAACAGATGGCTATCTATAGATACGGTGCACATAGCCAAGTGGCTAAAGCATTAGCCTGAGATTTAGAAGACTTGGGTGCTATTCCTAGTTCTACCACTAGCCTACCAAGTGCCTTAAGGAAAGTAATTTCCCAATAAATCAAAAAAGGGATAAAGGTATCAGTCTCCTTTGTAAAGTGCTGTGGGGAAAAAGCTAAATATTATTATATGACACTTTTATACATACTTGTACATTAATGACATCAATATTTGGGGAACCCTAGCAGACATCCCACAAAAGTAAAGAGATAAGGTGAACTCCTAGCTTTTAGAATTTTCTAATCAGTTTAATAAAAAAAATACTGAAAAGTATGGTTTCTAAATATGTACTCAATTGAGGAAGAAAATCAAGGTCTGCTTTGTGGGATTAAGATAAGAAACCTGATGTTGAATAATTTCTCGGAAGCTTATTCTAATTTGTTTCCAGTAGAGCTGCACAAATAAGAAAATTGGGGCAGTCCTGCTTGTTAGCCAGGTCTGCCACCACATTACTTTTTGCAGAAACCACTGCTATCTGGAAAATGAATGATTCAGCTACAATGGAACAAGCACATCATCTGTATGAAACAGGAGAAAAAGGAATAAAACCTCTGAATAAACAGTGAATATTTGTGGAGGTATTCTAGCTAGTTACAAAGCTGGATCAAAGGGTCCAAAGGGCTGTGCTCCTGATCATCATGTGACCTGCATTTCAGCATCATGAGTCAGGATCTATGTTTATATGCATGACGCCCACAGCACTTGGAGAATGATGATGAATAACAAACAGATGACAGCATATAAAACCGTATGTAACCTATCCAGTGAAAGCACAAAGAGGACATGTAATTTCAGTGCTTCCCAATTTGGGAAACTATGGTATGTTGCCATGCTCCAAGATAACTTCTAAATTTTCAAAGTTCTGCACATAATTTTAGTTCCATAGGACCTAACCGGGATGTCATTATTAAGTTTTTACTTAACTGTTATTCTGGCCAACATCCCAGTGACTGAGTGAGAACTGAGTAAGAGCCTCAGGGTTGGGCCCACTATTAACAGCAGCGGGATTTGATTAAGACATAGGGTACCATTTTGAAAATCTATACATAAAGGCACTCTTTTCGGTACATTTAGTTCCACTTTGCAGGATATCAATGAATAGTCCAATGGCTCATATCGCCTTCCTTCTGGGTGAAATTCACCCCTGTGGAGAGGGCCAGTCTAAGATATTGGATCACTTAAGTTCTACATAAGCATTCAAGATATGGGAGGTTTGCAATATTTGACACTCAAATGGCAAATATAAACCCTAGATCAGGAGTCAGCAACCTTTCAGAAGTGGTGTGCCGAGTCTTCATGTATTCACTTTAATTTAAGGTTTCGCGTGCCAGTAATACATTTTAACATTTTCAGAAGGTCTCTTTCTATAAGTCTATAATATATAACTAAACTATTGTTGTATGTAAAGTAAATAAGGTTTTAAAAATGTTTAAGAAGCTTCATTTAAAATTAAATTAAAATGCAGAGCCCCCCTGGACTAGTGGCCAGGAGCTGGGCAGTATGAGTGCCACTGAAAATCAGCTCGCGTGCCGCCTTCGGCACACATGCCATAGGTTGCCTACCACTGCCCTAGATATTTACTTTTTCAGTAATGGTAATTATCTGCCCCAATCTGATTTCTCTGAACTGCTCCCCAATGTATGGAGTCCCTGAGCAGATGCAGAGTCAGAGGAGACAGCAGTCCTGGTAATCAATAATAAAAAGGCCATTAAAACAAAGACAGAGCTTTAAAATCAGTGTAATATTTCTTCAGTGGAACGGTTCCCGTGTTAACTGTTCCTCAGAACTTACAGTTAAGCCTAAGCACATCTAACAGATTGTAGATGAAACTATGCATCTGAATGGCAGTATTTAGTCGGTATAATACAAAAAACACTTTTCCTCAGTGCTTCTGGCTTGCCTATAGAAAGTTGGACAGACATCACAGTTGGCACTTACATTATTGTGTTTTTTAGAAGGAAGTAACATTTTTGTGGATTCTTTTTTAACCAGGGAAGGATAGAAGGAGAGTTGGCTGGACTTACCCTATATAGTTTGCAACTTATTTTGCTGTCAGAGTAAAAGTGCTAATTTTGATAAAGTAACTGGCTAAAACTGGGTTAATGAGCATGCCTGGGAATTTCATGGCAATATAAGTCTTTCTGCAAATAAAGTACTGAAAGATTTTGTGTACTTTACTGCCTATAGACACTCTCAAAGGAGTGCAAAATACAATAAAAATAAGACTCCTTTCAGAAAGTCTTCCATCAGGACACAATAGTGCTCTTTGTACATCTGACTTATTGAAAATTCAATCTGAAACTATTTACTCTATTCCGTTTTCCTATTCAGCAGTCTCCACTATCTCTTTATGCATGCACCCATCCCTACTAGTATGTGAAATTGGTGCAGATACTCAGTATAAAGTCTGGAGCTTTAACAACAACATTTTTGCATCAATGAGAGGATCTAAATTAAAGTACAATACACTCATTTGTATTTACTTACACTTATCCACTTAGCCTCACCACCATTCTCCACTCATAGCAAAAAAACACGTAAAACATTTTTCTAATATAGCCAATCTGCACAGTAAGGCCTCAGTCTTGCATGTGAGCACACCTCTGTGCCTGGGCCCAGCTCCATTAACTACTTTGAGAATCATGTCTCCTTAAGAGCTAGTCTACTACTCAGCAGTCTTTCTCTCCCCCTCTCTCTCTGCTTTCACTTTTGATTTTAGCAGCTCTGCCTTCTAGTTAGACATGCTGGAACAGTCTGGGTATTAATTTCCATAATGTATCATCTTCCTCATACTCTGGCTTTGAACTCCTCCATCAGAACTCTGAAAAGACCAAGACATGGTACCAGAAAAAGCTGAACAGTAAGTGGCTGTATCACATGGAGTGAACACTGAGAATGAGAAAATGGAACAACTAAGGGCACCAGTGGAGCTGAAACTCTCCCATCAGGTGGAGGTGGTTTGAGCGGCAGTTCAGACTTTACTTGCAGGTGAGTGGAGCCATTGAGAAGCCAATACAGTGAGGGATGAGGTGTTGGATGTCATTAATAGTCTGCAGTTGAGCCAAGCAAAGCCCGCTGATGATGAGACAGTGCAACCCACATACCTCCTGAGTGTGGTGTTCTGTCCCATTTAGTGGCAGCAAGATCACTTAGAGAGAAAGAGATTAACGAGTCTGCTCTACAGCTTTAGCTAAGTGCCATATGGCTGCTAGCTCATGCAGTAGATGCTCACCCACTAAGCTCTAGAAGTCCCAGGTTTGATTCTGCCTGCTGACAACTGGGGTCTGTTAGCATTACAACAGTGCTCTGAAAATCTGAGGAGTACTGCACTCCAAAAAAAAAAAAAAAAAGAGAGATATTTGAGAGAAATCAATTTCATATGAGGTCACAAAAAGAGGGAGACTCCTCTGAGGAATTTGTAAAGGATCTCAGAAATCACATAGTTTTGGAGGACTCACAGGGTATGTCTATACTGCAGTGTAAGCCCAGGGTCAGTAGAACTGGAATTAGAAGACCTTGGGTTTATTAAGCTAGGATTTGAGAATCTATACTCATTTGTAACCTCAGGTTAGGATTGTTGAACCATGGGTCCCAATGTGGGGCTCCACTGTCTACACTGCATTATGCAGGCCTGAGCCCAACTACTCATATTCCAGGCTTCCTAGTCCCTTCCCAAAATGTGGCTGCTCTAGCCCTTTGCTCATCATGCAGTGTGGGGAAACTCATCTGTCCACTAAACTTGACTATCCAGAGAACAAATAAAATCACCCTGTGGAACTGTGAGATGCTTTTGGCAGATGTCTAGAGCATGAGTCCAGTGGGGCCTTGTCTACACTGCAAAGTGTAGGTTTAAAACAAATAATAGGAGTTCTTTGTCACACAGTACACAGTCAACTTGTGGAACTCCTTGCCTGAGGAGGTTGTGAAGGCTAGGACTATAACAACATTTAAAAGAGAACTGGATAAATTCATAGAGGTTAAATCCATTAATGGCCATTAGCCAGGATGCGTAAGGAATGGTGTTCCTAGCCTCCATTTGTCAGAGGGTGATGATGGACGGCAGGAGAGAGATCACTTGATCATTACCTGTTAGGCACCTGGCATTGGTCACTGTCGGTAAACAGCATACTGGTCTGGATGGACCTTTGGTCTGACCCAGTATGGCCATTCTTGTGTTCTTATGTTCTTAAAGCAATAGGACCTGAACCCAGGGTCTTTGGTTGACTCAGGCTCAAACCCACCATCCCCATGCAGTTCTGAGACTCTGGGTGAAATTTGGAATTTGTGTGTAGACAGAAGGGGGATTAGGCTTGAGATCGAGTTTGAACTCAGGACTTACACTGCAGTGTAGACGTACCCACACGAGCCCTAATTAGAGACCAGATAGTGCTGGGGATCAAAGATTTGCATCCCAGAAAAGGATTGCTGGAGGATATTAATCTCAAGATAGAGAAGGCAATCAGCATCTGCCAAGTAACAGAGACTACCCAGACCATCCTGAAGCTGTTGGAGGGAAAGCAAGGCACTGAAATTGTGAACAGGAAAAGAAATCCTCAGAGAAAGGAGAAGAGACAGAACAGAAATCCCAGGGAGAAATCTGAGAAATACAATCAGAAAGAGTCTACAGAAGACAGCATAAAGAGCTGTATATATATATATGCAGGGAGCCTGCCTTAACAATGCTGGCCACTGACCAGGCGCCATCCGAGGTAAGCCTATGCACCAATCCCAAGCCCCAACCCCCAACCCCAGCCTGGAGCCCCTCACAAACCTGGATCTCCCTCTTGCACCCCACACCCCTCATCCTCGGCCCCACCCCAGCTGGAGCCTGCACACCCAGCTGGAGCCCTCAACCCCCTGCACCCTAACTCCCTGCCCCATCCCAGAGCCCCCTCCCACACTCTGAACCCCTCACCCAGGTCCACCCCAGACCCCGCATCCCAGCCCAGAGCCCATATCACCTCCCACATCCCATCCCTGTGCCTCAACCTGCACTCTGAATCCCTCGGCCTCCTCCAGCCTGGAGCTCCCTCCTACACCCCAAACCCCTCATCCCTGGCCCCCTCTCATATCCGCAGCCCAGAGTCTACACCCCCTCCCACACCCCACACCTCTGCCTCAACCTGCAGCCCCCTTCTACACTCCAAATCCTTTGGCCCCACCCCCTAGCCTGGAGACTCCTCCTGTACCCCAAACTCCTCATCCACAGCCCCACCCCAGAGCCACACCACCAGTTGAAACCCCCTCCTGCACTCTGAACCCCTCATTTCTGTCCCCATCCCAGAGCCTGCTTCCCCAGTTAGAGCCCTCACCCTCTCCCATGACCCAACCCCCTCCCCCAGCCCAGTGAAAATGAGTGAGGGTGGGAGTGAGTGAGCTATCAAAGGAGGGGGATTGCAGTGAGCAGGGGGTGGAGCCTCAGGGAAGGGGCAGGGGTGGGGCCTCAGCTAAGGGGTGGGACTACAGTGTTCAGTTTTGTGTAATTAGAAAATTGGCAACCCTATCAACCCCATGGCTCCATCCCAGGCCTTATCCCCACCCAGGAGCAGCTTCAGGCACCAGTGCAGCAAGCACATGCCTGGAGTGGCATGCCATGGGGGGTGGCGTGCCGGTTGCCGTGCGGGCGGCAGTCAGGCAACGTTCAGCGGCATGCCTGCGAGAGGTCCGCCGGTCCCATGGCCTCGGCGGCAATATGGCGGCAGGTATGCCAAAGGCATGGGACTGGCAGATCGCCTGCATCTGTGGCCCCAGCGGACCGCCCGCAGGAATGCCGCCGAAGGAATGCCGCCACACTTGCTTGGGGCAGCAAAAAACGTAGAGCCACTCCTTCCCCCTCCAACCCCTTATTCCCAACCCCCCACCCCCACCCTGCCTCTTCCCACCCCCGCTCTGCCCCAAGCCCCACTCCCACCCCTTCCCTCAAGTCCCCACCACCATCCTGCCTCTTCCCACCCAGTTCTGTTCCCTCTCCTGAGCACACCCCATCCCTGCTCCACCCACTTCTTCCCAGTGTCTCCTGCATGCCGCAGAACAGCTGATTGCGGCAGGTGGGAGGTGCTGGGAAGGAGTGGGAAGAGTTGATTGGTGGGGCCACCGGCAGGCAGGAGATGATGCGGGGGGAGGGGGAGAGCTGGCAGCCAGTGGGTGCTAAGCACTCGCCAATTTTATTGGTGCACCCATAGAGTCGGTGCCTGTGGTAACAGCCATAGACTGCAGCAGTGTCAGACTTTAGGATTATGTTGCAACAAGTGCAAGAAGTTAAATCAAGCAAAAGTTTGCAAGCAAGAGGAGCATGGGTCCAGAAAGAAACAAACTGTACATTTGTTGCACAGAGAGGAGAATCACACAGTGCAAGCAAGAGTGAAGAAAACCCTTTTAGAGGAATTTTGCAAGAAGTAACACCTTCAAACGACTGGACTATTATGCTGGAAATAATTGGAATTCCTGTAACTTTTAAAGTGGACAATAGGGCACAAGCCAATGTTCTACCAGACTCTATAAAAAAAATTGGGAAAAAAACACAAAAAAACAAAACAACCCCCCCCACACCATTCACAGCAACCAGATAAAGCTTAAACTTTACAGTGGGGAGCTGATTCCTACTGTTGGTGAATTTGAGCTGGAGATAAAGGTAAAAGATAACAATGAAAAGATTAAGTTCGTGATTAATCCTTGGAAGCATATATCTATACTAGGGTTTAAGATGTGTCAGATATTAGGCCTTATTCAGAGAGTATGTGCCATAGAAGGGCAGGAGCAAATTCAATTGAAAATAAATTTCAGTATGTCTTTCAGGGATTGGGAAACTGACCACACAGAGTGTAAAAATGAGCTGTCAGAGCCCAGTAAGTCCAAGATATGTGCTTCTAGGAATGTTCCCCTGGCTTGAGCCCCCCGCCCGCCTCAAAAAAAAAACTAAAAGGGAAACTAGATAAATTGGTTGCTTAAGGCAGAGTTGACATGCTTGTTAATAGCAAATTGCTGGATAAAGTCTATGGCCATGGCTACACTAGAGAGTTGCAGCACTGGTGAGGGGGTTATAGCGCTGCAACTTAGGATGTGGCCACACTTGCAAAGCATGGCCAGCGCAGCAACTCCCTGGTTGCAGCGCTGGCTGTACACCGGGTCGAGCCTCGGGTGTAGGGATTCCAGCGCTGATCAGCAAGTGTGGACGCCCACCAGCGCTTTTATTGACCTCCGGGGTATAAGGAGGTATCCCAGAATTCCTGTCCACAACAAACCGGAAGAAAGGGAGAGCTCGGAGTTCAGCCAAACTGCTTATTTAAAAAACAAACACAGCTCCTGTTTGCTGAGCGAGCGGAGGCAGGCAGGGGAATTACTTTGGAATGTTCACAGCTTGAAGAGAGAAACAGCTTGAAGAGAGAAACAGCACTCTCACACGGCAGAGGGGGAGGGGGAAGTCCGTGTTGAGCAATTGCTTATCTGGTCTGACGGGTATTTAAAAGTACATAATTTGCATTTAGTGAATGAGAGAGCAGTGGGGGAAGGGAGTCAGAACTTTTAAAATGATTGAAGGTAGGCACTGTGTGTCTTCCAGTCCTTAGAACTTGCAAGGCAGGGAGCTGAGAACAGTGTCAACTCCAAAAATCCATTCTGTCTGTCTCCTCCACGCTCCCTGTCACATTCCACCCCACCCCCCTCTTTTGAAAGGCACGTTGCAGCCACTTGAATGCTGGGATAGCTGCCCACAATGCACCACTCCCAACAGCACTACAAGTGCTGCAAATGTGGCCACACTGCAGCGCTGGTAGCTGTCAGTGTGGCCACACTGCAGCGCTGGCCCTACACAGCTGTACGAATACAGCTGTAACTACCAGCGCTGCAAAACTGTAAGTGTAGACATGGCCTATGAAAGAGAAATTATGCAAAAGGTCTAGAGGGTAAAATTGTTAACCTGAGTCTTGATGGGTGGAGCAATGTCCATAATGATTCTGTTGTATGTGCTTGTGTGACAACAGAAGAAGGGAATGTATTTCTTACAGAAACAATTGATACATCAGGAAATGCACACACAGCAGAATACTTACAAGAAGTAGCAGTAAAAGTTTTAACAAACTGTGAAAAAAATTCAAATGTCTAGTATGCAGCTTGGTCACAGACAATGCCGCGAGTGTATCCAAGATGAGAAGAAATTATTTAGAAGAGAGTGAAGAGAGTCCCAAGCTAATAACATACGGTTGCAGTGCTCATTTGATGCACCTCCTACCTGGCCAAAGACTTCAGTGTTCCAGAAATAAAGGCTAATGTTGAAATTGCAAAATACTTCAGTGACAACCACTTTGCAGCAGCTGCTCTGAAAAAAAGTGGGAGGAACCAAGCTACCCTCTCCCACAAGATGTGTGATGGAACTCAGTAGTGGACTGTTCTGAGCACTATATCAAGAACTGACCTAATCTGATGACAGTTTGTGAACAAAATTGTGAAAAAATAGATGCCACTGTCACAGTGTCATCGTGTCTGTCTCACGATATTCTCCTCCTAAGACAGCATGGAAAGAAAATCCTCCAAATATTAATGATTAACCTGTTGAAATGGAGATAGTTCTCTTCCCAATGACTTCATAAATATCTGCTTTAGTTACGTTTGGTAAGTGAAATAACCAAACAATCATTCATTTTCTGATATAGCTGTAAAACTAATTGAAAAGTTTTCAAAGTAAATCACTTTAAAAATGTATAATGTGTACCTTCGAAAAATGAAACCTACATCTATCTCTGAGTTGTGAAGAATATGTATTAAGGTTACAACAACCAACAAGAATGCACTTTTATGTAGAAATCCATGATTAAATCGACTCTTCCTGACTAATGACTTAAATCATGATTTAAACTGATTTGATTTAAATCAAATTCACTCTGACGTGGATGCAAGAAATCCCATGTTTTCCTGTATGGGAAACCAGTGTTAGCAGAAACAGATCACAAGCCACCGGTGGCAATAGCATAAAAAGGATTAGCAGATACTCCTCCTAGATTACAGAGATTATTCTTTCAATTGCAGCTAGATGATCTAAAATTAGAATACAAGCCTGGGAAACATTTAATGATGGCAGTCACTCTGACTACAGTTTGTGACAGAGTAATAATAGAATCAAGAATAGAGTCAGACAGTGTGCATGTGAACCTGTTAAGAAAATGTGTCCAGTTTCAGATTAAATGTGGACTATAGTTGCTAACACCACAGCACAAGATGTAACTTTACAAAAAGTTAAACAAGCATTAATGCAGGGTAGCTTGTATGGAACATGTCCAGTCCTTCTCACGACTTTGAAGGAAAACTGTCAGTAATAGAGACAATATAGTTCAGGGGCACCAGACTTGTAGTTCTCCAAAATGTTATATCAGAATATGTTACACAGGATACATGAAGTCACATCGGAATTGAAAAATGCAAAAGAAGGGCTAGAAATGTTTTGTATTAGCCACAACTGAATATAGATATAGAAAAAAAAACCACTGAGGTATGTGAAAAGTGCCAAAAATACAGAGCTAGCCAAACAAAACAGCCTATGATGATAACTGAAGAAATGTTGGCACCCTGGTCCAAAGTAGGCATGAATCAGTTTACTTATGCTGGCAAAAATATATATATTGGTTCTGGATTATTATTCTCACTTTCCAGAAATAACAAGATTTGAGACCTCTACTGCAAAACATGTTGTTATGACTATCAAATCTATCTTTGCTGGGAATGGCATACCAGAAGTGGTCATGTGAGACCATGGGCCACAATTTGATGGTTATGAGTTCCAATGTTTTTCAAGAAAAGGTAGAGGAGTCTAACACAGACACTTATGTAGCTTCATTGGCAGCTCCTCTGAAACATGGGTTTTCACCAGCAAAGCTTTTATTTAACAGGGAGTTAAAAACAAGATTACCTAATTTTGTAGTAGCAGATGATAAACATAATAGTGACATGAATAATTATAGGATAAATGACAAATGTAAACAAAGACATTATTACGATAAGAAGTCACAGGGACTGATGCTTTTGCTACCACATGAGAGGGTATGCTTGTATGATGGTAAAACATGGATACAAAAAGCAGTGGTTTCTTGTGAGGTAACTCTTAGGTCACATGAAGGGGTACCTAATGAAAGTTGAATTTTAGACAGAATAGGAAGCACCTTCAGCACATTACAGATGGAATGGAGGACAAGGAGACAGGGCCTAACTCTACAGTGTCTGAACCAGAGAGGCACATGGAAGAAACAAAAGAAAAGATTAAACAAAGCAATGCAGACCCTAAGGTGTAAGAGGGCACAGCAAAGACTTATTAAAAATTGTTAAGAGTTTGCTGAGGTTTTTCCCATTGTAGAAGTATTGGTACTGGTTGTTAAAAGTGAGTGATGATAAAGCTGTGTGTATCATTACTTGGAAAGGGCAGAGGTGAAGCTCTTCAATAAAAAATCCTCTTTCTCGTACACTAGTGTTCTGCAGAACACTAAAAAAGAACAATACAACTGTGTGGGGCTCTGTGCAGGCATAAGTATCTGCCTACCGCAAACAGTCTGCAGATTCGGTGCCTAGATATTCAGTGGATTTTTGTTGCTCCACATAATTTCTTTATGTTGCGGTAATCAGTAGAAAAAGTGGAATCAGGAAATGAAAAGGGAACAAGACAGCATCCTGGGAAAGGCACTGCATAATTACTGAGGCTGGAAGGATTAGTAACTCAGAATCAGGATGGGGAGGACTGAGAGTTGGTATAATGAAACAGAGCTTTAATCCCAGGTCTGCTATTTACTCTATCTCTGCCCTTGGGAAAGTTGCTCAACTTTCCTGCTTTAGTTTCTCTGTCTATAAAGGCAGCAACACTTACCTACCAACCAGGGATTTGTGAAGATTAAGTTACATTGAAAAGTGCTGTGAGGTCCTTGTTCTGTATTTATTTATTTATTTATTTAGCAGAGACTTCATGTAACAGTTAGCATTAGCTAAGGATGGGTGAACCAGTTAGGCCAAAAATGATAATAGCCTTGAACCTTTGCTGAAACTCTAACTGATCCTCTGAGACTTGAAAAAAAATTGGTTAATGTTCTTTTAATATTTTTTTATTTTTATGTGCCTCTAGACTTCCCACAAAAGCAGATGCGCTGAAATACAAGTTCCACAAAAAGGTTGCATTTGCTGTTTGTCTGGCCAGAACAGAAGCCAAAAAATCGGAAATCCCATCAGAGTTCCTATTTGAACAAGATTTCCAGGCTATTTTTGCAGACAGGTTTATCCTTCATTAATACCAACACATTTCTTCTCTGAGTCTAACCAAACTCTGGTAGCAAACAGCAGAACCCAAATTTACTATATGTGCTATTGAATCCAAATCCTACAAAGTGCTGAGTTGGGCTCTGAGGAGAGAGGCAATTCCATTGCACAGAGGATTTCAATATTTTGAAGTTTGGTTTCATTCCAATTTGAAATGAAAACCAAAACTTATGAAATGCTCAGCTATGGGGAATGGACTTGGCAGGATGCCCTAGAGCCATGGACTGCCAAGCCCAGGCAGCTGAGGAGCCAGGTAGATGAGTTGTCAGAAACTCATGAAGGCTTCAAAATCCTACCTGAAAGGCTGGGTTCTGTCAGAAATCAACCTGATTTCCATTGGAACTTTGTCCAAATCAAACTGTCTCTGAGAAAAAAATAAATATCAACGAGTTGGCACATTCAGACAAAAAAAATGTTTTGTTACGATTTTGTTGACTACATCTAGTGCTGAGCACCTCCTGCATTCCCCCAGCTATACACATCAGCATGCAAAATAAGGGCCACAACTGGGGTGTCATGGCTAAGCCTGGATTCAGGGGCAAAATTAGGGCTATATTCACTTGTGGGGATGGAAGATTGCTTCCAAGAATATGTTCTAATTCTCAGTATCTCTTCTTGTTACTTTGAACATTGGGACACATAAGCCTTCATTCAGCATCTAACTCTTGCAGCTGTTAGCCCTGCTGTGGAAAGTTGTTGTCATGACTACTAATCGCATATGAGTCTCACATACAGTATGTTAAAGAAAAAAATGACTGATAGCTTTTGAGAGCAGCAGAACCACTACAGCTATTTAACAGATCATTCCAACACTCCAACAGCTAAGGGCAGGAAGTAAAAGAGAATACTGTTTCCAGATAAAACTTAGGAGCTATCGAGGTAAGCAGAAAATAGTGACACAAATTAGAATTCATTCATGGAATTACATCTCTTCCAGAAGTCAGCAACTGAACACAAAGCCCTGTTATATCCAGGGCCGCCCAGAGGGGGGGGGCAAGTGGGGCAATTTGCCCCAGGCCCCGGGCTCCACAGGGGCCCCCAAGAGAACAGCTGAAGCTCCCGGCCCGGCCCCGCCCCTCTCCCGGAGCCTCAGCACATCCAGGAGCTTCCCTGAACAGCTGCAGCATGCCTCCGGCAGGGCCTGAGCTCAGCTCTGCTCAGAGCCACATGGTAAGGGGGCGGGGCTGCGAGCTCAGGCCCTGCTGGAGCTTGTCTCCGGCGGAACCTGAGGTCCTCCCCTATCTGAGCCTCCTGGTAAGGAGGCGGGGCTGCGAGCTCCAGCGGGGCCTGAGCTCGCAGCCTCGCCCCCTTACCACGTGGCTCTGAGCAGGGCTGAGCTCAGGCCCTGCCGGAGACGTGCTGCAGCTGTTCAGGGAAGCTCCTGGATGTGCTGAGGCTCCGGGAGAGGGGCGGGGCCGGGCCGGGAGTCTCAGCCGTTCTCTTGTGGGCCCCTGTGGAGCCTGGGGCAAATTGCCCCACTTGCCCCCACCCGGGCAGCCCTGGCTATTCAGGGACGCTCTTGGATGGGGTGGATGGGGTCGGGGCAGTCAGGACAGGGAGCAGGAGTGGGATCCTGGGGTGGTGGTGATGGGGTCTCTGGGGGATGGTGAGGGGGCAAGGAGCAGGATGGGTCAGGGATTCTGAGGGGGGTGGGCAGTTGGGGGGCAGGAAGTGGGTGGGGGTCAGATAGGGGGTAGGGCCAGGCTGTTTGGGAGGCACAGCCTTCCCTACTCTAAAGCTCATTCAGCAGTTTGAGGCTTGCAGAAGAGCCAAGCTGTTAGCTTTTTCATTAGGGCTACCATCCCTTTCACTTCTCAAATGCCAAATTATAGTCTATATTTAATTTCAGTGCCATAGGGAGATTCATGTCAGGGGAGGGTAGCTTCATTTAAAATTAGCCACTGGGGAAGGGATCACATAAGAAGAGCAATATCCTATACCACCTACCTCCTTCCCAACTCTACCCCCGCCTCCCCTGCATTCCCTGAGGCTTGAGAGGGGTTAATTCAGTGATTCTCAAACTTCTGGCCTGGTGACCCCTTTCACATAGCAAACTTCTGAATGCAACACCCGCCACCCTCTTATAAATGGAAAACACTTTTTAAAATATATTTAACACTGTTATAAATGCTGGTGGCAAAGTGGGGTTTGAGGTGGAGGCTGACAGCTAGTGACCCCCAGTAATAATCTCGTGACCCCTGTTTGAGAACCCCTGGATTAATTTAATTTTAGCACCCTGTGTCCATTCACATCCATGTGCTATTTTGAGCATTTCAGTTTTCACAGCATAGGCTCATCCCAGATTCTGGAGAAAGCTCAAATGCTCAGTTCGTGGAGTATGTACATAAGCTATACAAAAGACAAACCCACAGTATCTCCAGTTTGTGAGGGACCCCATGGAGCCAGTCTCTAGGAAACAGATAAATGCATGGAGGTTAAGACCATTAATGGCTATTAGCCAGGATGGATAAGGAATGGTGTCTCTAGCTTCTGTTTGTCAGAGGGTGGAAATGGATGGCAGGAGAGAGATCACTTGATCATTACCTGTTAGGTTTACTTCCTCTGGGGCACTTGGCATTGGCCATTGTTGGTAGACAGGATACTGGGCTGGATGGACCTTTGGTTTGATCCAGTATGGCTGTTCTTATGTTCTAAGCTAAATGAACCCAAAGTTATGGAGACAGATATGAATCAAGGAAGCCAGCAGAGTATCAGAAACCTGGAAAAATCTCGACTGGATGGGCTCAGGTATTTGGTCACAAGCTGAGGTAGTTCAAAAGTTTTGGATTTTTTTTAAGCAGATTTTTTTTATTGTTTCTTTAAACAATTAAACACAGCAAGCAGCAAATATCTGGCCACAGACTTCTGAAACCCCAAACCATATTCAGGTTTTGGTAGACTAATTTCAGCTTTGCAATTAAAAAAAAAAACACAACAAATTTTGGGGAAAGCAGACATTGTCCATGATTTTTTTCTGCTTTTTAAAAACCCCTAGTTTTCGATCCAAAAAAAGTTTTGAATGAAAATATTTGTCCAATCCTTTTAATAAGCTTTAGTGCCTTTTAGCACTAGCTGATGCTGAGAACCAGTGATGCCTTGTAAAGAAGTTTTCTTAAAACTGGGTTTGTGCCGAGACGCGGAAGGTTTATTTTTCCCAGGGCCACCCGTGGCAGGGGAGCAAGTGGGGCAATTTACCTGGGCCCTGCATTGGCCCTCACGAGAATATAGTATTGCAATTTTTTTTATGGAAGGGGCCCCCGAAATTGCTTTGCCCCAGACCCCCTGAATCCTCTGGGTGGCCCTGGTTATATCCTGAAGGGTATTTGATTAGTTCTGATTCAGCGGCAGAATGTGCTCTTAGTTTTCCTTAGAGGACTCCATTCAAGTGCTTACCAGACCCAACCTTTCTGAACCTGTAAGATATGACGGGACACAGCTTGAGTGGTATGGCTGCAGGATATTAATATAAATTGCAGGAAATACATACATATAACTGTTAGCATCATGAATTCCTTCTTCACTTTACTTTGACATCTTTTGGAGTACTGTCTCCAGAAGCCAGTGGGATATTTTTCATGTACGATTTGCTTGTAAAATCTAAAAAAAAGAGTTTATTTATTAATTCCCACTACTTTCCCCAAACTACTTTAAAATCTATTTGCCTATATCCCATTGCCATTACCTGGCATACCTCTATTTTGAATAGATTGGATTACTGTAATTCTCAGTTGACTGTTATGCTAAACAGCTCCAACCATTTGCAAAAGGTATAGCTAGCTGCTGTCTGAATACTCAGAGTCCATGAATCATTTCATTCCTATCTCATAAAATTTACATTGGCTTCAGGTTCTTCAAGTAGATACTGTGCTGGCTACTTTGCTGGACACTTCAGAAAACCTCTACATCTCATTATTTTTTATTGTCATTCAGGTCATCAGCTAGTGACGCTTCTCAATCCTTGGCAGTGTTGCTTTAAATTTCTAGAGCAACTTGCTCTAATTTCTATACCATTTTCAATGTTCACCCTAATGACAGAGTGCTTAAATAATATTGAGGGCTTTGCCTTAACATGATCACGAGAATATATGTATGCAGGAAAATGGGTGAAAATGGTTGATTCATGCTTTGAAAACCTGAGTTGCACTCTGAACTTGGAAGAAGAATCCCAAATCAGCACTTTGGATACCGATTTTATGATGTTGTGACTTCATTGAAAACAATAAGGTCACAATGGCATAAAACTAGTTTAACAGAGTGGTGAATGGGGCCCAAGATTTTTTCTTCATTCCTTATTTCCTAATTTTTTTTCCTCACAAGTGTATTTAAGTAATACAGTTGTATGGCCTTGTTTGTTTGATAAAGCTGCAGTGGTTTTACTTACATTGTTTTTAAAAATGATTTCGTGGTGCAAACTCCTGTGTAGACCCTCCACTATCCATTTCAGAACAGCTTATTATAGTTTAGTTTAAACCTGTTCCTAATCAACTTTAGCTAACCTGCGACAAGACACTCTTAAAATTATATGACTGTCCAAACGTGGTTACATTGGTTTAACTAAAATGGTTTAAAATCACATATTAGGTTAAACCTGTCTGTCTCAATTGAGGAAGGCCTATGACAGCTCACAATAGAAGTTGATGAATTGTTTAGAAGACTGTGAGATAAAATCACAAAAAGAACAATAGACAACTCCAAGCAACAAAGGAAAAAGGCAGATTTGCAGGTAACTAGAGAAGGAGAAAGGAGAGAGAAATACAAAACACTTGTACTTTATTTTTTGCAGGTGGTCTTTTTGTCAGTCTCAGCAGATTCTTTCTCTTTATGTCTCACTGTTTTTTAACTGAGAGCTCTTCAATTTGAAGCAGGGCAGTGTGCATTCTCAAAGCATTCACTCTGGGACTGCTGATCTTGGGCTAGGAAAATCTGAATCTTTTGAACCACAACATGGTTATAGATTAAATGTATGTATGTTGGAGATTTTTCTTTGCTGAAAGTCTTCAGTTCTTTTGATATCATGGGTCCAAATCTGCAGTGATTTTTGCCCTTTACTTCATCGGGCTTGTGTGATCTGCAGGCTACTACAGCTGTGGGCCCTTTGATGTTTGTGAAGCAGCAGTGATCAGTTTATCAGAAAAGAAGTTAAGCTTCCATCCAGGTTCAAGGTGCTACGATGCTGATATTTCTTATGGGCCTGATCCATAGACTATCATGAAACTTCCCCAATTACTTCAATGGGCATTTGACTGGGCTCTATGTGATCAAGGCATCCAGAGTATCTCCTCCCCTACCAGTTCACTAAGGTACTTTGTTGAGTCCTGGTATCTCAGGCTTTTTCAGCTTCTGCATATGAGCTCAGCAGAAGCTGAGGATTAACATTAGCGCTGTGGGAGGATATAGCATCAG
Organism: Gopherus evgoodei; assembly: GCF_007399415.2. NCBI lineage: Eukaryota > Metazoa > Chordata > Testudines > Testudinidae > Gopherus > Gopherus evgoodei. The sequence goes on along the minus strand of NC_044324.1, from coordinate 68,575,927 downwards.
TTTGAACAAAAAGATAGGAAGCTTCATTCCATTAGTTTACCAGAAATGTTGTGAGGATGCTTGGCCAAATTCTGTTCTCAGTGTTTCCAGTGGAAATCAAGAGTAAAGTCAATGCAGTCACAATATTTGTCCTACTATTTTTAAAGATTTTATTTAATTTTGCTTTCACTGGTAAGTTACTGCTGTAGTTTGTTTCTTTTATCTAAATGAGCCTCTGTAACAGCTACAGTGCTGTGCCCTTGCATTAGCACCACTGTTATACTTTTCCCTTTAGCATGCTAATGTACATGGGGCCTCAGTATCAAGCTCAGTGCAGTTACCACAGGAGAATATGCAGCACAAGCTGTGCAGGACAGAACAGATATACTAGTAGTCCCAGGTGAGGGGCATGCTACATACATGCATTGAATTGCCGTAAGATAGCCACGCTTACTGGTACAACTTTTGTCCTTTTCCCATTTTCTTTTGTTCCATTTTCTGATGACAGAAACACAAAAGATCATGGGTATATCATGATTTTGATTACTCACAAATAAAAACAGCTGTGCTGAAACAAAATTCTACACTCCTCCACACCCAACTAATACATACAATATAAATAATATGAAATAAAATATTTATATTTAAATCTTGCCTATTTGGGCCTGAGAGTCCTTGCAGCTAATTAAATATAGGTACTTGTACATCAGGAAAAGCTTTTTTGTAGTCTGTTGTATAACATTATGTGATATAGATATATTAAATGCTTTCAAACTATTTGGAGGCTTAGAAGCTACAGAATGCTAATTGAAGTCAGGAAAATACAAGGTACGGACGGATTTTATGAGAAATCTCTTTATCAAGAGAAAAACTGATGTGAGGAGCAGATGACCCAAGCTTGCACTGAAAGCTTCAATGATGAACAAAATCAAGAAGTCTGAGAAACACAGAAGAAAAAAGCCAAACAGTAATGTGTACAAACACTAAATGACAGACCTAGATGGGGTACGTGGAATCTTCCTGTACTAAAATGTTACAATGTCATCCCTTTTCCTGTCTAGTTGTATAGATTAGTCTCCTCTGTGATATTAAGTCTATAATTTTGGCAACTTGGTGTATGGTATCACTCAGAGGACTATAACCTCTTAGTTTACAAGCAGAAGAGAGAGATGGGTTACGATTGCACAATCCCTGAACTATAAAGAATGATGTTTTTGTAGATCTTTTTAAATTAGCAGTTTAGGAGGGGAAATGACCACAAATAGAGTATTTGACATGCAAACTCTTATAATTAGCATGCTTCTAAAATCTTTTGAATCAAGACAGTTCATCCTTTAAAAAAAGATTTGTTTTTACTTTTGCTCCATCCAGTAGCAAGTTGAAGGATAATTAACTCTTTTTGTTCATTTTTATAACTTATCATGGGACTAGATAACATATTTATCAAAAAAGAAAGCATGCATGTTTTGGTTGGGAACACGTTGTATTCATGTTACCCCAAATTTTGGACTGAAAGGAACTCCAACAATGGTTTTGCCTATGACCATAAACCGTTGTCAATTTGCTAAATCCAAATGGGTAGAAAGAGGGTGACTCACCCTTTGGGAATTGCCAGGGTATTACCAGAGAGCTTATCTCCAACCCGTAGAGGACTCCCCAGAGCAGGCTACTCCTGCTAACCCTTGGAAGGGCACGGATACAGCCTTCCACTCAAAGGATTGACATACATGCAGCAGTTTTTCGAAAACAAAACATTGTTCATTAAAAAAAATATCAATTACAACACACTTAATAGAATAAGAAAGAATACACTATAACACATAAGATAAAGTAAAGCAGTTGCATTTTATTTAAAATCTTATATTTAAAGCAGTGCAATAGAATAAAATACACAGAATATGCAGGAGACACAGAAGACAGACTATATAGTAGTTACAATGTAATACTTAAGGTACACAGAGACCCTTTATGCCAGTGATGGGCAACCTACGGTCCACATGCGACCTATCAGGTAATCCGCTGGCAGGCTGCAAAACATTTTGCTGACGTTGGCCGTCCGCAGGCATGGCCCCCTGCAGCTCCCAGTGGCCGTGGTTCGCCGTTCTCGGCAATGGGAGCTGTAGGAAGCGGCAGACCTCACACATATGCTGGCCACCACTTCCTGTAGCTCCCATTGGCTGGGAACAGTGAAATGTGGCCACTGGGAGCTGCAGGGGGCCATGCCTGTGGACCATCAATATTAGCAAAATGTCTTGCAGCCTGCAATCAGATTACCCTGACAGGCCACATGCTTTATGTGCATGTACAAAATCTCCACTACAGCTATACTATTTTATCCTTATTACAATGTAACAGACTGAGCCTGTATACATTGGCATTAGCAAGTATTACAATGCTATACACTAAAGAGAGAGATGTTATAGTTTAACAATAACATTCTGTGAACAGTGGCCAAATGGTCACAGAATGAGTGAGGTAGATTTCACTCAATGCAGGCATCAAGCTTTATTTACAGGCAAACTCAGACATTCTGTTAAAAATAGACAGAAGGTAAAACTTACACTTAGTTTCTTAAAATCCCTCTGTATCGCCTTACAGGATCCTTCTGCTCTGTCAATCTGTTTGTTCAGGCTGCTGTCTTAGCTGTTGCTGCCGCCACTGTCTCATGTGCTGCTGCTGTGGCCGCGAGACTCGCTGCAGGTTTAAAGTTTGCTGGTGCCATGGACTTGAGGCTTGCTGCTGCTGCTATCTTCAGACTTGCTGGCTGCTGGTCTGATATACTATTTTCAGTCTTCCCAGCTCATCTCTGACTGGTTGCTTTTTCAATTCCAGCTCACTAGCATATTTGCTCAGCCAATTAGATTGAACATAATAGCATAGATCCTGTTCCTGCTTAGATCCTCCCCTTCCTGTATAGATCCTCCCCTTGAGGTCATCATTTGCATGGGTCCTCCCCCTGATCCTCCCCTTGAAGTCAATTTGATCTGTGTCCTCCATTCTGATGTCTTTCACAGAGAATCTATTGAATTGGCCATTTTCAATTTTTAACTATAAACTATTATTTAATTATCATTCATTTAAAGCCTTAATTTTAAAACTAACTACAGTTTTATACAAGCCAAAGCATTATGATAGTGTCACTACCATTGTTATGCCAATCTGGAGAGGTGCAATTTTATGATGTTTAAACTCCTTTTTCTGTTTTTCTCTGTCAGTCTCTATCAAGGTACTGCAAGGTTTTCCAAAACAGCCAGAAGCAAAATCTCCCATTACATTCAGATCAGCCAGACGGAAGACGTTATCAAATTCATTTCAGCTGGCTTGACATGTCATCTTGACTAGTAAATCGTTTTAAGTTTAGAATATATCCTTAAGTGTGGCATTCAGGATTAGCCATGAAGCACTAATTTCTTAGAGAGCACAACAGCTGGCTGGTATACAATTGCGCTATCTTTGAATTCCAGCATATGGCATAATAATAGTGAAAAGGATCTAAGTTGTGCTTTAGAAACATAGATGGTATTTTCTTATGCTTTACACTATCAAAGATGCTGCTGTACATGGAAACCTAGTTTTTGTGTGACTAACTTACATGATCAGGGTCCTCTGAGCAATTTCCCTTTAATGTTTTTCCATAGAGAAAATTCAATACTTCAGAGGTGAAACGGTTGGAATGGTAAATAAACAAACACATTCAGTGCCATAAAAAACTGTCTGGATGGCTCAAGCATACGTAAATATTAAAAGCCATAAAGCTGTGTTATAAACAGAAACAAATACTTTTCACAGAAGCCTGGAGAGATTTATTCTAGTCTGTTGGGTGAGGGAGACAGGAAAAAAAGTAAAATGAGTATATCAGATTCAAAAGCTGATGTTAACACAAAGATTCTTATAAAACAAAAGCTGTCAGAGTTGGAAATGAAATTAGCAAAAGAAATGGAAATGAATGCTTTAAAATTCAAAAGGTATTGGTAAAGTGAGAAAACAATTGGAAAAGAATATGAGAAACTCTTACATGGTTAAACCAACATTTATCCGTGTTAACTTCTAGCTGTCCTTTTCACTGAAAATAAATATATTGTGTCTACTGGATGGAAAATAGGCTTGGTAGGTGAATAAATATAACCATATGTGTTCAAAAAAAGCAAATGCAATTTTAGATTGCATTAACTGAGGCACTGACAAAATTTAAATCAGAATTGAATGTTTTTCTCAAAGCAATGCTCTAGGACTTATTTTTGGGAAGCTCTATGGCCTGTGTTATACAGGATGTCAGACTAGATGATCATAACGGTCCCTTCTATCAATCTATGAAGCCAAAAAATTCCTTTACACTAATACTCACACTCTGTTTGCATAGATTTTTTTAAAAAAGAAATTACTTAGACCTGGTATAATAATAATAATAATAATAATAATAATAATAATAATAATAAACAAGAAGAAATTTTAAAAGATAGTAATGAAACTTTACTCATGCAGACTTTTTTCATTAAAATCAAGTACCTTCTGAAGGGGAATATTTTATGAGACTCTTTTAAGAGACACAGCAATGATTTTGGTCTGATGGAACATTCTGGTTTTACAGTATGGCTCTTGTTTTAAACCAAAATACAACAAAAACTTTTATCTTATAGGAGCTTTAAGAACTACTTTTATGAGCTACTTTTTTACATTGATTTCACTGATACTGCTTATGTGCTTAATATTAGGCATGTGCTTAAAGTATCTTGCTGAATCAGGGCTTTAATCTCCACTGGTGTCAGCATCCACCACCATGGTATGTAAGAGAACCTATCTGTATATTGACGGGTATCTCAGATATCATTTTGTGGTAAACATTACTTAGCACTTTTTAATGTAACACTTCACTATACCACAATTATTGCAGATGAGAACCAGGAATATACGGATAAGTAAACTACAGAACAATCTATTTGTGAGTAAAAATGAAGTAGACTTTGTTTCGCATGCAAAGACTGACTGGCAGTACATCCAATATTCACTTCACTTGCTTAGATTGAATATGACCTAAGTTTGCTTTCCAGTCTCCAATCATATGGGCAGATCCTTAGGTTCTCAATTAGGAGCCTGATCTACACCCTCCCAGGGGAAAACCATGGACAAGGCTAAATGGCAAGAAAATCCCTCAGCAGCACAGCTCCATTGGAGTCATGCTACTAGGCCTTCTCCAATCACCAGCCTTTCCTTGAAAAGGTGAGGGCTGGTAGGCTATATCACATTTCTGGGGAGTCTGTGTGTCTGCCTACTCCTTGTAGGCTTGCTCCTTAAATTAAACCTGCCAGACCTGCTGCTAGATCCAGGGGAAGAGAAGAATATTGGCTCGGAGACAGCTGACATCCTTTCTGTGTGAGAGAGGAGGAGATCCACAAGTGCAGGGGGCTCCCTCTATTATCAGCTTTTAAACTGAGATTATGGAAAATGTTATTCTGTGCTAAATAAATTAGCCTCACATATTTTAAGATTCCTGCTCTCTTACTTCTCTTGTGTCCCTAATTTTGGATCTTTACACCACTTATGAAATGTAGCCTTAGCAAGCTGAGAAGACTTTGGGGAATTTTATTAGTTTTAGGTTATTCCATTTCAATCTGTTTTCTAGGTCAACATTTTCCTTGGTGTACTCTATATCAAGCCAAAATTCTTGTTAGTTTTCGGCAGAGGAATGATGTCAGCCATTTGGCTTTGGGATTCATTTGCAATGGACTCAAGCCATTGGTGGACATGGGAAAATTATTTGGAAAGATGATGCATTTCTCAACAAATCTAATCCAGTTTTTAATATTTCTAATGATTAATTGAGCATGTTGGAGATGAAGGAGGGAAACTGAGTCAGAAGTTCACCCAATTTAGGTTTAATCAATTTTCTCCTTTATCTGTGAATTTTCAGGCAGAATTATTGTCACATAGCTTCTGAACGTATATTTATGCCACACAATAAGCAGATAAGACAGAACAGATAGAGGCCCACGTTACCAAGTTCCGGGTTACCAGGAAACCCTCCTCCACGTCATGATTGTTGCCTCAGTCTCTGTTCTCTGATCTGGACCATCAGTCTCATTCCTTCAGTTTCTGGTGCAGTATTTCTCTGATATGAGCCTGTCAAGGTATTTTCCCCCGACTTTGAACTTTAGAGTCCAAAAGTGGGGACCTGCATGGACACTTCTAAGCTTAATTCCTAGCTTAGATCTGATAGTACTGCCACCAGCCAAAATATAGTGTTTGGCACACTTTCTGTTCCCCCAAAACCTTCCCTGGGGAACCTAAGACCCAAACCCCTTGAGTCTTAAAACAAGGAGAAATAAACCATCCTCCCTCCTTTCCCCTTTCCAGACTTTCCTCTCCCTGAGTTACCCTGAGAGGCTACACTGATCCAAACTCCTGGGATCTTAAAACAGAGTGGAATTAACCTTCCCCCCCTGCATTCCCCCCACCAATCCCTGGTAAGTTCAGACCCAATCCCCTTGGGTCTTAAACAAAGGGGAAAAAATCAATCAGGTTCTTAAAAAAGAAAGCTTTTAATTAAAGAAAGAAAAAGTAAAAATTATCTCTGTAAAATCAGGATGGAAAATGTTTACAGGGTATTCAGATTCATATAGCCTAGGGGGACTCTCTCCCCTCTAGCCTGAGATTCAAAGTTACAGCAAACAGAGGTAAAATCCTTCCAGCAAAATACACATTCACAAGTTAAGAAAACAAACGTAAAACTAATCCACCTTTTCTAGCTAGTACTTACTATTTTGAACATGAGAGACTGTTTCAGAAAGATTGGAGAAAGACCTCGTTGCAGGTCTGGTCCCTCTTAGTCCCAAGAGCGAACAATGAACAAAACAAACAGCACAAACAAAGACTTCCCTCCACCAAGATTTGAAAGTATCTTGTCCCCTCATTGGTCCTCTGGTCAGGTGTCAGCCAGGTTTACTGAGCTTCTTAACCCTTTACAGGTAAAAGAGACATTAACCCTTAACCATCTGTTTGTGACAGAGCTTTATTCACTTGCTTTTTTATACTTTTTTTCCATATTACATATTTGTTTTCCTTGAGTCAATGTTAAGCATTGTGTCTTACATAACCCATACAATATGCATGCACAAGCTTCGATTTACAAAACTTTTGCTGTTTACGCTATTTTCATGCTCTTATGTTTCCATGTCATCTTGTTCTTTTTTCCCCCATCATAGGGACTTTTAGCATTACATATATGTATTTATTATACCAATTAACATCCTTTTATCTAATGTTTCCAGTGAAATAACAAAATATAATTTTTGTCCTGTCAGCAATAACATTATCTAAACAAATCTCTGGTACAGAAAAATTGGCAAGGCAACACTCATGCCAGGCAAAAGCTAGGCCAAGGCCTTGGCATAAGAGTTACCTCCTCCAAACCAATTTACTTTCATAATTACAAATTTTTAACGTATAACTAGAAAACTCTTATTTTTACCATTCAGCAGTTCTTCATATCTATATTTCAGTATCATTATTCAGTACATATGTATCATCATAATGATTAATTTTTATTTGAACAGGTGAGCTATGGGGATCAGAGTCCCCTCTAATGTCAGTGTTTCTTATCTTCTTCAGACATGGGTTTTTATGGAACATTTACTCAAAGTTCTAGAATTTGTAAATAATTAAAAAGGCCTTGTCAGTAATTTTGTGCATTGCATTTTGAGGGGTGCTTTTTATTTTAAAGCCTTAATAACCAATTGTTCCCCAATAAACATATCTTTTCACATCGATTTTCTTGCTTGTGCAGATCAATATTTTCTGCTTTGTGGAGCACTCAGTCAGCTGTTTGTTAAATATGATTTTTTTTTGGCAGAAAGCTTCTTTTTCAGATATATTTGTTGAAAGAGACTCCTTGGTTTCTCAAGTCTCAATATCTGGCATTACTGTTCAGTAAGCCTGACTTCAATTGCTAGATAAGCTGGAAGAACTATTAAGAGAAAAAGTTTATAGATCCAGATTCTGCATGAGAGTACTAGTCTGCAGCTCCCACTGAAGGCAATGGAAATTGCATACTGAGATCTAAGGATATGTTCTTGCAAAGATTTAGGCATGGGTTTAATGTCTAAAATTAAGCATGTGCACAAGTATTCACAGACCTGAGGCCTAAGGAGCTTGATGGTGTATAGAACATGGGGATGGCTGTTATAATTTTATGAATATGTGACCTAGCTATTAAGATAGTGAATGCATATCTATTATATAATGTGTGAATGTATTGGTTCAGTTTAATAGTGGGCTGTTGAAAAACAAGTAGGAAAGAACACAATGGATTAGATAAGTAACAGCCCAGCAAACACTCAAAAGACAATAGCTGAGCTATTAGCGTAGAAGAGGCAACTTTCAGGCTCCAATCCAAAATACAATTGCTGTATCAAAGAGTGATCAAAGAGTCATTTTAATCTCTAATCTTTCAGTTTGGGCAAAACTGGTAAAAAGGAACCCCTCAAAAAAGGAAGGGGGTGATTTGTCAGCAACTGTTCAACCCTGACAAAGAGACACTGATAGAGGCAGAGACTGTAGCAGGGCAGTCTGTCCTTCCTGGCCCAGAGGTGGGGGTACTTGGGTTAAGTGGAACCTACCTAAACTTGAAGGAAAGGATAATGTTTAAATAAAATCAGATGCATTATAGCCCTTTTTGTTTTAACCTTTTTGTCTGACTGCTATGTACCTTTGGGTGAATAAACAATATGTTCATTTTGAAGAGGCTGTTTTGAGTCACTTTAATTAGCTGCAAGTCACAGGCTCTCAGATACTACTTCTTCCAGGTGTCAAAGACAGTTGGGCCTGTTGACATATCACAGTTGGCAAACCCAGAGGGTTCAACCCGGGGATCCAGTCTAAGAGTGGTAGAACAGCAGGGTTGTACCCAGAGGCTGATGAACATAGTAAGGTCTTTCACCTGAGAGGGACTACAAAGGGATCTAAGGTATCTCTTGCCCTTTAACTGTGACAAATGGAATCATAAGTCAGAAGCAGCAAGTGTTGATCCAGAACAGATAATGCTAAACTTACTTTTTTGTTTAAAAACAGAACTGCTAAATTAGTGGATGAAGATAACTGATAATGTGGATAAAGGTCATATGTTTGAATTTTAGTAACATATTGAACATGATGCCTCATTACATTTTATTTTCAAAATTTATTTGGTTTAGACATTAACTCTATCACCCCCCAAAATATTTTATCTCTGTCTAATTCCTTTCACAACACCTCTATAGAACTCTCTTGAGCCTTTCATCATATTCTTGTCTGTTATTTCTCCACACTAGTATGTCATCTATCATCTATGTAACCTGAATACCTCCCAGACATTCAAATGCCAATTAGATCACTCTACGATCAGGGCCGGCTCCAGTGTTTTTGCCACCCCAAGCAGCAAAAAAAAAAAAAAAAGAAGGCACGATCATGATCTGCAGCTCTACCGCCACCGCTTCAGTCTTCGGCGGCAATTCGGCAGTGGCTAGGCTGCTGCCTGGAGCCAGCCCTGTCTATGATACACTTCAGGAGCTGAACAGATGGTAAAAGGAAGTCTGATGAAACTGTACCTGCCAAATGGTGTGTTGAACATACAGCGTGTAGAACTTTTGTCATTCAGCTTCATTTACCAAAATCCACTACTGGCATCTAAGACAGGGAAAACTAGTGTTTCTTAGAATCATACAACTGTAGGAGTGGAAGGGACCTCGAGAGGTTATGTAGTCCAGTACCTTAAACTCGTGGCAGGACTAAGTGTTTGATAATTTGCTGGTGATTTCTTCTACTCTAGGCAATTGAAAATGTTTCCTTCATATTGCTTTATTCATATCTCCTGGATCCAAGCATATTCTTATTTCACCTCAATGTGCTTTGGCTACAATTATTATAGAACTGACCCATTTTGTAGGTTCTTGCACTTTTCATATTATTTGCAACTATTCTGTGTAATGCACTTCTTTTTCTACTTTGTCCCTTAATACCACTGGAACTTTATGAGGCACATCTATTACTGGTGGTACTTGTGAGTTCATCTGTATGGTATGCTTACCTGGCAAGCACCTTAAACTTTCTAATACATCTTTATATTCCTGGTTTTCCTTCACTGTACTGACTCTGCACTGTAAGCCCAATATGACTTGCAAGTCAAATTCCTCCACCTGAAATTCCAGCAATGCTTTCTTATTCTGATACTCAGAGTCCAACTTGCATTTACCGCATACTTGCATTTTTTCCTGAGTAGGTTGTCAGCTAGATACTTGAGCTATGAAGTGGTTCTGTCCTTTACAAACATCATATTGGCCTGTGACCCAGAATCCATTTTTAAAAACATGGTTTTGTGATTATTAATGAGCAATTTCACAATCCACTTGTCCTGGGGAGGCTTAGTACCCAGCTTGCCAAAGAACAGATCTTGTGATTGCTCACTTGCTCCTGTGAGGGTAAACATTTGTTTGCCATAGGGCTTTTCCTTTCCTGAGTTGCACATTTTGGTAAAGTGACTGCATTTGCCACATCTTGCCTATATGCAGGACAATTGTTTACAGCATGGTTATGTCCACATTTATAACAATCCTTATTTGCCTCTGCTCTTTTTTTACTTCTTTTGATCACAGGCTTTTATTAGCAGCCGGATGCCTGCCAGTCTGTGACAGTATGTCTCGGTGCTTACTAAAGGCGGACACACACTGTAATGTGTGTGTCATAAACGGATAATTAAGAGTTAATGGAACAGAAGTACTTCATAGCTCTTTTGCCTGTAAAGGGTTAACAAGATCAGTGAGCCAGGCTGTCACCTGACCAGAGGACCAATAAGGACAGGATACTTTCAAATCTTGAGGGAGGGAAGTTTTTGTGTGTGCTGTTAGTGTTTGGTTGTTGTTCTCTCTGGGTTCTGAGAATGACCAGACGTGCAACCAGGTTTCTCTCCAATCTCTCTGATACAGTCTCTTATATGTCCAGTATAGTAAGTACTAGGTAGATAAAGCGAGTTAGGCTTATGTTTGTTTTCTTTATTTGCAAATGTGTATTTGGCTGGAAGGAGTTCAAATTTGTATTTTGCTGAAAGGATTTTAATTTGTACTTGTATACTTAGGCTGGGAGGGTATTCCCAGTGTCTATAGCTGAACGACCCCATACCTATTCCATTTTAAATTTACAAAGATAATTTTTACTGTTTTTCTTTCTTTAATTAAAAGCTTTTCTTGTTTAAGAAACTGATTGTTTTTTTTTTCTGGTGTGAGACCCCAGGGGATAGGGTCTGGATTCACCAGGGAATTGGTGGGGAGGAAGGGGGTAGAGAAAGGTTAATTTCTCTCTGTGTCAGGATTACTTTCTCTCTCAGGGAGAGTCTGGGAGGGGGAGAGAGAAGGAGGGGGGAAGGTGAATTTTCCTCTCTGTGTTAAGATTCAAGGAGTTTGAATCACAGTAATCTTCCAGGGTAACCCAGGGAGGGGAGGCCTGGGAGAGGCAATGGTGAGGGAAAGGGTTTACTTTCCTTGTGTTAAGATCCAGAGGGTCTGGGTCTTGGGGGTCCCCGGCCAAGGTTTTGGGGGGACCAGAGTGTACCAGGCACTGGAATTCCTGGTTGGTGGCAGCGCTACAAGTACTAGGCTGGTAATTGAGCTTAGAGGAATTCATGCTGGTACCTCATCTTTTGGACGCTAAGGTTCAGAGTGGGGAATTATACCATGACAGTGTGCATGTGTTTTTACGGTTTGCCCAGCCCTTTCAACTGTTTTGCAGTAATTTCATCTGCACGACATACGTCCACAACACGTTCAAAAGTAAAATTAGTCTCCCTCAACAACCTAGCTTGCACTGAGTCTGACACAATACCACATACAAGGTGGTCTTTAATGAGCGTTCTCCAAATTCACAAAATTGTACTGCCAATTTTAAATCAGTCAGGTATTGGTCTATACTTTCCCCATCTGTCTGACTTATGGTGAAAAATTTGTACCTCACACATGACATAGCTTCATGGTTACACATTATGCCTCAAACTTATTCTTTAAGAACAGTATATGTTCTTTATTGCTGAATCAAACTGAAAAGCGTTAAATACCATTCTTGCTTCTTCACCTGCCACATAAAGAAATAATACTATTTGCTTTTTTTTTAACTATTCACTTTTTTTTTGGTCTGCACCTCTTGTAGTGCTGTACAGCTCAACCCTTGCTTCCACTTTTTTAGCGCCTGCTGCATTTCCTTCAAATACTAAATTTCTTGGGAGCTTTAGTTGGTCCATTTTTTAAAGGTTTGTTCTACTCTTTTCTTTCTTTTACTTTTATTCTGACATAATGTAATAGCCATTGACAACTTGCTATTACAACCTAAGAAAAGATATTGGAGACTTTTTAAGTAATAGTTCATACTTTTCTTAACTTTTTGCTGAAACTGTACAGATAGGTGTTTCTGGCTTGCCTGTCTGGTTCCAAGTGCAACATGAGCAATGTGTCCTGCTCATAAGGCTCACTACACTACGATTCCCCCCAAATTATTGCTAGGATTTCTTTTTTCATCTTTTTTTAGCCATTTAATGTAAGAGGCAGAATAGTTTGGGTGAATGCACAGAGGGACTCACTAATTACTGTCTAGAGAAACAACACTATTTCATGGATTAGGAGCAAAATTAGTCTCGGTGCACGTAGTGACCACTTGTGATTAGTTTGATCACTGAGACTGGTTTTGTATACAAACATAGCTTTCTTCACTGGTACCTTCCCACCCCTGCACACGGTCCTTCACTCTCCATTTGTCTGTTTATCCACCTGCTTCATCTTGTCCTAAACACAGCCTGTCAGCTGTCTGGAGAAGGAACGGTCTTTGTTTTAGTGGTTTGTACTGTGGTTAGCATAGTTGGGCCCTGATCCCTGAGGATGATTATTATTGATCCCCTTTGTATGCTTTCTTTGGCAAACTCACATAATGTGGAACTTGATTTAACATGGGTGCTTGCCATGTAATATACAGCAGCAACCAACCAGATCACAAAGAAATTAAATTATGGTGAATATGAATAAAGAAGAATGAAATCTGCACCCACAAAAAGTAAAGCAAGCCGAGTGAAACAGAAAAGTCATCTTTGCTGCAGTTGATTATTAATTATCATTATTATTTTATTGTTAAGTTAGCAATTTCAAGAAACAGCACCATTAAGTTCCTGGTTTGGTGTTCATTAGCTACACTTAATGGATACACTGCATTTATTTTGGCCCTAAGTGACAGACATAGACATGCTGAAGCCTACTTTGATAGATTTGCACACTTTTAATACCTAAGGAGGGAGCATGTAATTTGAGCAACCAAAAGGGAGAGAAGAAACATTAAATAAATTACCATTCTTTTTTTCCTGAATTTAAGGTGAAAAGGGTGAATCATTGCCTGCAAGAAAATAAGTATTCTTTCCTTATAGGTTTTATTTGCAGTGCATATTTTCCTTGTTTTAAGATATTGCCAGGAATGGGCTATGTCCTCGCTTTTGTAGTCATAGACATCTTTAAGTGGTGGTTATGGAGAGCGTAGTTCTGCAGGAGTGAATGGAGGATCCCAGAAATATCCTGCATTCTCAGGGAGGCTACATGCAGAAAAAGTCTTGGGCAGTACATTCAGCAGCACACCAGAGAGAGAGAGAGAACTGAGTGAATAATTGATTTTTTGGTTTGGGAGCTGTAGCCTGTTTTATTTAAATTGAATGTAGTAGTAATTTTGTATTAAACTACCATGGGTTCAGCTCCAGTTGCTAAAGTTTTAAGCTCAACACAGTGAAAATCACCTATGATGTTTTTCTCAAATTTGGAAACCCCAGAAGCATATGAAGACCAAGGACAGAAACCACAGATACAATCAGAAGAACAAAGTCTTATCTGTAATACAAGTTTTATGAAGGCAATAAGTAAGGTTAAAATTACCCATGCAGATATAAATCCTACAAAAACTCATACAGTGACTAAGACTGTAGTCATACTCATATCCTTAAAGAGATTGTTAGGGTCTGATAGATCTTTCAAAAGACAATCATCGATGGAGGGATGGTTCCTGCTGGGGTTTCCCTGAAGGATTGTCCCATGGGATTGCCTCTTAGGCCTGGTCTACACTACGGGGTTAGGTCGAATTTAGCCGCATTAGGTCAATTTTAAAATGAATGCATCCACACAACCGATCCTGTTCCGTTGACTTAAAGGGCTCTTAAAATCAACTTCTGTACTCCTCCTCCAATGTGGGGATTAGCACTAAAATTGACCTTGCTGGGTTGAATTTGGGGTAGTGCAGATGCAAATGGACGGTACTGGCTTCTGGGAGCTATCCCAGAGTGCTCCAATGTGACCGCTCTGGAAAGCACTTTGAACTTCGATGCACTAGCCAGGTACACAGGAAAAGCTCCGGGAACTTTTGAATTTAATTTCCTGTTTGGTCAGCATGGCGAACTCAGCAGCACTCAGCAGCACAAGTGACCATGCAGTCCCCCAAGAATCATAGAGCATAGAATGTTTCTACACTCCCCCTATCATCTCCGTCTAGGGTGACCAGATGTCCCGATTTTCTAGGGACAGTCCCAATTTTGGGGGGTTTTCTTAAATATTATTACCCTTCACCCCCATCCTGATTTTTTACACTGACTATCTGGTCACCTATCTCCGTCCCTGAGGTTATCACAGATTAGAAGGCAAAAAAAAACACACTCGTGATGACATGTTTTCCGAGTTCATGCAGTCCTCCCGCACTGATAGGGCACAGCTTAATGCATGGAAGCATTCAGTGGCAGAGGCCAGGAAAGAATTAAGTGAGCACGAAGACCGGAGGCAGGACGCAATGTTGAGGAAAGCCAGCAAAAGCACAGACCCCCGCGGCATCCACTGTATGACCAACTACCCTCTTCCACATGTTCGATAGCCTTCTCACCCAGACGCCCAAGAACGTGGGTGAGAGGCTCCAGGCACCCAGCCACTCCACTCGAGGGGATGGCCCACGCAACAGAAGGCTGTCATTCAAATAGGTTGATTTTTAGTGTGGCTACTATAAGCAAGGCTACCTCACCCAGGCTACCTTGTCCGTTATCTCATTTTTTTAATTAACAAAGAAAGAATGCATGGTTTCAAAACAATAGTTACTTTATTTCGAAGGGGGGAGGGTGGTTGGCTTACAGGGAATTAAAATCAACAAAGGGGGCGGATTTGCATCAAGGAGAAACACACACAAGAGTCACACCATAGCCTGGCCAGTCATGAAACTGGTTTTCAAAGCCTCTCTGATGCTCAGCGCGCCTTGCTGTGCTCTTCTAATCGCCCTGGTGTCTGGCTGCTCAAAATTGAATGCCAGGTGATTTGCCTCAACCTCCCACCCCCATAAATGTCTCCCCCTTACTCTCACAGATCTTATGGAGCACATAGCAAGCAACAATAACACTAGGAATGTTGGTTGCGCTGAGGTCTGACCTAGTCAGCAAACAGCGCCAGTGAGCTTTTAAAGTGCCTGACGGTGAGCTGAGTGGGCTCTGTGCTTGCTGTGGTCTGGCGTAGCCCAGGAAAAACGGTGCAAAACGATTGACAGCTGTTGCTTTCACGGAGGGAGGGTGACTGACAACATGTACCCAAAACCACCCGCGACCACCCGCGACAATATTTTTCCCCATCAGGCATTGGGAGCTTAACTCAAAATACCAATGGGCAGTGAAGATTGCAGGAACTGTGGAATAGCTACTCACTGTGCATCGCTCCCTAAGTCGATGCTAGCCAGGGTAGTGAGGACGCACTCCGCCGACTTAATGCGCTTAGTGGGGACATACACAATCAACCGTATAAAATCGATTTCTAAAAATTGACTTCTATAAAATCAATTTAATTTTGTAGTGCATACATACCCTTAGGGTCTTCCCACTTTTACCCAACTAGGGAACCTCTTTTATATTGTTTTTCTGACCAAACCTAATACTTTATGCATTTACATGAAGGTTTCAACTCTCTTTTCCTTATTTGTATTTCCACACCCCAGGAATATTTGAGTGCTCCATTTTTCATAAGTTGTTTCTTAATTCCTCTTATTCTCTTTAGTGTCTATGCAGAACATGTATCCTGCAGTCAGGATAGGACATTCCATGACGTTACAATCAGGTCTCTTGTGGTCTTGGATAATACACTGTGGTTTATTGCAATCTAGTTTTCTGTAACATTATCTATTGGCACATCTTTTACAGTTATCCTGTGACTATATTGACATAGGGTTATTCCTAGGTCATTCATTCATGTCAAGCATTCTTACACCTATGGCCTAGTATGGCTAAGCTAAAATCTGACAGGCCTCAGTTTGTAGGCCTTGCATTCCAGCCCTATTTTACTTTTATACTTAATACACACATCACACCTGAATACTTGTCAATCTTATACGTCTATAATCATACAGTTACATCTATTTAGCGTACGTTGATTATATATGAAATAGCATATGAATTGACCAAAACACCAAATAACACAATGATAAATGGATGATAAAATGAACTAAATGGCTGCAGGGGCAAAACCAAAATATAATAATAAAAAAATTCATCTCAGTTCAGTCTCAAATGAATTTTTTTTTCAGTTTTTCATTTTGTTTTCAGTCACTCAAAATATTCTGTTTGACACTAAATTATGTTTTTTCATTTAGTTTCTGATCTTTTGGGGGTGTTTTTCACCCTATTCTTATTTAGTTATTTTAAAATATTTTAGCTAAATTTCAAAATGTCTTGTTTCAAAATGAAGAGTCAAAATGCTACATCTCAAAATGGCTGAAATTAAAAATTTGACTTTTTCAATTTTTTTTTGTCAGCTGAAACTGTTTGCTGAATTTGTGAATAATTTTGATGCTCCCTTCCTCCCAAATGCATTTGTTGACCAGCAGTCCTTACAGATTCTTTTGAAACAAGCAACATGGAATCATGGTTCTGTAAACCTTCTTATAGAAAGGCATGTTCCATAATATTAAATATATTCCAGAGTGATGGCTGGACTCTTGCAGTAGTCAAAAATATAAGGGATATGAACCACAACAAAACAACCAAAATGTACTGTCCTTGCTGTGCAACTACATAGTATCAGTGGAAAGGGAACTAGCTTAGTTATGGTTAATAGATCTGATCCAAAGTCCAACTGGAGTCAATGGAAGCCTTTTCATTGACTGACTTCTGGATGATGTACAGGTCTACTCAGTAGCTGATTCTGCCATTAATAATACAGCCAGATTTTCCACTACACCCTACTAGTTTAAAAACATTTGGTGACAGCTAAAAAGCTATTGGTGAGCCAATAGTGGTGAGCTGCCAGCAACACATGGGTAAAACAAACCAAGAAAAAAAAGTATGTGTGTGTGAGTGTTAAGCGTTTGAGAGAGAGAGAGAGAGAGAGAGAGAGAGAGAGAGAGAGAGAGAGAATGAACAAGGCTTTATTATAATGGAAAGTTTTATATAAACTTTCAGCAAATCAAAAGAATTATCTGTCATGACCTCTGAAGTCTAAGGCGAAGTCAAGAATTTTAATTAAACACAGAGGTAAATCAAAAGACATCTAGTACAGCACTGATTCTATTAAAATGTCATTTAATCAGCCCTAGAAATGTTAGCTTCCTTGTGCAAAATGATGAAGCCTTTTCCTTTTTGTAATCTATGAGGGGAAAATAATCCCATCTTGTATGTATCCATTTTGAAAGGTATGTTCAAGTGTTTCCAATAAATGCACTGACTCAGCGGAATTGCATATTATCTGAACAGCAATTGTAAAGTAAGAGCCAATTAAAGGCATGTAATCAGTGGCCAGATATTTGTCTCCATTAAGTGTTCATTGAAACGTGTGGTTTGGGTAACAGGAACCAGCAAATGTGTTCATTCAAACTGTAACATTGAAAGCAGTGTGAAAAGTAAGCTAGACTTGTTGAGTTAAACAGGTGAGATCTGCTGTATCACTTTGGGTTTATCTGTAAACTCCACTGGATTTTATTGGCTGGCTTTCCTAGTTTTTCAATTAAGCTTTCTACAAGATCACATATACATATGACACACTGCCAGCTAGAAATGAGTCAGTCCAGATAAGTGACTCTTAAATATGGGAGAGAGATGGGGTACATTTCAGTTGGTGGAAGATACTATTTACCACAAACAGGCCAGACATGCTGTCCAGAGCAACAAGGCTGTTCCCTATGCGATGGTTCTTAATCCATGTATGCATTTTTTACTCAGGATAAGCAGGCTTCATCAGCCTTAGTATTGTCTTCCCTTTTGGGCTTGGGTAGCTCTGGAGGGGGTTTCCTTTCACTCTGCCTAAAATGCTGAGGCACTGAAGTTCAACATACACAACCTGACACTAACAATGTCTATGTCAAGGCATTCTGACCCAAACACCGCTAGGGGTTTTGGAAGCATACATCTGGAAATTTAAAGGGACGGATCATCACCTGATGTTAGTTGATGAGGATCTGGCCCATAAAATATGACATGGAAAATACAGTATTCTGGTGCCTTTTTTCAGCACTACATTATTGTATCAAAAGTAAATATCTGTTTTGAATACCATAAACATAGTTTCTATGTGGTCAAGTGAGGATAGTCTAATCGATGTCTTATAAGGATTTTTTGTCCATTCTTCTCTGCTGTAGATCTTGACACAGATATTCATACCTTTGTAACCTCCACACTGGATTACTTCAATCTCCTGTAATGAGATTAACCTCAAAGAATTTGTATTGCCAATACTGTTTAAAAGTGTTTTCTTTGCCATGGTACCTGTTGCACAGTGACAGAACGCACTGGCTTTGTTGTGGGTACTGCAGCAAGGCATAAGAACTGCCATTCTGGGTCAGATCATGGTCTATCTAGCCCAGTATCCTGTCTTCTGACAGTGGCCAATGCCAGGTGCTTCAGAGGGAATGAACAGAACAGGCAATCATTGAGTGATCCATCCCCTGTCATTCACTCCCAGCTTCTGGCAGTCAGAGGCTAAGGACACCCAAAGCATGGGTTCATCCTTGATATCAGAAAAGAGTGAGAAAAGAACCCCAAAACATTTCATTTTAATATTTTTGCACATAGTGAAAAGTTCAATTTACTACGATATATGGAATTCTTTATTAACTATATGCAAATATTCAGCTGAACAGTGGGTATTTGTGATGTTGGTGACTCGCAAAAGTTCTATGTATTTAAATATGAAAGGTTATCAGACCAGAAATTCATACAAGAATTTCATTGTTCCATTATTTCCTTTAGAACTGTTTTAATCATCCAGACTAGGAGCTCTGGAACCCTGGGCATGGAACTCTAAGGCTCATCCTTACACTACAAACAGCTAATATTTAAAAGAACATCTCACTAATGACCCCAAGTGGAAAGTAATTTGTCTAAACTATTTGTTGAATCTCACGAATCATATGATACATTTGCAGAAATGAGGACTCATTTGGTAACCAAAATTGGCCAAATCATGATATATTATTCATAATGAATAACCCATCAACTCTGTTACCTCATCTATCCTGTAGTGCTATCATCTTTAAAAACTATTTTGGGGAAGGATGAGGACAAATCAGCTAAATATACAGTAATTACATGAGCAATGTCTTTCTAAGGTATATATATGGCCTCCATTACTATAATATATGAACATTGTACAATAGTTGTAAACATGCCACATGGAAAGCTGTGACTGAGAAGGCCATGATGACGTCTCTGACTAACATGTTTGGTTCATATTTTCCTTGCATACCTGTTATATTTTAATATATATTTATATAAGATTAGAGCCACTTTAAGCAGGTGAACACCGTAACTTTCTCGTTACGAAGAGCCATATCCTACAATCCTTGTTTATGATGCAAGTTCCAATTACTTCAATGGGATTACTCACATGAATAAGGATTTCTAATGTGAGTAAGCGATTTGTTTTATAGTCTTTCAAAGGTTAACTAGTGTGTTTAAATTTGCATGACAATGCTAACATAATTTGTTCCCCCTAAGTCAAGTTACTATAATAAAAAAGTAATTTTAAAAAGCTCCAATCAAAAGAATAATAGATTGGCTACATCATAAGGAGCAGATTTTCAGTGCTATCTAAGGAATATGGATGCTGAGTTGCCACTGAAATTGGGAATTTGGGATCCAAATTGTCTAGGTGACTTTTGAAAATCCCACCACTACTTTCTTCCAAGATCGTGGAATATGTAGAACCTTCTAATGCTGTAAATTGTTCTTGAGAGAGTTGCATTCATTATGAAAGACAGAATGTTGTAGTTTCGACTCAGTAGTCATCTAAAAATAGCTACCATCTAGGGAATACAAACCACTGAAGGGTAATGTTCTGATCAGGCTGCGGTTTAAAAAAATGTTCCTTAAACTTGAGATAAACTTGGAATGATCTGTTCAAGATTTAAAAAGACTTTTGAAACAGTCACAAACTGGATTACTTATGAACACGGGCAAAGGACAAATAAATAAATAAATGCACCATGGAAATAAATTAATCACAGAGCTACGAGGCCTTGGTGATAAATCATATAGTGGGAGATCCTTTGATGGAATAGTTTTTAAAATCAACTTTTAATAATTTTTGAACTTCACAATAAAATTACATTTGCCAGTGCTTTGGTTGAATAAACCCAGTGGAAAACATGAAATATCCATTCAATCTAGTGACATGAAAAACAGACAGCCATCATCACATTTATAGTACAAAATTAGAATAGGCATCTCTCTTTTTTTCCAGACAAGTGAAATATTTGGTTCCTTCAGATTTCTTAAGTAGCTGGAGAAAAAACCCATATTTTTAAAGCTAAGTCTTCTCTGAGATCCACTAACAGGCACTCAGTGGGGCTCTGCACAGGCGCTGGGGGTCTGCATTAGTGAATCCTGTTGTAGAATTAGGTTCATAGTTAGGAGAATTCATGTTATTTTCAAGCTCGTCTCACTGTGGTCTGATTTCAAATTGAGATAATATCAGTTTAACTTATAAGAGAGTTGCCGACAATAAAATATCAGGTTCCAGTGGTTGTTTATAAGTAAGCAGCCTTTGATGCCTCATGATTGAATTACGGAGTCAGAGTTGTTTTGTCTGGAGTGACATTTCTAAAATAGCAATTTGCTCACTTTTTGGAGCTAAAACATCGTTATTAGAAATACCACATGTTCCGAAGCATTTGTAACAGAATACTATTCTGAGTGGAAAAAAAACAAAACAAAACACTTCATGCTAACCAAGAGAAAATGGGCAGACCTGAGCATGGCCTTTCATTTCTATGTAGACAGACATTTTTAGTGCAAAGTTATATAAATTATATAAATTATTTAAGGACAATTTTGCATAATCTTTTCCCTGTGTACTTCTCTATCAGTTCCTCCTGTTCCTCCAATCATTTCCTATGGATTCTCCCAATTCTTTACAGATTCCTTTGTCTCCTTTAGCCATTCTTGGCTTTGCCTTGTTCTCTTCATGGTCTGTCTTATGTAGACTCTTGTGCCTAAAAGATGCCCCATTGATTTCAGTGCCACTCTGTACTGGTGCAAGGGTCTGCCCATGTGCAACCAATTGCAGGATTATAGCCCTATGTTTGGTGCAGCGTCCGACCTATTTTTTCTGCAAAATGCCTACCGTCTCCGCCAATAAGCCCATGTTTAATGCTCACTTCTTTAATGAATCCTACTTATGCCAATCACCTCATCAGTGTTGTATCTACACCCTCACTCTTCTGACAGTTGTCATGTGTTTTGCTTTATTGGCTTGGAAACTCACTATGGAGCTTTCCTTCTTATGCGCATAGGAATTTCCATATCAAACCAAAAGAGTGATCCATCTAGTCAAGTATCCTGTCTCTGACAGTGTCTGGTATCAGATGTTTCAGGAGAAAGTACAGGAAACCCAAAAAAGATAACTGTATAGAGGTCATTTCTTCCTAACCCTCCATCAGTTGGCTTATGACTGAAACATTCACATTTATATCCTGTGTCATTATTTTTATCCTATCTGATGGAACAGTAGATGTTCTCATTTCCACATAAATGTTTGATCCCTTTTTTAGCCATACTAAGCTTTTCGCCTCTGTGATCTCTCTTCATTAGAAGTCTTTCCGTGTCTGTAATCATATTATTTTCCAGTTTCTTTCTACTATATGCTTTTGAAGAAGGATGACCAGAGTAAAACATAGATTCCAGGTGGGAGAATATCACCAATATATTTAATGGCATTATAATATTCTTCATCAACTTCTTTTATATTTCCTAATATTTTGTTTCCTTTTGTGATTGACCCTGCACGTTGGTCAGTCTACAATGACCAAAGAACAACCCAGATCTTTTTCCTGAGTGGTGAAGTTAATTTAGAACCAGAAATGTATGAAAAGTTTGTTTTTCCTTCTTAAAAATACAAATCAGTGAAATCCAGGCTCCTGGTTTGGATGGAGATCTTGCCGTTAACTTGAGTGAGGTCAAGACTTCACCCCATCTACACTTACTGCACTATGAAAAAGTTATTAAAATTAATATTGCAACAAAATGTTTAATAGTGAATTGGTCTCTTTTGAAGAAGTGATCAGGCACATATACAAATCTATTGATGGTGTAATCTCTCTCTACATATACTTTTGGTATGCCTATGCAGAGGGCCACCACAAGGATTTATGCATCGCTTAAGAACCACTTCCTCCCTCAGACCAAAATGTAAGCAGTATTAAGGAGTGCATAGGCCTTGTGCTAGACTTATGAAGAGAGAGAGAGGTGAATTTCACACTTCTTGAATAAGTGAATGTTTTTCATCTCCATTTCTTGATGTGCTACAAGAATTTGGAATGGAGTGATTCATTTATTTGTTACAAAACATTAATCAAAGTTCCATTGACTTGAGCACCAGTACACACATCTTTATTGTATAGGCTATTAAACTATAACACTGAGTTCTTTTGACCACAAAGATGTTTTGAGTTCTGCTGTAAGACATGAAAAAGCAAAGTAATTCAAAATTGATAGGTGAAGCTCATAAGAAATCATCAATACATAGTACATTTTCTGCAGTATAGTAGACTGCACCAAGACATCCCAATAGTGTACCTAGATATTTGTAATAGAGATGTCTTGAGAGTGATAGTCTTGGGCTAATGCCCATTGAAATCAGTGGGAGTCTTCCCATTAAGTTCAGTGGACATTATACTCGACCTTAAGACTCATACTGAAAATTCTACATAAGGGGATTAAAATCTTATATATTTTAAGAAAAAAAAAACTAATGCTACCTTCCTTTATTGTGATTTATCTGAGTTATCTAGTTAAACAGTCCTATGATATTGATCTTTTCATGGCTTGAATACTGATTTGTAGAACCAAATTAATAAAGTGGCGCTACATACTAATATTTAATGTATGCAACAATCTAAGACACTGCCCCCACCCCTCCAAAAAAAGTAAGGGGAAGCATTGTCTAAAGCAGTGGTGTTAAACATACTTCCCAAGGATTGGATCTGGCCTAAGGAACAGTTTCAGCTGGCCAGCAGACTTCCCATGAATCTTTTGGCATGTCTGCATGACCCTGGAGCCTGCACTACAGGGATGTTATCTGTAGAATACTCTAGTGTTTTGCACTCTAATTCCCCTGAGTAGACCCTACAAGTGTTGTAGTCCTATTTCAACCAGGACTACATCAATGTGTACAAAGGAACATTTAGTGTGCACCAGCAGTAGAATCTTCTAGAACCTTCTAGAATCCAAAATGACATCATAAGGGGGCAGAGCTACATAGGATGCTGAAAGCTGATTAGCTGAGCCTGAGAGAGAAACAGTATATAAGGCCGATAACCAGCATGCTGAACTTGTAGTGCATTTGGGGTTTGGTGGGGAACAGAAGCTGCAAGACACCTGTGAAGAAAAGAAGCTATCTGGAAAACATTTACCTGTAAGAAGCAGAAGCCGCAGCAAAGGAACACTGAGGTTGCTCTGGCAACGGCTGCCATAGCAACTCAGCAGCTGCAGTGTGACCAGGAAGGCAGCAGATTTTGGACAACATCAGCTTCTGTAGCTGGTACTGAAGGGCAAACGCTATCACCTCAGCTGATCTTACTGATACCTCCTGCAGTTTTTCTGACAGACAGCAACATCTCTGGTCACACAGCTAAACTAAACAGAGCAGAAGGGATTCTGGGCATGAGTGTAAGTCTGATTTTTCTATCCGTTCTTAAGGAATGTGTGGGTTTCGCCTGTAAATAAAGCTGGATGCCAGTGGTCTGAGTGAGATCTTCCTCTATCCATCCGATAGTCATTTGGCAGCATTTATTGGATGTTAAATGTTACAAGTTAGATATTAAAAGTCAAATATTAAATGTTAGTGTTAAGTGAATGATTACATTGTTATATGCTATATAGTTTGTGTCTTTTATTTGCTTGCGCCACTTTATTTTAAACTGCAATTCCATTACGTCTTATCATGCTTTACTCATTTCTTCTTGTTTTTCTGTAAATACCTAATTCCTTCAATAAACAATGATTTCTGCTTTTGTCTGTATCAATTCTTGAGCGGAAGGTGATATTCATGTCATTTCAGGGGTCAGTAAGACTAGCTTGCTCTGGGGAGCCCTCTGCGGGTCAGAGACAAGCCCCCTGGAAAAACCCTAGCAATTTCTTGAGGCTGGGCCACAAACTTGTTACCATTTCCTAAATTCAAGGCATTATTGTAGGCTCATTTAATTGATGTCTAAAGTTTTCCAGTAACAAATTAGTGTTGCGCTTAAGGTGCTAAAAACCCCACACCAAATTTGTAAGTAACAAGGGCAGACTGTCAGAAAACAGGTTGGACACTCCAAACTGGTGATGTATTCTAATTAGATTTCACCAAGACAGTTACAAATGTGAACTCTTGGATCACTATATCAGTCTTACCACAGAGTCACAAGCAGTCCCGTCAGACTCTCCAGTCTATTTTGCTACCCAGACGAACTGGACTTTGTGATAAAATGTCACTTAAATAAAAAATCATACCACTTCAGGTTGCTCCCAGTCCCAAGAAACCAGTCACTTATCCCAGATCAATTGATACTGTAGAGCTTATGCCAAAGATAACGCTGGTAGCCAGCTCTGTAGTAAACTAACTAAAAATTTATTAGCTAAGGAAATGAAATGAGAGGTTAAAACAGGTAAAATATGGGCACAGGTGAGTCACAGTTTGTAAATCCTGATGGTGGCAGTGACATAATAAACTGCCAGTTTCCAAAAAGTCTTTTCACGTTTCCCAGATTGTCTCTGGGGATCTCTGCTTTGCATCTGGTACATTTCCCTGTAAGAGACGCTTTCTTTCCTTGAATCCATACTTGTGGTTTCTTCTCACAGAAAACAAGCTGACAGGGTCACTACCCACACAGGCTTTTCGTTTTGATGACAAAGAATGAGGAATGCATTTTGAGTCTTCGACCTCCGATCAGCACACACAATGACCACTTGCTTTGAAATTAGCTCTTTTTGTTAGTGTTCTTCATTTGCATTCCACAAGGCATTTTTCTCCTTTGACGGGTTATTTAATTACAGGGGTTTACACAATGTAAATGTTTGCTACTACATTACAACAGGATATAGATAAATGAAAATATTGCAAGTAGCATCCCAGTAGTTCATGAAGTTTAAAAACCAAATACATTCTTATACATTTAACAATCACTTTGATCTATACTAATACACAAGTGAATTGGCCCGGAGCTTCAGCATGAGCTGGCACCTGGTCTTCCAGTGTCACACATTATTCTGGCAGAAACTGGTATGTGTCCAGGTGAGAGGAAATGGCACTGAAAAATGCTTACCGACCAGCTATGGAGTAGATACCCCAGCCTTGCAAGTCAAGGAAAAGGAAACTGCATTTAACCTCCAAGGAGGTTATCTAGATTCCTGGGGCTCTGAGTGCTGGTAGCTCAGGGAGAGGCAAACTGTCATCCCTGGTAGGGACGGGGAGCCAAGGCAGACTCAGAGCCTGCTTGGCAACTGATAGGGAGTGAGATGCCCTTCCAAGGGAGCTCAGGAGAGGGAAGAAACCATTTTAGAGTAGTCTTGAGCCAGTCAGGGATAAGGTAGGACTAGCCATGTGGGAAGCTGCGTGCCAGGTTCCTCCTGAGAACTGGCCTCTGGGGACCTGAAAGCAAGATCCTTCAGCTTGAGCCTTTTCCACTCCCAGTTTGTAGTGTTTTGTTGGTAAAACTTCCCCCAGCCAGGCTGAGTTAGCCCTCAAGCTCTCTAGGTGAGATCAGTCACCACATGGCTAGCTCTGCTCTGGCTGCTAGTTCAGGGCTGCTGCCTGCTGTGAGTATGTCTGAGTGGTGGAGTGGGAGACTAAAGTTTGGATTTTAGTATAGTTTTGTAATCTGCACCTTGAGCCCTGCACCCCTTTGTGGTGAGGGGAAATCCTGGCAGCAGAAGCAGCCTGACTACTGTATGAAGCAGATGCCTGTCAGCAGTGGTCGTCAGCCCTCTGCAGTGACTGAGGAGTCCAGAGCATCTCTGAACCTGAGGATCTGCCACAGAATTTATGAGTACACCATCTTTTAGTTAGCTAGCCAGGGAAATTGTTTGGGAGATCCCCTACTCCCTGAACTGGGGCCTCAAGTCAGGGGATATGGGTCTGGGGATTTTATTACCTGCTGCCTATTAAATCTGCAGAGGGACTTACTACCTTATCCCGCTTGAGAGTCTCTGGGGCTGTACTGAACACAATCAGCCACATTGCAAACTGCTGCACAGAGGATATAATTGTCACAGGTCATCAAGGGCCCCTACAAAGTACGCGTACCTACGGGACACTGATTTGACATTTGCTGTATCAGATAAAATGACTGGGGAAATTCATGGGTATTATCAACATGGACACCAGTGACCCTGAAAATAGTGTTTAACCCATTATGTTATATTTATCTCCTATTTAATATAATTATTGTGTTTAAAATATAGTGTATGTATTTGTGTTATTTCTGGGATGTCTCCAACTATACAGCAAGTAAGTGGTGATTAGAATTTTCCTCCCAAGCTGACGTGGTGACCCTGCCAGGAAGGAGCAAGGGGAGTGGAGGCACAGCCAGATAAATTAATATGTGAGGAAAAAGAAGTTATACTTTGCTGATTGGATGGTGGGATCCAGAAGAACCCAGGCCTGTCCATTACAACCCATAAGGTGATTGGCACTAAAAGAAGTAACCAGGGGCATAGGGGGCAGTACATTCAAATAAATCAAAGAGTGAATGTACTGCCCCCTATCCCCCCACCAACATGTTTTACCTTTATCTATTTCTATTTTATTAACTTTTTCTGAATATGGCCCATACTAAGGGCTTGGCTACACTGGCACTTTATACCGCAATAAAGCCTCCCAGAACGCTTTGCCTTACTTCCCGTCCACACTGGCAAAGCATGTAGAGCGCTCTGACTCCTTGGCTACAGTGCTCCTGGTACTCCACCACCATGAGAGGGATAACGGCTGTTGCGTATTGGCTGAGATGCCCCAGGGCCAGTGTAAATAGGGAGTTAAGTTAGCCTTCTGACTGACCTCCGGAAACATACCATAATCCCCTTAAGTCAAGTGACCTCTCTTCTCTTTGTTATGAAATCAGCTGAGGAATGCAGAAGTGCCTTTTCAGAGCTCCGTTTCAGACAGTGGCTGCTTAGCTGCCATGGGGCAAAGCAAACGTTTACTGAGTGAGTGAGTGAGTGAGTGAGAGGCAGGGGGGCTATGGGGATCTGAACTTACAAGACAGCATGCTGACACACTCTCAGCACTCGAAAAGCCCACTCTCTCTCTCTCCTTCCATGTACAAACAACACACTCTACTCCACCCCCCTCATTTGAAAAGCACATTGCAGCCACTTGAATGCGGGGACAGCTGCCCATAATGCACCACTCCCAATGCCGCTGCAAATGCCGCGAATGTGGCAACACCAGTGCGCTTGCAGCTGTCAGTGTGGACAGACTGGAGCGCTTTCTGTAGTGTGCTCTCCGAAGGCTGGTTTAACCCAAGCACTCTATAGCTGCAAGTGTAGCCATGGCCTAAGTGACATGGTATCAGATCAGACGAGTCATATGAAATGAATTTGACACCCCGGTTTAAAGTGTTTAATATTAATAATTGAATCAACAGTTTATAGCTTTTAATCTTACTGTAATTCGATTACGATCAGAAAAAATAATACTGTATTCCAGCCATACTTTCTACCTGAGAAATTTACAGGGAATAAAGATAAATACAGTTAATCCTCTCAGTAACTGGAAATATGGTTTGTTTGTGACTGCAGAACTTTAGGAGGTTGAGAAACATAAGGAGTCAGATTTTTTTTTCTTTTTAAAGATTTACTGTTAAACCACTTACAATATTATTCTTCATAAAAGATATAACAATTAGCTATAAAAATACATTGTGTCTCCATTTTCACACAAACGGAAAAGTTCAATTCTTTATTAAAAAAATGCAAGTCTGGGTACATTAATTCTTCTACAAAATTTAATCCATTTCAGACAGCAAATGTGTTGTGAAATGAAAAAATGTTACTAATATTTTGTGCTCCATGCATCATGGCTATTATAAAGCGGCCACAGATCTTCAGCTAACCAAATAGCTCAGTTTGGGTGAATGTTCCAGAGCTCTTTTGCAAGAGTCAGCCAAACCCATATTTTTTAAAAGGAGACCTGAGGTCCATGTGCAGGAGTGCAACCATAAGAGTGTGGGCAATTACTGTGAATTTATAAGGAAATCTTGTGCACAAGTGGGATAATTAGGTGCCTAAAAATTCAAGATTAAAGGCTAGATGCAATCATTAGTACACTAAGGAGTAAAGGGAATTAAACTTTACCCCTCCATCTCTGCATGGGCTGCCTGGAACTCAAGTCCCCACATGTAGGTGTGAGCACAGCTAAACTGGCTTGGGGCTGTTGTCATTAGAGTTAATTGGAAAATGTTACATATCTTCAGCAAAAATAATTGCACAAAGTAAAAGAATTTGCTTAATTATTATTGTTTTTAATAATAAATCACCATCACATGTTACAGTAGTGCCTAGGAGCCTCAGTGATGGACCAGGTCCCCACTGTGCTAGGCACTGTACAAACACAAGGTAGTAGACAGTCCTTACCCCAAAGAAGTTACCAAGACAAGACAAAGGGTCGGGGAAGGGGCAGAACACACAAGCAGAGTCATTAATAGGATGGCAGCAAACAGAAGAGGTGTTACCTAGGAGGGGATCAGCTAAATGGAAAGAAAAGAGAAGGGAGAGAGGACACTAAAGGGAAGAGAAAGAGGGAAGGTTGGTGCAATCAGCCAATCACTACAGAGCAGGGAAAGTCAGAGAACTTTCAATGCTTTTGACTGCAATGTCCAGAGGTCCAAAGGTCCCTGTTGTGGTTGGAGTCTCTGAGGGTCTGTCTGCACTGCAGCTGGGAAGTGTGAATCCCAGCACATATAGTCAGATTCATACTAGCTCAGTTTGAGCTAGCATGCTAAAAATACTAATGTTGAGTCCAAGCCTCCCTTACCCCTGGATCCAAGGTGGGTTCGGGTGGCTAGCCTGAGCTGCTGTCAATGCTGCAATGTCCATGCTTCTCTTTTTAACACACTAGCTTCGGCTCAACTCCTATGAGTCTCTCTACCTAGGTCAGGAATCACACCTGTAGTGTAGACATACCATGGCTGGCTGCTTTCTGAAATTTTCCCTCATGCTCCACAGGGGAGAGGAGGCAGCAGCTGAATCCCAGTGCTCCCAGAATCTGGTGGGGGGGTCTTCCCTGTACAGTTCTGGATCCTCGGGGGTGCTGAGGGCAAGTGTGGCACGGCTGAGACCCAGCCCTCCAATCAGAGCAGCAATCCCAGCTTTGGCTGCTTCTGTTCCTACTTGCTGAATTTTTCAGTTTTCTGACAAGGGAAAAACAGAAACATTTTCAGTTCCCCCTGCCATTCGCTTTATTTCCCACTTTTATTCCAAATGAGAAGAACCCCCAAAACAGAGACATTTTTGGCTTTCCATCAAAACAGCAGAAAATTTCAACCAAAGTGAAAATTTTCCGTGAAAATTGTCATTAATCAAAAAGCCGTTTTTTGTTGAATAAACATTTAGTGAAAAACTTGTGACTGGTTCTAGCTGTAATTCTAGTTCTTTTTCCTGCAAGAGTGAAGCCAGAAGTATTTGCAACTGAGATTGCAATCTGTGAAGCAAAATGGGTGAGATTTTCAAAAGTGCTTAGAGCTGGCCTAACTCTGCAGCCACTGAAGTCAGTCATAAAACTCCTATCAACTGTATTGGGAGCAAAGGTCAGTGCTGAGTGCTTTAAAAAAATCCCACTCAACCCCTCCTGAAGTGTATGCCCAAAGTTACAATATACACTTAAATTCGTGTGCACACTCTTAGTACCTGCATCCAGACATATAAGCATACAGTTGCATTTTTAGCATGAAAACGTGGACCTTCTTCCCTAAAAATGTACTCGGTCTCAATTGAATATCTCATACTTGAGTAAGAATAATTGATCACTATTATTAAGAGGCATCTGTTTTTATTTTTCTCAATGCAGTTTTTTCAAATTGAAAACCTGAAAGCTTTATACATGCCATCACTTGCACCCAACAATTTCTGATTTACTGGAAGAATGCTGCAATTCTGGGTTCAGTGAGACAGCACAATTCCTGTTCACTTTATAGTCATTAAGGATGGATGAATATTCTCATACTATTTCCATCTGAAATACTGAAAACTGTTGTGTCATTTAAAAGGAAAAAGAAACAGAACTCCATATATACTAGAGGAGAGGAGAGGTGACCATCACTCATACTCAGAATGATAGAGCCATGGGATCCTCTAACCAGAATACAGAAAAAAAAGTAGACTTTAGCAGCTTTTAATAGCTAATAGAAAGTTTGCTTACATCTGTGCTGTTCCTTGTTAATAAAACTGTCATAATATTGGGTTAAATTCCATCTTCTGTTCCTAATTAATCCTTAACTCTATTTAGGCAGTTGGATTGGTACATAACCCATCACCCAATGACATAATGACACACATATGATTTGGCTTGATCGCCAGGCACAGTATTAATATGTTTGGGAAGGAGTTTAGACGCAGAGAAACTACCTTCTGGTTGGGAACCTGAGGACAGAGTTGTCTTGCCTGAAAGCGGTGAGCTTTGATGTTACTTTTTCTGTTTTTCTCCATTCTTCTTCAAAGCAACTATGTGCATAATATGAATAAAAATAGTCTAGGAAAGAATATCCTGAGTCTGTGTCTACTACCTCTCCAAACAAGGAAATAGCCCACTCTGTATCTTTTTTGACATCTGCAAATCTGGGACAATACCATAATTGGTATCAGGACTGAACTGTAGGATGAAGGACCAAGTTAGATTTAAGACTTCATTGTAATGCAACGTTAGATATATCAACAAAGTATAAAGCATTGCTATTCTAAACTGATTGTTTCTAAGAAAACACACAAAGCCAATAGCAATTTGTCTTTGAAGAAAATATCTACATTATAAAATATCAAAGACTGGGACATAATGCCCCAGAGCATTGTCTACTGTTGTTTATGTGGTCAGCATCAAGAAATCACCTAAAGAGTATATGCAGAAGTTTAAATTGTATGTCTTGGGCTTGTGTAAATTGTAACGTTAGTGTGGACTGTAATCCAAATATCCCACACATCTATGGAAAAGGCTGTCTCAATGTCGAGCTACAGATCATATGCAAAGAATTATAATAAATGTCAAAGTTTTGCCTCTGGAATACTCACTATGACTTTTCAAAAGCAAAAAAACCTTATAAAAGATAGACTATTAAACTAGATTGCAAAGTCTGTTCTGACAAATATCATCTAACAACTGAAGCATTTAGCATTCCTACTCTGCATTAAGGTACTGTGACAGACCCAGACCAGTGGGGTACAGGAGTCTGGTAAAGGGCAAATATACTGGTCACTGGGATGAGTAGTTTTCTGCTTCCCTGAGTGACCAGAGCAGGGGCTGCACTAAAAGTAATCAGGAACCTGCTAGAACCAATTAAGCAGACGAGGCTGATTAGATCACCTGCAGCCAATCAAGGCAGGCTAATCAGTGCACCTGGGTTTAAAAAAGGAGCTCACTCCAGTCAGGGGGAGGAGCCAGAGGAGAGGAAGTGTGTGTGAGGAGCTGGGAGGTGAGAGGGTGTGCTGCTGGGGACTACAGTAAAGTACTGAAAAACAGGTATGTTAGCCCCAGGCTAAACAAATCCCTAGTATCCTGGTAACCAACTGACAGTTGCTCCAGGTTAATCAAGGCACCTGGGACCAATTAAGAGCTTTCTAGAAGGCAATAGAGATAGCTACTTTAATTAGAACACCTGCAGCCAATCAAGGCAGGCTAATCAGGTCACCTGGGTTTTAAAAAGGAGCTCATCCGTCGCAGGGAGAAGCCAGAGGAGAAGGAGTGTGTGTGAGGAGCTGGGAGCAAGAAGGCAAGGAGCTGAGAGTGAGAGAGTGTACTGCTGGAGGATTCAGGAGGACAAGCATTATCAGACACCAGGAGGAAGGTCCTGTGGTGAGGATAAAGAAGGTGTTTGGAGGAGGCCTTGGGGAGGTAGCCCAGGGAGTTATAGCTGTCATGCAACTGTTACAAGAGGCACTATAGACAGCTGCAATCCACAGGGCCCTGGGCTCGAACCTGGAGTAGAGGGCGAGCCCAGGTTCCCCCCAAACCTCCCAACTCCTGATCAGACACAGGAGGAGTTGATCCAGACTGTGGGGAAGATCACTGAGGTGAGCAAATCTGCCAATAAGCCCAGGACCCACCAAGGTAGAGGAAGAACTTTGTCACAGTACACATACTGTAGGATTCAGAGTAGCAGCCATGAACAGGAATTCTTGTGGCACCTTAGAGACTAACAAATTTATTTCAGCATAAGCTGTCTGTAGCCCATGAAAGCTTATGCTGAAATGAATTTGTTAGTCTCTAAGGTGCCACAAGTACTCCTGTTCTTTATACTGTAGGATGTCCATAGTAACAAATAATAACAAGTGACTCAAACATACAACCCACCCAAATCTAATAAAAGACTAAAAGGAAATCAGGATCAAAATATTAAAACTGTGATTCAGTGAGACCCTTTAAATAAACACATGGGAAAAATATGAGAAACAGGGAGAACTCAGTCTGATAATGCAGCACATGACATTCCACTTATGGTAAAAATGCTTTGCTTTATTGCCTAATACAGGAAACTTTCTGACACTACTTAATTCCAGAGCACGTTCAAGGAACAAAATGTCAAAACATTACTGTTTTGCTGTTTGAACTATTTAAATACACAAAGCCTGGATTCCCCTCACAAGTGACAGAAGTGACTTAGGGAAGAAATACATCTTTTTCATTATCACACTTAGTAGAGGGATGAACATATTACTGCAGCCAAAAAATCCTTCTACCACACACTTATCCAGCATAATGTCCTTCACCTGAGGATGTCAAAGCAGTTTTACAAATATTAATTGTTTAAGTCTGAGAACACAACTGAGAGGTAACCAAAGTGCATGTTATACTTATTTTACATTGTAAACTGAGTCACATGCAAATGTCCAGAGCCACACAGAAATCTGAGTGCAGGAGTCCAGGATCCCAGACTTGTGCTCTAATCCACAGTCAGCACTTCCTGTGGGGGGTATAAAGTGTGTATGAGCATTATTTAGTCTTTTATGGTATGTGATATATTGTCAGGCTCCTGATAAAGGTGTTTTGGAGTTATGAGAGTTGGAGAAATAATCTGATTATCAAAGCAGAGCTGGCTGAAATTTTTTTGATGAAGTACCTTTCTGTCAGTAAATGCTGTTTATCAAAATCAGAACATTTTGCAGTAATGTGTCAATTTTGATGAAATTTTCAACAGAAACATTTCAAAATGATACGAAATCAAAACTGAGTAAGTCATTTTGACTTTCCTGATTTGTTTCACACAGACAATGTTATATTAGATTGTATTGTATTGCATTACACTATCAATCCAAAAAGTTTCAATAAAATAATTTCAGTGTTTCCAAATTAAAATATTTCAGAATATTTCATTCCACAAAATATTTTGAGATTTAAAGTTTTCATTCTGATCTGGGATGAAAACAGATTTGAAAGGTCAGAATAGCCTACAAGATGGAAGTTCTGTTTTCTGATCAACTCTAAGCAGAAGCTCTGGACACTCACAAAATCCTTGAAACAAAATGCTGTGTTCACTCTTATGATCAGAGCTATAAAATCTGGCGGAATTCACCTTCTATTCTAGTTATTACAGAAATCCTTCTGCTGCAGATTTTTTCCTTTCTTTTGAAACTGTGACCATTTCTCTGCTTATGGCTAAATTTAGTTTTCAATAAAACTGGTGAACAATTCTGGATTTATACAATTAGCATCTGTGCTAGAATAAACATTTATTGGTTACTTAATCATACCATACAAAATGAGCCAAAATAGTGTAAATAGTTTTACTATACCTAAGTAACTCTTTTCACTATATGTGTTCCTACTCTCTATTCATTATAGAAGATGAAATCAGTAATAAAGGGATTTGTACATGTGCACAATTATATTATGCCAAGAAGAAAACAGTGCGTGTAGAATCCTTTTTTACTTCTGTAGAGTAGAATCACCACTGTTCACGGCATATACATTCCACCAAGCAGAAAATAATAAAACTAAAGAAAAGTGAGGCAGAATTAATGGAACACACAAGTGATTCTGCAAGAAATGAAGAGAACTATCATGTGACGTAAAATTGGCAAACAGAAAGTATGATGGAGGTCATAAACATGCAGATGTTCTGGGAATGCCTTTGTACATCTAGAAGTGCATGCCACTGACACTAAATCATTATTGATCTGAAAATCTTGGATTTGTTTGGAAAGAAAAAAATTAAAAATCATACAACTATGTGTTATCAACATTTACACAATTTTTTTTACAAAATTAAGAGTACCATTTTAGCATGCAATATATGAAAATTTGCCACTATCATTTCTTCTCAGTAGCTTTCCAGTCTAAGTGTGAAGCTGAAATTAAAGACTAGTCAGAAAAATCACTATAGAAGTGTCATTTTGTTTCATTTTCAAACTAATATAATTTTAATTTTCTAACAAAAATAAATTTTCGCAAGTCACTATACTGAGTCAATGAGAGTAGTGATAGCTGGAGAAGAACAAGCTGTATGTGTTTCTGCCTCTTTATCATCAGCAAAATTGCCAGCTGAGTTCTGATTCCAGAATTGTTATGACTAATGATTTATGAAGCACAAGGAACATTATTTAATTCCTTTGGTCTGGGATTCTCCTTTAACTTCTGGCAGCTAGAAACATTTTGTTTTTCTTTGTAAATTTGTTGTGGAAAAATATAGAGCACCATTTAAAGATATCATTTTTAAGAGAATGTCTTATCTAATCACAATGACATCATAACTATATTAATTAGTACATTATTTTCAGCTGTTACAGTTAGGTGACATAACTACATTTAAATAGACTTGGGGTCAAATCTTTACTAGAAAACTTTTCTCTTTCACTTCTGTAATGTAGGCAGGGAGTCAATTAAATAAAAAAGAGAAAAATGTGACTGTACAACATTCTAAATTTGTATGCAGGCACAAGTACTTTATAGAAATATGAAAAAAAAGAATGTAAATTCTGATAGACAGCCACTACATATAGCTCATATTTCTTTTTTTGTTCCCTCAGTCAAGAGTACAGATATTTTCCAATGTGAGATTACTTATATGTAGCCAAACATAATGTTCCTTTTGGTGGAAAAGAGAACAGGGAAAGAATGCATATGTCCTAAAATTATCTAGGTTTGGTTGTGTGCACTCTGTCCTTATAATGCTGCCTCCAAGACCACTCTCTTCCAGAGAAAATATTAACCTAGGGGATTTTTTCAGGCATTAGTTTTTATATATCCTGTCAAGGAACAGAAACCATATCATGTGTCTGAGAGAACTGGCCACACTGCTGACACAGTAAATTCCAAATAAATACCTAAAAGTACTCAGATATTACAGAGGCACTCAAATACTATGATATAACAACCTAGATAGATACATACATACATAACAGTTTTGTGAAATCGTCTGAAATAAATTCTCAGAAATTATCTGTCAAACAATGTTGCAAAAGGGATGAATAAATGAAAATTTTGATATTTTCATAACGTGATTTTTTTGCAGTCAGGAAGAAAGTCAATTTGTCAAATTTACCCTATTTGCAATGAATAATTTGCCCAGCTCTTTCTGTGAGTCAGGATTGGAGTTGCAACTGAGCAACTCAAAACTTGTTAAAGCAATTAAGTAATTGTCATTCAACATCTACTCCCTTCCTTTAAAATTATAACAGCATTAAAGTATCTTTGAACGAAAGATCACCAAAAAAGATCCTTGTCAATCTATTAGAGTCTACCACTAAAAACAGCATAATACATACATTAAATATAAACAGCTTAAAAATGCCTACTGTTTATTTCAACTAAAAAATCATGTGAAACTAAAGTATTTCTGAATCATTCGGGCTCTGTTACAAGTCAGAGAACATATACCTCAGTTACACTTTAATTTCAGCTACATCTCAGTTTCAGTACAGGCTAAGCCACTTAAAGCAGGGGCCTCCTAGGTAGTTGGAAAGCTAATGAAGGGCTGACTTCAATGCCACCTAGTGGATGTCATGGGCTTTCAGTGTCAGACCATTATGACTAGACCTTCCACTCATTTTGTGAGAGGAAGTGGCCTGACTCAGGTTTCACAGGGGTAGCCATGTTAGTCTGTATCTAGGGTGACCAGATGTCCCGATTTTATAGGGACAGTCCCGATTTTGGGGCTTTTTTCTTATATAGGCTCCTATTACTCCCCATCCCCTGTCCCGATTTTTCACATATGCTGTCTGGTCACTGTCGTCTGTATCAGCAAAAACAACAAGGAGTCCTCGTGGGCTTTGTGAAAAATACAGTAAGCAGGTATAAATATACAGCACATGAAAAGATGAGAGTTCCCTGACCAAGTGGGGGGTTAGTGCTAATGAGGCCAATTCAGTTAGGATGGATGTGGCCCATTCCCAACAGTTGACAAGAAGGGGTGAATATCAACAGAGGGAAAATTACTTTTTGTAGTGACCCAGCTGCTCCCAGTCTTTATTCAGGGCTAATTTGATGGTGTCAAGTTTGCAAATTAATTCCAGTTCTGCAGTTTCTTGTTGAAGTCTGTTTCTGATGGTTTTTTGTTGAAGAATGGCCACTTTTAAGTCTATTATTGAGTGTCCAGAGACACTGAAGTGCTCTCCTACTGGTTTCTGAATGTTACAGTTCTTGATATCTGATTTGTGTCCATTTATTCTTTTGCATAGAGACTGTCCAGTTTGGCCAATGTACATGGCAGAAGGGCATTGCTGGCACATGATGGCTTATATCACATTGGTAGATGTGCAGGTGAATGAGCCCCTGATGATGTGGCTAATGTAGTTAGTTAGCCCTTTGATAGTGTCCTTTGAATAGATATGCGGACAGAGTTGCCAGTGAGGACTGACAATTGTCTGGGAGAAGTCCATGTTGGACAAGAATGACAAAAAGTTCTAGACTGGTGTGTCAACAGTGCTGTCAATGAATATGTTGTCTTCTAGACTGCAGCACCATGAAGAAAACCGAATCAATCAGTTCTGCTCAGGAACGGGACAGTAGATAGCAAGTGGCAAGGATATTTGCTTCAAATGATGGTTTCATAAGTACTAATTATATGATTTTATGAAAGTGACAATCTGATTTTTTTGAAGGAGGCTGTGAACAGGTCCATGGTCTGCCACATTCTGGTTACAGTCCCTGGCAGTTACTCTGTCTGGTGGTTATTGCCTCAGGAAGGGTAGGGAAACCCTGGCCCTCCCGCTTCCCTGGGTTCCAACCCAGAGCCCCGTGAGGCTTGTCCAGAGTCTTGCACCCTGAGGGTCCTCAAGTCAGCCTCCATAGGTCACTTCTGACCTCCCTTTTTCCTGCATCAGGCTGCAAGGCATCCACATAAGCACCAGTTTGTGGGTTGCCTTCTGGTCTCAGACCCATAGGAGCTGCTGCTCACAGACATTCCTTCTCCTGGCTTGGGTTTGGCTATGTCCTGCACTGGAACTCCCAGAGCAGGTCCTTCTTTCTGCCCTGCGTTGCCTCAGCTGAGCCGGCTGGCTCCCTTTTAAACTCTGCCTCCAATTGGAGCATGCTCAGCCAGGGTGAAGGGGCAGGGCCTCCTGAGCCCGGAGCTGCTCTTTAAACCTCTGCTGTTCAGTGAGGGGTTTATATACTTTGTCACAGAGGGATTTATATTTTCTTTCTTAGGTGGACCAGGAGCTTCTGACTGTCTTTCAAAAGCCAGAAACAGCACAGATCACATGTGTGTGATATCGCTAATATCCTGCAGAACTTTTAGAACTTTTTCTTGTCTGAATGTTGTGAAGGAAGAAAAGGATTTATGGGCCAAGGTCATAAATTTTAATTCTGGTGATCCTGACAATCTGTCTCAAATTAGGACAATATTTTCTGAGAAACAAGATGACGATTCTTCAGCAACCAGCGCTAGGGCACTGTTTGTGGTTACTATAATGGAGAAGGAGGATCTCTTTTTCTATACTATTTGCGCTATAACTTCATTTGTCCATGTCTGCTTGTGTTTTCCACCACTGACATTCAAGTCTCCTTTCTTGTAGGTTCAATTGCCCCAGGTTGTTTAAGAAGCACAGTGATCAGTAGGAGCAATTGCGAATGAGGAGGCATTTTGGTACTACAGTGTCCATAGCAATGGAGAGTATGTGGCCATAATATACGACTTGTTCCTTAAGACTCCTGTTGGATAATGGTTTGTCTTCAGGTATTCTGAAATTTTTATGGTTTTACGAGCCACCCCTGGTATCTCAGAATGGCTGAAATCTGGTCTGGTAGAGAGAGAGTTGGGGCTAGCAAACTCTACACTCATCACTTGCATGTGGGCTAGTTGGTTCAACTGCTGCTGGATGGAAAAATCTGTAGATGGAAAGTCCTTTACATGGGGTATAAATAGCTTTGCTGTTGGAAGACCCCAATTGAAGTAATTTGTTTTTTACTATCCCCTAATCAGGGCTATCTTGAAAGCTGTACACATGCTGTGCAGGTTTGGTTTCATTTGCATTTATGCAAATGACATCTAAGTAGATGCTCTTGAATTGTGACAAGGCAAAAGATGATCTATTCATTTCACACTCTCCTGTTTTCTTTCAGTATGCTATGCTGTCAGTTACTGGCAGGAGTAGTAGACACATCATCCAAAGAAGCAATGACACATTGGTTTAAATAATTACAAGAAGAAATCAAATCAGAGCTATGGTGCCTGGATAGTCACATTTTCTCCTGGGATAATCAGTATTTGTAATGAACAAATACAGCATCGTCTTTACCAGAAATAATCCTAAATAGTTGATGCTCAGGAGATTTTAATGGGGAGAATTCATCAGTGAATAATACACTCAGCATATAGAGTCTGTTCTTGTTTCTTGGATGATGAAGACAGTTTAGATGAGCTCAGACCCACTATTGGTCTTTGCTGTGCAAATGTCTGAGCAATGCAGCAGATGATGAGCCTAATATGTGTGGTAACTAAAGAAATAAGAATGATTAATAGAAAATAATTCAGTAGATTGAGGCAAAACTTAACCTACTGGGGAGGGAAGAGGAAAGAGGATATATTCTGGCATGCACATAAAGTTCTTGGGATGAAGAATGATCATGTCACAGTTATACCGCACAAAGGAAATCAACATTAAAACAAGGAAAACCGAGGAAGCTGATCCAGATTATTTTTGAGGAAACTGGAAAATAAATTAAGTGCTTTTACGTAGATGCAAAGAGAGCGAGAAGCACAATGGTGGAATTGAACACATGCATGACAAATGAAAATTATGACATAATCACTATTACAGAGGCCTAGCTTATCCCAAAGGAAGAGACTGGGTAATAAGTTACAGGATGTTCCAAAAGAAAATGTTCTACAGAGAAAAGCAGAGGAGTGGAGGGGGTGCTTCTTTAGACAGAGGGGGGAAAAAATTAAAATCTAAAAGATTAATTTAGGCGAATAACTAGAATGGAGAAGGAAATGACGACTAATAAAGGCTTATTATTGCCAAATTGGCACAGAAGACAAAAATGATCTGGGGCCAGGTCCTCAGCTGGTGTCAACTGATGTAGCTGTATTGACCTCAATGAAGCCATGTTGATCTATACCAGCTAAGGATCTGGCTTTACCTAATGTGTGATAAATGAATGAGCTGTCAAGATAAAAAGAGAGGATTAGGGATTATGTCTGTATCCCTAAATTAGAAACCATTGAGAAACTGAAATGAGGAATGTAATACATGATTCCTGCTAGGGGTGGGTGTACCTGATCTCAGACTCACTCAGGCTTTGTAGACTTAAAAGCTAGATTCAAACTAAATGGTATTGGATTTGCATTTCTCTTATGGGAGGTTGTGAAAAGAGGAGCGAGGACAGGGCAAAGAGAAAAATCCAGTGAAAATGGGGTAATAACTGGAGAAGAAAAAGTGGGACATTAAAAGATATGTTGGACAGAACTGTAGAAAATGCACTTCAGGGAACAATTTTGCACTAAAAGATCTAATAAGTCATTCCATCCCTAATGTCTTTTAGGCTTTGATCCAGTGTTCTGGTTTGGAGCCATCTCTAAATACATGGTTCGCTATAGTAGTTTTCTGAACAACCACAAAAAATGTGTGAAATTTATAAATCTCCACAAGCTGCACACATCCCTGATTACTATTACCTACCCATATACCCAACCACTGCCAAAATATCTGTAAAGTGATTTTAGTGTTGAGCATTTTTCAGGCAGTTCTTGCAACTCCATAGCGATAAAGACTAAATGTGATACTGTGTCCTGTGACATCATTTTGGTTAGAAAAACACACAATGATCATATCTGTGTAATTCTGTGTAATTTGAATATATGAAATATACACAGTGCTTCATTTTCCTCATGTTGAAATCTCACATTTGGAAATATAATGAATTTCAGATGCTGGTTAAAGTTACACATTTGTCCTACTGTTCAGGTCAATTCCTGCTATCATGATAGGTTTCACTGACACCCTCATATCTGTACAAATTGTTTATCTGATATGTAATCCATTTTGGATCCAAATAAATATCATCTTGAAATGTTTCAGCTGTTTTTTTCTCTCAACAAGGATAGTAAAATGTAATAGAAACACTGTATAGATATAGTAAATCTTCTGAATTCAACTGACTAATTGCACTGATTTGGGGGTTCACATATGGTAACCTGTATTTCAGCAGTCTGTAGAAAACGATCAAATCATCTGACATGTGACACTTTGAATTATGAAAGTGGGAAGCCATGTGACCAATTTCTTTTATATCTTAGGCAAGTTCAACAAATTTGTACTAAGCAAAAAGGTTGTTTCTCTAGTCCCAAATTCTTATGTGTCCCCAAACATGAGGCCACATTATGCTACCCTTACTTATACTGAGAAGCACCTTAATCCATGAGGTATTGCCATGGTGTCAATGAGATCATTTGAAGAAGAAGGTACTACTCAGCCTGAGTAAGGGAATCAGAATCTAGGCCAGAATGAGTGCATATTAATTGAAGAGAACTGGTGGGACCAAACTGAAATACAGCTTCTTATATTACTTATTTTAGGTAAATCATAGATAGGTCAAAACAAGGGGTAAAAATTTCTAGAGCTTTTAAGTGACTTAGGAGTCTAAGTCCCATTTTCAGTAGTAACTTAGGCACCTGGGAGCCATCAATACAAGATGCCCAACTGCTTTAAAATTTACTTATACCTTTTCCAAGGTGAAGTACACAACAGGGACTTTTGTTTCCTATATCCTTCGAGGTGTGGAGATACACAATTATAAATTCTGATTGCTGGAAAACTAGGAAATGTACAGTTAAGCGATGCCTCTGAGAACTCACAAAGTCAAAGTCGTGTTCTCTGACCTTGTGATCTCCTTGTGGGTTAGAACAAGCAGTAAAGACCCTGGAATGATGACACTGGCATGAGCTCAGGAACAAGAGAACACATTTGTGCCTAGAAAATAGTACAAAGGCAGTTGTTGCTGTTGACTTCATCTCCCTCAGCCAGGAACCACAACACTCTCTCACTTGACCTTCCTCTCAATGTTGCTTCCTGGGTCAGAGGTTGTTCCCCTCTGGGGCTGTCTGTGGATGTGCCACACAAGCATATCCAGCCAGTAATTCTCCCCCTTTTAAAAAAGACGCATTCTCACATCTAACATATCAAACAAATTGATCAACAGCCCAGGTATCCAACCACAATGTTCATGTCAAACAGGCATCTCAGTATTTTGACTACTAACCTTTGAAAGAACATGACACTTGGTATAACCAGGGGTACTCTGGAGTGGGACCTATCAATATCCTGGCAACTCAAATCACTGCACGCTGGGCACCATCACTCCACAGATGTTCTCCATCCTGACCAGTACAGCTTTGCTGATTGCTGACTGTGAGTTTCTCTAGCCTAAGAGGTCTCCCATCTGGTCATATGTAGTACATGCAATATCTGGAGCCCTAACACAAGGGCCCTGGTGGTTTTCCCCGGTCTATTGTTTGAGACTTGACTATTTGACCAGATACCTAAAAGGCCCCCTTTGATTTGCTTTAAGACAAGAACTCTGTCTTGCTCAGATTTCATCACCATATCCTACCATACTACTTCATCCCTCTCAGATATCATATAGGCAAGGTGGCAGCAGGCAGTGGCCTCTACTGCTGCATCTATCTTGATCCTTTCTGCAATGCAAGATGTGGCATTTGTGTTTCCATAAAACGTCTTGTGAAAATCTTATTGGGAGTGTATGGACACCTGTCTAGGCCATTTTGATACATTGATCATAACTCGGTTTCTCATTTCTTTCCTTTATAATCACCTCTTCTCCAGAACAAGGAGAAAACTCCCCTAATTTACCGCACTACTTTAGAATCTAAGGTTCTGTTGCTAAATTAGCTACCTGAAAACATATAGCTCCTTTTTTTGTTTTTCCAAGGAGTGTGCCACCAGCAAATCATACCTGCCCAGTGTCCCACCTGATAATGCTTTCTAGTCTGCCATTATTTACTATGGCTGTTACCTGGACTGGAAATACCCTTTCCACCCGTGAGGGGATTATTACACTCACCACAACTGTAAGCAGAGTCAGGATAAGCTCTACCCTGACATCTGGTGGAAAGAATTTCAGAGAGTGTATTTGCATAGGCACGCCTACCCCATCCCAGGCTGCCGAGCTGTGGGACTGCTTTGTGACAAATGACTCAACCTCAGTTGGGTGGTACTTGCTAGACAAGGGATATGGGTTCCAAAACCCAGTGAATTGAGAGAGGCTGGGGACAGGTATCTGTGTCTGGTGGTGCAGTCTCCTTGTGGAGCCAGAAGCACCAGTTCCACCCCCTCCTCTCTCCACTGTGGAATGTCAGAGTTGATTTTTTATTCCCTTAAGAATCCAGATACAGGTTACTGAGCTGAACTCACTTTTGGCTAATGGTGCACTAGCACTGGGGCTCCCCTACTATGAGCTGAAATCACTAAAGAGCTGAAATTACTGAGCTGAGAGAACTGAGTACTGTGCTAACTAGTGGGGGAGCCTGAAGCTATACTGTGGAACAGAGCAGCTGGCAGAGTGGAGCAGTTTGTGGGGACGGCTGGAGCGGATCACGGGACAGCTGGTGGAGCAGAGCGGCTGGCAGAGCGGAGTAGCTGTGGGACGGGTGGAGCGGCCCACAGAGCGAGTGGAGCTGAGCAGTTTGCAGGGACAACTGGAGCAGCTCATGGGACAGCTGCTGGAGCAGAGCAGCTGGTGGAGCGGAGCAGTTTGTGAGGACAGCTGGAGGAGCAGAGTGGAGTGGCTGGTAAAGCGGAGCAGTTCGTGGAGAAGATGGGAGCAGCACCCACGGAGAGGCAGGGCAGTTGGCCCCGGACCACATAAGGTGCCCCTTTCTACCCAGGCTGGGGGGAGGGACCTCTGCAGATAGACTCTTGAACTTTGGGGCTGCACTGACCCAGGACAGAGACTTTTGGATTGTGAGACTTTTGGGACTGTGGGTGATTTGGGGGTTGCTGGACTCGCGAGCCCAGGAAAGAGGACACAGCCCAATTTCCTGGGGTGGGTCTTTGCTCACAGTTTGGTCTATGAACTCTAGTTGAGGTGTTTTCCCAATTTAGTGTTTGTTGTTTATCTCATGTATTAAACCTTTTCTGCTACACCGAGACTCTGTGCTTGCGAGAGGGGAAGCATTGCCTCTTTGAGGCCCCTACAGGTGTGTGTAAGATTTTCCCAGGTCACTGGGTGGGGGCTCGAGCTGGTTTGGCATTGGGTTATTGAAACGGAACCCCTGGATACTGAACCCGGCCCTTATTGCTGCCAACTCAGAGGGGCAGAAGGGTTACACAACATTTACCCTATATAAACCAATTGCATCATTCTGGCAAACTACAGGAATGTTAATTATATTCCATGTTTTATCCCCCACATTAAGGTTAACTTAATAGCTCATTAGAAAATCAGACCCAAGCAATGTCCCTTGATCAGAGTCTCATGCTGCAATAAAATCCCATCCAGTTTAAAGTTGTCAGTTTCAATAGTGGTTTGCCAATTACCCATTACATTTCATCTTTGGTCATTTTCCCCTCTGGTCACCCTAGAGTAGGGAGTTGATTTCTACGGTCTCTCCCTATAGGCTTATTTCCATTGCTTTTCAGGTAACAGA
Source organism: Gopherus evgoodei (assembly GCF_007399415.2). NCBI lineage: Eukaryota > Metazoa > Chordata > Testudines > Testudinidae > Gopherus > Gopherus evgoodei. The sequence goes on along the minus strand of NC_044324.1, from coordinate 68,531,170 downwards.
GAAACTCATGCTCCAGAATCAACTAGGATCTCAGATGAGACTCCCCCTGGATTTCAGACAGACAGATACTATTCCCTAACGAGGTAGTCAGATACTGCAGTGGTTTGGAATTTGCTGATGGACAGATTGTGTCACTATTCCCTGCATCAGTCTGTCCAACTTCAGTTTTAATCAGTGGGCAATACCATTTAAAATGTCCAGACTTTCCACATTTCCAGCAAACCCAATCCTCTATGGCATTCAGATATTCACTCAGGTGCCCCAGCGAACCCTGTGGCCTTGCTCCTCTTGGCCAAACATCTCCCTTTTTCCACCTCAGTACCTTTTGTTGCCTTTCCATTTGATGCTGCCTGACTTTCCAGATCAGCATTTCCTGCAGACTTTTAACTGTATTGTTTCATCTTCACTACTGTGTCCTTGAACTCCATGGCCCCAAACTCTTGGTGCTGCTCTCTCACTTTCACACCAGTCTTCATGTGAGGGAGGCTCAAACTGCTGTTACAGGACTCTTAGAGGACTTTAAATTGTAACCCATTTGTACTCAAGGGGTCAGGCATGTGCAAACCTGTGTCCAGTTTTAGGCCTCACACTACAAGAAGGAGGTGGAAAAATTGGAAAAAGTCCAGAAAAGGGCAACAAAAATGATTAGGGGACTGGAGCACATGACTTATGAGGAGAGGCTGAGGGAACTGGGATTGTTTAGTCTGCAGAAGTGAAGAATGAGGGGGGATTTGATAGCTGCTTTCAACTACCTGAAAGGGGGTTCCAAAGAGGATGGATCTAGACTGTTCTCAGTGGTACCCGATGACAGAACAAGGAGTAATGGTCTCAAGGTGCAGTGCGGAAGGTTTAGGTTGGATATTAGGAAAAACTTTTTCACTCAGAGAGTGTTGAAGCACTGGAATGGGTTACCTAGGGAGGTGGTTGAATATCCTTCCTTAGAGGTTTTTAAGGTCAGGCTTGACAAAGCACTGGTTGGGATGATTTAGTTGGGAATTGGTCCTGCTTTGAGCAGGGGATTGGACTAGATGACCTCCTGAGGTCCCTTCCAACCCTGATATTCTATGATTCTATAAACCTGCTGTGCCCCACCTTTCAACAGTAGCACCTTCTCCTTTTCAGACCATTGAGTCACCCTTACACCCCACTCAGGTGCTCTAAGCATCCACAACCCCTGTGAATGGTTCAGGCACAGTAAATGGGTGTTTTGATTTGAGGCATCCCATTCCTGAGGCTACCTGCTGTGCACCACCCTGATGTCATCTTCCAGTTTCCTTCCCCTTCTCTGTGCTGAGCCTACCTGCTGTCACCAGTGTTCTGTAACCTTGTGGTCTCCTGGTGGGTTAGCACGAGCAGGCAGAGTCCCTGGAATGATGACACTAGCACGAGCTCAGGAACGACATAACACATATTTGCTACTAGTAAATGGTAAGAGGCAGCTGCTGCTGTTGACTTCAGCTCTCCCAGGCAGGAAACAAACCCTCACTTGACCTAATTCTCAGGGTTACTTCCTGAGTCAGAGGTCCTTCCCCTCTGGGGCTGTCTGTGGGTGTGCCACACACAGAGCCCCAGCTAGCACAGTAATTCTGTTATGTACTGTGATGGGGCAAGGCCAGATGGCTACAGTAAAGTACTGAGAAACAAGTATGTTAGCCCCAGGCTAAACAAATCCCTAGGACCCTGGTAACCAACTGACAGTTGCTCCAGGTTAATCAAGGCACCTGGGGCCAATTAAGAGCTTTCTAGAAGGCAATAGAGATAGCTACTTTAATTAGAACACCTGCAGCCAATCAAGGCAGGCTAATCAGGTCACCTGGGTTTAAAAAGGAGCTCACTCCAGTCAGGCAGGGAGAAGCCAGAGGAGAAGGAGCGTGTGTGAGGAGCTGGGAGCAAGAAGGCAAGGAGCTGAGAGTGAGAGAGTGTACTGCTGGAGGATTGAGGAGGACAAGTGTTATCAGACACCAGGAGGAAGGTCCTGTGGTGAGGATAAAGAAGGTGTTTGGAGGAGGCCATGGGGAAGTAGCCCAGGGAGTTGTAGCTGTCATGCAGCTGGTACAGGAGGCACTATAGACAGCTGCGATCCACAGGGCCCTGGGCTGGAACCCAGAGTAGAGGGTGGGCCCGGGTTCCCCCCAAACCTCCCAACTCCTGATCAGACACAGGAGGAGCTGACCCAGACTGTGGGTTCCACAAGAGGGGAAGATCACTGAGGTGAACAAATCCGCCAATAAGCGCAGGACCCACTAAGGTAGAGGAGGAACTTTGCCACAGTACTCTACCACTTCATAACAACACTTCGCAAGAGGATCCTTATTCACATATAGCTCCTCCCCCAAGGTGTGGCTCATACCTCCTCTCTTTTCTCTCCCTGGTGCTTGCTTTCAGGGCCGGCTCCAGGCCCCAGCGTGCCAAACGCGTGCTTGGGGAGGCATGCCACGGGGGGCGCTTTGCCAGTTTCCGGGAGGGCGGCAGGCAGCTCTGGTGGACCTCCCGCAGGTGTGCCTGTGGAAGGTCCGCTGGTCCCACGGCTCCGGTGGTGCATCCACAGGAACGCTTCCAGGAGGTCCACCGGAGCCGCAGGACTGGTGAGCGGCAGAGCACCCCCCGTGGCGTGCAGCAGTGCTTGGGGTGGCGAAATGGCTAGAGCCGGCCCTGCTTGCTGTCACCAATAATTGGAGAAACTTTTCTCCTTTCCTCACTTGGGGCTGGGTCCTGGGTTCTTTGTTGGTGCCTGATGCTTCCAAAATGACTCCTTGCTGTGTCATATACACAGGAGTGCTGTTGATTGACAAAATGAATAATATTACTAGCTGGCAAGGAGTGTAAAACCCAATATATAAAGGCAAATAAAATAAACTCCTGCAAAGAAATTATGTACTCAGAACAACATAACAGAGGAGGACTTTATTGGGAAAGTAGGATTGGGGAAGGAAAGTGTTAAGGGTAACTAATACCTTCATAAATAAGTCAAATCCTCACCTCCTAACACTTTACAAACTCCTTCAACCCCTACTTCCCTCCCTGGCAACTTCCTGGGGTATTGGCTGCAGCTGCATGTCCTGAGCCAGTGTTGTAGAGCTATGGCATACACCAGCTTAAACAAAATCACTTATTTTTTCTTCACCCTAGGTGAGGCAGGGTCTCTATTATCTCTGCTCAGTATCACTTAAATACTTATTCTTTATTAATAAACTTATTAATCTCAGTGTTGTCATACTAAAGTAAGGAGTGAATCTTCAGTTGAGCTAACAAGCTAGTGTGTATTCTGTCTCTTTGGAGACAGCGGATTTGGTCATTTCTGTGAATGTTCACTGATAGGAGCTGGATATTGCAAAGAGATGGTCTTCCAGGAAGTGCAGGAACTGTAGTTCACTGAATGTTACCTGAAAGACAAGGTTTAGACTGGCAGAGTCTTGAAGAGTTTGCTGATGAGGCAGACCGACTGGTATGGAAAGGAGCTGGAACACAGCTTAAGCTCCAGCAAAGTTCTCTCTTGCTGAAGGAGAGAGGTACCACAGTGACTTACAGCCCTGGGCATCTCAAGAAAGCATCACACAGGATCTTCTCTTGACTCCACTGGGGTCACTAATGCTCCTGGTGTGGTATACTCTTGGAGTCTTGGTTGGCTGTCAGAAGCCAGTGCTGGGCAGAATCACACTTTCACTCTCTGGAAGCTGGGTCACTGCAGTGCTAAAGATGCCTGATCAATGCATGCAGCTAGAGTCTCAGCAATGTGAAAACTCCCTTAGGGGGAGTGTCATAAACAGATGGTTAAGGGTTAATGTCTCTTTTACCTGTAAAGGGTTAAGAAGCTCAGTAAACCTGGCTGACACCTGACCAGAGGACCAAGGGGGGACAAGATACTTTCAAATCTTGGTGGAGGGAAGTCTTTGTTTGTGCTGTTTGTTTTGTTCGTTCTTCGCTCTTGGGGCTAAGAGGGACCAGACGTGCACCCCAGGTTTCTCCAATCTTTCTGAATCAGTGTCTCATGTTTCAAAATAGTAAGTACTAGCTAGAAAAGGCAGATTAGTCTTATGTTTGTTTTCTTAACTTGCAAATGTGTATTTTGCTGGAAGGAGTTTTACTTCTGTTTGCTGTAACTTTAAATCTCAGGCTAGGGGGGAGGGAGTCCCTCTAGGCTATATAAAGCTGAATACCCTGTAAACATTTTCCATCTTGATTTTGCAGAGATAATTTTTACTTTTTCTTTCGTTAATTAAAGCTTTCTTTTTTAAGAACCTGATTGATTTTTTTCCTTGTTTAAGACCCAAGGGGATTGGGTCTGAACTCACCAGGGATTGGTGGGGGGAAAAGGGGGGGAGGTTAATTCCTCTCTGTTTTAAGCTCCAAGGAGTTTGGATCAGTGAAGCCTCTCAGGGTAGCCCAGGGAGAGGAAAGTCTGGGAGGGGGGAAGGAGGGGGGGATGGTTTATTTCTCCTGGTTTTAAGACCCAAAAGGTTTGGGTCTTGGGTTCCCCAGGGAAGGTTTTGGGGGAACAAGAAGTGTGCCAAACACTATATTTTGGCTGGTGGCGGCGCTATCAGATCTAAGCTAGGAATTAAGCTTAGAAGTGTCCATGCAGTGTCCACTTTTGGATGCTAAAGTTCAAACTGGGGGGAAAATACCTTGACAGGGAGAATAGGAGTTTTGCTGGGACTGTTCTCTCTCTGTGTGTTTCCAAACCAAAACTGAAACTAAAATTTTTCTTTGTGTAAAGTCAGGCAGTCCTCTCACTGGCGACAGAGCAGCCCTGCTTTCTCATTGGCCTGGTAGACTGCTCGGACAGATCACCCCAGGCAGAATCTTTTCTATTGGCCCCAGCAGGGTTTTCTGGTTCTTTCTGTCCCCAACTCTGACTCCAAGCATGCTGGGAAATGGTATCAGAGGGCTCTTGGAAACGATTTTCCTTGTAGTCCTTTTGGTAAGTCTCCCTAAAGGCCCAGTTCCAGGGACTGGCAAACTCCAAGAGAGGTTTGCATCTCTATAATCCAACAATCCTTCATTATGAGACATTGATTGCAAAGGGCTTGCCAAGTAGTTGCTATGACTTCTTCATGGTCACGCTGCACACATTGAGCTCCCTCTCCTTCTTGTGTCTACCATCAAAATCACAATCCAAGAGGAATAGCTAATATGGAATGGGATTTTTTAACAAATGCTTTCCTATAGTAACTACAGGAAATGTTATCAAATTACAAAGGGGAGAGCGAGTAATAGAGAGAAATAGATGGTCAGGAACTTTGCCTGTCTACAATATTGAAAAATATAGACAAACCATGGATCATGCATTGGGTATTTAGCTGGGACTGTTCCATATTGGCCTTTTCTTGGACACCAGGCAGAGATCACCACATTGGAGGAGTAAGGTATTCTGGCAACAAAAGGAAACAAAATTATGGTCATCTGGGTGTGCTCTATAAGAAGCATTACCTTAACTTGGAATTTCTTGGCTAGATGTCTCACCACCCACAACACTCTACCATAAGGAAAATGACCAGTCTTTCATAAATTGTTAGTATTCTGAATGAACCAAAATTTTTGTTTTCGACAATATGTTCTGTGAGACATACCTTTTTCTAGCCATTTTTCCTTTTTGGATATCTGGTAATTAAACTTTGTGGCCTGGAAATAGCTATAAATGTATCTTCCAGAATAACTTCTAATGCCTTCTCCAAAAGTTTTGTCTGGCAAGCTGTTAAAATTTCCAACCTTGAAATATGCACAATCATAGTAAATTGTCTGTAGAGATAGATTCTCACAAGAAGTTGCAGTGAGTCCTATCTTTGCAGTCACTGAAACATAAAGGAAGTATGCACTCTCTTTATAGGATTTAATTACATTATAGTTTATTAAAAGAATCTCTGAAGGAATAGCTGATCCAACTCTGAAATAACTTTAGACTGTGGAATGTTTTCCGTATGACAGGAATAAGTTACTTCACTGAAAAGAGAGATGGTACAGGAGCTGAATGGGGAAAACCCACACACAAGGAACGGCCACATCTCAGGCTTGTTAAGGTGGAAAATATCTATCAAAATGTCAGACTAAAAGCCCTACTGAAAGCAGATTAGCAAGCCATCTAAAACACAATATTGGCTCTTTACTGGACGCAAACAATGTTGGATGTAATTGCAGTCTCCTCTTTGTAAGTTTCCATTCTACAAGCTGATGCATATGACTGAGTTAGCAGCAAGAATATGTGTTTGAAGCTCTTCAAGAGGGAAAGCATTCACAAAATCTATTCCCAACTTGAACATATGTCTTCGTTCAGCTGTTTGCTTCATAGCAGTAAGTAGCTTTCCACATATCAAAACAAGAAAAAAAAATAACAATAATAAAGTATCTGGATATTTCCTTCTTTCTGCTGCTTTTTCATGGGATCTAGTAATTTACATTACTTTATTTAGTCCACAAAGACCCCATTGATCTCACAGAGGAATGATTTGTTTTGTTTCAGCCAAAACTAAAAGCAACTGTGACTCTCATGATGTAAATCTGTGCGGTTTTCTGGAAAAAAAAAAGTTTCCTGTTGGAAGGAAGATGTCCCCTATTCTTGATTATTATTTTGTAAAAGAAACCATCTAACCAGATGCAAAAAGAAACCTTTAATTGATTTCATTCAGTTCAGAGTGCATGAGCCACCAGATTCTGCAAGAAAGACTGGAACTGAACTTTAGTGAGAATTTCAACATAGTCAGAGTAAGTTATGACAACTGCTGCTGCCTCTTTGTTCATTTCCTGATGACTTTCACATAAACATGCTGCACAAAGACTAATTATTGTTGGAATCTACTTATGGCCATATGTTTTTATAGTTCCTATTCCTGGACATAACCAGAATCTGGAAACAAGATTCTCTTGTTAAAATGATTTGTTTTTCCTTTCTCAAATTATCTACGAGCATGTTAAACAAGTACTAAACAATAAGCAAAGATATCAGGAATAGAACACTAAGTGGGGCTAAGTTCCTAAAGTGTTTTGGAAAATATTACAACTTTTTAAACAAAGTTCAATTTTTTTTTAACTGAGTACAATAAATAAACTGATTTTTATCTAAGATTTTATATTCTGTGTTATGAAAAAATAAATAAAAATAGAACAAAAAGCAAATAAACTGGATGGATGAAGGAGTAGTAAATGGGTACAGACCCTTTCAATTCTAGGTTTTTGGTTCAGTTCCAGTTTAAATTAGTAGTGACCAGAAATCTTCACCATCTTCTGGTAGTTTGGCGATTTAATTAAAATTAATTTATAATCTCAGTCTAGCTCCTAGCAGACAAGTGTTCGCATCCCAAGCCACTCCTTTCATCTCCACCACAGTTGCTTAATGGTCTTAGAAGAGAGGTCAAGGATTGACTGGCCATGGATAATGAACTAACTACTCACCCTTATTATTAATGAGCCTCATGGGAGTTTTGCCTAAATAAAGATGACAGCCCTGATTCACTATTACTTAATATTAATAGAATGCTGTAAATGTGAATGGTGTTTCATACCACTCAGGAGTCTGTGGCTCAAAGAACTTAAAAGTTTTAATATAGATCAGGTCCCTCCAGATCAGGGTGAAGCATTGGAAGTGAAAGTTGGAGGATCTAATACCAGTCCTGCCTGTGTTGAGACTTTTTGTAGATACTAAACTTTGGTTTTCAGAACTATCAGTTTATCAGTTTTTCTAAACACTAAATTCACTAGCAAAAATCAAGGTCAAATGTTTTCCTCAACACACACTGGTCTGCAGGATTGATCCTGAACCACTGAAGCAAATGAGAGTTGTTACATTGGCTTCCAGGAGAGTTGGGAGTGGGGCCAGATTTAGAAGCAGGTGACCCAAAGAACTGCCTGTGGTGTTAGGGTTGGGAGGCACCAGGCTCGGGTGCTGTTTTTGATGTTAGTGACAAAAGGGAAAATAGAATGTTTACAGTAAAATGTTCCAAGTATTCTGTATGTGGATTTCTTTCCCATCAACCTCTAGAATGTTCTGGATCTTTGTAGAATTTCATGTTACTTTCCAGATTTTATGAGAATACATTTTCCTTGAACCTCCTAGAATGTTGCCTGACATGCCCTCACAGGTATATAAGGGGTAGGGTTTTCACCAGTCATCAGAGATATAAGAATGACTGAAGTGAAGAGTGAGCCCAGCTGCAATATTGTGAACCTTGTTTTATTGTGTAATTGCAAAAGTGTATTTGTGTTTTAAGACTTGAAGAGTGTAAGTAGCAACTAATAAAGGACATATTTAATAAGACAACATAGATATCTACTGAACCCCTATCTATGCAACAATATAGCAGAAAATACTGTTACTACGTTGCTATGCTTAACATGTAATGTTGATAACTTTTTAAGATTGCGGAGTACAGAGTTTGATACTGATACTGTCTGTTTTAATAATAAATAAAAGATGCTCCCTAAGAAGCCTTCAGGACCACAGGAAGCAAAAAGCTCAATTCCAACCTAATTTGCAGCAAGGGGCAAATTTGATGGGAAAATATATGAAACAGAACAACATAGACTAGGCTTTAGGCAGTAGTGATTGTCCCAGTGCAGATGACATTGAGGAGCAGAACATAAATGATGGAAGTTCTACTACTAAGGAATTAGTAGATTTACCTGAAGACAAGGAATGGAAATGTGAGGAAAGTGATGGAGAATTGTCCAAATTTCCTGGCAGCATAAAGAAGAGTGATGATAAAGAAGAATGTGGCTCACAGATAAAAGATGCCATTTACAGTAAGATTTGTTGATGACAAGGATGGTTGTATCCAAGTAAAGAAGCCATTTATCTGTTTCCAGCCTGTGGATGACTCTTCTGGAAAGGCCTAACAGAACTGTTTATGATTGTTTTGAATGAGAATAAAATAAAGCTTCAGGATTGGTACGGCCAAGGCTATGACAATGGCACAAACATAAAGGGAAGAAACATTAGCATTCTGGCAAGGATCCTTGCATTGAATTCAAGAGCTTTCTTCATGCCTTATGGCTGTTATTCCCTCAACCTGGTTGTGTCAGGTGCAGCGTCATCTTCTTCAGATTCAGCATATCTCTTTGAAGTGCTTTTTAAGCCCTGTTTTAAGCATCAACTATCAGATGGAAGAGCCTCACAGACAATGTTACAGATCTGACCGTGAAACTGCTAAGTGACACTCATGGAGAGAGCTGCATTAATAGTGTAAGGCCACTGAGGTACCAAGTGACTGAGGTTTATGATGCCCTCATGGAATTGGTGCAGAGTAAAGCTGAGGCTGGAATCTGACACGAGGCACAAAGCCTGATGAACCAGATCACTGACTTCAAATTTCTGGTCTCAGTTGTGGTTTGGCACAATATCCTGTTCTAAGTAAACGTTGTAAGCAAGGCATTACAAACTCAGTTGATGGGACATTGCGACTGCTACTTACTTTGATGAGAAGCTGCTTGATTTTGTTATAGCCTACAGAGACAACAGGTTTGAAGATGCCAACACTGCTGCCAAAGAAATGGTGGGAAAATGTAGGAGTTGAGCCTGTCTTCAAGGAAACTCATATCCATCAGAAGAAGAGACAATTTGGTTACAAGGACAGAGATGAGGTGATGGGAAGCTTGGAAGAAAAATTCAAGAGGGAGATTTTTGCTCACTCGTTGACACTGAGTGTCCATTGAAGAAAGGTTTGGACAAGTGAAGCACCACCAAAATACCTGGGAGGGTTTTGTATGACCTTGATAAGCTGCTGGCAGACAGGAAAATACTCTTGAACAATTGTACAGACCTTCATCCGATGCTGACAAATGGAGAATATTCAGATGTCAATTATAAAGACCACTAAGTTGAATTGGACAACATTCATCATATTTGCAACATGGGAAGCACTCCAAGTTTTCCAATTCATTCACGATGAAGACTAGAAGGACACTTTTCCTAATGTGTGGATAGCTTTGAGGAGTCTGCTGACGCTTCTGATCACGGTTATGAGTGGTGACTGCAGCTTTTCGAAGCTCAGGGTCATTAAAACCTATATTAGATCGTTGATGGCCGATGAGGAGACTGACATCGCTTGCTATTTTATCTCTTAAAAATGCCATTGGCCAGTCTCTGGATCACTCTGATGTTGTGCTTCAGGTTGCGAAGGCAAAGGGAGAAAAGTGACCTTTTGAACTAAAGAACTAGGGTTAACATTTTAAGCTTGTCACCTACTGTAACACTCTTTAACATTGGTTGGTGCACAGTTCAATTTCTTGATGTTAGTACATTTCAGTTATTCTTAAAATTAACAAGTCTCTATAAAGCTTAGAGGAATGATTTTTTTATTTGCTTATATATGGCATGAATAAATACAGATGTACTGATACTAGAATGCACAATTATTGTCTTATATGACAGGGATAAATACGTGCATGCAAATTGTGCATCAAAGTCATGAAATGGGCTACAAATGCAATAAAAATAAAGTATTCAAAAGTTTAACAAATGGGAGAAGGGGGCACTGTAGGCACTCCTTGTCTGGGGTGCCATTTGGTCTAGGGACGGCCTTGATTGGAAGTGGTCTCTAAACTCAGTCTCTCAACCATTAACGATGACAACATTCATACTAAGCATGAACTTTTGCTGGTGTAAATGAGAACAGAATTTAGCCCATAATCTTAATCTCAGAGCATCTCTCAATCCATCAATGGTCCAAATCCATCCACTGACCCTTTTGAGTTTTACTCATTCCTGCTGAAAATCACTGTCAGAGTATGTCTAGCTGACAAGTAAATGGACATTCCTGAGATTCAGGACAACCAACATGAGGGGAAACTGAAGGCAGCAAACCAGTCAGTGATCATGATAAAGAAATAAGATATTATTGAAACCATTAAAAGGCAACCATGACATGGTTCATAACCTAGAACATTAAAATAACACATTATTATTGGATTGGTTATTGACATGTTAATTGTTGATATGTCAATATTTGGTTTTTAAATGTAACTTTAATATTTAAGTTCTGAGCTGTAGAAAAGCAGAAAATATAAATTTGAAAAAGAAACTTCCATATTATTCCACCAGGCTGATAAAACTGAGCAAACTTTTACTTACCATAAATCAAAGATTTGAGCAGCAAAAAGATTAGGAAAACAAATGTTGTTCCCATAGCATTTCGTTGAAAATATTGTATTTTCTTATGCAGCCAAAACATATGGCTCAGGTATGTAATGTAATAAGCCATGGTCTTAATATGTAGTTAAGGGTGTTAAAGTTAAAATAGGACAAATTTCATATTTTTCTATGATTTATGAACTGGGCATGGATGCTATATTTGGTATATTCTTTTCTTTTCATCAGAAGCTGCAGTAAACAACTAAACAACAAAAGCAACAAATCACCAAGTGAAAAAACAGTGATGATTTCTTATAGTGTTCTTGTTAAGTTTCACATAATGTCATAAATACAGTGAGAACTCATTGTTGCTCCCAGGATATGGGGACAAACAAAAGTGGTTGAAGTAGTATCTTTTATGGATTAACTTCGTTGGTGGAAGAGAAAAGTTTTGAGCTTCACAGAGATCTTCCTCAGGTCGGGGAACATAACCAGAGTGTTCAAGCTAAATACAGGTGGAGACAGGAGTTAGCAAGAAGGAGGGTTAACACATGTTGTAGAAGACCACTTAAAATGAAATGGACAATTAACACCTCTTCAGTCAGAGGCAAAGGGGGGTAATAGACAGTAAGGTGTATTACAAATTGTTCCAAACTTTGTCAATGAGTTTGTCAATATCTTTGAGATGGATTTCTGAGTGACAGCCATTGTCTTGGGATATGTGAGGTAGGCAGTGTGCCATCTGTGAAAGATGTCGGTGTATAGCGAGGTGACATCCATGGTGGCAACAATTGTGTTCTGGGGCAGGTTGTTAATGTTGTGGAGGTTGTCAATTGTGTCCTGGAGGGAAATGGTCCTTTGTCTGGTCAGTGGTTTGAGGATGGCTTCTATGAGTCCTGATATTCCTTCAGAAGGTGCATGGCCAGATATGATGGATCTACCCTAGATTCCCCTATTTGTGTATCTTGAGAAGCATGTAGAAAGTCCCTAGGGTAGATTCATGTAGGATGGGGTTGTAGACATTCTCTTTGAGTTGTTTGGGGAAGAATTTGATGATGTCCTTAAATTCCTTTGTGAATTGTGGTATGAGACACTACACTCTCAAAAGAACTTACACAGAAATATGATAAAAGAGAAAAATGCCCTGTTACCCTTGGGCAAACACTTTTCACAAAGCAATCACTCTATATGTCACTTCTCAGTCCTCATCCTTGAAGGAAACCTGCACATACCTTCAAAAGAAGAGTTTGGGAACTTAAATTCATAACTCTCCTGGACACTAAAAGCCATGGACTTAACAGAGACACTGGCTTTATGGATCATTACAACAATTTCTAAAACATCCTGCTTCTCGCTACCTTCCTGTGTCTTCTGACTTCAGAAGTGTTAACTGCCCTCTTTATTTTAAGTAGTATCCTACAACACATCTGAAACCCTTATGCTTAACAATCCGTCCCACCTTGGTATTTAGAATGAACACTCTGGTTATGTTCCCCAGACCTGAGGAAGAACTCTGTGAAGCTCAGAAGTGTGAAATTTATTCAGTAAAAGATGTTACTTCACCCACTTTATCTCTCTTTACTGTATTCCCCATAAGTACTTATAAAAAAAAAATCACCTGAGAAGTTTGTTAATTATTATACTTCGTGAAAAAAGCCCCAATACATTTTGGAATTATCGTCATTAAGTTCTCCCTGATATTTTGTTTCCTCTTCAGCCAGATGTAGAGGAATCAGAGCAGTTCTGCTATGGGAGAGAGCCGGGCTTCATTCAAGGAAGCAGTAATCACTATATGCTAGACATTTTGGTCTCCTTCGCTTGTCTGGGTTGAATTGCACCTGTTTCCGTTAGACACTAGGGAAGTCACAGTCACACCAGATATGTCCAATGAGACAGAGCTATGAGCTGAATGTCATCATCAACTGAACACACTTCTGCTCACTAGTAAGATGTATTTCATTCTGTCATTAGATGAAATTGTGACAGACCTTGGCACAAAAAGCGGAATGTGCTAATAAAGTTTGTGGATGACACGAAGCTGGGGGTATTGCTAACACGGAAAGGACCGGGATATCATACAGGAAGATCTGGATGACCTTGTAAACGAGTAATAGTTAATAGGATGAAATTTATAATGAAAAGTGCAAGGTCATGCATTAAGGATTAATAACAAGAATTTTAGTTATAAATTGGGGATGCATCAGTTGGAAGCAACAGAGCAGGAGAAGGACCTTGGGGTATTGGTAGATCACAGGATGACTATGAGTCACCAATGTGATATGGCCATTAAAAAAGCTAAATGCGGTTTTAGGATGCATCAGGTGAGGTATTTCCAGCAAAGATAAGGAGGTGTTAGTACCGTTATATAAGCACTGGTGAGACCCCACCTGGAATACTGTGTGCAGTTCTAGTCTCCCATGTTTAAGAAGGATGAATTCAAACTGGAACAGGTTCAGAGACGGGCTACTAGGATGATCCGAGGAATGGAAACCCTGTCATATGAAAGGAGACTCAAAGAGCTTGGCTTGTTTAGTCTAGCGAAAAGAAGGCTGAGAAGGATATGCTTGCTCTTTATAATATATCAGAGGGATAATATTAGGGAGGGAGAGGAATTATTTAAGCTTAGTACCAATGTAGATACAAGAAGAAATGGGTATAAACTGGACATTAGGAAGTTTAGACTTGAAATTAGACGAAGGTTTCTAACCACTGGAGGAGTGAAGTTTCTGGAACAGCCTTGCAAGGGGAGTAGTGGGGGCAAAAGACATATCTGTCTTTAAGATTAAGCTTGATAAGTTTATAGAAGGGATGGTATGATGGGATAGCCTAATTTTGGCAACTGATCTTTATCAGCAGATAAGTATGCCCAGTGGTCGGTGATGGGATGTTGGATGGGATGTGATCTGAGTTACTACAGAGAATTCTTTTCTGAGTGCTAGCTGGTGAGTCTTGTCCACATGCTCAGGGTTTAGCTGATTGCCATATTTGGGGTTGGGAAGGAATTTTTCTCCGGGGCAGATTGGCAGAGGCCCTGGAGGCTTTTCGCCTTTCTCTGCAGCGTGGGGCATGGGTCACTTGCTGGTGGATTCTCTGCAGCTTGAGGTCTTCAAACCACAATTTGAAGACTTCAATAACTCAGACATAGGTTAGGGGTTTGTTATAGAAGTGGATGGGTAGGGTGCTGTGGCCTGCTTTGTGCAGGGGGTTGGACTAGATGATCACATTGGTCCCTTCTGACCCTAGAATCTATGAGTCTATGAAAGCAACACTGATTCACATCATGGAACAGCTCTGGTGTTTGGAACTCTGCGGATTGTGCAACGGTCACAGTATAAGCTTGCAAAAGCTCTGTCTGTCTCAGTTTATTCTCAGAATGAGTGTCATGGATCAGGGCCTGCAGCAGAGTTAGTCTCCTGGCAGCCCAGCAAGCACAGCTGACCTGCATCAGGCTATCTGATTGACGATACCACCTGACTAGTCAGGAAGGACAGCTGGCTGGCTTTTAGCCCAGCAGCAAATCAGCAGCTTTCTGCCTGTTCATTGTGTTTATGTATGCAGCTACAATCCTCACTGTGCCTAATGCTTCTTGCCTTGTTCCTGTCCTGCTCCAGCCCTGCTCCTAGTTCTGTTCCTTCTTGTTGCTTTAGCTTGCTCCTGGTTCCAACTTTCTTTCCCTGACCCTGGTTCTTGACTCCAGCTGTGATACGTGGCATGGCTACTGGTTCCCGATCCCAGTTCTGATCCTTTAATTGGCTGTTAGTTCCTGGTCCCAGCTCTGAAACCTGGTGTGGCTACTCATTCCTGACTCTGGCATTGACCTTTGGATTAGATCTGCTTCCAGGATCCTGTGTCAACCACTAGGCCTGACTGCCCACAGCCCAGTCTCTAACAGAGAGTCTGCCACTGTCATCCAATTTCACCACTAACAGATCTCCTGAGGATGAAGACTGGGAAGAGGATATTAGGAATTACTGTTTCAATAGCTGAGGACATAATATCATCGCAAAGTTCTATCAGGCCCTCAGTAGAGTGATCAGGTGGCAAGGCAGCATTCTGGTCTCCTGTAGCACCCCTTGGAACTCACAAGATTCTATTAATCAGCCAGAGGAGATTATCAAAACAGGTCCTTTTTCCCCAGAGAAGAGCTGTGCCAACCTCAAACTGGAGGAATAAGTGGTTGGTTCCTATAAGGGCATAATCTTCACCTCTTCCTCATATCCTAGTCCAAAACAAGACCCATGGTTTGGTCAACAGTTTGATCTGAATTAGATGGTACTGGGGGTGGGAGGTGGGGACGGGGGTAGGACGGAACAAGTATGGTTGTCCTGGTAACCATAAGAGTTTTTTAAAGCCAATCCATACTAATTTTTATCTTCATGAACACTTTGATCACCAAGAACAATCAGTCTTAGTTCCTTCAGTGTCACCACGAGGAGCTGATTTTGATCTAAACATCACAAAAGATGCCTGTCCTAGGCTGTAGATATGTTACAATTCATAGCAATACAAACAACAACAAAACAAAGCATCAACAAATCCCACCCAACAAAAAACAATGAGTCAGGAAGACAACATAGAAAAATGTCCCCTTCTACCTATCACGTTCCCAAACAGAACCTCATACTTCAGCCCTCCCGAAAGGCATATTATGGAAGATGAGCTTTGCAGAATGCTCTGAAGATCAACAAATGCAGTCTCCTTTGAACCAAGGAGTGGGAGTTAATTCCAAATTAGAGAGGTCTTCACAGAGTATCCTCTGGCATTAGTTCCCATGATAAACCAAGGGAGCCTGATTTGAGCATGTCCATCACTTAAACTGCTGCGTTATCACCTGGAGATTGTTCAGGTAGCTAAGTTTCAAACCATTTATTTGTTAAATTTATAGAAATGCTAAAATGGTTATCTACTCAAATGCTCTAATGATTTAACTTAAAAATACATTCTAAGTGCAGCAATTTGAGATAGTGCAGCACAAATCCTCCTCCAAATAGATTTGAAGTGTAGCCCCATTCCCATTCTAATTTTGAGATATCAAAGGCAGGGATTTAGAAGAGTGAAGTACTCATCTGATAGAAAAGGTCACAGTCCCTGGACTGGATTCAGAAAGACATGAAACAGGGAAAGTTATTAATATACATCTATCTGATTGTCTAAAATCAGCTGGGAATATAGCCAGCCCCTCAAGTTGCAAACTTTAATAACAAATGATTGACATAATCTTTCAATCAGATGGGCCAAAATAATTTCAGCCAAATCCTTTAGTTGCTTCCTGCAACTCAACATAATCACCTCAGTTTTATCTGGACTGAATATTATCCATGCTCTTATCTCACAATGAAAGCCTCTCTCTCTCTCTCTCTCACACACACACACACACAAAGTATCCCAAGGTACTATCATCCAAAATTTAAAACAACACACATATTTATCAACGTATCTCCATTTCATTCTTGCCAGGATATTTCTTACCAGGCATTCAGAATACCTGTTTAAATGGTTTGTCCACATGTACAACAGATGAGGGAGACTGAAGGAAAAAAGATAAAAAATGTCAGAAAAATTATTTATTAATTACAGAGTGATGGGATATTAGGAATTACTGAGAGAATTAGCTATAACTGAGAATTTTCTGAAAGAAATTAAAGTAATCATCCTATAGATTTAAGAATTGAGATTTAAGCCTCCCCTGGGCCCCAGCCCAAAACATCTTAAATTGTATAGGTTTTGCACATACAAATTCTTTGGATAAAGTGAAAAGTTAGAAATCTTTTCGAGGTCAGTATTGGTCTTAAGTTTGCTGCAGTAGGAGTTCTAATTTTAAGCCTGATCTTTTAGCTCTTAACACTGACAAACACTAGCCTCTTTAATTGTGGAAGTGCTGTATTCATGAAGAAAATGTTCTGCTGGCTTACAAAAATGTGCCTTGTGTTGTCTTTTTCTAAGATGGTATTTGTGAGCTTTCAATGACATGACTTCTCTTCACAAAGGAAGAGGAATGCTGGAAGTGTTGTATTCGTTTGGAGCCTCTTCCAAATGTATTAAAAAAATGCATATATTCTTTGGAGAAAATAGACAGTAATCCAGGTACCTCTGTTTATATTCAGCATGACAAAGTTAACCAACAAAGGAAACATTTGGCTTTAGTTTTTTCTGTGTGCTGCTGCTTTATCTGTCCTCCTTGTTATGTGTTGATATTGGGAAAAGACATTTTTATTTTCTTAGTTTCTTTAACTGGAAAAATTGGGTTATTTATTTCTTAAAATAGACCCGCGAAGGCACATCTATGCATTGTTATTAGTGTTGTGGGGAAATGGGATAAAAAACCTTCTTAAGGAAAGGATCACGCTGTCTACCATTGACTGTGGAGATGTGCTTGGTAGCAGGACAAGGCAGACGAGAAAAGGACAAATCTGGATGGCACAAGAGAGTGAAAAATGGTTCCAGAGAAAGGAATGAAGCTGGGAGGAGGTTAGGATTGGTCTGTGTAAACAGTGCAATGTTGGTGGGAGAGCTTCTCCCGCTGGCATAACTACTGCCTTTGGGAAGTTGGATGAACTACCTACTCCAATGCAGAAGCTCTCTCCTGTTGTCTTAGAGTGTCTTCATTAAAGTTCTACAGTAGCACTGGTGCAGCTGTGCTGATGCAGTGTTTTAAGCATAGACTTGCTCTGAAAGCTTTTGGTCTGCTGGCCAAAGAGCTATGGCTGTAAACCAGTTGTTCCCAAACTTTAACACCCTCATAGACTTATAGACCTTAAGGTCAGAAGGGACCATTATGATCATCTAGTCTGACCTCCTGCACAATGCAGGCCATACAATCTCACCCATCTACTTCTATAACAAACCTCTAACCTATGTCTGAGTTATTGAAGTCCTCAAATTGTGGTTTGAAGATCTCAAACTGCAGAGAATCCTCCAGCAAGTGACCCGTGCTCCATGCTGCAGAGGAAGACGAAAAATCTCCAGGGCCTCTGCCAACCTGCCCTGGGGGAAATTCCTTCCCGACCCAAATATGGCGATCAGTTAAACCCTGAGCATGTGGCAAGACTCACACAGCCAGCACCCAGGAAAGGAACTCTCTGTCGTAACTCAGATCCATCCCATCTATATCCCATCACAAACCACTGGGCATACTTATCATGCTGATAATTTGGCAATTGATCTTTGATTAATTGCCAAAATTAGGCTATCCCATCATACCATCCCCTTCATAAACTTATCAAACTTAGTCTTAAAGACATTATGCTTTTGCCCCCACTACTCCCCTGGAAGGCTTGTGCCAGAACTTCATTCCTCTGATGGTTAGAACCTCGTCTATTTCAGTCTAACTCCTAGTGTCCAGTTTTTATATCCATTTGTTCTTGTGTCCACATTGGTACTAGCTTAAATAATTCCCTCCCTCCCTAATATTAATCCCTCTGATATATTTATGAAGAACCATTATATCCCCCCTCAGCCTTCTTTTGGTTAGGCTAAACAAGCCAAGCTCTTTGAGTCTCCTTTCATAAGACAGGTTTTCCATTCCTTGGATCATCCTAGTAGCCCGTTTCTGAACCTGTTCCAGTTTGAATTCATCCTTCTTAAACATGAGAGACCAGAACTGCACACAGTATTCCAGATGAGGTCTCACCAGTGCCTTTATATAACGGTACTAACACCTCTTTATCTTTACTGGAAATACCTCGCCTGATGCATCCTAAAACTGCATTAGCTTTTTTAATGGCCATATCACATTGGCGGCTCATAGTCATCCTGTGATCAACCAATACTTCAAGGTCCTTCTCCTCCTCTGTTACTTCCAACTGATGCGTCCCCAATTTATAACTAAAATTCTTGTTATTAATCTTTAAATGCATGACCTTGCACTTTTCACTATTAAATTTCATCCTATTGCTATTACTCCAGTTACAAGGTCATCCAGATCTTCCTGTATGATATCCCCATCCTTCACTGTGTTAGCAATACGTCCCAGCTTTGTATCATCCGCAAACTTTATTAGCACATTCCTGCTTTTTGTGCCAAGGTCACTAATAAAAAGGTTAAATAAGATTGGCCCCAAAACTGATCCCTGAGGAACTCCACTAGTTACCTCCTTCTAGCCTGACAGTTCACCTTTCAGTATGACCCATTGTAGTCTCCACTTTAACCAGTTCCTTATTCACCTTTCAATTTTCATATTGATCCCCATCTTTTCCAATTTAACTAACAATTCCCCATGTGGATCCATGTCAAATGCCTTACTGAAATCAAGGTAAATTAGATCCACTGCGTTTCCTTTGTCTAGAAAATCTGTTACCTTCTCAAAGAAGGAGATCAGGTTGGTTTGGCACGATCTACCTTTTGTAAAACCATGTTGTATTTTGTCCCAATTACCATGGACCTCAATGTCTTTAACTACTTTCTCCTTCAAAAATTTTTCCAAGACCTTGCATACTAAGATGTCAAACTAACAGGCCTATAGTTACTCAGTTTACCTTTTCTCCCTTTCTTAAAAATAGGAACTGTGTTTGCAATTCTCCAGTCGTATGGTGCAACCCCTGAGTTTACTGATTCATTAAAAATTCTTGCTAATAGGCTCGCAATTTCATATGCCAGTTCCTTTAATATTCTTGGATGAAGATTATCTGGTCCCTCTGATTTTGTCCCATTAAACTGTTCGAGTTCAACTTCTACCTTGGATGTGGTAATATCTACCTCCATACCCTCATTCCCATTTGTCATCCTACCATTATCCCTAAGCTCCTCATTAGCATTATTAAAGACTGAGGCAAAGTATTTATTTAGATATTGGGTCACACCTAGATTATCCTTAACCTCCATTCCATCCTCAGTGTTTAATGGTCCCATTTCTTCTTTCTTTGTTTTCTTCTTATTTATATGGCTATAGAACCTTTTACTATTGGTTTTAATTCCCTTTGCAAGGTCCAACTCTACATGGCTTTTAGCCTTTCTCACTTCATCCCTACATGTTCTGACCTCAGTAAGGTAACTTTCTTGCTAATCCCACCCATCTTCCACTGTTTGTAGGCTTTCTGCTTTTTCTTAATCACCTCTCTGAGATGCTTGCTCATCCAGCTTAGTCTACAACTCCTGCCTATGATTTTTTTTCCCTTTCTTGGGATGCAGGTGAACCCCTTTCACTAAAATGTCAAGTCTCATGAACCCCCTCTTAAAATTAATATTTCCGGGGATTTCCTCCTTTACCTGAGTATAAATTATAAAAGCAGTGATCTTGGAAATACACAATTTGTTTTTATGACATGCTTATTACACACTATTATTAATTATCATTATCGGATTTTGATTACATTATGAAAATGGCAAAACTCTTCCAAG
Source organism: Gopherus evgoodei (assembly GCF_007399415.2). NCBI lineage: Eukaryota > Metazoa > Chordata > Testudines > Testudinidae > Gopherus > Gopherus evgoodei. Next base: position 68,510,775 of record NC_044324.1, on the reverse strand, counting down.
ATCTCACTTTCATAGCCTGAATCACTTTGAATAAGCCTGTTATAAGACCAGGCTTCTATGTTTCATCAAGGAGTATCAGATGTGAAACAGCCTGAAGGTATGTAAGATGCCAACTCAAAGAGTTTCTCCTACACAAGCATTCAGGTCTTGAGCAGTCCACGCAAACAATGCATGTTAGAACAAAGCTTAAACTTGTTCTTCATAATCATTTCAAAAACAAGACTAGCTGCCTATTTTTTAAAACAGTAAAAAATATCCACCTCCCTTTCCATTTCTTATAAGGAGTCTTGGAGTTGAAATCTCCTCAGTGTGATAGATAGGCTTGCTTTGATCTCCTTAGCTCTTGGAAGTCCAGGGGCTCCAGGCTGCTGGCCCTGTGCTGCCCAGGGTCCCTAAGGACAGCTCGGTCCGGCATTAGGGAATTTTTTCCTGAGAACCCCCTGAACATTTCACAAACCCCAGTTTGGGAACCACTGCTATAAACTAATAGACTGCTGAACTTTGTACATTCTTTGTAAATAAAGAAAACTGCATCAAAGAAAATACCAGAATCCATCAATTTCTACATCCTCAGTGCCCTTACATTTGACTAGCCACTTGTGTCAAAAGGGGCAACACTGGAACTACTGCCCTGAACAACTATTCTATTCCTTTTCTCCAAAACACAACATGACTCAAAAGAAAAGCCTATCTTCTTCTTCTGAGGCAGCTTATCTATACAGATATCTAGTTGATGAAACATTTACAGCACCAATAATTTCTGGTAGCTAGAAATATAGTATATTCACTAAATCAGAATGAATATCTGGTAATGCCTTTAGAATTAAATTTTTCATCCTTACCTATTCATCATAATTCTATTTTGCAATGCAAATCTGATGTGTCCTGCAGTCATAATAAGAACATAACCAAAATGGTTTTGCTTCTATGGATGATTCATGAGCCTAGTCTATCTTTAAATTCAATTTGTGCACGATAAGTGATATGAAATATACACTGATCTATGATTAACCTTTACATTCTTGTTATTTTCTACTAGACTAAAATGAAAGTGGAAGGAAAACATTTACTATTGTCACAGCCTTCCACAAGACAAAGACATCTCTCAAAAACCATGACATTGCATATGACCCTGTGTGACAGTGTGTTCTACTCATCTCTTAGCAGCATTTCCACTGGGCCATTCTGGGGATTAACTCTGTGAGGCAGAAGCCCCTTCCCTTCTCTCTTTGTCTGCAGCCTCACTCTCGCTCCAGGAGCTGCCATGGCTTCTTCATGACTCGCCCTCCGGCCAGGTCACCAAGTGGGTTCCCCTTCTGGGGTAGTTTTTCAAAGTTTTTTTGTCCAAGTGGTGGTGTGCAGTCCTCATGCTCACTACATGAATACATCACTACAGCAGTGACTTCAGCAGTCTTCATATTCACTGTCCTTAACAATATCACTCTGCAGTGGTTTGTAGGGGAAGCGAAGTTTTACTCTACTCTGATTTCCAGTCCTGTAGTGTACTGAACAGGTAAGGTCTTCATCTACACCACCTTACAGCTCTCACCACTGGACTCCTTCCTATTGTGCTTCTTCTCCTCTTCCTTCTCCCTTACCTCAAGAAGTGGGACTGCGGGCTTCTTCTCTACTCCCTTCCCCCACTATTTCCAGCCTCCTAGCTTTATGGAAGCCCTGCCTGCACCTTCATAGGTGAGCTTCCTTCTAGTTATTCCTCCAGCCTAAGCATCCCCCATTTGCAGCCTAATCAGCTGATTGGGTGCACTTGGCCTAATTCAGCCCTCTGAGGGCCAGTGTGGGGAGTATGCCTTCACCATTCTGGCATTCCTATTCCAGTGTCATCCATATCGGTGGTGCAGAATGGCTGACATGAAGTGAGGGTGGGGCCGTGGTCCCATCTCTACCCTCACATTGGTCAGCAAACTTGGCTAGGTCCAGGGAGTAGAGCATGCTGCACAATTTCAAAGTAAAATTCTGACAGTGTCATACTTCCCCTCCGCCCATTATCTACAGTGAAGATTTTGACCTTCACTGTGTAAATAAATGAAAACGGACCTTTCCGTTTGTACTTAACATTCATATGCAACAAAAGTTGTGACAGAGCTATATTAGGGAAAGAAAGAAAGACTTCTGGGTATTGACAGGCACATGAAGATACACACTCTTCCATTCTGTTTCTAAGATTTTAACACCTCTGACCAAGACTTATGCAACAAATAAATTTATAAACTCATATGTGGCTTAGCCTGGTCAGGTTGGCAACATGGTACAACAACTTGGCTAGGTTTAAATGATCTAATCTTTAAACTCTTCTATGTTCTAACTAAGCAGAAGGAAATGAGTGATCTATGTTCTAGGAAAATCATAGACCAAAATGCAGTGGGTATTTATATGAATACAAACATTTTGGTTTCCAACCAGAATTTTCATACAGAGCATGAGAATTAGGTTCAACTCGCTACAATAATGCTACTTGCAATTAATTCTCCACATACATTGGGTAGAAAAGTGTAACTCTTAAGCTTCAGCAATTATTCTAAGTATTTAAGAACATTCCTAACTCTGGGTAAACCTTCTACTGTTAGAAATATCGTAAAAACATTTCAGGAAACAAGTTGATTTGGGTGTGACATATTTATATTAGCATTCATAGTGATGCAAAACATCCTGCTCTAGAATGAGTTTTATCATTACAGATCTAGCTTCATTTACCAGGACCTAAAGACATTCATTTTGCATTTTCTTATGAGCATACTGGGTCAGCTCCTGATGTGAAAGAAGTTAATAGCAAAACTCCCACTGATTTTAATGGGCTATGATTTGGTTAGATGAGCAGATTCATGCTGCTGAATCAGACTAACATAATATGATGATGACAACATGTCCCTGACATTTTTTATAACAGATTCTTGAAAGGTAAATTTTTTACTATTTATGAGTCACAGATATTAATTCACTCTTATGTCAAAGACCACTTGCTAATTGTTTTACTCTTTCACTGATGCTTTTTAATGAACTCTTAATCCTGTTTAATAGTCTCCCTTGTCTAGCTGTTTTCAACACATCAGTAGTGCATTTGAAATATTTTAAAGATAGCAATGCCTTGTTAAGCTTCAGCTTCTGTTTTGCAAAATAAAGATGAAATTACATTGAAAGATTACCTAAATATGGTGTAATAACCACCATCTTGGTCAGAAGGAGAACCAGTTCTAGGGGAGGGCAAGCAAGATGGTCGCCCTGAGTGCCATCTTCCAGTGGGCACGGTACCATTGTCCCATTGTGACTGGCTGGTTGTAGGGGGTTTTGTAGTTGTTATTTTATGTTTTGGTTGGTTTGTCTTTGGTGTTCATCGAGCTGCCTGGGGAAGGAGGGCAAAAACATTTTATTCCCTGGCTGACAAAACAGCGAGGATCCCTCTTGGTTATGCACAGGGCTTGAATTTGAGACCTCTAAAAAGTCCCTACAATTTGAGGTAAAGAAGAAAATCTTTTAGCTGAAAATGGCAACAGACTCATTTTTCTTTGAATCAGGCACAGAGTGGGAACACCTGATCCTAACAGCTGGGAACATTGGGGTACAACGGCACATTCAAGCCATGTTACTTTATGAAAATTCAAATACAGATCAGCACTGACTGCAGTACCTTATGCTAATAGTTTCAGGGTTTTTTATTGTTTTTTTTATCATTGATGGCAGCACTTCCGCCATTCATGAATGTGCTACGGTCTAATACAAAGGATTGTGGGATATAAACAAATAGGCAGGGGCCAATAGTAATTTTTTAAAATATTTATCTTGTAAGAAATGAAATGACTCAAAGCCAGTTAATTGTGCACTAGGCTAGTGTTGTAAGCATATGGTCTGATTACTGTTGCCCTGATCCTTCCTTCCCATTCCCTCCATGTGTTTGTTAAGACCACTTGCTATGCCTTGTCTTAAATCAGTCTGTACATGCTTCAGGGTAGGGGATGTGTCTTCATGTGTGCTTGCTCAGCACCTACCACAATGAGGCTGAGAGAGTAAGACAGCCTCACATTCCTCCCAACCTCCTTGCAATCTTCTAATAAATCAGACATGGTGCTTTAGCTGTGAAGCAAAGACCAGGTTGCCTAATTCCTCTGTCACTAGATGTGCACTGGTGGGCTTGATTTCACTTCACCAGCCCTTTTTTACTCCACCAGCACTTTGGCTTTCATGTGAGTGGAGTGGACTTCAGTTTAGTGATCTACTTATTATTCAGCCTACTGAAGATATAATAGTTTCTGCAGTGCTCCTTTGCCATGTAAGATTTAATTTTATTTGTTTCCATGATTTATCAGAATAGTGCTTTTTATTTGTAAATCAAATCTCTTGGCTAATTCACACCACCTTCAAGTTCCATTTTTCTTGCCTTTTCTCTCTTTGGCATAGGCACACTTTCTGTGTATTCCAAAAAGTCTTTTGTACATAGACTCATGTTGATGAATATCAATGACATGTAAGTGAAATATGAAGAGTCTGTTGTTATTCAGATATTAGATACCGTGTGTATATAAGTTAATGCAAAGAGTAAATCATTTCTCAATAGGGGCTGTTATGTCATTGTAAATAAAAAGCAAGAAATAGAAAATAATTCACCATACATTTCTGATTTGGCCAAAGAACATGGAATATTATATTATTATATGTAAATAAAGATCCAGCTGTTTGCATTGGCCACTCTTGGAAAACAGGATACTGGAATAGATGGGTCACTGATCTGACCCAGTGTGGCCATTCTTATGTTCTTAACGTTCTGGAATCTTTATTCAGAGGTGCAACATCCAACAGTTCATGACTTGCTTTGCCTTCTTCACCTTGCAGTTTGTAAAAATACAATACCAATTTTTTTGTAGACAACGTCAACTAAAAAAAAGAAGAAAGATCAAAAACTAAACCAAAACAATATTTTTTAAAAACCCAAACATACAGTAAAAGTGTTTTTAGCTGGCACATAGGGGGAATGGGAGGTGCTAGTAAGTGAAAAATGCTAGTTAACTAAGAGGGAGGGAGTTTGGGTGCAGGAAGCGGCATGGGATTGGGAGTTGGGGCATGGGAAGGGGTGCAGGGTGTGGGCGCTGGGAGGGAATTTAGGTGCAGAAGGGGACTTGGGGCAGTGGATTGGGGCCCGGGAGGTATGTAGGGTGTTGGATCCGGGGGGGGCGCCCACCTCAGGTGACTCCCTGATGCCCCCACCCTGTCCTGAGCACTGACTTCACAGCTCCCATTGGCCACGAAACCTCTCCCATGCCCCAACTCCCAGCCCTACACCCCTCCCTCACTCTGAACCTCTCATGGCCGTTCCTCCACCTAAAAGCAGTGGGGACATGTTGCCGCTTCCAGGAGGCCATGCGGAGCCAGGTAGGGAGCCTGCCGGTCCTGCACCAACCAGATTATAACCCGGACTTTCTATGAAAATTAGAAATGGTGATTTATAGACCTTCTCGTTGGTACAGGGCTGGATAACACAGCTAGGCCTAACATGAACACTATTCAGTATTTGTCATAAACAGATAGCTAAGGGTTAATGTCTCTTACACCTGGAAAGAAGTAACCTGAAACACCTGACCAGAGGACCAATCAGGAAACCAGACTTTTTCAAATCTGGGTGGAGGGAAGTTTGTGTCTGAGTTCTTTGTCTTGTATCTGTCCCTCTCGGCTTTGGGAAAGATTTTTCTATTTCCTGCTTTCTAATCTTCTGTTTCCCAGTTGTAAGTACAAAAGATCAGATAGTGATTTATATGTTTTTTTGTATTTACATGTGTGTAGTTGCTGGAGTGTTTTGAATTGTATTCTTTTTGAATAAGGCTGTTTATTCATATTTCTTTTAAGCAATTGACCCTGTATTTGTCACCTTAATACAGAGAGACCATTTTTTATGTATTTTTCTTTCTTTTTACATAAAACTTTCTTTTAAGACCTGTTGGAGTTTTTCTTTAGTGGGGAACTCCAGGGAATTGAGTCTGTGCTCACCAGGGAATTGGTGGGAGGAAGAAGTCAGGGGGAAATCTGTGTGTGTTAGATTTACTAGCCTGACTTTGCATACCCTCTGGGTGAAGAGGGAAGTACTTCTGTTTCCAGGACTGGAAATAGAGAGGGTGAAATCCCTCTGTATAGATTCACGGAGTTTGCTTCTGTGTATCTCTCCAGGAATACCTGGAGCGGGGAAGGGAAAAGGTTTATTTCCCTTTGTTGTGAGACTCAAGGGATTTGGGTCTTGGGGTCCCCAGGGAAGGTTTTTGTGGGGACCAGAGTGCCCCAAAACACTCTAATTTTTTGGGTGGTGGCAGCTTTACCAGGTCCAAGCTGGTAACTAAGCTTGGAGGTTTTCATGCTAACCCCCATATTTTGGATGCTAAGGTCCAAATCTGGGAATAGGTTATGACATATTGTCATTAATCACTTGGATAATGGAGTGGAGAGTGTGCCTATAAAATGTGCAGATACCAAACTGGGAGGAGTTGTTAGCAATTTGGAGGACAAGATAAGAATTCAAAATTAACTTGATAAATTAGAGAACTGGTCTGAAATGAAGAAGGTGAAATTCAAGACAAGATGTAATGGGTTTTATTTACAGCCAGGGAGATTTAGGATAGATATTAGGAAAAACTTTTTATCCATAAGGATAGTTAAGTACTGGAATGGTCTTCTATGGGAGCCTGTGGAATCCCGTCATTGGAGAGTTTTAAGAACAGATTAAACAAACACCTATCAGGTACACTTGGTCCTTTCTCAGTGCAAGGGGGTTGGACTAGGTGATTTTTCAAGGTCCCTTCCAGCCTTACATTTCCATGATCCTATTACATTGGTCTACAATTTTTGAGAAGTCGTCTGCTTCAGAGATATAATGTGCTATTTGTTATGTATTTTGATGTGCTGAATTCAAATATGACTATTAAAACAACTGATTGGCTACTGTTTCTAAGATATTTAAGTTTTTACATTTTATGTCTATGTATATTGTGTAGATAGTAGAGTTTTAATCATAAATTGTAAACCTAGGTCTTTTCATGTGTTTATGGTTGCTTTACATGATAATATTTCACCTGTCCTGTTTATGTAACACTTTAAAAATCAGCAAAAGGGTTATATAAATAAAATTTATTATGAAACAAAAGGCAAACTATTCTGTACATAGTTTAGTCCTATTCAGTGTCTACTCGGCGCTTCTTGGCTTGTCTCTTGTATTCATTAAATGGAGCATCTCTTGTCACTGTCCAGCAATAGTCTGCAAGCATTGCTGGGCTCCATTTGCCCTGATAGCCTGCCAGGAGATTCCACTGCTGTAGTCTGGAGCCCAACAGCTCTGCCTTACTCTTGGGTAGTTCCAAATCCCTGACAAGGTCATTCAGTTCACCTTGTGTTATGAGGTGTGGTTCAGAGGAGGTGGATGGGAGAAAATGTGGGTCCTGTGACATTGATGGTTCAGGACCAGAAGTTTCATCCTCTTCCTCTTCTTCATCTGACTCAAGTGAGAATGATTCTGGTGCATCAGGAACCGGCAGTCCTTCTCTGTGGGGTACTGGGCTGATGGAATGTTTGGATAATGCCCAGTCCACTTTTGCTTCTTTGACACACCTTTCCCAACTGGAGGCACCATGCAGAAGTAACAATTGCTGGTATGATCTGTTGGCGCTCTCCAAATCATTGGCACTGCAAAAGGCATAGATTTCCTTTTCCTGTTCAACCATTGGCCAAGATTTGTTGCACAAGTGTTGCAGCATATGTGTGGGGCCCACCTCTTGTCCTGATCTCCAATTTTGCAGCCAAAAGAAAGGCGATAGGCTTTCTTAACCATAGTGATTATACTGCACTTTTGTGATGCAAAAGTCACTTCACCACAAACATAGCAGAAGTTATCTGCACTGTTCACACAAGTACGAGGCATCTCTGCTCACTTTGGCTAAACAGAAATGTGTCCCTTTGCAAAATCAAACACTGACAAATAAGAGAGCACGACACTATATGATTTCTAGAGCTGATATAGGGCAATTTGTTCATCAGAGTGATGTAAGCTTCGTTATGATTGCATCATCCATGACTTCTAGGAATAACAGGATGCAATTCATATCATGTATGATGCAATACCAGCTTCAGATTGCATCATTCATTGTTTTGCCTCAAAAGCAAGTATTGTCCAAACCCTGTCATAGATTTATTCATAGATCCAGTCAAAGATGTATTTTAGTCATTTCTGGTTTAAATTGAGATCCCTTCCCTTTATAACTCACTTATCCTCCGCCATTCCCAAGTCAAGGGTTGTATATACTGACCCAATAGCATATCTTGAAAACTAGAGCCAATCAACAATTTTAAGCATCATTTTCGTTCTCAGTGACCCAGAATTAGTAAAGTTGGACTACATTTATTTCAGAAGCATTTTGGCTGTAGAGCAGTGTTATTCTATAATCACAATTTAAACCGACTGGAACATTTTAGACAAAATTTCATTTAGTTGAAATATGCTGTGTTGCTAAAATCAAACTTTTTTCAGAGCTGTATCTGTTTTGATGAAGCTTTAATCAGGGACCTTTTTTGAAAAATGATCTTGTGCATTCTATACCTTGGTGGTTAGTGCACTGGCCTGAGATTTGGCTGATTCAGAGTGATCTAGGATTGAAAATGCTGTGTTAAATCAGACAGAGTAGGAACTTGACTCTCTAGCCTCCAAGGCTAGTGCCCTAGCCACCAGGTTACAGAAACATGCAGACGTATTTCTTTTCCTCACTTGAAGAGCTCAGGTTTCAATGCAAACAGGGACATATTGACACAATTCTGGTTTTGCAAAACCATTTAACAGGTTTTGGTTTCGTTCCAATGCAGAACAAAAACAAGTCTCAAAATCTCGAAAGTTGATGTGAAATAGCATTGTTGTCCCCCAGGCAGCTCCAGTCAATGAGGTGTCATGATTTAGGAGGTCTGTACAACGTTACAGAGTTGTGCAATATAACATGCAGACACAACATTGCATAAAAATTATCTCAAAAGACATGTTGTCCTAATGTGAAAAGGCCAGTTAATCCAGAAGATACAGGTCCTTGGAAACTATATCTAAAAAGAGTGCAATTCTCTGTTAAATTACATCAATGCACTTTAGGATTATAGTGTATTGATGTAGACGCAACAGCAAAATGAGGACAGACCAGTGTATGTAATTAAGCAGCAGCCACAACTTTTATTAAATGTTAGCACAGGGGAGGGGATCTACCCGCCCATCACCCATACTCTCCAATACCAGGCATTGAATTGGTTCCAGTGCGGCATTACAAGGCTTCTTACCGTATAATCTGTAATTGGGAAGCACTCTTCTATTCCATAGGGCATAACTCTCCCTGACTTCTAGCACCCTGCCTCCTGTGAGAGTGACAGAAGATGCAGAAGGCTGGACCTCAGCCTGCCAGGGCCACAAGGTCTGAGCTTTGCCCATAGCGCGGTGCCTGCGGGTGCCATGGCGCCTGCTGGGGCTTCTAATTATGCCCGCATATTGGCCAGTAGACAAGCATCCACTGAAATACTGCTGACAAGCAGCGTCATCCAGAGGTACCACCGCCCAAATGCAGCCAATTTTCGGCGGCATTTCAGCAGCGACTCCTCTGGATGACACTGCTTGCCGGCGGCGACACCTACTGACGTTGCCGCTTGTTGGCACCATTTCAGCGGCAGTGGCATAAGCCCTTGCTATTAAATCTTCATGCTTGAACAAGGAAAACATCTCTCAGGGTTCTTCACACAAATTATATTCACTTATATTATAAAGGCTGTGGACCAGATCTCAAGAGTTTGAAGCACCTTAGGTTTGCAGGATTTATCCTCTTGTTTTGGGCTTTTACCCATACTCTATCTGCTCTTCCCTGAACAGCAAAGTAAACAAATCCACAAATTCCCCTTTCCAAATCTTTTCCGTAGACGCCTTTAGACAGATGCTTCCTGCAGTTGGGTCCCCCCTAAGCTCCAAGACCATTGGCTATCATGTTTCCTGCCTTTGTTTCATTAGGAATGGTGCCATCTGGTTACGGGGGTGGGTGTTCCTCTTTAATTGCTTTGTATTCTGTTGCAAGATATCAGTCCCATCCCAAACCTGTGACAATGTTACTTCCTCATCTAAGAGGGTGGGGTCACTCATGTCAGGCAGGCTGCCCAACCTACAGGCTACCAATGCCAACAATTTTTTCAGGTTACCCCATATCCAATGAAAGGGGATATTAGAGGGAGGTGCAACCTGGGCCACCACCCTTGCCCCTGAGTGCTGAGGTTTGCAATCCCTCCTTCCTCTGCAATCCCAGAGGAACACAGTTCTCTGACTCACCACCATCCACAAAGTGAACTGTTCCCACTGAGATCCTGGTTCCTGCCCAGAGGCTCCCATCATCTTCTGACTCTCTTTCTGCATCAGTTGCAGGCCACTGGTCCTTGCCCAATCTCCATTCGTGTGGAACTTGAGCACATACCTTTCCCCACAGGGCTGTGAAACCCAAGCTCACAATTCCCCTGCAAAGCTGCCTGACGAAATCCTGGCCCATCTGCAAGACCATCACTCTCAGTCTCTCCTTTAGGGCAGGGCTGGATCCATCCAATGCCAGGGGAAGGGCAACCCTACTACTGCCACCTATGCCCTGACTCTTACAGCCTCGTTCTGAAGGCAGGAAGGAAAAGGAGTAGGTGTTTTGCCTGGCTCCCCCAGAATGGCTCCTGGAGCAGGTACCTGCTAGTCTTATCCTGGCCAAAGCCCCATGAACCCTTCCACTCCCACCAGCAGAAGCCATGTGTGGAGGGTGTGTAGCAAGACACAAGAAGCAATGTGCTCCTGTGGCAACCAGGGCATGACCCCAGGATCTCCTCCCTCTCATAGAGAGAGGGATGGGGAATGAGGCAACATACCTGGCTGTGATAGAGCTGCCTGGGGGATACAGGCTCCCTCCAGTGCTGCAATGGCACCACTGGACCCCATCCCCAGCAACTGATGGGAGAGAGAGGGAGGGTCCTGCGGCAACAAGCTTGGCTCTGGCAGGGCCACCAAGCCAGCACTCCTCCCTGCCACACTCAATGTGAGCAGGGGAAAGAGGGGAGCAGCTGCCACACAGACCCAGCCCTGCCCAGGACACTAGGCCCTTCTCAGCTACCAAAGCAGCAACATGTGATCCCCCCACCCCACCCCTTCCTGTCTGGCAAGGAGAGCAGGGTCCTGGTAATCTTTTGTCTTATTTCCCCAACAACTTTTGCCAAGATCCACTGTTTGTATAAATGGACAAATCTTGACTCCATGTGAAGGAAAATTATTCCTGAGTCTTTCAAGCTGCTAATATTCTAATGAATTTTTTTTTATTATCTTTTTTTATTTAAGCTTAAAATGGTCAGTGTGGGGAAGGGCTTTGATAAGGGCAGTGCTTGGGAAAGAAGTGTTATTTAGTTCTGCTTTCTAATACTGATAACTACTTTTTCTTGGATTTATGGTGGGTTTTTCATAATTGTTTTAGTTCATTTTTTGGCAAATACTGATTTTAAAGGAACTTTGTATTTTAGTTTTAAAAGTTGAGCAAGCAATTGCAGTTATGGTGTGTGATGTGTTTCTACACCTGTATTTGTGATTGGAAAATCTGAGAGAAAAAACCTGCAGCTGCAATGGAGCACAACCCGTATGTACCAGAAAGTAAAAAAGCTATGGTAAAGGACATCCAATTACAGGCAGTCAAGAGAGCAATACTAGCAGGGTGGCCAGAAGACAAAAGCCAAGTAGGAGCAGTAGGAGCAGAACCATATTTTCAAAATAAAGATAAGCTGAGAGTTCAGTATGGAATCATATTTCAAGGACAGACAGCTGTTGTCCCCACCTCATATTGAGCACTGACAAGCATGAGTGTGTGTTTACTGGTTGGGAATGAACAAACAACTTCACTCCTTGATAGAAGAGTGTGAAATTTGCTGGTCATATGATAACTACCAGCAGAAAGAGACTCTGTCACCACATGAGCTGCTCACCTCTCCATGGGAAAAGGTGGGAGCCGATTTATATACCTTCAATGAAAACAAGTAGTTAATTATGGTGTACTACTGTTCAAATTTTTGACACGTTGATACCCTGCCTGATACAAGAAGCAAGACAGTGACTGGCAAATGGAAGGCTCACTTTATAAAAGATGACATTCTGGACACTGTATTCACTAACAGACCCCAATTTGCCTCTGAAGAATTCAAGGAATTTGCACACAAATGGGAGCTTGACCAAGGCTGTTTCTTCTAGTTCAGGCCCCGATTAGTATTTTTGGCACACAGGAATACTCCACCACTGTGGTGCCAAAACAGTCCTATGCAGGCACTGATAGGATGAAGGACCAAAACCTATTACCAATAAGTGGAGGCCTGTTGCTGCCAGAAGGTTGTGGACATCACTGAGAAGAGATGGCCAACAATCAGAGAAAACAGCACTAGAGTACAACAGGTCAGCCAAGGATCTACCAGATCCTATGAGGTGACTATGCAAGAGGGACAAGTTATCTGAAGGAACAAGAGGCACTTACAAGTCAGTGGGTACAACATCCAGAGAGATCCTACAGAGATCATCACAAAATGGAGAGACAGAGACTCATCCAGAGGACAGCCACACGGAGAGAGGAGACTCCACTGAGATATAGCTTGCTAGACTTGGAGACAGATGTGTTTCTCAGCAAGAAACTATCTGAGAGGGAAAGTCACTGGTCAATCAGTGAAAAGGAATGCTACGCCATTGTGTACGCCCTGGAAAAACTACGCCCATACGTTTGGGGACGGCGATTCCAGCTACAAATCGACCATGCTGAGCTAAAGTGGCTTCATACTGCCAAGGGAAACGACAAAAACTGCTTCAATGGAGTTTAGCTCTCCAAGATTTTGATTTTGAAATTCAACACATTTCAGGAGCTTCTAACAAAGTAGCTGATGCACTCTCTTGTGAAAGTTTCCCGGAATCCACTGGTTAAAATAGGTCCTTCAAATGTAGAAAGTCTTGTAGTTTACATACTTAGATGTAAAGGTGCATGTGTTGTATTAATCTGTTTATTCTAAAGTTCTAGGAAGAAATCACCGCCAGTGAGGTTCCCCACTGTCTGTGAAATGGGGGGCATGTCATAAGCAGATAGTTAAGGATTAATGTCTCTTTTACCTGTAAAGGGTTAACAAACAGGGAATCAAACACCTGACCGGGGACCAATCAGGAGACAAGATACTTTCAAATCTCAGTGGAGGGAAGCCTTTGTTTGTGTTTTTTGGGTTTGGCTTTGTTCTGTCTGGGCTCTGAGAGTGACCACACGTACCTACAGGCTCTCTAACCTTCTATTCCAATTTTGTAAGTACAAAGGTAGAAAGTCTTTTTATTTGTTTTTCTTTATTTGCAAATGTGTATTTGGCTGGAAGTATTTTAAATTGTATTTCTGCTGGAGGAGGTTTTTTCTCCAGTTTCTAGAAGCTGACAGACCCTGTAATATTCCATCTTGAATTTACAGTGATTTTCTTTATTCTTTTTTTCTTTTATTAAAAGTTTTGCTTTTAAGACCTGTCTGATTTTTCCCCTTGTTGAGACTCAAGGGAATTGAGTCTGTACTTAACAGGGAAGGAGAAGGGAGGGGGAGAGAAAGAGGGGGAAACCCACCTAATTTCTCTGTGTTGTGATTCAAGGAGTTTGAATCACGGTGATCTCCTAGTGTACCCAGGGCGGGAAAGATTTGGGAGGAAGAAAGGAGAAGGGGGAATCCCTTTGTTTAGATTCACGGAGCTTGAATCTGTATATCTCTCCAGGAGCCCAGGGAGGGAACACCTGGAGGGGAGGAAGGAGGGGGAAGGGAAATGGTTTATTCCCCTTTGTTGTGAGACTCAAGGAATTTGGGTCTTGGGGGTCCCCAGGGAAGGTTTTGGGGGAGACCAGAGTTTATCAGGCACTCTACTCTTAAGTCCTGATTGGTGGCAGCACTACAGGATCTAAGCTGGTAATTAAGCTTAGGGGAATTCATGCTAGTACCCATATTTTGGACGCTAAGGTTCAGAATTGGGAATTATACTATGACAAGTCTACTCAACAGGCAACCGCACTGGGAATGATCTATCTCAAAGACTTTGTAACCAGCTAAGTCTGTGGTAAAGACAAGACATGTCCTAGAAACCTCAAGCCAAAGGGACACAGAGATGTTATTTCAAAGGGGAGCCAAGAGATTTCTGAGTGTGTAAAGTGGTGTAGGTATCAGAATAGAAACAAGCACCTTTTTCTCAAGAGCAGATTTGCCCTCTGCCGTATCTGTAACTGGTGGACTGGTGCAGATCTCCTCCCCTCTCCTCTTGTGTGGTGCACAATAAATATAATTGATAAGAGGTAAGGTTAAAAACAAACAGGTAAATGTATTAGGGAATAGAATTATACAGATAGGGAAGGGGTAAATGTAAATGACTAATAGCTATATAACAAACAAACCCAGTGATGCAGCAGCTCTTCCCTGAAAGCGTGAAGCTCAGGCCCAAGAATAAAACTAAACACACCCTGGAATTCAGGAAATATGACCCCAAACTTAGAAATCCTAATTGCTTTATCACTCAATTCCAAGCACTTCAGTGGTGGCAGTGAAGTCCAGGACCTCTACTCCATAGGTAATTGAAACCCTTGGAGTAGGAACACTGGAGAGTCCCTCAATGGATGTCAGGACAGAAGAAGTGGACCAGGAACCCTCTGAATGGTGACTTTCTCCAGGTGCAGGACAGGTAAGATGGTAATGTATCTTCTTCTTTTCTTTTCACTCCGGTAACAAATGGTATTCTTTGCTGATGCTTGAGTGCCGCACACACAGTCACTGTGATGGACTGCTCCATCAGCCTGTGATCACAATTCTTTTATAGAATCTATGGCAGAAAAACATGGTATGATTCGTAGAAAGGCGGGAAACAGTCTAAGGTGATGGAACCTTGGGGATTGCCCAGTGGTGGGAAAAACCAATTCAGTCCAGTTTTATCCAGACCAGGCTGACAGTGTAAAGAAGGTCACAAGTTGGAGTCACAAGATGATGGTTTTCAGACTCCATCTTGGATTGCCACAGTGTCCTTAAAATCACTGATCATTGGGTCTGATACCCACACAATAAACTGTGTGTAATGAACCAGAGAACAATACAACAGTTCACACCCAACATACCCCCTCCTTGGGGCCTTTTTACTTAACTAAGTACAAAGGTCCCAAAAAAACTTGATACAGGTATAGAATTATAACAAGGGCAAGTATCAACACAACAAATGTTCATATAAAGATCCACAGATAATATAACATGCAAGTATTTAAACTAAATAATTATAGCCATGTATTAAGGGCAGAGATGTCAAAAGGAATTTGCTTAGATCTTTTCTTAAGCTTTCTGAACTTGCACAGATAAACATTTAATATGACTACATAAATGATTAGAAGAAATCCATAATTGGATGGAGCATGATGATCCAAGCAGCATGAGCTTTACCTGCATTGGTGTTAAAAATCCCTTCCCACCAATGAAGTGGTGTGGTTTCATCCTTACTCTCTTAAGGATTCATTTTATCTTATCTACCGAATGGTGGACCATCAGAAGAGTCTTAAGACCTTACATTTTAAAGTTGTTGATATAATAGGTGAGCTGTTTGCGATGTAGTAATTTCTTGTTAACCTCTAAGTCAGCTCCAATATGTATAGGCTCTATGTAGTCATATAGTCGATATTCAGACTGAATGACTTCTGACTCTAGGTCATACAACATCATATTTATATCACATCCCCTCAGACTAGATACTTGGCACAAACAAATATTTGCATTAAAATTGTTGATTATATGGTAAAACCTATTTACAATAAACATTGGATACAGACTCCTTATATAGACAGGATAGATTCAAGATTAAATGTTCATTGGTACAGGGAGGATACACATATAATTTAATTGAGGTGGATTGAAGATTATGGTGATACAGGCTAGAAGTGATATTTATAAAGCCTGGTATTGTGATAGAAGGTGCATTGATTTTAAAATTGACATACTTGGATGAGTCCCAGTCCTTTATATACAGTTAGTAAAGGAGTAAAAAACCAAACACATGTATAAATATTTTAATAAATGAAAGGGCTGAGTTCTGTTCACTATGATTCATGGAGTCAGAGCTTTCATTATTTACGATTATTTAGGTGACTATCAGATGTTAGTTACACTGTTTTGTGAATCCCAGATGTTTCATGAATTTTATTACGAATATTTATTTGTCCCAAAATTCATATTGGAATTTCATTAGTCTCCTTAAAAAGCTTCAGTTAGCCAATTAGGGACCAGATGCAATATCATATGGCAAGGGTGAACAATCACACAATATTCATTGACTCATAAAATCAGAAAAATGTAGGGCTGGAAAGCACCTTCAGAGGTTATCAAGTCTAGCGTCCTGCACTAATGCAGGATCCAATAAGCCAAGTTCACCCTGTCAAATATTTGTCTAACCTGTTCTTGAAAATCTCCTGTGACTGGGATTCCACAGTCTCCCTTGGAAGCCTATTCCAGAATTTAATTACTCTTGTAATTACAGTGCTCAGAGAGTGGGACAATTACCTCCTGTGTCTTACATACAATACTCCTGTTAATACACCCCAGAATTATATGCTTTTTTGCATCTACATCACACTGCTGGCTTTTCAATTTGTGATCCACGGGTCTTTTTCAGCAGTAGTACCATCTAGTCAGTTATTCCCCATTTTGTATTTGTGCATTTGATATTTCCTTCCTAAGTGAAGTATTTTGCACTTGTTTTTATTGAATTTCATCTTGTTGATTTCAGACCAGTTCTCTAATTTGTCAAGGCACATTATTGATGGATACTGACTTAGATGAATAACCATTCAACATTAACAATATGGCAGCCTAGAATAGGGTATCATTATAAAAACACTCAAATATACAAAAAATGGAATTGCAGAAACAGGAAAGGAGGAAGAACTTCTGATTTCTTGCAAATTAATGTAATCTCCATAGTGACTTACATTCACTGATCTATTACGATGATTTAATCATTAATGACAGGCAGTAAGGGAAAGCAGCACCTTCTAGTAAATTCTCAAACACTAACTTTATAAATGGAATTCAGAATAAGTGTTCAGTGGAAAGCCCATCTGTGAACATGATGCAGTAACATGGAATCCAAATGGAACATCTGGTAAACTCTAGAGTAAGTTCAAACAGAAATAGTCTGTGACTAACTTCAGAAAAACAAAATGAACATAGAGAAAAAAAATCCATCACTATTCCAATTCATGACTCAATAGAAAAATATTCAAGTAATACACATTCTGTATAGTAAGACACTATCCTGTTGACATTCATTAGGAATATGCTATTAGTATTTCACATGAGCAGAAAGTAGCACAGAGTATCATGACATTTAAGGTTTGCTTCAAATCACCGAGAAACTCTCCTGAAATTCATGTGGCAATTCAATTAATTTCTGCCAACTGTTATAACATTACCAACCTGAGGATTCACGTTATGCATACAATCACACCAAAACCCTTCAAAATGCACTTTAAGAAAGCCTCCACCAAATAGATCAGAGCTTGGTGAATCTGTGGAGGATAAATTAGATTAACCAACATCACTATGATGAATGATGACAGGAATTTCCATATTGCTGAGCAAAGAGATGATAAATACCATCTTTAAAATGAGCATTTGATATTCACTTGTCAATTGCATATAGACTTGAAATGATGTTGCTTCTGGACACCATCACCCCCAAATGGACACTATTATTCCCAGCATGAGGTAATTTTGCTACGAGCCTGCTGACAGTCAGAAACAGAAATTGATGACATTCATTAGAAGAACACTGGCCCTTATCAACTCTAGAAGTTTTACAAGGTTTTCAGTAAATTACTCCATCCTCTAGCTGAAGTTAAACTAAAATTGTCAGAGTACTTAGATTAGCTTTTCTTTTTCTTTTCCTTTATGAAGACAGACAGTCTATCTGCTGGGAAAGCAGTTCTTATTGAAAAATTAAAGGTTTACAAAATGTCTAGTTCACACAGGCTGTGGAAAACCAAAGCATGTGTTTAACTTCTTTTCCATCTCTGATTCTCTGCTGCGACTTTTGCAGACTGTTACTATGGGAAAACTCCAAAATCTAACCCCTCTTTCATGGATGCAGACAGCGTATAAAAACAAATTTCAGAACAATATAATAACAACTGTAACAGCAGCACAAGAAATGGTATCTATAAATCTTCACAACAGGCAATTGAGAGGTTAAATCAGGTATATTTATATTTCAGTTTGTTCATGAAATCTCAAGCTGGCAGCCTAGGTAAGAGATTCATCTGTATTTGTTTTTCTTAAATTATAAGAGCAGACATTATCATGAAGCCAAATCAATGATCATGCTTCAACTTTATAAAATGCATGACTTTCCCCCTATTTTTAGTCACACTGAAGAGCTAGAAAACTGTCAAGAAAATTAACATTTCTGGAAAAGTCTGTGCTATAGATCAAGATGAATTAGATTTCCAGATATTGGGTAAAAGCGCTGGGTCAGATGGTCAGCTGTGAATCAGCATAGCTTTCTTAAACTTAATGGAGCTATGCTAATTTACACCAGCTGATGAGCTATCCTAGTATTTGCTAGCGGGGAGGGTGGACGCTTTTCTAATTGTGTCCCTTTCTTAGATCACTATCTTGGTTTAGACCATGCATGCAACAAGTCATCTATAATTTTCTTTTTTGTTTTGTTTTATGAAACTTAAGTAAAGACAAATATCTTCAAATGGTTTTAGTTTTCCCCAAACATACAACTAAGGTAAAGCTCCATCAAACAACCCTACCATTTTAAATTTTCATGCCTTTTACATCTTTTTAGGTACATTGGAACATAGGAATTTCCATAATGGAATAAAACAATGATTCCTCTAGTCGTATGTCTTAGTCTAGTATTGTGTCTTTGGCAATGTCCAGCATCAGGTGCTTCAAAAGAAAGTACAAAAATCTCTGTTATAGGCATTTATGGAATCATCTGCATATAAATTAAGGCCCAGACTCTTGATGAAATTTAGACTGCTAAGTGCCAGAATCCCTTTTGAAAATGAGATGTAGGCTCCTAAATCAGTATGGAGTTTTCACACTGAGCACAGTGATGCCTAAATAGCTTTGAAAATTTGGGCCTAAGTATCTTCCTAATCTTGTCACTTGGAGGTGTGGGTTTTATGGTCTGATGCATGAGGATTTATATCTCTTTCATTTAAAAAACAAAACAAAACACATTGCTATTGTGGAATGTGTGATCTTCTTATCTGTATACAATTCATTCCCTTTGTGAATCCAGCTAAGTTTTTGGCCTCCATGATACCTTATGGCAATGAGTTCCCCAGGATAGTGTAGCATGAGAAGGTCTGTCTTTTATTTGTTTTAAAGGTTACCTCTCAATTGCATTATTGTTATTAGTAGTATTTATTATTTATATTACTGAAGAAAATACAGAATACAAAGATGGTCTCTGCCTCAAGTGGCTTTAATCCAAGTATATTTTCTTGTTCCTGTATTATGACAAAATCTGTATCCCCCTACTCTATACTATTCATTATTTTTTTAATCATGTCCTCTCTTACCTAATCTTCTCTCTAAAATAAACCATCTGGACCTTTCAGTATCTCTGAACAATTGTCTAGAACTCCCCATTTCTCCCCCTTACACAGCCCCATGATTTCAAAGGAGCAGCACTGTAGTCTTCCTCCATCCAAAAAGGGTTGATGATTCTCTCTCCTACCCCTATTATCTTACTTACGGCTGTGTCTACAGTTGGAGTTAGGGGTGATTTTCAGCTCAGGTAGACATATTCACATTAGCTCTCATCAAGCTAGCCTGCTAAAAGAGTAGTGTAGTCATGATAGCATGGGAAGTAGTGGTACAGGCCAGTTGCCCTGAGTACAAACCCACTTGGACCTCACGCGCATGTACTCAGGGTGGCTAGCCCATCCACTGCTATACATACAATACTAGCTACAAGCAGAGGTGTACTTGAGCTGGGAATCACGCTGCTTGCTCCAAGTGTAAAATAGCCAAAGTATCACAGGGGAACAGTGGGAGGTTCTGAACAAGTACTCTTTCCCCACTGCCAGGCATCTCTCAAGCACTCCTAGCCCAAGAGCAAGAGACAAAGCTCAGGAAATGTTCACTGCTTCATGCTGATGTTGTCTCAGTGATGTCTGACTTCCTATAACGACAGCAGTAAATTACTTACAAAAAACTAAAAAAGTCTAAAATACATGTCATACATTTAAATAGCATTGCAGTGACTGTGATTATGCCTAGTGATTAGCTTATAATGAACTGTGCTCACAGCTAGGCTATACTGAAACATCCCATTACTATTGTTACCCCATCTGTCTCCCCACCATCCTGATTGTTTGCTTGTTTCACCCACCTGTTATGTCTTGTCTTTTAAATTGGACTGGGGCAGAAAATGTCATTTACTCTATGTATGGACAGTGCCCAGCACAATGGGGCTTCTTGGTGGATTGAGGCCTCTAGACCCTACAGCAATAATTATTTAATTAATTAATTAAATAATAATAGAAGATGACACATCAGGAATAAGAGCCTACAGTGGAGCTGGTTTGGAAGCAGGGCCACTAGCAGAGCCCATGTCGAGGCAACCTAATGAGTACAGCTGGCCTGTAGTAGGGTGACTGATTGACTACCCCACCTGATTGAGGGTGAGTCAGCAGACTGCCTTTGTAGCCCAGCAGCAGCAGTTCAACAGCTACTCACACAGTCGCCCATGGCTACGGTAATGCTTGCATGTGCTTGTTCTCATCCCCTCTTGCTTTTTGACCACAGCCTTACCCCAGACTTGCCTCACTCCAGGTAACCTGGCCTTGACAATTGACTCTGGCTCCTGACTTCCGACTACGGCTCTGACCCTTGGCTCTGATTCCTGGTACTGACTCCAGCTATGACTGCTGGGCCTGACTCTGGTTCTAAACAATAGGAACAACTGACCACATCCCAGTCACTGATAAGAAGAAGAAGAAATGGTCTTAGTGAGTTCCCAATGGACAAGTGCTTACCCTAAAGAAAACACAAATGGCTTATAAAATGCTAAATAATTACAATTTGTACATGGAAACCTTGCGGGTACTCTCAGTAGAGAGGGCAAGGATTGCATTGACATATATATGACTAGGACTAATCTAGACTCTCACATCTGCCAGACTGGGATTAAGACATATTGACAAGGAGGAAGAAATGTGCACTGCCGCTGCTCATAGTCTTCCTGTTTTGTGGAGGATTTAATTTCTGATGGCAATAAGGCTGGTGCCTTTACATTCCAATGGGTGGTAAACTCACTAAAGAGAAAGTTGGCCACAGGAAAAGTCTTTGGTGGTTCTTTCGCAAAATCAAACAGTTCCAAGAAAAGCACGGTTAATGTACCTTGTCTATGCATCTTGTCTCTGTAGGCCAAGATTAGTTGTATGTCGCCACCCAATTACCTTTTCTGAAGGTTCAGTAACAGGCAGAAACCTTCATAATGTATAGTGCTCTTAGTCTTCTGACTTTTTTTTTGGTCAAAGCTTTATATGTCTTAGATATCTCCTGTCTGTTTGTCCTTTTATCTGAGGCAGACTTGATGCATCAAGTTACACAGAATACTCACAATGTAGTCTCTCATGGGACTTTTCTTATCTGTCGTTTTATTTTCTTCTCTTACTTGACAATAAAAGTCATTTAAATTAAAAGTATTTGGTTGTTCTTTCTATATTAAAAATACATTAAAAGATTGGTAATAAAGATGTGATCTAAAACAACTGAGAGACCAAAAAAAGAGGAGAGAGAGTGAAGACCTGCCTACAAATGAAGGAACAAACAAAACCAGAAAAAAGCAAAATGGCCCACTTAATGGAAAGGGGGAAGAATTTGGATTGTATAAGGGCTTGTCTACATGGGGAATTTGACTGGAATAACTACTCTGATGTCCCTGTGTGGGCACTCCCTTATGGAATAACAGTGACTTTAATCCAGAATAATTACTTCAGATTGCAATGAAGAGTTATTATTCTGAACCAATATCACTTCTAATCCAGAATATTATGTCCGCAAAGAAGTTATTCCAGAAAATTAGTTATATCAAAATAAGTATTCCAGAAGGGTTAAATCAGTCAATTTCCCTGTGTTGACAAGGCCTCAGACTTGAACAATGTTTTGATGCAAATGATTCTGGCCCATAGGTTTTCTTGTTGTTTTTAATAATCATATTTCCCTTACAGTTACTCTATTATCGAGGCCTGAGCCTGACATAATTTATACAGCACTAGTTTTTACACCAGTGTAACCAAATTCATTTCACTATAGTCATTCCTGATTTACACTGGCATGAGATCAGAATCAAGCCACTATTATCTTACTTTAAAACTTCAGGCTTCTCAAATCACTTTTTAAAGACACAGTACAGTTTTCTTTAAAACATTCTTGAATGATTTTAGAGTTGATAGTTATAACATCAAAAGAGTGCATCAAATATAACAAACCATAAATGTTAAATGGCCATCAGAAACAAATATGAACCTCTGTGGATAAGCCTGGGAAGAAGCAGCACAACCAGACTCTGGGGCAGATTCGCTGCCTATGCTGAGACCTTTGTGTCACTCAGGAAGCACAAAGGGAGCAGAAACCTCTCTCATCTTCCCAGGCAGGATATGGCAAAGAGATGCCATAGTTTACAATATCTCATCTAGCTAAAGCCCAGGTGCAAAAGGCGGAATGACAATAATACAGCATGCTCTATAGAATCATAGATTTGAGCTGGAAGAGACCTCAGGAGGTAATCTAGTCCAACCCCCTGCTCAAAGCAGGACCAACCCCAGACCCCAGACCTCCCTGGTTGGTGGATATTCCCTTGAGGAGTCTTACTAGCTGCCATAGATTAGAACAACCTTTAGGCTGCTCTTACATATACTAGGGTCTGTACCCATAGTGAAGCAAACAAAAAAAATCAAGGCGCCATAACTGACTTGCTAAAGGTCCCCTCCTTGCTGCTCTGAGCAGATATCAGCCACAATAGCAAATGTGCCTTAACACTGATGCAAGGAAAAAGAAAGCGTGTGGGAACTGTGCGTGCGAGGTTCTGTGGTGCTTGGAGCCATTTTAGTATTACTGGGTGAAAAAAGTTTCTGAAAGTAAAACTAGGGAGGAATCTCAACCTCCATCAGCTTAAAAGAGTGCTACCTTCAAAAGGCTTAAACACTGTAACAAAAATGCTATTTTTTGTAGTTTCATCTAATTTCACAGAAAACTTGGTCTACGTGAATTACTGATAACATACTTGAGGTCAGGTTAGCCAGATGTTGTATTTTCAAAGTGGTGCTGCATATTTGCTAAAGAGTTACAGACATTATGACTTTAACGAGAATTTTAGTTCAATAAAAACTTGGACCCTGATGTCATAAGATGATGCAATTCTGAGACATTCCAACTATGCAAACACAATAAAACATGAAAGATTTAGAAATAAAACAGTCCTAAAATGTCAAAGTAAGTGTAACTATTCACTATTTCCTGATTAACAAAAGCCATAAAATGTATGTCTCAATTTTCTCAAAGGGGCAGACATGAATGTAAGTATTCTTTCAAGAAAGGAAATGTCAGTACTTCCAGTAAGAGTGTCTCCACCTCCATTACACACACCCAGAACCAGCAACAAAAACAACCACTATGTTTCATTCCATATATTTCATTCTCTTGAGTCTTCTGATCAGTATTTTGAGGATTTGAAACATGACAAGTAATAATGTAACCTGGCTGAAAATACAGTTTAAGCGAATATATATAAGGACACAAAAATTGTCAGTAGTCCATGTAGGCTAGTATCCTGTCTTCTGAGTGTGACTGATGCCAAATGCTTCAGAAGGAATGAACAGAATAGCACAATTATCACATTATCCATCCTCTATCATCCAGTCCCAAGCTTCTGGCAATCAAATTATGTTCACCCTGACCATCTTAGTTAGTAGCCATTGATGGCTATCCTCCATTAACTTATCTAATTCTTTTTTGTACCCAGTTATTCTTCTGACCATTACAATATCCCCTGACAATGAATTCCACAGGTTAACTGTGAAGAAATACTTCTTTAAGTTTCTTTTAAACCTGTGGCCTATTAAGTACATTGGGTGACCCCTGGTTCTTGTGTTATGTGAAGGGGTAAATAACACTTCTCTTTCACTTTCTCACACCATTCATGATTTTATAGACCTCTATCATATCCCCCCTTTGTCATCTGTTTAAAAGATGAACAGTCGTAGTTTTTTAAATCTCTTCTTGGATGGTAGATGTGGCATCCCCCAATCACTTTTGTTGCCCTTCTCTATACTTTTTTCCAGTTATAATAAATCTTTTTTGAGATGGGGCAACCAGAACTGCAGTGAATATTCAATCACTGATTTATAAAGTAACATTATGATATTTTCTGACTTATTTCTGTACCTTTCCTAATGATTCCTAACATTCTGTTAGCTTTTTTGACTGCCACTGCACATTGAGCAGATGTTTTCAGAGAGCTATTTACGACTCCAAAATCTCTTTTTTGAGTGGTAATAACATAATTTAGACCCTATAATTTTGTATGAATAGTTGGGATTATTTTTTCCAATGTGCTTTGCTTTGCACTTATCAACAATGAATATTATGAAATCTCTTTAGAACTGTATTGTTGCATGATAAAATATATTAGTTCCTCATGGCAAATATAAAACTTTTTAATATATTTGAATTGGTGTTTAATAGTGTAGAACCCGGTTTGGTAGCAAATGCACCAAATGCAAGTGAATGTTGTCCAAGAGCTAAATCCTACTTTTTTTACCAATGGAAGGCATCCCATTTACCTCTGAGTGGAACTGCTCTCATGAGTATTGAGCAGGCCTGAGCCTTAAATGTCTTTAAGGTTATACAAGCAGTCGTTTTAAAGGCAAAACTCCCATTAAAATCATTGGGAGTCTTGCATAAGTAAAGACTGCTGAACTGATGACATAGTTTGCATATCAGGCAGCAATAGCCTAGTAAATCATGAAGATTGAAAGATTAAATGCACTATTCTCCACCTGGTGAGTGACTTGCACATATAATTTTATTTTTTATATTTAACTTAAATAATGGCAGCTTTCATTGATGAATATTCTGAACATTTCTCTAAGATGGTATTTCCCTGATAATATTGATATAAAATAAAAATACAAGACTTAAAGAAAACCATGCTTTCCTTAAGATTTTATATTTTGATTTACGGGGAAAAGGCATAGGACTGTCATTCTGTTTTTGTTGTTTCTGGAAATATGACCTTCATTTTGACTGGATAAATATGGCAGCTTGAAATATCAGCCTCTTCTTTGACTGTCTTAAGGGTAGCAAATGCACTCCACTTGTGTCCTCTTTTCCACCTCTTTCCCATCACTTTCCATTTTGTTGATCCCCTTCTAACTAAACTCATCTTTAAAAAAAGAAAGTGGAAATAACATGCCATTTGCTGCCATCACATTGTTTTCTCTGCTCATGTGTTCTACCCCTTTCCCACCCTGTGTCTGTCTTGTCTATTTAGATTGTAAATTCTTCGTTTACTACTCTGTATTTGTAAATTGCCTTACTCACTACTATAATAAATATAATTAATAATATTTATTATAATAATTCTTTGGTGATGCTCCAATTTCCCGTGGCTCATTCAACTTCTTATTCAACTTGTTTCTTTCTTATTTCTTTGTCTAACCTCTACATTTAATGAGGTAAATAAATATTCATTTTGTGTTGAAATTTTGTGCCTTACCTATACAGTATTTTGTCCTATTTCAGAGACGATTAAAGATTATAGCCCTAATGTACTTTCTTAAATATACTGGCAGTCTTTCTAAAGGAGGCTGTGGAGTTCTGTAAACATCCAAAGACCATATCCTGGTAGGAAAATCTGGTCTCTAACATAAAATCAAAACTTACTTCTTACTGAACTAACAATTTACTAAAGATTACAAATAATAGCACCACATTGGGATCAATATATTATTGTAAAGATCTGACCAAAACATTGGTATTCTGGTTTGTCTTTTTGTTAAAAATATGCGTTGTTCTAAAGAACTGGATTTTTAAGTTTGTATGCTGGAGTATGCAGTGGGAAGCTAGACTGCTAAATTTACATTTAAATCAGTCTGCCACTCTGGAATATTCAGTGTCACAAACCATTTGTAAATGTTCCTTTGTTTGAAGGATCAAGAGCCTGCCCTGGCACACTAAATTTCCAGTTGAAATTGAATAGTAGTGGAAATATGCTAATGCTCTGCCATAGGGCGTCCCTAACCAGAAGTTGTGTGCTTCTGTGGAATAACATACTAATTTGTATGGGAAAAGCCATAATTTTGGCACAGTTTGCTTTGGGCACTCCAGGAGGACTGAAGTGAATTACAGCTCAGAAAGAAAAGGAAAAGTATACAATATATATTTTCTATGTAGTAGGATTGAGAGAAGAACTAGCCTTCCAATATTGGGAAGCCAGTCAAGCCAGAGCAGCATTATTGCCCATGTCTCAGATAATCAGTGGAACTAGAAGAAATACCTTTCCTTGAACACAGAACATTCCCAGTGTCACATCTGAGAATGAAATGCCTCAGTTGAGCTATCATGTGGCTGTTAGCAATTCCATTCACACTATAAATGGAAACAAGGACTTTGTTTTCATTGTCTGACTGAAATATATATTGATATTAGTTTTATTTCACACTAAAGGCAGATTATATCCAGCCCTGACACATATATACACACTACAGTGGTTAAAGTTAAAATCTTTGCAAATCATTATTTATAATTATTCATATTACTGCCCCAGTTTGTTTTTCCAAGACCGGTGAGATACATGCACAGAGGAGTCCTGTCCTCTGTGCATGATCTCCCTCTCTCTGTGGCATTGTCACCCCACCGTTTGGAGCATTTTGAGGCCTCTCCATGTTGTCTGGAGTCTACATGGGGAGAAGGTGTGGAGACTTCATAGGCCTGGGGCCTAGATATAGCAATGGAGATAGATTTACTGTACCTCCTTCCCCTACTTTCTTCCCTCCCCCGCCCCCCACTCCAGTTCTCTGGCGATTCAAGAGAAAAAGGAATACTACCTCTGGCTGCATTATTTTGTATGTACAGCCCTTCCCCCACAAATAGGTTCTAGAAACTCTTGTGGCAGGTAGAAGTCACTGACAACCTGACTGCAAAGGACCTGCATTGTCAGGTTGCTGGCTAGAACACTAGAAGCCGGAGCTAGTGTTGAGGAACAGGGATTCATTGTGGATGGCCCTAACCTCTCACTGAATCCTGGATCTGCTGATTTTGGATGCAGACATTATGGCCTTTTCTCCGGGAGGCAACTGCATCCTCCAACTGGATGACAGAAAGAGATCTCTACAAAAGGATTCTCTAAAGATTTTATCTCCCAGAATTCCCTCCCTCTGTGGGAGAAGATGATCTAGGTTGTTATTATTAGTAGTAGTAGTCCTGTTGCACCTATAGCATGCTAATCTATGTCCACATACAAAAAAGGAGACAACCCATGCCTCAAAGAGCCCAGAATCTAAGAACACTGTTATAACCTTATTCCCAGATTCTGGACCTTAGCGTCCAAAATATGGGGGTTAGCATGAAAACCTCCAAGCTTAGTTACCAGCTTGGACCTGGTACTTGCTGCCACCACCCAAAAAATTAGAGTGTTTTGGGGCACTCTGGTCCCCCTGAAGAACCTTCCCTGGGGACCCCAAGACCCAAATCCCTTGAGTCTCACAACAAAGGGAAATAATCCTTTTTTCCCTTCCCCCCTCCAGGTACTCCTGGAGAGATACCCAGACACAAGCTCTGTGAAACTACACAGAGTGGCTTCCCCTCTCTGTTCCCAGTCCTGGAACAAAAAGTACTTTCCTCTTCACCCAGAGGGAATGTAAAATCAGGCTAGTCAATTCAACACACACACAGATCTCCCTTGATTTCTTCCTCCCACCAATTCCCTGGTGAGTACAGACTCAATTTTCCTGAAGTAAAGAAAAACTCCAACAGGTCTTAAAAGAAAGCTTTATATAAAAAGAAAGAAAAAATACAAATAGTCTCTCTGTATTAAGATGACACAACACAGGGCAATTGCTTAAAAGAATATTGAATAAACAGCCTTATTCAAAAAGAATACAAATCAAAGCACTCCAGCACTTATATTCATGCAAATACCAAAGAAAAGAAACCATATAACTTACTATCTGATCTCTTTGTCCTTACACTTAGAAACAGAAGATTAGAAAACAGAGCTACTTCTCCAAAGCTCAGAGACAGCAGGCAGAGAGAAAACAAAAGACCTCTTACACAAACTTCCCTCCACCCAAAGTTGAAAAAATCCGGTTTCCTGATTGGTTTAAAAATCCGGTTTCCTGATTGGTCCTCTGGTCAGGTGCTTCAGGTGAAAGAGACATTAACCCTTAACTATCTGTTTATGACACGCCCCCCAAATTGCAGACAGTGGGGAAGCTCACTGGCGGCAATTTCCTTCTAGAACTTGAAAATAAACAGGTTAATACAACACATGCACCTTTACATATACTACTAAGTATATAACCAACAGACTTTTACATTTTAAGAACACTTTTTAACTACTGGATTCTGGGAAACTCTCACGGGAGAGTGCATCAGCAACTTTGTTAGAAGCTCCTGTGATGTGTTGAATTTCAAAATCAAAATCTTGGAGAGCTAAACTCCAACGAAGAAGTTTCTTGTTGTTCCCCTTGGCAGTATGAAGCCACTTTAGTGCAGCATGGTCAGTTTGTAGTTGGAACCGCCGTCCCCAAACATATGGGCGTAGCTTTTCCAGGGCGTACACAATGGCATAGCATTCCTTTTCACTGACTGACCAGTGACTTTGCCTCTCAGACAGTTTCTTGCTGAGAAACACGACAGGATGGAAGTTGTGATATGTTGCTTCCTGCATGAGCACTGCTCCTATACCACGCTCAGATGCATCTGTGGTTACTAGGAATGGCTTGTCAAAATCCGGGGCCCTGAGTACAGGGTCAGACATGAGTGTTGCCTTAAGCTGGGTAAAGGCTTTTTGACACTCATTAGTCCACTTAACGGCATTTGGCTGGGTCTTTTTGGTCAGGTCGGTCAATGGGGCAGCGATTTGGCTGTAGTGTGGTACAAATCGCCTGTAGTATCCGGCCAAGCCTAAGAAGGATTGGACCTGTTTCTTTGACCTTGGGACAGGCCACTTTTGGATAGCATCCACCTTGGCCTGTAGGGGGTTTATGGTTCCTCGACCCACCTGGTGCCCCAGGTAAGTGACTCTGTTTTGGCCTATTTGACATTTTTTGGCCTTAACAGTTAGTCCTGCCTGCCTGATGCGCTCAAAGACCTTTTCCAGGTGGAGTAGGTGTTCAGGCCAGGAGTCTGAAAAAATGGCCACATCATCGAGGTAGGCAACTGCAAATTCTCCCAGTCCAGCTAGTAGACCATCTACCAGCCTCTGGAAGGTGGCGGGTGCATTTCGAAGGCCGAAAGGAAGGACATTGAATTCATACACCCCCGCATGGGTGACGAGTGCTGACCTCTCCTTGGCAGGTTCATCTAGCGGTACTTGCCAGTACCCCTTGGTTAAGTCTATTGTAGAGATGAACTGGGCACGTCCCAACTTTTCCAATAGCTCATCAGTGCGTGGCATTGGATAGTTGTCCGGACGAGTTACAGCATTTAGCTTACGGTAGTCCACGCAAAAGCGTATTTCCCCATCTGGTTTGGGTACCAGAACCACTGGAGATGCCCATGCACTGGTAGATGAGCGGATTATACCCATCTGTAGCATGTTCTGGATCTCCCGTTCTATAGCAGCTTGGGCATGAGGAGACACCCGGTAGGGTGGGGTTCTGATTGGGTGAGCATTGCCTGTATCAATGGAGTGGTATGCCCGTTCAGTCCGTCCTGGGGTGGCTGAGAACAATGGGGCGAAGCTAGTGCACAGCTCCTTAATTTGTTGCCGCTGCAGACGTTCCAGGGTGGTTGAGAGGTTCACCTCTTCCACGCCACCGTCTTTTTTCCGTCGTAGTAGACACCGTCAGGCCACTCAGCATCATCTCCCTGGACTGTAAACTGACAAACCTGTAAGTCTCTGGAATAGAAAGGCTTGAGAGAATTAACATGGTACACTTTAGGCTTTAGTGAGGAATTGGGAAATGCTATGAGGTAGTTTACAGCTCCCAGGCGCTCTTGGACCGTGAATGGCCCTTCCCATGATGCTTGCATCTTATGGGCCTGTTGCGCCTTCAAGACCATAACCTGGTCTACTACCTTGAAGGAACGTTCTCTGGCATGTCTGTCATACCAGGCCTTTTGCTCTTCCTGAGCATCCTTTAGATTCTCTCTAGCAACGGCTAAAGAGTGTCGGAGGGTGCTTTGTAGGTTGCTTACAAAGTCCAGAATGTTAGTTCCTGGAGAAGGCGTAAACCCCTCCCATTGCTGCTTCACCAACTGTAATGGCCCCTTAACCTCGTGACCATACACAAGTTCAAATGGTGAAAACCCTAAACTGGGATGTGGTACAGCCCTGTAGGCAAACAGCAACTGCTGCAACACTAGGTCCCAATTATTGGAGAATTCGTTGATGAATTTTCGTATCATGGCCCCCAAAGTTCCATTAAACCTTTGCACCAGGCCATTGGTTTGATGGTGGTACGGGGTGGCAACCAAGTGATTCACCCCATGAGTTTCCCACAGTTTTTCCATGGTCCCTGCCAGGAAATTAGACCCTGAATCTGTAAGGATGTCGGAGGGCCAACCTACCCTGGCAAAGATGTCTGTTAGGGCCAGGCACACAGTGTTAGCCCTGGTGTTGCTTAGAGCGACTGCTTCTGGCCATCGGGTAGCAAAGTCCACTAAAGTCAGTACGTACTGCTTTCCTCTGGGCGTCTTTTTTGGGAAAGGGCCCAGAATATCCACAGCTACTCGCTGAAATGGGACCTCAATTATGGGGAGTGGCTGGAGAGGGGCCTTGACCTGGTCTTGAGGCTTTCCCACTCTTGGCATACCTCACAAGACCGGACATACTTGGCAACGTCCTTGCCCATCCCCTCCCAGTGGAAGGACTTCCCCAACCGGTCCTTGGTTCTGTTCACCCCAGCATGGCCACTGGGATGATCATGGGCTAAGCTTAAGAGCTTCCCCCGGTACTTAGTTGGAACCACCAACTGTTTTTGCGGCTGCCATTCTTCCCGGTGTCCACCAGAAAGAATTTCCTTGTATAAAAGTCCTTGGTCTATAACAAACCGGGATCGATTAGAAGAGCTGAGAGGCGGTGGGGTGCTCCGTGCCGCCGCCCAAGCTTTCTGAAGGCTGTCATCCGCTTCCTGCTCAGTTTGGAACTGTTGCCTTGAGGCTGGGGTTACCAGTTCTTCCTCAGACTGTGGACTTGGGCTTGGTCCCTCTGGAAGCGATGTAGGTGATGGGGTTGTTTCCGTTGCTGGTGAACCGCTCTCCGCTGGTGCACCTGAGGGTATTTCAGGCTCTGGCTGAGCCTTTTGGGTATGGCTGTCTTGTGCTTCTGCCAGTTCTGGCTCGCTGGCGCCCTCTGGCGTTGAGGTTGAAGATGGGGTTGCACTTGCTGGTGCTGGTTGCTGTTCCAGTTCCGGGCCTGGGACTGGAGATGCTGTGGCTGTTTCAGTGGTAGGCATGGAATCCGGGTCCACTACCTCTGTCTGGGTCTCTGGTAACACAGACGGGGCGTCTGTGGATGGCTCAGGAACAGGAATGGGTCTGGAAGCTTGCCTGGTTTGGCTACGTGTAACCATTC
This sequence comes from Gopherus evgoodei, assembly GCF_007399415.2. Taxonomy (NCBI): domain Eukaryota; kingdom Metazoa; phylum Chordata; order Testudines; family Testudinidae; genus Gopherus; species Gopherus evgoodei. The sequence continues at coordinate 68,478,918 of NC_044324.1, read as the reverse complement.
CCACTCTCTTGGCCCGCCTCACCTGGTTGGTCAAGTCTTCCCCCAGTAGCATGGGGATAGGATAATTGTTATAGACGGCAAAAGTCCACATTCCTGACCAGCCTTTGTACTGGACAGGCAGTTGAGCTGTAGGCAAGTCTACAGCTTGTGACATGAAGGGGTAAATTGTAACTTTGGCCTTTGGGTTGATGAATTTGGGGTCTACGAAGGATTGGTGGATAGCTGACACTTGTGCCCCCGTGTCTCTCCACGCAGTAACCTTCTTTCCGCCCACTCTCAAATTTTCCCTTCGCTCCAAGGGTATTTGAGAGGCATCCGGGCCTGGGGATCTTTGGTGTGATGGTGGTGTAATGAATTGCACTCGCATGGTGTTCTTGGGACAGTTGGCCTTGATATGTCCCAGTTCATTACACTTAAAGCATCTTCCATCTGATGGGTCACTGGGCCGAGGTGAGTTACTGGAGACTGGTGAGGTGGAAGGGTAGGGTATCTGTGGCTTTACTTGGGTGGTATGTGGGGTCTTTGGCTGTCCTCGGTTGTAGGGTTTATGGTCTGTGTGCCCCCTGTGGTAATCGTTCCCCTTGACAGTAGCTTTCTTGCTTTCTGCCAGTTCCATCCATTTGGCTCCAATCTCCCCCGCCTCAGCGATATCTTTGGGATTTCTATCTTGTATGTACCGTGTGATGTCTTCAGGAACACCATCCAAGAACTGCTCCATTTGTATGAGGAGGTTCAGTTCTTCCAGGGTTTGAATGTTGTTTCCTGTTAGCCAGGCCTCATAGTTTTTTGCAATGTAGTAGGCGTGTTTGGGAAATGACACCTCTGGTTTCCACTTTTGGGTTCTGAAGCGCCGACGGGCATGATCTGGGGTTATCCCCATTCTGTATCTGGCCTTGGTTTGAAAAAGTTTATAGTCATTCATTTGCCGCTTAGGCATTTCAGCTGCCACCTCTGCTAAAGGTCCACTGAGTTGTGGCCTTAATTCTACCATGTACTGGTCTTCGGGGATGCTGTACCCAAGACAGGCTCTTTCAAAATTTTCCAAGAAGGCCTCGGTGTCATCCCCTGCCTTGTAGGTGGGAAATTTCCTGTGCTGTGGAGCAATAATTGGCGCCGGGTTGTTAGGGTTGGCTGGCACAGGCAGCCCAGCTTTTGCCAACTCCAGTTCATGTTTTCTCTGTTTTTCCTTCTCTTCATTTTCTTTTTGTTGTTTTTCCATTTTTCGGCGGTGGGCCAACTCTTCTTCTTCTAGTTTTCTTTTGTGTGCTGCCTGTTTGATTTGTTCTTCTCTTTCTCTCATCTCCATCTCTGCTTGTTTTATTTCCAGTTGTCGCCTGTGTTCAGCTTCTCTGAATTGGGCTTCGGCCTCCATTTTTGCCTTAGAAGTCATGATTCCTGTTTTCTTGTGTTGGGGTGCCCTCCGGTGTTTATCCTCTGAACTGCAGGTTCTCTGTTGCCTCCTGAAGTCTGCCTAGCAGCAGTGCTTTTTTCCTTTTCTCTCTCTACTAATGTTCAATGAAGGGAAACCAGAAAAACCACTTTATTTGCATGCATATAAGTGCTGGTACTTGCCTCCTAATGGGAGGGCTATTGCATGACAAAAGACCCTTAACATGCAAGCCACAAACTGCCAGAGAGAGCAAAAAAAAAATTCTCTCTGGTTCCCTTTTAAAACCAAACTGTTTCTCTCTGCTAAAAAGCCCTTAGCAGAGAAAAGAAAAATATAATATTCCTACTGGCTTCTGGATTCTGTCTGTCTCCCACCAGCTGCCACTCATGTTATAACCTTATTCCCAGATTCTGGACCTTAGCGTCCAAAATATGGGGGTTAGCATGAAAACCTCCAAGCTTAGTTACCAGCTTGGACCTGGTACTTGCTGCCACCACCCAAAAATTTAGAGTGTTTTGGGGCACTCTGGTCCCCCTGAAGAACCTTCCCTGGGGACCCCAAGACCCAAATCCCTTGAGTCTCACAACAAAGGGAAATAATCCTTTTTTCCCTTCCCCCCTCCAGGTACTCCTGGAGAGATACCCAGACACAAGCTCTGTGAAACTACACAGAGTGGCTTCCCCTCTCTGTTCCCAGTCCTGGAACAAAAAGTACTTTCCTCTTCACCCAGAGGGAATGTAAAATCAGGCTAGCCAATTCAACACACACACAGATCTCCCTTGTTTTTTTCCTCCCACCAATTCCCTGGTGAGTACAGACTCAATTTTCCTGAAGTAAAGAAAAACTCCAACAGGTCTTAAAAGAAAGCTTTATATAAAAAGAAAGAAAAAATACAAATAGTCTCTCTGTATTAAGATGACACAACACAGGGCAATTGCTTAAAAGAATATTGAATAAACAGCCTTATTCAAAAAGAATACAAATCAAAGCACTCCAGCACTTATATTCATGCAAATACCAAAGAAAAGAAACCATATAACTTACTATCTGATCTCTTTGTCCTTACACTTAGAAACAGAAGATTAGAAAACAGAGCTACTTCTCCAAAGCTCAGAGACAGCAGGCAGAGAGAAAACAAAAGACCTCTTACACAAACTTCCCTCCACCCAAAGTTGAAAAAATCCAGTTTCCTGATTGGTTTAAAAATCCGGTTTCCTGATTGGTCCTCTGGTCAGGTGCTTCAGGTGAAAGAGACATTAACCCTTAACTATCTGTTTATGACACTAAGAACACAAGCCACATGTGTGATATTAATGCAGTGTTATTGGTATTTCCTATAAAAATATCTACTTGCAAAGAAACAAAATTAAATATTTTAATGGTGACCACTATACTTTAGACTAAACTATGGAGCACTATTATTGATTTGCAGTATGGAGCTGCAGCTTCTCATTACCATTTGAGAAGCACATGTGCATACTGGATTGTTTCAGGTGTCTTGTAAACAAGACATGAGAAGTCATTCTTCCGCTTTACTCTGCGCTGGTTAGGCCTCAACTGGAGTATTGTGTCCAGTTCTGGGCACCGCATTTCAAGAAAGATGTGGAGAAATTGGAGAGGATCCAGAGAAGAGCAACAAGAATGATTAAAGGTCTTGAGAACATGACCTATGAAGGAAGGCTGAAGGAATTGGGTTTGTTTAGTTTGGAAAAGAGAAGACTGAGAGGGGACCTGATAGCAGTTTTCAGGTATCTAAAAGGGTGTCATCAGGAGAGGGAGAAAACTTGTTCACCTTAGCCTCCAATGACAGAACAAGAAGCAATGGGCTTAAACTGCAGCAAGGGAGATTTAGGTTGGACATTAGGAAAAAGTTCCTAACTGTCAGGGTAGTTAAAGACTGGAATAAATTGCTTAGGGAGGTTGTGGAATCTCCATCTCTGGAGATATTTAAGAGTAGGTTAGATAAATGTCTATTAGGGATGGTCTAGACAGTATTTGGTCCTGCCATGAGGGCAGGGGACAGGACTCGATGACCTCTCGAGGTCCCTTCCAGTCCTAGAGTCTATGAGTCTATGAGTTTCATAGTAATTGACTGAGTCAGCTTGTCATGATGCTGGAGTTAGACTTGATATTGATTTGTTTTTATAAATGTGAGATTTATTATACAATTAGTCCCATGCTTCCTCCTCTCCCAGCCTAAGAATGATGCAAGAAACCTCTTAATATTTGCTCTGCATGGAAGTATCTGAAAGAATATGAACACATGCCTGTGGTTGGTATTGGTATTTCAACCTTAGCTGAGTAGCTGGGATATTTCTGCCAAATATGTCTGCTGGCAACATTTGTTCTTCATAAACTATATAGCAGGTCCATTATGCTCCTTTGTTAAAATATTTTCAATCTGTTTAAGTGTGCATAAAGATGGTTTTAATATAAAGTTATTTCTTAAGAATAGCCTTGTTGAACACCAAAATGAATGAAATGTATGCAAAACACATTTCAGAGAGCATCACCGCTTTATGTGAGAGCTATGTCATCCATGTAAATATTTTAATACCAGAGGTACCAATTGATCTATATAATAATATAAAATAACAGCTGCCTATATTTCCTTTTATAATTAAAAAAAAATACTTTAAAAGATGTAGGTTTTTGCCTATTTATGGTAAATATGCATGGGGTGTATACACACACTCACACACACACACACAATTGCTCACAAAAAGCTACTTTAAAAGAACATTATTAAGGTTGCAAAGTCATGTACTCAAAAAGTAAGAAATGGCAGAATTAAGGTTACCTAGGTAATCTTAATTCAACCCCCTTATATGTATGCATTATGAGACAGTCTTTAATTACATGATCACATGTTATTGTTTTCCACAGGACCCCTCCCTCATTCAGTGCACGGTATTGATGGCATGGTGCTCAATTAATTAGCAATTATTCAATATTTTTTTAAATCTCCATTGTTCAGTGTGTGGCTCCAGACTTGTTTACTACACATATTTAAGTCCTTTCCCAAATCAGGGCTAGAGTTCTTGTGTTCAGGCTGGTACCTCGTTATTTCTCAAGAGGCACAAGCATGGCTTTTAGGATTAAGTTTTGCCAAAGTGGCTGGGAAAGGCTGGGAGGATGGGGCCTTTACTCTGAGCTGCCTACATAATGGCCCACACATCAGGAGTTCATATAGACATTCTGTTTTGCTGACGCAGATTGGCTTCCTCCTGGGGCAGTGCTGCTCCATACTGCCCCCAGGCCAGGGCTATGCTTTACAGGCACAACTGAGCTCCAAGGTCTTCATAAGGCTTTACCATTCAAAGCAGCATATAAACTTGAAAAAAAATCAAGTGTCTGAGGCAGAACTGAAATACCAAAGCCACTATGAAGAACACATGTTGGATTACTACTAGCCTAAACTTCACATTAAATGGGTTTGATCTTTAATTATTGTTGTGACTGAGGCGCTTGTTGACATGGGAAACATTTTTATATTAATTCAAAAATACATGCTCTGTATCTTGTTACTCAGGAGTTCAAATGGGTACCTAGTACTCCAAAAAATCTGTCTGCTTCACAGGGCAAAGGAATACAGGAAATTTTACGGAAGAAAACATTATCACTGTTATTTTTAGTACCACCCGGTCAAATTTCAATTGTTTAAAAACTGAGATTTATCAAGCCAGACTTCTGCCCCACTAAGTCTGCCTTACACCACTCCACAAGCGCAAAGCAGATTGAAAGCTGGCTTATTTTGCCATCTCAGGTGCATAAGGGCATAATGACTGTGGGTGGTGAGGGAAGGGATGTGGCAGGAGTGCTATTGCATTTCAGCAATCCCCAGCTGCTGAAATGATCCTGTGTAGGTCTGTTGCAGCCAGGTGGAAATTAAAATAATCCTAATGTTATTTTAAATTGCACCAGAATCCAAACTAGACCCTGGTTGGCTCCATGATGGGTAGAGATAAAGAAAGTTACAGCCACCTTTGCCTCCTTCTCAGACATTATGTCAAGCATAGATCACAAAGACCCAAAATTCACACCCTTCATCTCCAAACCAGTGTGGCAGGTTCTAGAGCCTTGCACAGGGTGCGGCTTTCTTTTGCTCTCTGCTTAGATGTCTGGTCTTGGAACTCTGTGTAACAAAGCCAGACTATTTTGGCTGAGTCACTCTGATACAGGAGAGGTGAGTCTTATTAGCTCTAGTTCTGGAGAATGAAAGAATATGAGTGTTTCTCTGAGGCAAAGGGAACTATGGGCAGGGTCAGAGAGGGTCCTTCAGAGAAAATTCATAGGTAAATCTGAACTCAGAAGAAAGCTTATGAGGTTTACATGTTGCCGTTGATACTTAAGTTAATAAAGATATCTCCTGGGATGGAGATACCTGGGACTAGATTTAGTGAATATACTGTGATTTAGAGCAGTGTGGGATCACCGCCTGCTTTTTTACAGTGATTCAAGTATTAAAGTACAACAGTTTCAGTCAATAAACGGTTTTCTTGGTCTGGATAATAGTTGTGATATAACTGAAATTTATAACTTTAAAGTATACAATTTAAGTAGGCAGTCAGTTCAGCACAGTTTCTGGGCTGTGCTTAACATTTCCATTATATATCCCATTATTAAAGTGTTAGTAAATTTGGCCATAAAATTTTGCTGTAGGCAGAAAGCTAACTTACAAGAACTCAGCCTAGGTATCTCTTTTTTAAAATTTATCTCTCCAAAAAACATTAAGTAACTATGAATTGTAAAATTTATAACTTATGTTTTACAACCTTTTTTTTTCACAGCAAACAACCTGAAAACTTATTATTATATCGGTGTCAGGTTGGTGCAAAAGGATGCAACATTCATGCAATGTTGGTGCACAGAGGGAAATGAATCTTTCATTAGCTGCTGCCTCCATCTGCTTTATGGTGTTGAGATCAAGTGTTCTGTCCTCCCTGCTATTTTTTCTTCTTAATGTTTCTCTTGGGTGCCCTGGTTTCTTCACACTTGTTGGTATCCACTTGACATCTTCATACGGAAGTCTGTTTTGGCAATGGGCATTGTCAAGGTATTATTCCCACTTTGAACTTTAGCCTCCAAAAAGTGGGGACCTGCATGTACCCTTCTAAGCTTAATTCCTAGCTTAGATCTGATAGCGCTGCCACCAACCAAAAATATAGTGTTTTGGTACACTTCCTGTCCCCCAAAAACCTTCCCTGGGGAACCCAAGACCCAAATCCCTTGGGTCTTAAAACAGAGAGAAATAAACCATTCCCCTTCCTTTCCCCCTCCCAGACTTTCCCTGAGAGATACACTGATCCAAACTCCTTGGATCCTAAAACAGAGAGGAGTTAAGCTTCCCCCCCCACTCTCCTCCCACCACTCCCTAGTGAGTTCAGACGCAATCCCCTTGAGTTTTACACAAGGAAAAAATCAATCAGGTTCTGAAAAAAGAAAGCTTTTAATTAAAGAAAGAAAAAATAAAAATTATCTCTGTAAAATCAAGATGGAAAATGTTACAGGGTCTTCAGCTTATATAGACTAGAGGGACTTCATCCCCCCTGGCCTAAATTACAAGTTACAGCAAACAGAGGTAAAATATCCTTCCAGCAAAATACACATTTGCAAATAAAGAAAACAAACATTAAGACTAATCCACCTTCTATCTAGTACTTACTATTTTGAACATGAGAGACTGTTTCAGAAAGATTGGAGAAAGATCTGGTTACACGTCTGGCCGCTCTTAGCTCCAAGAGAGAACAAAGAACAAAAAAAAAAAAAAAAGCACTAACAAAGACTTCCCTCCACCAAGATTTGAAAGTATCTTGTCCCCCCATTGGTCCTCTGGTCAGGTGTCATCCAGGTTCACTGAGCTTCTTAACCCTTTACAGGTAAAAGAGACATTAACCCTTAACTATCTGTTTATGACAGGCATACATCAAATATGTCCAGTGCTTCCGTCTAATTCTAATGGAGATGACCTGCTCGTTGATAAATTTTTGGATCTCTTAGTTGGTGATAATATCTCTCCATCAAATGCCAAGAATCTTTTCTAGGCACTTATTTTCAAAGGCATCTAGTTTTCTATCTAACATTTGAACAGCTCGCTAGCTCTTGCATATGTTAGCACTGAGATTGTGTTTGAGCAGAAAATTATGAGTTTTGTTTTGCTACTGTCTATATTGATTTCCATACTTTTGTAACCCTCTTGGGGGATAGATGGCTCTTTAAAAGTTTATAAATCCTGAGGCAGAGGAAGTGCTGATTGTTCCAGAAAGAAAATGTCTTGGTTGTTCCAGGGCCATGGATAAAGGGAGAGCGACGGGGTGTGTGTGTCTGGAGCTCGAGACAAAAGCACAAAAGCAAGTTGTCCCTCACACAGTGAAGCAGCCGAGAACCTGCTCCAAACCTTGGAGGGACAGAGCAGTCCACCAGGGATGCCCCTGGACAGGAGCCAGGAGGAGCACTGTGCTGTGAATTTGCAGAGAGCGGCAGAAGAGGCACTGGAGGGGGTTGTTGGGGAAAGTTTACTGCTACCAAAGACAACCAGGAGCACCCAAGACTCCCTGCCAGACTGGAACTTTGCCCAGGACTCCTGAACTCTGAATGCATTGCTTCACGTCTGCCCTTTTGTATTGTGGTACCCATGGACCGATGGGGCCTCATGTTGAATGTAACCCTGTTTTACCGCTTGTCGCAGCTTCCCACCTGTTGTTTTTAATCCATTCATCCCTCTGTGAATAAATATTTCCCTTTCCTATATTCACTATACTATTCTGGTATACGATCACTCTGGAGCGATTGGAACAGGTATCCCTGGGGTGGAAGGGAGTTTCCCTGCTGTGTTCCTGCATGTGCCTTTTCTTGGCTGGAACTACCTGCAGAGCAGACTCCATCATGACTACAAGGGCACTAAAGTTACACTTTGTTGAGATTAGCTAATTATGTGAATGCCTTTCCTAGTCTTGATGTCACTTCTTTCTTGAGGTCTCTATTGGCTAGTATGGTGCTGCTCCGTAAATGAACTGTTCTACTTTCACGACATTTTTGCCTTCTAATATGATGTCATTGCCTTGAACTTAAACAGACATTTGCAAGTCAGTTTCAAATTTGTGTTTTCAAGAATGTTTAATTAAATTGCTGAAATATTTTCCTTGTAAGGGGGTGTCATAAACAAATAGTTAAGAGTTAATGTCTCTTTTACCTGTAAAGGGTTAACAAACAGTGAACCTGAAACACCTGACCAGAGGACCAATCAGGAAACAAGATACTTTCAAATCTCGGTGGAGGGAAGCCTTTGTTTGTGTTTTTTGGGTTTTGCTTTGTTCTCTCTGGGTCCTGAAAGGGACCAGACGTGCAACCAGGTTTCTTGCCAATCTCCCTGCTACAGTCTCTTATATATTCAGAATAGTGAGTATTAAGTAGAAAAGGTGGTTATAGTCTTTTGATTGTTTTCTGTATTTGCAAATGTGTATTTTGCTGGACGGATTTTGATTGGTATTTGTGCTGGGGGGAGACTTCTTTCTAGTGTTTATAAGCTGAAAGACCCTGTAATATTCCATCTTGATTTTACAGAGATTTCTTACTTTTTTCTTTCTTTTATTAAAAGCTTTTCTTTTTAAAAGACCGGATTAATTTTTTTCCCTTGTTAAGGCTCAAAGGAACTGAGTCTGTACTCACCAGGGAATTGGTGAGAGAAGGGAAGGAGGAGTCTAGGAGGAAAGGTGAATTTCCTCTGTGTTTTAGGTTCAGGGAGCTTGAATCTGTCTATCTCTCCAGGATAGCCCAGGGAGGGAAAGCCTGGGATGGAGAGAGAAGAGAGAGAAAAAACCTGATTTCTCTGTGTTGTGATTCAAGGAATTTGAATCACGGTAATCTCCTAGTGTACCCAGGGCTGGAAAGATCTGGGAGGAAGAAAGGAGGGGGAGGGGAAATGGTTTATTCCCCTTTGTTGTGAGACTCAAGGAATTTTGGTCTTGGGGTCCCCAGGGGAGGTTTTTGGGGGGACCAGAGGGCCCCAAAACACTATATTTTTGGGTGATGGCAGCCTATCAGATCTAAGCTGGTAATTAAGCTTAGAGGAATTCATGCTGGTTCCCCATCTTTTGGACTCTAAGGTTCAGATTGGGGAATTATACCATGACAGGGGGCCATCGTGTTCATTAGAGATGCACACTGAGTATGCGCAGTGACTTTTTATTTGTTTATTTTTTCCTTAACCCAGAAAAGTGTATAGATAAGGAAGGATTCTATTCAGATGCATGTATTGCTAAGATAACTATGTAGCAAAAAGTCTAGTAAACTATGTTGCTGTAAAGATTATATAGCTCTTTGATTCTTCTCAGGAGATACACAGCTCTCCAGGAAAGGAGCTTTCTTTTGCAGACACAGTACATTAAACAAACTACAAGAAGTTGTACAGAAATTTTGCTGGCAAACATAGGCCACCTAAGTTTATGATAAGCTAGCTTTGCAGTTAAATCCCTTGTTCCCTGAATTGCAAGAGATACTGTATGCTGCTTGAAAAGGAATGTACTGCATAGCACATGGGTGATGAAGAAATCATTACATTTTGTATCTTAGAAAGAATTAAAGGGCAATATAAAATAAAGTAGGAATAAAAAGCTTACAAGGTTCTAAACACACGTCTACTTTATTAAAAAAACTAATCTATTTTTTTTACTGTACTATAAAAGAAACAGGTGATCGTGTAATTAGAGATTGTATCATACTGTGCATGCGCAAGAGGGTAAATATAATGGCAACTTTATCTTTGTCATTCCTAACTTTTGAATGCTTAGCCATGCAACTTTAATATTCAATGTACTTAAGGCCAGACTATCACTGGCTTTTATCAAGGTATGTGAAAGTGAGACAAAAGTGCTCAAGGAGCCATACTCTTATACAGATGTTTATATGCAACCCACCAAGGGTCTGTACAAGAGCAGACCCAAACTTGAAGTGCAAGGACTGTCCCTTCAGTACACCATTGGAAGCACTCAGCTTCCTAAAGGGGGTAAGGAGGAGCCATGGCCATGCTCTCCACAGGGGTAGGCAACCTATGGCACGGGTGCCGAAGGCGGCATGCTAGCTGATTTTCAGTGGCACTCACACTGCCCGGGTCCTGGCCACCGGTCAGGGGGGGCTCTGCATTTTCATTTAATTTTAAATGAAGCTTCTTAAAAGTTTAAAAAACATATTTACTTTACATACAACAATAGTTTAGTTATATATTATAGACTTATAGAAAGAGACTTTCTAAAAACATGAACATGTGTTACTGGCACGCGAAACCTTAAATTAGAGTGAATAAATGAAGACTCGACACACCACTTCTGAAAGGTTGCCAATCCCTGCTCTACCATCTTCTGTGCAGACCCATGGAGTAGGCTAGTCACAGCAGGCAAATTAGGCTGCATTGTCTCTTAGGCTACATCAGCCTGTTCAGTTTCCCTCTGTACTATGAAGCTAAAATGGTCAAGATTTCAGGATATGGGACTTTCAGAAACATGCCCAATATTGCATGAGTTGCAATAAAATCATAAGAGTTGACAACACTGTTTAAAGACACAGTAGATTTATTTTTCCCTTTTGGTGTCACAACAAGTTGCAATTAATCATATGTTGGCATTTTTATTCATAAATCAAGAGAGAACTTAATATCTCTTCCACCGTAAAGGTTCCTATCTAAACAGAATTCCTTTATTAACTGAGACACTTTAAAGTCAGCTGTGTGCAAAAGGGTGATGGTGAAGAGTGAATTATTAAATGGACAAAAGAGCAGAAATTCCATACAGAGAGGTAGGAAGTCTATCTGCTTTATGTACTGTAAAGATTTATATCATAGTTTCAACTACTTACATCCATTTTTGATGTTGGAAAATCAATTAAGGCAAAAAGGTATAGTTGAATCTAAGTGAAAGTTACTCAGTACCAAATGCTCCATTTCAATTAGAATAAAGACCCATGCTCTGTCATCCAAATTAACACTTGTACAATACTGTAAATTACAGGCCACTGCTGATCCTTGGACTAGTCACATTGACAAAGGAGCTATAGAAATTCTGAGCTACAGCTTCCTCTTTGAGTTTTGCTATTTACTTCTTTTCACTTAACCTCATAATGAGAGGAAGTATGGTCTAGTGGTTAAGGTGCTAGTCTGGGACTTAGGTAGAGCTGCATATGGGATGTAGAAGGTCCAGGTTTAAGATCCTATTCTGTTTGATTTAGAGCAAGTTCTACAAGCTGTTTCTCTACATTTCAGGTGAGTGTCCTCACCACTAAACTAGACAGTCAATCTTTCTAGGCCCTGGAATACTGAATTGTTTATATAAGGTGGAACAGTTCGTTCTAACAGGTGCAAGCACAAGAGAGCTTGAATTTATAGCCCAGTGGTTAGGATTCTCACCTGGGATGTATGCAACCCAGATAGCGCCCTGTTGCCTGAAAAAAAATCAAGAGGTTTCATTTTCATTCTGCATCAAAACAAAAACAAAATTTGAAATTTTTCACAAAACAGAATTCTTGTTTTCTAGCCAGCCTTAGTTCCTGCTCCAAAACAGGCAGAGCTTGAAGCTGGGTCTCCTACAGGTTTTGGTCTCTCTCTCCCTCCCTTCCTTCCCAGATTGGCATTTTGGCAAGAATTTTTTTGTCAAAAAGTTCCCAACCATCTCTAGACGCAGATTCAATTAATTGCTCTGCCACAGACTTTGTGTGTGAACTGAGACAAGTCACTTTGTCTCACTGTGCCTCAGTTCCTCATCTCTAACATGGGGATGATAGCACTTCCCTGTCTCACAGGGGTGTTGTGTAGGTACATATATTACCAGTGTGATAAAGTCCATGTAGCCAGGCAATATGGGACAACTTCTGAACTCACCATTATATGCTATATAATCTCACTCCACAACATGTTCATAAGGAGTGTAAATCTAGATACTATCTGGTAATACCAGATCACTGTTATAATTTTGTCCCCAATTTTCATACAATATACAATAATGCAGTAGTAGAATGTCTGATACTAGCAGCTGGAAAAGCTACTGTATCTCCTTTTCTCTCCTAAAATTTTCTTCTAATTTAACATAAGCATTTTTCTAACATGAATGGATACAGATTTTTCCATTAAAAACTGTTAGCAGTGAATGAGTAAAAGTCTGCTAATGCTACAGCCAATTCATGCAGATTCCAGCATAAAGGTCTAGCCAAGAGGGCAATTAGGACCACATGTGCTAGGCAGAGAAAGGAAACCTAGCCATAGTGATGACAGTCCCATAAGGCACTGTTGCTGACTTTTCAGTCCCAAACTTCTAAGATTTTTTTTAACTTCACTGTCTGTTGCAGAGTTTCTGGTTTCTGTGTTTAGAACCCACACTACTCCTTTTTATTGTTAATTCTCCTCTTCTATAACTAGTCCTATGGAAGAATTTTATCTCAGGAAAAGGGTCAATATTAAGATGATTTCATGGCAAGATTTTTTGGCGCTGTGTGACTCAGAGGAATGACAATCTGTCTATCATTGGTTTCAGTTCAGCCCTCATCGGTAGTATCCATACATCATTTGTTTAGCTTGTGTGAAATTAGTTTGTGGTCTTAGGCCAATTCCTTGAGGACAGATATACATATCTCACACAAAAATTAGGCATCTTGGCAATAGGCATTGCTAATGTATGAGCATGGAAACCAAACTGCCCCCTCGCTCTAGAGGCAATAAATACCTCTATGTTTTGGTTTGAGAATGTTTGTGCAGTGTTGAGAAGTTTCTGTTGCTACTGCCCATGTTGTAACTTTTTAAAAGAATATTTCTGTCTCTAATGTCTTCAGGTCTATCACCTTTCAAACCCACAGCTAGGGTGACCAAACAGCAAGTGTGAAAAATCAAGAGTGGAGTGTGTGTGTGTGTGTGTGTAATAGGAGCCTATATAAGAAAAAGTCCCAAATATCAGGACTATACCTACAAAATTGGGACATCTGGTCACCCTACTCACAGCATCAATTACCAATATGAAAGATAATTAGTAGTGCAATACAGGGATATAAATATAAATCTCCACTGTTAATCTCTTGGATATTATCTTTGCTGACTATCTGAGACAACACTTCTGGGAAAAGATGCTTCACTTTCCAAGTTCTTGTTAAAGTTGAATTCAGAGACACAGCAGACAAATCACTTCTCTAAAAAGAAGATTTAAGACCCACTTATTTTACAGCCAGGTGCAAATAACATTAAAATACTCTGTGGCATACATTTGCTTCTGTAAGGTGATGACCCTAGGCAGATCATTGGCAGCAGGCCCCAGAAGGGGCTGCACTTCTGAATGGATAGTAGGAAGGGGTGCTAGAAAACCCTAAAGCACAGAAAAGCTGTTATCCAACTTGAACAGTAGTTTTCTGTATCTTTCAAGGATCAGATCAACATTGCTCAAAAGGCAGAGAAGGAAACAGGTGGCCATTGGCAGCTGACATAAGTAAGAGAAGCTGGGAGACAGACCTGGTGCACAGCTGGCCCAGAATTGGGGAAGCACAAATAAGAGCTAAATGTTCCTGACCATGGCTTACAAGTGCATAGGTCTACACTTCAGGGAATAAAAGGTGGTTTGAGTCCATAGTGAACAGCCTGTGTGCCAGTCAGGTCTCCTGGCATAAGGTAGAGCAGCCTAACAAGTATGCTAAAGTATGCTATTTGCTAATCTCCTTAAGAAGCCATTTGTGTAGCTAATTCATGTCCCTAGCAGCCACCACAGTTGGACTTAGGAGCCACTATACTGGCTCTATAGCACCAGATGATCTTCCCACAATAAGGTGGTTAGCTCATGGCTGGCTATGCTAACTTTAATTCAGCTTTGTACCAGTGTTGTGAAGCAAGGCGACCATAGCACAGCCAAAGATAGAGGCCAAAGCCACTTTCCTACATCCCTCAAGTTGCACTGTGTGATCCTCAACCAAGTATCAGAGTCCAGGCACCAACCTAGGGTCTACAAGCACTGCTAAGCGAAATGTTTACTAGCTTGAATAATCCCACTGAAGTCAACTCATGGTAGTAAGTATAACACTTAGGACTAGGACTAGGAACACTGCAGGACCAGGAACTTAAATATCATACATGAATATATTAAAAAGTTACTTCAACTCCATGATTACATATTTCACAAGACACTCCAGCCATTGCAAAGGAGCACAAAGTAGGTGAGAAATGTTTGCCAAATGCTGAACTGCATGAGCGTAATATTTCATTTAATATGGGTAATGGCAGAAAAACAACTGACTTCTAGTGACTGAAGGTTAGTAGGGATTGCGAATCCTCAAGGGTAGAAATCAGACTTTATATTTTTAAGAAAGCCATGGCATATAGCCAACAGGATGCAGTTCTATTACAACTTTGTAGGAAAAGGGTTAGGGTCAATTATACTTAGGCAAAATTAGTATTGGATGGCTGCCCACCCAACTTCATTAATGCACACAGTGCATATGCTTACAATGTATTTGAAGGCTCTAAAATGGGGACATGAAATTCAAGGATAGAACAATAAAGTTTTAACCAACCAGCATAGCTGGTTCTTTTCCCAGTCTCTGAACTGTGTCCAGAAGACACAGCCAGAAGTGGCTTGAGGAAAGAGCCCATAATCATGGAATGAGAAGAAAAGAGGGAGGTAGAAAGGAAAGGAGCTGTCAGGAGTACAGTTAACAAAAGTATATTTTGCTTACATATGGAACTAGAGGCCAAAGTCTGTCTGCAGATACATACAGCATTCTCTCAAGGCCAAATTCTTTTCTCAGATGCATGCAAAAATCACTCAGGAAGTCACTGACCATGTGTGGTCACAAATTTTGTGCTTAATAACATATGTATGTGTTGATGCATTAGTCACAGGAGATCCAAATTTGTATTTATTGTTTATATAATGTGCTCCTAATTAAGTATCGGTTAAGATCATTAATAAAACATCTCACTTAAATTATTATTACATATGAGTCCTAACAGTTAACATTTATTCACATACAAAATGGGGATACTTATAGCTAAAGCTGGACAAATGCATTTTCACCAGGGGGAGGGGGGAAAGGGGAGGAGGGAGAGGGAAGAATCACTTTGTGCATCTGTGTGCATTTTTGTGTGCATGTATCTGTACAACAGAATGGAATTTTGGGTCTTGATCTCAATTTTCTCCTTTGTCAGAAAGGCAAAAGTTTTCACATATTCACTAACTTTTGATGCCCTCCATTTTAGAATTTGTCTCAAATCGGGCCCCCCAAATTAGCAGATACTTCTGAAAATTTTGGCCACATTTAATTTTATTTTGTGATCATGACTGACAAAATCATTCTTGGATGACCTATTCATCAGGCTGCTTTGTACAAATTTGCTGTTACTGAAACCTTACTATTTACTGGTGAAATTTCAGCCTGTGCCAAATAAGAAAAGTATTTAATGATCTTTTCAAATCAGTGTAGAATTTTAGAAAGGGTCATATTTTCCCATTAATCAAATGTATGTATTTTGTAAATATTCACAAAACACATGGTGCATGTGAATTCAGAAAATAAAAATGGTTTTCCATAGCTTTAGTTTAGGAGAGTGTAAACACAATTTCTTTTCTTGTATGACAATGCTATGTGTTTTGTCTTACAGTCGAGTACAGCTAGCTGTGTCAAGAATATGGGGTGAAATCTCGACAGTGTTGAAGTCAATGGCAAAACTTACACTGGTTTCAACAGGGCCAAGATTTCACTCATGAGCTTTTATTGCTAACACTTAAATGTTACAAATATTTAATTTGGAATTAATAGTAATAAAACAAAGATATATGTAGCATGCTGATTATGAAACAGTGAAGAATTTTAAACTATTTTAAAAGATATGTACGTGTTACTTATTTGTTAAAACTCCGGGGCAGATTCTGATCTCAGTTACTACTGGTACAAATGAAGCCACAGAGTTCCTCTTGGATTATATACTAGTATAATTGAAATAGAAAAATAGCTAAATGTTTTAAACTTAGCACACTACATGAAGTTGCTCTAGTTAACATAGAACAGCTACTTGCTATTAAAAAATGTTATAGTAGACTACAGTAATAGTTAAAAACATTAAATCTAATAATAATGCTTTTGAGCCAGGGTTGTAATATAAAGCAGTATTTTTTTGAGAGAACCTATTAAATATATATTTTTTCAGTTAAAGAAATGGGTTTAAATTGTGACAGGATGTTTTCTAGATGTTTTACAGAGTATTTTAAAATTTAATTGTTCACAAGATGATACCAACCAAATGTTTGTCTAGCAACAGTTTTGCACCCTCTGGTAAAAGCAAGGTGCATCAAACACTAAAAGAGGATCATTCCCTAAAGTTTAATGTATCTCCTTCTTTGATATATATTTGCCTTTCACAGATACATCAGTAGTATTCCCTGCTGTACTCTACATCATAATAGCAAGAAAAGGAAATGTATCTAGAAATGTTGGTCCCAGGCAGAGGCAAGGCACCAGCTGGCAGACACCAATTACTGGAAGGTTTAGTGTGTTTTTATTTTATTTACATTGGCAACTATTAAATAATAGGTACAATTGCAAAATTTCAGTGTATATTTTTAAATGTCAACATACATTCATGTATTCTCTGGATTTCATAGTTGGGTATTGCTAGAAGTAGTCATCCCTGTATGAGGCAAACTGATTAGTAGGACAATGTAAAAAAGCTTTCAAGACACTGCCTGTAATGTATTTTTGCTTGTGGAAAAATAATATAATACCTGTATAGAACTCTTCATCTGTCGATCTTGAAGTGCAATGGTGGATATGCATTATTATCCCAGTTTTAACAGTGGAGAAACTAAGGCAAGGAGAGCTGAAGTGACCCGCCTGAATTCACTCAGTGAGTCAGAAGAAGTACTGAGAAGAAGGTCTGGTCCCTTAATCAGAAGTGCCATTTTGAAATCATTTGCAAGCTGTCATAAACAGATAGCTAAGGGTTAATGTCTCTTTCACCTGAAGCACCTGACCAGAGGACCAATCAGGAAACCGGATTTTTTCAACTTTGGGTGGAGGGAATTTTGTGTCTGAGGTCTTTGTTTTCTGTCTGCCTGCTTTCTCTGAGCTTTGGAGAAGTAGTTTCTACTTTTAATCTTCTGTTTCTAAGTGTAAGGACAAAGAGATCAGATAGTAAGTTATATGGTTACTTTTCTTTGGTATTTGCATGAATATAAGTGCTGGAGTGCTTTGATTTGTATTCTTTTTGAATAAGGCTGTTTATTCAATATTCTTTTAAGCAATTGACCCTGTATTTCGTCACCTTAATACAGAGAGACCATTTGTATGTATTTTTCTTTCTTTTTATATAAAGCTTTCTTTTAAGACCTGTTGGAGTTTTTCTTTACTTCAGGGAAATTGAGTCTGTACTCACCAGGGAATTGGTGGGAGGAAGAAATCAGGGGAGATCTGTGTGTGTTGAATTTGCTAGCCTGATTTTGCATTTCCTCTGGGTAAAGAGGAAAGTGCTTTTTGTTTCCAGGACTGGGAACGGAGAGGGGGAGTCACTCTGTTTGGATTCACAGAGCTTGTGTCTGTGTATCTCTCCAGGAGCACCTGGAGGGGGGAAGGGAAAAAGAATTATTTCCCTTTGTTGTGAGACTCAAGGGATTTGGGTCTTGGGGTCCCCAGGGAAGGTTTTCAGGGGGACCAGAGTGCCCCAAAACACTCTAATTTTTTGGGTGGTGGCAGCAAGTACCAGGTCCAAGCTGGTAACTAAGCTTGGAGGTTTTCATGCTAACCCCCATATTTTGGACGCTAAGGTCCATATCTGGGACTAAGGTTATGACATGAGTAGCAGCGGTTGGGATATAGACAGAATCCAGAAGCCAGTAGGAATATTATATTTTTCTTTTCTCTGCTAAGGGCTTTTTAGCAGAGAGAAACAGTTGGTTTTAAAAAGGGAACCAGAGAGAATTTTTTTTTCTGCTCTCTCTGGCAGTTTGTAGCTTGCATCTTAAGCAAGAAACCATTAAGGTGCTATTAAGAGTCTTTTGTCACACAATAGCACTCCCATTGAGAGTCATACCAGCACTATATACATGCAAATAAAGTGGTTTTTCAGGTTTACTTAACCTTGAAGATTAGCTAAAGGCACTGTTGCTAGGCAGACTTCAGGAGGCAACAGAGCCTGCAGTTCAGAAGATAAACACCGGAGGGCACCCCAACACAAGAAAACAGGAATCATGACTTCTAAGGCAAAAAATGAGGCCGAAGAGCAATTCAAAGAAGCTGAACACAGGCGACAACTGGAGCTGAAAGAAAAGGAAGAAAGCATCAAACTGGCAGCCTACCAAAGAGAATAGGCAGCCAAAGAGGCAGCACACAAAAGAAAACTAGAAGAAGAAGAGGTGGCCCACCGCCGAGAAATGGAAAAACAACAAAAAGAAATGGAAAAACAACAAAAAGAGAATGAAGAGAAGGAAAAACAGAGAAAACATGAACTGGAGTTGGCAAAAGCTGGGCTGCCTGTGCCAGCCAACCCTAACAACCCGGCGCCAATTATTGCTCCACAGCACAGGAAATTTCCCACCTACAAGGCAGGGGATGACACTGAGGCCTTCTTGGAAAATTTTGAAAGAGCCTGTCTTGGGTACAACATCCCCGAAGACCAGTACATGGTAGAATTGAGGTCACAGCTCAGTGGACCTTTAGCAGAAGTGGCAGCTGAAATGCCTAAGCAGCAAATGAATGACTATAAACTTTTTCAAACCAAGGCCAGATACAGAATGGGGATAACCCCAGATCATGCCCGTCGGTGCTTCAGAACCCAAAAGTGGAAACCAGAGGTGTCATTTCCCAAACACGCCTACTACATTGCAAAAAACTATGAGGCCTGGATAACAGGAAACAACGTTCAAACCTTGGAAGAACTGCACCTCCTCATACAAATGGAGCAGTTCTTGGATGGTGTTCCTGAAGACATCACACGGTACATACAAGATGGAAAACCCAAAGATCTCGCTGAGGCGGGGGAGATTGGAGCCAAATGGATGGAACTGGCAGAAAGCAAGAAAGCTACTGTCAAGGGGAACGATTACCCCAGGGGGCACACAGACCATAAACCCTACAACCGAGGACAGCCAAAGACCCCACATACTACCCAAGTAAAGCCACAGACACCCTACCCTTCCACCTCACCAGTCTCCAGTAACTCACCTCGGCCCAGTGACCCATCAGATGGAAGATGCTTTAAGTGTAATGAACTGGGACATATCAAGGCCAACTGTCCCAAGAACACCATGCGAGTGCAATTCATTACACCACCATCACACCAAAGATCCCCAGGCCCAGATGCCTCTCAAATACCCTTGGAGCGAAGGGAAAATTTGAGAGTGGGCGGAAAGAAGGTTACTGCATGGAGAGACACAGGGGCACAAGTGTCAGCTATCCACCAATCCTTCGTTGACCCCAAATTCATCAACCCAAAGGCCAAAGTTACAATTTACCCCTTCATGTCACAAGCTGTAGACTTGCCTACAGCTCAACTGCCTGTCCAGTACAAAGGCTGGTCAGGAATGTGGACTTTTGCAGTCTATGACAATTATCCTATCCCCATGCTACTGGGGGAAGACTTAGCCAACCAGGTGAGGCGGGCCAAAAGAGTGGGAATGGTTACACGTAGCCAAACCAGGCAAGCTTCCAGACCCATTCCTGTTCCTGAGCCATCCACAGAGGCCCTGTCTGTGTTACCAGAGACCCAGACAGAGGTAGTGGACCCGGATTCCATGCCTACCACTGATACAGCCACAGCATCTCCAGTCCCAGGCCCGGAACTGGAACAGCAACCAGCACCAGCAAGTGCAACCACATCTTCAAACTCAACGCCAGAGGGCGCCAGCGAGCCAGAACTGGCAGAAGCACAAGACAGCCATACCCAAAAGGCTCAGCCAGAGCCTGAAATACCCTCAGGTGCACCAGCGGAGAGCAGTTCACCAGCAACGAAAACAACCCCATCACCTACATCGCTTCCAGAGGGACCAAGCCCAAGTCCCCAGTCTGAGGAAGAACTGGTGACCCCAGCCTCAAGGGAACAGTTCCAGGCTGAGCAGGAAGTGGATGACAGCCTTCAGAAAGCTTGGGCGGCGGCACGGAGCACCCCACCGCCTCTCAGCTCTTCTAATTGATCCCAGTTTGTTATAGACCAAGGACTTTTATACAAGGAAATTCTTTCTGGTGGACACCGGGAAGAATGGCAGCCGCAAAAACAGTTGGTGTTCCAACTAAGTACCGGGGGAAGCTCTTAAGCTTAGCCCATGATCATCCCAGTGGCCATGCTGGGGTGAACAGAACCAAGGACCGGTTGGGGAAGTCCTTCCACTGGGAGGGGATGGGCAAGGATGTTGCCAAGTATGTCCGGTCTTGTGAGGTATGCCAAAAAGTGGGAAAGCCTCAAGACCAGGTCAAGGCCCCTCTCCAGCCACTCCCCATAATTGAGGTCCCATTTCAGCGAGTAGCTGTGGATATTCTGGGCCCTTTCCCAAAAAAGACGCCCAGAGGAAAGCAGTACATACTGACTTTAGTGGACTTTGCTACCCGATGGCCAGAAGCAGTAGCTCTAGGCAACACCAGGGCTAACACTGTGTGCCTGGCCCTAACAGACATCTTTGCCAGGGTAGGTTGGCCCTCCGACATCCTTACAGATTCAGGGTCTAATTTCCTGGCAGGGACCATGGAAAAACTGTGGGAAAGTCATGGGGTGAATCACTTGGTTGCCACCCCGTACCACCATCAAACCAATGGCCTGGTGGAAAGGTTCAATGGAACTTTGGGGGCCATGATAGGAAAATTCATCAACAAATTCTCCAATAATTGGGACCTAGTGTTGCAGCAGTTGCTGTTTGCCTACAGGGCTGTACCACATCCCAGTTTAGGGTTTTCACCATTTGAACTTGTGTATGGTCACGAGGTTAAGGGGCCATTACAGTTGGTGAAGCGGCAATGGGAGGGGTTTACGCCTTCTCCAGGAACTAACATTCTGGACTTTGTAAGCAACCTACAAAGCACCCTCCAACACTCTTTAGCCCTTGCTAGAGAGAACCTAAAGGATGCTCAGGAAGAGCAAAAGGCCTGGTATGACAGACATGCCAGAGAACGTTCTTTCATGGTAGGAGACCAGGTTATGGTCTTGAAGGCGCAACAGGCCCATAAGATGGAAGCATCATGGGAAGGGCCATTCACGGTCCAAGAGAGCCTGGGAACTGTAAACTACCTCATAGCATTTCCCAATTCCTCACTAAAGCCTAAAGTGTACCATGTTAATTCTCTCAAGCCTTTCTATTCCAGAGACTTACAGGTTTGTCAGTTTACAGTCCAGGGAGATGATGCTGAGTGGCCTGACGGTGTCTACTACGACGGGAAAAAAGACGGTGGCGTGGAAGAGGTGAGCCTCTCAACCACCCTGGAACGTCTGCAGCGGCGACAAATCAAGGAGCTGTGCACTAGCTTCACCCCATTGTTCTCAGCCACCCCAGGACGGACTGAGCGGGCATACCACTCCATTGATACAGGTAATGCTCACCCAATCAGAACCCCACCCTACTGGGTGTCTCCTCATGCCCAAGCTGCTATAGAACGGGAGATCCAGAACATGCTACAGATGGGTATAATCCGCTCATCTACCAGTGCATGGGCATCTCCAGTGGTTCTGGTACCCAAACCAGATGGGGAGATACGCTTTTGCGTGGACTACCGTAAGCTAAATGCTGTAACTCGTCCGGAAACTATCCAATGCCACGCACCGATGAGCTATTGGAGAAGTTGGGACGTGCCCAGTTCATCTCTATAATAGACTTAACCAAGGGGTACTGGAAAGTACCGCTAGATAAACCTGCCAAGGAGAGGTCAGCATTCGTCACCCATGCGGGGGTGTATGAATTCAATGTCCTTCCTTTCGGCCTTCGAAATGCACCCGCCACCTTCCAGAGGCTGGTAGATGGTCTACTAGCTGGACTGGGAGAATTTGCAGTTGCCTACCTCGATGATGTGGCCATTTTTTCAGACTCCTGGCCCGAACACCTACTACACCTGGAAAAGGTCTTTGAGCGCATCAGGCAGGCCGGACTAACTGTTAAGGACAAAAAGTGTCAAATAGGCCAAAACAGAGTGACTTACCTGGGGCACCAGGTGGGTCGAGGAACCATAAACCCCCTACAGGCCAAAGTGGATGCTATCCAAAAGTGGCCTGTCCCAAGGTCAAAGAAACAGGTCCAATCCTTCTTAGGCTTGGCCGGATACTACAGGCGATTTGTACCACACTACAGCCAAATCGCTGCCCCATTGACCGACCTGACCAAAAAGACCCAGCCAAATGCAGTTAAGTGGACTCTTGAGTGTCAAAAGGCCTTTACGCAACTTATGGCAACGCTCATGTCTGACCCTGTGCTCAGGGCCCCGGATTTTGACAAACCACTCCTAGTAACCACCGATGCATCTGAGCGTGGTATAGGAGCAGTGCTCATGCAGGAAGCAACAGATCACAACTTCCATCCTGTCGTGTTCCTCAGCAAGAAACTGTCTGAGAGGGAAAGTCACTGGTCAGTCAGTGAAAAGGAATGCTATGCCATTGTGTACGCCCTGGAAAAGCTACGCCCATATGTTTGGGGACAGCGGTTCCAACTACAAACTGACCATGCTGCACTAAAGTGGCTTCATACTGCCAAGGGGAACAACAAGAAACTTCTTTGTTGGAGTTTAGCTCTCCAAGATTTTGATTTTGAAATTCAACACATCACAGGAGCTTCTAACAAAGTTGCTGATGCACTCTCCCGTGAGAGTTTCCCAAAATCCAGTAGTTAGAAAGTGTTCTTAAAATGTAAAAGTCTGTTAGTTATATACTTAGTAGTATATGTAAAGGTGCATGTGTTGTAGTAATCTGTTTATTTTAAAGTTCTAGAAGGAAATCGCCACCAGTGAGCTTCCCCACTGTCTGCAATTTGGGGGGCGTGTCATAAACAGATAGCTAAGGGTTAATGTCTCTTTCACCTGAAGCACCTGACCAGAGGACCAATCAGGAAACCGGATTTTTTCAACTTTGGGTGGAGGGAATTTTGTGTTTGAGGTCTTTGTTTTCTGTCTGCCTGCTTTCTCTGAGGTTTGGAGAAGTAGTTTCTACTTTTAATCTTCTGTTTCTAAGTGTAAGGACAAAGAGATCAGATAGTAAGTTATATGGTTTCTTTTCTTTGGTATTTGCATGAATATAAGTGCTGGAGTGCTTTGATTTGTATTCTTTTTGAATAAGGCTGTTTATTCAATATTCTTTTAAGCAATTGACCCTGTATTTCGTCACCTTAATACAGAGAGACCATTTGTATGTATTTTTCTTTCTTTTTATATAAAGCTTTCTTTTAAGACCTGTTGGAGTTTTTCTTTACTTCAGGGAAATTGAGTCTGTACTCACCAGGGAATTGGTGGGAGGAAGAAATCAGGGGAGATCTGTGTGTGTTGAATTTGCTAGCCTGATTTTGCATTTCCTCTGGGTAAAGAGGAAAGTGCTTTTTGTTTCCAGGACTGGGAACGGAGAGGGGGAGTCACTCTGTTTGGATTCACAGATCTTGTGTCTGTGTATCTCTCCAGGAGCACCTGGAGGGGGGAAGGGAAAAAGAATTATTTCCCTTTGTTGTGAGACTCAAGGGATTTGGGTCTTGGGGTCCCCAGGGAAGGTTTTCAGGGGGACCAGAGTGCCCCAAAACACTCTAATTTTTTGGGTGGTGGCAGCAAGTACCAGGTCCAAGCTGGTAACTAAGCTTGGAGGTTTTCATGCTAACCCCCATATTTTGGACGCTAAGGTCCAAATCTGGGACTAAGGTTATGACACAAGCATTAAAGACACTTAACTTCTCCCTCTAAACAGCAAATGTGCATGTGTAGAAAAATGTTGGTTTGTCGGCTAGGCAGCCAGTTATGATGCAAACGGAAGAATTCTTAAGTATTTCAGTGACTTTGTGGCTGTCTGGATTTCTGTGAGAAGGAGACAGAGAAAGGAGGCTACTGGACATATGTATACACTATTGTATGTAGTGGTTAATGAACTGTGGTCAATTATTTACAACCGACTGGAAGTTACCATTTCCCTAGATGGTTGCATAACTATCTCAGACTGCGATGAAATATATTTTGTCATCTTTTGGATGTTGTTTTGTTTCTGCCTATATATATATATATAGCCAAATACATACCTCTAGTTCAGTATTATAAAGTATCAAAAATACCCCTCTAACACAGCCCTGGGTGATGCAATTCTGAAAGCCTCAGCCCAGCTGAAAAATTGCTGCCAAAAAATAATGTCACATCAATACCAGGCAAAGGAAAGGTGTGAAGGAACCTCACTGATGCATTGCTTGTAAATGCACATGGATATTGTAGACTGAACATTTATTCAAGACAGCTGTGGCGATGGCATAACATTGTGGTTTCTGTGTTGGAATGTAGTTTCCTTGAGTTTGAATAAAAGCTGTCCCCAGCCATCTGCAGCCTTCTCACAGTTCTTCTCTTAGAGTATATCTTCACTGAAGTGATAGCGTGGAGTCTTATTTGGATGTTGCCCCTTATTCCTCCACTCTCCCTAGTCCATACACATGCAAAGTCTCTTACCTGAATTAAATGGTGTTTTCAGTCTGGGCAAGCTGGCACAGTTGGGAGTGTGGGTTAAAACCTGGGTACTGCTTTCACTTGGGCTGGTAACCCACCTAATGGGCGGTGCGCAATGCCTTTCCACATTTCCCCTACATGCCCAGAAGGACAGACAAGTTCTCCCAGAGTTCACTGGGGAAGAATCAGACAATGGCTCAGCATACTGCAGCTCAAAAGAACCATGGACTATGCCCTCAAAAGTCCTAATGACACACACAACTGAGTGTGGAACCAGTGGGACATAGGAACTTGGGTATGGCTTTATAATATGGCTGCTTACATCCAAATTAGGCTAAACCAGGTGCCCAAGCTAAATCTGCAATGAAGACATACATTTTGAGGGACACAATTCACAGCCACTGCCAAGGGCAAGAAAGGAGAACTATAGAGTCTTCACTGGTAATAAAAAGCCATGAAAATGCTTGTGATGTGAATGTGGAGAAAATGTTTTATTCTGCTTGAACACTATGTGTTAGATCGTAAACTGGTGTAAATGGACAAGCTTCGAATATTTCAATGGAGAGATACTGATTTACAATGGATCTGGTTTTACAGATGGACAAACTAGAAATGACAGCAGTGTCCATACAGAAACTATAGGATCAGGACAAGATTTTTAAAAATAAATGCCTAAATTCAGGGTCCCAAACCAACATTGATGTGAATGTCCTATATTGTATCCTTAATGCATCCCGGTTTATTAGATTTCTCATCAAATTCTTTTAAAGCATCTTTTGCAGTCTATTCAGTAGTTAAGTTATATACCTATGTGATCATCTCCATTTGCAGACTGTTTTTCCACTCAACCACATAGGTAACTTCCTGGTCTGCTGTTTCAAATTCTGCTGCGGGTTATCTGTACATATACAGACATGCCAGTGTACCTTTGCCACACAGGCTCATTTTGTGCATCATAATGACTCAAAGGCGGCAGAAAAGAAGCAGGCCATAGCTCCAACTTCCTATGTTGCCCTACTGCCTGGGGCAGGGCATGCCTTTCAGATATTGCAGCCTGTATACCTCTCACATACACCAGGTTGTTCCATGAGCTCCTCATTGTGGTACTGCTCTGTGCTACCCTCAGGTCAGGGCTTTGTTTTGGCAAATAATCTTAAATGAGGGAATTGTCAGGTAGGACATTCTTTATGCTCTTGGGAAATAGTTTCCTGTGGTATCTCTAGTATACCAGAAGTGTTCCACAAGAAAGTAATATGAGTGTTGGTAGGAATATATGGAACTACAACTTATATTATTGCTGCCATGGTCTGGAGTGAGGAACATGATATTAGACTAAGTTGTGACTATGACAGGCAAGGAACAAAGTAAGGAAAATGCAAGATCTGAAATACTGGGAAATACTGTGCTATATACTAACTGAAAAAAGGCATTAACCTAGATAATATTAAAGTAAATACTAGCATGAAATACCAGTACCTCAAACAAACCAAAGTTACAGAGATTCCTGGAAATGGTTATATGCTTTGCCATATTGAAGTCATAAATCCTTCAGAAACCATGAGTTGCTCTAGGAAGACTGCAGATGGTTATGAAAAATGAGACACTGTGTAAAAGTAGAGGAGCTAAAGAAACTGTGCACAAACACACCTGTTTTGCATTACTTTGATCAAAACAAATTAGTTAAATTGTCTGTTGATGTCTCACAACATGTACTGGGCTCTGCTTTATTACATGGTACGGTTCTAACTGGATTTGCTTCCAGAGGAATGACTGAAACTGGGGGAGAGGAGGGTAAATAAAACAAAATCCTAAATCTATAGCCAAGTGGAACCTTACTATAGTAACTGGATGTGAAACACTTCACAAATATGTGCATGGCAAATAATTTGAGATAGTAAATGACCATGCATCCGAAGAAGTGGGCTGTAGCCCATGAAAGCTTATGCTCAAATACATTTGTTAGTCTCTAACGTGCCACACGTACTCCTGTTCTTTTTGCGGATACAGACTAACATGGCTGCTACTCTGAAACCTGTCATTAACTCACAGAAGCCATTGTTTAAAGGCACCCAAAGGGTGCAAAGAATGCTGTTGAGATTATAAAAGCTCTACTGCCTTAACTTGAGCAATATATAGAAAATACTTAGTTGTGCCACCTACACTAATCCGGACACTTTTTACCAGAAGCTGAGAGCAGAATAGAACATGGCATAGAAACAGAAGGGCACAAACTTACTGATGATTTACCAATCTCTGCTGATGGAATACACACATTAACACAAGAACCTGTGAGGATTTAATATAAGAACTTACTTGGAACTCCAAGTCATCATAAGAATGATATTAGTGGCCGGGACACAGAGGAAAGTCTCATCCACAGTTCATCATCACAAGACTCTTTATGATGATTTTCATAGCTTTTAAGGCCAGAAGTGACCATTATGATAATCTAGTCTGTCTTCCTACACAACTCAGGTCATAGAATTTCTCCCAGTGATACCTGGATCAAGCCCATAACTTCTGGCTAAGTCACAGCATATCTTTTAAATCAAGACTGGATGTCTTGTAGAGACTTCAAGTGATGGAGAATCCACCATGTCTTTAGGTCAGTTGTTCCAATGTTTAATTACCCTCACTAATAAAAAAATGTATCTTATTTCATATCTGAATTTGTTTAGCTTCAGCTTCCAGCTCTAGAATTTTGTTATGCCCTTGTCTGCTCAATTAAAGAGTCCTTTACTATCAGAACCTTAATTTAATAGTTTTTGGTGATATAAGTCCTAATCCAATGACACAAGTTGAGGGAAAGACTCCATTTGATTTCTGTGGGCTCTGGATAGGCCCATAGTTCTTAAATGAAGTTCTTAAAATAAAGATTGTATGCAATGAGAGGGAATACACTGCATCTTTGTTATTGAATACTGTGTAACACAGATAGGCTGAGCTAAGGATAAATCTTTTTACTTATATGGTCAAAGGGAAGGAACCTCTGTGACAATCATTAAAATCCATGCTCCATTATATGTTCAGCTAACCCTGTTTCTGATCTTGTTATGCAATCACATATTTTGTATGTTCTTTTAAGAGAACATGGGATGTGTTGACATTTCTGCTCTCACATACTCTAAGCCCTATTAGAGCAGATCTGGTGTGTCTGAGACCTGCCTTTTCTTTTTTAAACAAGTCTGTCTCTAATATTATGCTTATACAATAGCTGGAAGAGGTGTGTCCTATTTCTGTGAAGAACAAAAACCCAAACTCAAATATAAAAGCTAATTTAATCAAATACCAAATTAAAATTTCCTTTGTACAGTTCTTAATATGTTCATGCCAAAATGGAAAATCCAGTGCCAATGAGCCTGAGACATGAAGCTAATGAATTATGTAAACAGATGTACTGTGTTGCACTGCAGACTTTAGTAAAACCATATTAAGACAAGGGAGGGTATAATAAATATTAACATTGGTGTTGCATATAGTAATACTTTTGAGGTAAGTATAAAGAGTGTATTAGAAAAATTGCCTGTATATTGAGCTACAGACTTCCTACGAAGATGACTTTGCATAATTTAGAGTGGTTCCCACCTCTTGGATGTGACAGTGGTTCTGGGGAGTACACTAGTGACACAGTGGTACTGTTACTGAGGCTTAATTAAGGTTCCCGAGTTATAAGTTGCCACAACTAAATGGAAGTGTTTGATATCTTAATGAAAAAGAACCATCTAAGTTGACTAACCAAACTACATTCTATGCTCTTTAGTTTGGGAACAGTTTGTTTTCTTTGCAAATTGAAATAGCAGATATTTAGGAACATTATAGATGTTTTCTGTGGTCCCTTTTCCAGAGTTTGAACAGTGGTGTATTTTGGAACTATGCATTGAAAAGACTACCTACTTCATATGAGTCTGTCTCGCTCCCTCACCCAGACCCACTCACTCACCCACAGTAAACTCTAGGGCCACTGCAGATGTTTTTTAGCAGCCTGTGCTTATTTTCACTCCTCCTGAAAAATAGCTAGTGTGAATATAAAATCCACTCCATAAGATCAGCTTCTTTTACTGCCGCTGTGTATTAGACTTTATGCCCCCTTTGAATATTACAAAAGAGATGTAAGAACGTGGTCGTCAAACAAATAAACAAACAGAGGCATTGGGCCTGAGTCTGATCTCATTCACACCAAGGTAAATCAGGAGTAACACCACTGAAGTCAATGAAGTTAAACTGATGTAAATGAGAGGAGAAACAAGTACAATAAATTAGCAATTATAAGTGAAATAAGCTTTTCTGTGAATGCAAACATTTATTTTAACTTGGTCTAGTTTATTGACCAAGGGATTAATAGGCACATATTGGGTAGTTTTGTTTGTGTGAATTATCAGCTTTTCTAGAGATGAGAATTATGACATGCCTGCAAATAGTACTTAAGAAAATCTCTCCTAATAGGAAAAGGTAAGTACAGGATAAAAACAGAGCTTCATAGAGTTCATGAAGGAAAGTTTGCTTTCTGTTTCTATGAAAGGTTTTATTTAAAAATAAAATTTCCAAAAAGACAGAGTAATATTATAGGCAAAGCCAATTTTTGCAGGATATATAAATCCTTGCATAAATCATTTTGATGGGAAAAATCTTTAAAACTTCAGCTTCTAGGAAAAGAAGGAATGTTGATTCTGGCACTTACTGTTAACCAGCTACATATCATTTTTCACGAACTACCAAAAGATGAAGCCAGTTAGGCACATTAGCTAGAATTCCTGCTTGTGGAAATGTGTAAAAATACATCAAGTCTGCACTATTTAGACATTCTTAACTTCACCAACCTATAATTTAAATAACAGAGAATCTTGACCTTCTTAGTCTTGTGATTTTATTAATTCAGTTTATTCAAAATTTTCAAAAGTATGGCTTACCTTCAATGCAGAGTTTCTAAATGCAGGATTCATACCCTAGGTGAGTAGAAGAATGAAGGTATAAGTTCCTGCAGAATGTGTTGTTCTCCAGTGCTAAGCCCCACATTCTGCAAACATACATGTGATTAACTTTAGTGACCTATCCTCTTCATCATTTACCTCTTCCCCCAAGTTTTGTGTCATCTGCAATCTTTATCAGTATTGATTTTATGTTTTCTTCCAGGTCTTTCTTTGATAAAAATGTTAAATAGTGTAGTGCCAAGAACTGATTGCTGTGGGACACCACTAAAAATAAAAACATTTGATGATGTTTCTTCATTTACAACTTGCACTTTGAGAACTACCAGTAAGTGAGCTTTTAATCCACTTAATGTGTGTCATAGTAACATTATAGCTTTCTAGCTTTTTAATCAGACTATCATGTGATATCAAGGCAAAGGCCTTACAAAAGTCCAAGTATATTATATCAACATTACTAGCTTTATCAACCAAACTTGTAATCTCATTTAAAAAAAGATATCAAGTTTGTTTGACAGGATCTGTTTTCTATAAGCCCATGTTGATATGCATTAATTATATTACCCTCCTTTTATTCTTTATAAATTGACCCATGTTAATGTGCATTAATTATGTTACCGTCCTTTTATTCTTTATTAATTGAGGTCCTTATTAGCTGCTCCATTATTTTGCCCAGGATCGATGTCATTTACTCTTTTTAAACACTGGCACAACACTAGCTTTCCTCAAGTCTTCTTAAAATTTCCCAGTGTTCCAAAATTTATTGAAAATCAACATTAACTGTTCAGCTAGCTCCTCGGCCAATTTCTTTAAAACGCTTGGATGCAAGTTATCCTGATCTATTGATTTTAAAATGTTTAACTTTAATATTTGCTGTGTAAAAAACATCCTTCTGAGATACTAGTGGAATGGAAAGACTTATCATCTGATATGACTACATCATCTGGTTTTGTTCCCAAAATACAGAACAGAAAGATTTATTGAACACTTAGCCTTTTCTGCATTATTATTGATAATACTACCATTTCCATCTAGAAATGGACCAATACCATTGTTAGGATTTTTTTGTTGTTCCTAATATATTTCAAAAACTCCTTTATCCTTAACTCTGCTGGGCATAGATTTCTCCTTGTATCCATTTCCTTCCCTTATCAATTTTGTACAATCCCTAACTTCTGATTTATATTCTTCACTATTCATTTCCCCTTTCTTTCATTTGTACGTGTGTGTATATATATACTAACTGTCATCACTTCCCCGCTAAACCAAGTAATTTTTTTAACCAATATGGCCTTCTTCCTTGACAATGGGATTGTGATTTTTTGGGCAGCTAGTAAAGTGTTCTTAAACAATTCCCAATAAAGTATAAGTTACTACTCAGTGTTAGTAAGGGTATTACAACCTGGTCCTATGTTTACATCCGACGAAGTGGGTATTCACCCACGAAAGCTCATGCTCCAAAACGTCTGTTAGTCTATAAGGTGCCACAGTACTTTTTGCTGCTCTATTTACTTTATTTGTCTTTCACTCAAAGGTTTTGTTATAGCACCCATCATCATAGTGTCTAAATGCTGATCAGGTACATTAGATCTGCATATTGATGTCTTGCCACAGAAGACATTACTTTTGCATTCTCTGAGTTTAAGGGGTTCGCTTAGCTTTATTTTCCTTAAGTTTATATTGTGTATCTACATGTCAGGTATAAGGGAAATCTTCAGCAAATAGGTGGGACTTGCAACATGATCTAAATTATTTTGGCTCACTCTAATATATTCTGGTAGCCAATTGCACAGATAAACCATCCTTGACTGAGAACAGATTATCTCCATCCCTTAGGTTAAGGGTAGTCAATAGGTGGACTGTGGGCCAAATCTTGACTGCCAGATGTTTTTGAATGGACCCAGAAATCTTTATTTACTACTTCTTCTTCTTAATATTATTACTTAATAATAATAATAATAATTTTCTCTGGAATTGGGACCTTGACTATACCTTGGCCAAGAAATATAGACCGTGACAAAAATAAGTGACAATCTTTGCCACAGGTGTTTCATCTTGAGCTTTAATAGTTACTTTGCCCCAGAGTAATGTAGCTAGGTTGGTGGATCATACCTGGAGAGAAGGTTTCAATCTTTTGATATTTTTGAACGTTAGGATCAATGCCTTGAATTAACATCAGAAGTGAAGTGAACTGGGAGCCAAGGGAGAATATGATAATATAAGCAGGGCTGGTAGCACTACCAACTATTATGGTTGCTTGACAGTTCCCATTATGAAACCCCTTGTTCAATTGCTGAAAACTTTAACCATTCATGCTGAAATTTTCCATGCTAGGAGTCTGCTTTGTTCTGAATATTTTTTTGAAAATTTCGGCCAGAATTGTTTAGCTCTTTCTGAGAACAGGATTAGGGGAAATATATTGTTTGATTGTGTAAGAAAAATATTATCTAGAACCACCAGGCTTTGGAATAGGAACTTTAAATTTGGCAGAGGTAGTGCCTTTGGGTCAGGGATGAGCCTTTTGCTGTTCCTGTGGAACAGTATGTGCTCAAATTTGCCAAGATATAGTCTTTGAAAAATCTCAGCTTGCACATGCTCAGGAGAGATGTCTTAAGTTTATTATCTAAAATATCTGAAGATTCTGTTCTCACTGAGCATGCTGCATTCCCACATAGCTCTTAGTGCTTACCAGACTGCACATGAATCAGTCTCACAGAGAAACTGAGCATGAGCAATTGCTACTCTGGGCCAGGGTGCAGCTGGTCACTGGAAGTGAAAGCAAACAGTCAGTGTCTCCTGTGGTCTCTGTGAGCCTCCATGGTGGTATGCAGGGGGAACAAGAATGGGTGAAAAGAGAAAGCAATAGATTGAGACAATGGCCCTGGAGAGACTGGGACTAGCAAGAGAAACTGGGAGTTGGGGATGACTGGGACTGGCTGGACAAGAAAACTGAGACTGAAAGCTGTATGGAAGAGCCTGGCCTGGGCAAGGAGACTGAGACTGAGGGTTATAAAGGGAGAAGAGGCTGTGATTGTCTGGACAAGGAGATTGGGACTGGGATGAGAATACTGAAAAATGGATACTGGGCCTGGACAGACAAGAAGAATGGAACAAAGAGCCAGGGGTGGGGAAGAGACAGGATTGCAACAAGGACAGGTGCAGGTGGGATGCTGTAGGAGAGATCAAGCATGGAAGGAATGGACAAAAGGGTCTGTACCTAACAGTGCACATTCCCTTCCAGATCCCAGGCTGAAACCCAAGATTTCCAAGTCTCACCATTCCTCTGCTGTTAGTATATATCTGTGAAACACACTGTGAAGACCAAGGATGCCTGCCCCATTTGTTGAGCAGGTTGGAAGGTGTGTAGTGAGTAAGTGAGAGTACTGTTGGAAGAAAAAGGACAGTCTCGAGTTAAGGTAATTGAATGCTGCCCTATAGAATTGGATTCTATCCTTGCCTCTGCCAATGAGGTCCTGTGTGATGCTGGGCAAGTAACTTAAATATTTCATAGGTGGTCAGTAATTGTGTGTTCCTCACTTTCTGGATGCCAAACCTGAGTCCTTGGAGTCTGATTTGCAGAAGTGCTCAATATTCATTGCTGCAACTGAAATCAATGGGAGACAGCCATTGAATGTATAAAGTGCTAATTAATGCTAAGTATTAAGTCAGATCCTAGGGATCTTAATGGACACCCAAAATTAGAGGATACTTTTTATCTTAGCTTTTCTGTGTCTCAGTTCTATTCCGTAACAGGGGGTAGTACCAACCACCCTCATCTCACAAAGGTGTTGTGAAGGTACATTAATTAACATTTGTGATTACAGTGTTGTTGTAGCTGTTTTAGTCCCAGGATATTAAGAGGACAAGATGGGTGAAGTGATATATTTTATTAGACCAACTTACCCTCCTTTGTTCTATGACTTTGGAGGTGTTAACTGCCCACTTCACCTTGGAAGGTGTCTTGCAACATGTGTTGATTCCTTATGCTATGCAATCTGTTTCACCTTGTATTAACTGTGACACTCTGAGTACCTTTCCCAGACCTGAAGAGCTGTGTGTAAGTATGAAAGCTTGTCTCTTTCACCAGCAGAAGTTGGTCACATAAAATAAATTAATGTTAATGAAGCATTCAGATATTATAGTGCTGAGTGCTATAGAGAAATCACTGAGAAAATTAAATTTGTCTGTAGAGCTTGTTGTTAACATTTTGATGAAACATTTTTTTTTATTTGAGTTGGCCAGTTTGTCAACATCAAAATATTCTGTGATACCATTTCAATTTTGATGAAATTCCAAGGGAATCCAGCAGACTTCTGATGAAACCATGCTGAAGAGGCCTTGTTCCATTGGTGGGACAACAATCTGAGTCTGGAATGTTCATTTCCTGCTTGTAGTTGGGCCTCCTTTCCTCAGAGGACTTGGTTCTCTGTCAGACGTTGTGTCACCTGAGCCTGCAGAACATGGTTCTCTACTTGGAAATGAACAACCTGCTTCTGCAATCCAGTCCAGTAGGGTTTACTGGGCAATGGGATGCCCACTCCTGCCATATCCCTGCTGGGGTGTGGATCATGGAAGGGTCAAGGAGGTCTGTGCAAACTGTTACAACCAGGGCATAGGCTCTCAGACCTAGTGGATAGAGCTGGAGTCATGCCTATAGGGTAGGACTGAAGCAAAGGGTCAAAACTGGAGTCAGAAGCCAGGAACAAGTGTCAGTCATAGCCAAGGATCACAGCAGGAGTCAGAGCAAGGTAAAGGGGCAGAGTCTGTCATAGCAGACAGCTGAGGATCCAACTAGTTACACAGACAACTTCCTGGTGTCCCCTTCTACCTTAAGTAGTGTAGCTGGACCAATTAGAGACTGGGGAGCACTGCCAGTCCACCCCTCTGAGGGTGCTTAGGCCCACATGACTCAGAGCCTGGGGCTTTCCCCCAGAGCTGTTGGGTGGTGGTGTGGATATGGCAGTTGTTCAGTGACCAGCAAGCCTCTCACCCTTGTTCATAAGAGATAAATTTACACGGAGAGTGTTCCCCCATAGATTAGTGAAGAGGTGGTTGGGGTAGCATTCCAACCCTCCATAAATTGGATATAAAAATGTCAGTGCAAGCTATTTACACTTATTTCTTTTTGTTAATCCACATAGGATGTGTGGAAGCACTGGGATATTTGTATTAAACATGTTTAACTGAGCCAGTTGGGAAATTCACCATCAACTTTTTCCATTGACTGCAGTGGGATTTGGATCAGGCCTCAAATCATCTGAAGTGCCAGAATGATAGTGTTTCTTGGCTGGTTGGTTTGAGGAAGTAATTTTTGTTTAGCTCTAATGACCAACTAGCTTTAAGGGAGAAAATTCTTTCACCTGATCCCAAATAACCATTAAGCTAATATCCGTGATCTCAGTAACATGAATAATAATTCATTGCATATACAGTTCAGGATCACATATCATGTCCTTTGAATCAGGTAATTATAGTTTTTTTTAACCTTCAAAGACTGTCTCAAATAGTCAGTGACTACAAAAGCTCTTGCTTTTTTGGACCCTGAAAGGAGATGGTGTGGAGGCTGAGAAGACTGAAACATTCAAATATTAGAGTGAATTATTTTCCCCAGTTTGGATTAGCATAATCAAGCCAAATAGAGCCATAGATAGAGCAATGAGTCCTTGGTCAAAGGACACTTATTGATCCAGTATCAGAGGGGTAGCTGTGTTAGTCTGGATCTGTAAAAAGCAACAAAGAGTCCTGTGGCACCTTAAAGACTAACAGATGTATTGGAGCATAAGCTTTTGTGGGTAAATATCCACTTCGTCAGACACACAGATGTATTGGAACATAAGCTTTCATGGGTATTTACCCACGAAAGCTTATGCTCCAATACATCTGTTAGTCTTTAAGGTACCACAGGACTCTTTGTTGCTTTTGTTTATCAAGCTACTTCATCCTTTTTGAAAATCTTTGCAAGTTTATGAACCTTAATCAAAGCCACTGAAGAAAGAAAGAAGTCTCCAGGGAAACTACTGCAACTCAGTTTTTTAGCAATCAGATATATATTTCAAGAAGCAGCCAATTAGCTCAAAGACATGGAAATCATTTGGGGACAAATCTTATAGTATCTTTCTATGTGTGACTAACCTTTTCCTGCAGTGCTAAAATCAAACACTTCTAATTTACCCTATGATCACTTTTACTGTTCTAACTGAATTGAGAAAATGTCAGCACAGATTTTTTTTTAATAATGTTATTAGTTCTATACACTTTTTGTGACCTTGGCACATATCGACAAGCAGGAAAAATGAGTGTAGTGTTTGCATGGAGATTTATAAAAGGTCTGTTACACTTATTTTTGTTTAAACTGGCATTAACATTTGTACAGTATATCCTCCTTAACAAGTTAACTTATATTTACGGCTTTTAAAAATATGGTTCTAGTATATAAAAATATAATAAACTATCTCAGCTCATCTTGAGTACAGAAGCTGGGTAATCTTTGCCACTGAATCAGACTATCATAAATTAGAAACAGATGGTAATTACCGGGAACAAAGATGAGGTTTCAACAGAGAATAGATGCAGTACATTCCAGAGTGCATAGTGCACTTTTTCCACAAAGATTAATAGCTATTATAAAGGCATTGTATTTGGTGAACTTACATATCACCGAATTACCTAGAAAGTGAAGCAATTCATTCTTACAGGCTGACATCATTCTGAACTTCAGTAAGGGGCCAGCATGATAGGAACTTTAGATTTTGGTAGATGTTTTCATCTACATTTTTTCTTACAGTTCTATTGTTGCTTGTCATTATCT
Source organism: Gopherus evgoodei (assembly GCF_007399415.2). NCBI lineage: Eukaryota > Metazoa > Chordata > Testudines > Testudinidae > Gopherus > Gopherus evgoodei. The sequence goes on along the minus strand of NC_044324.1, from coordinate 68,442,194 downwards.
AACTCTTGCTCTTCTCCACCTCTGCTAACCATACAGGTAAAAAAGATCTGCTTTTTTATTGTACTTGTCACAATCATCACCTTACCTGAAATAATAAATTAAGTGCTTGCAAGTAGTATCTCATGGATCTGACTGCAGAAAAAAATACTCTATATAGAAAGAATTGCTAGCAGTTTGGCTTCAGTTGTTTGATAAATAATAAAAAAAATATTTTTTTGTTTTTTCTATAAAAATATACTTTCTTAAAATGCATTTAATATCTACCTTTATGTTTAGACAGATACACAGACACACAGAAACTCCATATAAAAGCAAACTGTGATTCTGACATTTAGGAGTGTTATTAAGAAGCTACAATTTCACAACTAATTTTCAGAAAACCTGCCTCAGCTGCATTGCTAAGGTTACAGTCAAAATATAATATTAGAAAAGCAAATTAAAAACTGGGGCAAGCAGTTTCAGCCCCAAACTGAATATGAGGAAGGGAAAGAATAACAGGCACTGTTGTTAACCTCTTCTTTGCTGCATTCTGCTTCAGCAGTATACGACAACATATATCTGAAGTGTCAAGTATTCTTTGGAAAATTAACCTTCAAAATGATATTGATATATGGATTTGTGGCAGCTCTCAGGATGTCAGCTGATTAATTCATGACCCTACACACATTTTTATTCTGCTGCTGCAGAATCATATAAACAGCAGAGGAAGGAGAAATGAACACACAATTTTTTGTCCCAGAATTCTGCTTCCGTCATTCTTGGCATCATCGAAGCTGATAACCACAAGCAGTAAATATCTAACACAGCCTTGTCAGCTTGTGCTCTGTAAGAAATGGAGGAACATGCCTGCCAAATAGAAAAAGACAATGGTGACAGGAAACCAAATGTTATTTTCAAGCTCATAAGAAGGTATTGTGAATACTAGAGGCTAACAAAAAAAGAAAAACAAACCCCAAACCAGATTTATTAAAAAATAAAATTCTTGAGACTCTCCTCCAGTTTCATGTTTACTATATTATGACCACTATTTATTCTCACATTCCTGCCACCTACACCAACGCATAGGACAGGTAAATGGCTTTGCTCTAAAAGCAAGACGCTGCTCCTGCAAGACGCTGAGCACTCTAGCCCAGATACAGCAAAAGCATATGAACTGTCACTCTGATTTCAGTAGGACTACTCATGTGCTAAAGTATTTTGCTGGATTAGAGTCAGAGCACTCAGCACATTGCAACATTAAGCCCTAAGAATGTAAGAACTTCTCTCCAAACTATGGGCTTTAGCAGCAGCAGCATAGATTCTTGAGCAAATGCTATGCAGTTTAGGTCTATAGAACTGCTGGCTACTCCTCTATCCCTGCTGGATGCTTCCAGTATCCCCTCAATCTTGTCACATTGAGAGGATCTTTGAAGCAGAGCTCCACAAGATGCAGGAGATGGGAAGCAAGGCCATTAGTTATTAAATCAAGGGAGAACATACTCTGGACATTCTGTACTTTATTCCTTAATAAGAGTTAGGGAAGATAATTATTTTCAACAATAGAACCCAGTGTCTGTCAAGCTATATAATTTCCTTCAGGATTAGACATGGTTCTATGTAGAGACAAGAGGAGTTAAATAGAAATGCTCTTAGACACCCCTATTGGCTACCAAATATAATGGCGTAGATTGAAGTTCTGGCCAAGTTAGGTGGCCAGTGTATTTGGACTTCTTTCAAGAACTTATAGCCATCTCATGTGATTTTAAAAACAGTCTGATCACGAACAACATTGGCAACCAATCACAGTTGAAAAGGAGAAAAACAAATGGTGCGCACACACACATACGCACAGAAATAAATGGAATGGAAGAGATATATTAGTCATCTTATCCATCCCCTTGCAAGTAGTATGTCTACAATTTTTGTAACTTAGTGCCTAAGGTTAAGCTCCTAAATTCATACGTAGTCACCAGAATAAAAGATGGGTTTGATTTGCTTTGTTTGCTGAGCACCTGTAACTCCCCTTGACATTAGTGTGCTATGTGGGTGCTCAGCACTGCCGTAAAACATATCAAAGCCTTCTATACAGGTGACAAATATGGACTGAAGAGTCCAGCGTTAGCCATCCAGTTATGAGTATGTTGCTCTGTTTGTGTATGTACTGACTGATTGCTTCAGTCTTGATGCTGCAAATAGCCAATGGAATTAGTCACAAACTTAAAATTAAGCATGTATGTAAATATTTACAGGATCAAATAGCATATTTATTATTACTAAAACTTTTTTTCTCACATATCTCACTGTTTGGTAGCTATTACTAATGTTTTCTATGTAAACATACCCAATCTATTTTTAAAAAAGGATTCTTCTGCTGAATATCTACGTTAGATATTCCATGTAAAAAGTGCCCTCCTGTGGTGCTTTCAAAGCTAAAGAATCTTCTGTAGAACTTTCTTCTCAGACTAGTTTTAATATGCATTCAGCACATGCACTTTTCAAAATACAGGCTTCTGTTATTCCTCTCTCAATTCATAGAGATGTTTATGTATATTTCTCACTTAGCCAAAAATGTTTGTTTTTTCAGTTGTGAGTGTCTCTGCAGCATAGTTAGAAAAGTATGTCCTTTCTTAGAAGACTTCAGATCACTGCAGGAGTTTAATTCCCTTCCCTAGTACTGTCTTCCTGTCTTGCTGAGAGTTCGCCTTTCTTGATAGCGGGTGTCTGTGCTACTGCAAGTTCACATTGAAAAGAAAATGCCCTCTTGACCCCCATAAATGCTTTTCAGATCATTTAGAAATCTCCCAGAGAAGTTCCATCACTGGAAAACTCCCTCTACTATACATGTTCCCATTATTTTGAAGGTATTCCAAAGACTAAAGACTATTAAGGTGGAAGGTATCAGAGAGGTAGCTGTGTTAGTCTGGATCTGTAAAAGCAGCAAAGAATCCTGTGGCACCTTATAGACCAACAGATGTTTTGGAGCATGAGCTTTTGTGGGTGAATACCCACTTCGTCAGTTGCAAGTTTATTCCTACTTTCACACTGAGGATAGGGGTAGGAGGGCAGGACTCTTCCAGAACAATCTATTTATGGATTTGGGAAGACCCTTTCCAAATTTGCCTATTAGGAGGATACCTAAAAGGATACCTATGTATTTTGAATGGGCCTGAATCCAAATGCTGCCAAATTTTTGAGATGTGTGGGAATGCAATTCTGGCTCTAAACTTCACAGCATTATCTTTTTAATAGGCTCATCCAAAATTCTAGATCTGAATCCACTCAAATGTTTAGGTTATTTAGGTTTAGCTCCAAGTTCTGCAGCTCAATTGCATGTCTATAGGGGTGAGTGGTCTTAAAGTGGGACTTAAAGTGGTCATTGCCTAAAGTTTTAATATTTTAATATTTTAATATTTTAATATTTTCAAATGAAGCTATAGTACTATGATGAGAGTGTTCACCCCACACAAGACCTGAGTGGGTTCATGTGGGCCAGAACTGGCCATTTAACCTTATATGCTGCACCTGGAGGGAAGCCAGGGCTTAATAAAGCCTAGTTGCAGACAAAGCCAAGCTGAGATAGAATTATAAAGCCAGAAAGTGAGAGCAGGAGGAGGCTGCAAGGAAGAAGCTTGCAGTCACTCTTGTAGAGGAAAAGGGAGTTGGTAAGGGACAAGGAGGCAGTCCAGAGGGAGAGTAAGCCCTAAGATCCTGCCCAGGGGGGTGGCAAGAGGCTGAGAGGGATGAATTAGCCATGGGGATCAGAGGAAGTTCCAGTAGTAAACCCACAGATATAAGATAGAGAGGTAAGACTGGAAGAAGTCCAGAGAAACAGTGACTGAGCAAACCTCGACTGCTACTCACAGCATCCTTGGCCTGCAACCTGGAGTTGTGGATGGTCCTGAGTTCCTCTACCAGACACTGGGAAGTGGCACAGGACCTACAGGTGAAATGGAAGACCATCTGAGGTAGCATTTAGACAGCTTGCCCAATGGGACTTTGATATCCCTAATGTGGGGACTGTATAGGGACATTGCTGGAGGGCTGAGTCAGACGGAGAGAGAGAGAACAAAGTGCAATCAGCCAAAGACAGTGGGTGCTCTGCAGAATGAGAGCTAATTACCAGACCTACCCACAAGGAGGCACACGTAAGGTGAGTGGAGCCCTTTACCAAGTACCCATTGGATTCTCTTACATCTGAAAAGGGTTCCCCTTTCAGAGAAGTTTGCTGCCAGCTTCACATCTCCATTTTCACATTCCTGTCTAGCTTCCAGATTGTTAGTTTGCCTCTGATCTTGGGAACCACACTGTTCTTCTGGTCTCAGTCAAAACACTGTGAGAAACAGCAAGCAGGCAAAAAAGGAAAGCAAGTGAAAGTCAAGATATTTGCAATTAAAAGTCAAATGAAAAAAAAAAGTTAGTATTGAGGCTACCACAGCATCACTCTCATATTGATTAGCTTTATATTTCAATAGACTCTAAGGATTACATACTGATACTATTAAACTGATACACAGGAGGTATAACTCTAACCCTCAGTGTGTATTCAGTCATCCATTTGCTAGCATAGACTGGTCACATGTCTCACATACCTTCTTTTGAAGACACTATAGGACAATTAAAGAGTCATTAATATGACTAACTCTGCTCTGGTAGAACAATGAGTATGCTGTACAGAATGGCAATGTTAAAGGAAACTAAACTTCCTAGGTTTTCTGCAGAACATCCCCAGCTGAAAAGCAGAAACAAAGAAAGGTATTAGGAGCTTCTATTAAAAAGGGACATGTCATCTGAATGGGGGAACCTTTTGACCACTGGACCTGAACAAGCTGAAGGATGCTTGTTGTGGGGGCTGGGATGAGAGATCCTGACAAGAACCTGAAAACTAAGGAGGAGGGGAGGAGTGCAAGAAAGGCTTGGAACCTCTGAAAAGACTAAGCAAAACTCAAGGTACTCTTAAAGTGGTCAGGAAATTGGTGCGAGGGTTACACATGCAGATGTTTGTTATTTTTCTATAGAAACTTAGATCTCTTTCACTTTCTCTGTCAGTAAAGTGTTATTGGTTTAGAAATTCTTTGCTGAATCTCTGCATTACTTGCTTTCACTGTCATGTAGCCTGGAAGATGGAAACAGTAAACCAGAGGGGTTGCAGCTTTGGTGGACTCTGGGAGCATACAGCAGCTATTGGGGACGCCTGGGAGAGCTAACAGTAGTTTCAGACCAATTGGTCCATAACACCTCTACTACCAAGAGGGGTGTCAGATACCAGTCTGTACCTGGAGTGTGATATCCAAAATGACAGATACAGTGCCTAAACTCTGCCCAGCTCCAGTAAACCCAGAACATGTGAGACCCAAGGTTTGGGTCCAGTATAGCAGTCTTGTGGGAGCCAATAGGAGGAGTTCATTAGTGTTGTAAAGCAAGGTCTTCCATTCCTATTAAACATCCAGATTTTTGAACCAGCTGATGAACTGACTGCATGCTGACAACTGTTTTTTAAAAATCAGGGAATTTTAGAGGGGTATGGTATTTGAACTCTGGAGAAAAAACAAAAATGTTTTCACTCTTTGGAAAAGGAAAGGAGAATTACCCTAGCAATCACAGTGAGATCATGGCATTAAAAAAAACCCAGTGCATGTTATGGCTGTATTTGCACAATCCTTGCATCAGAGGCCAGGGTGGTAAACAGTCCTTTGTATATAGTTATAGTTAAATTGCACCTGGAGTATTGTGCTTAATTCTGGGCATCACTTAACAGAAAAATGTTGGCAAACTGAAGGGAGATCTGAAAGGAGAAAGTAAAAGACTTAGGGAATTGGTTGGGACTGGCTTATGAGGAAAGATTAAAAATTTTTTTTGATGAAACAGACAATTTTTTTCCTCCCCCTCCTTTGCCCTCCCCTCCACCCTGAACATCTCTATTAAATGTGTACATAGTGGACTTGGCCAAGGGATGCCATTGCGCGTCATGATAATAGTCTTCAAATATTTGGCAGGGTGAAAACACCAAGCAGGGAAAGAAATTATTTGGGTGGAATGAAGGGATGTAATGGAAATTAAAAAAAGAAAAATTTAGATGGGACAACTGGAAAAAATTACTCAAACTTCCCCCCAGTTTCTCAACTGTTCTGTTCTAGTCACCACTAGTGTGGCTAACTGCAACTGAGTCCACTGGAATCAGTGAAAAAGCATTTGAAGGCAGAGTTTACAACATACGAATTTTGGTCTGATCCTGAGGAGTGCTGAGCATCCAGTGGAGCCATTGATGTTGTTGGGGGTTGTAGGTGCTTCACACAACTTATTTGCCTCTATTAAAAGATTTAACAAGAACCACTGCTTCACTGCTATTATACGACTTAGTCACTGAGGACTCAACCCAGCATTTAAACATACACTTAACTTTAAGTATAGGAGTAGTTCCACAGGCTTTGATGGGACTATTCACATGCTTGCATTTAAGCACATGCTTAAGTGCTTTGCTGGATTGTCTCCTCTCCTCCTGGCTCCTCTCTATTACAAAACCAGTATTGTTAATCTCTTAGGTCTGAAAGGGGGCATGCAGCAAACCAGAAGGAAAAAAAGGGTCTACATTTAGAGCTAGCCCTGCTTACTGACTCAAGGTAGTACACAAGCTTAGCAAGGCATAGTCTCATTCATTATTATGTTTTTACAGTGTGACCCCTGGCATTATAGGGACAGTTTTAACAAGATGGTAATCTTTAAAACCAGTTCACAACAGAGCTACAACACATCCCCGTTGGCCAAATTAAAAGAACCGCAGTTATAAAGTCAGCCTTTTCAATTATTTATTATAACAAGCAGTAAAGCCAAACATGCCACAAGCCAGCATCCAAAGTGATCACAGATATTAGTAAATGTTCATGTAGAACAGAACATTATGCTCTCCACCCAAGGATCATATTCATTAATATTTTGTCCACTACATGCATCTGACGAAGTGGGTATTCACCCACGAAAGCTCATGCTCCAAAACGTCTGTTAGTCTATAAGGTGCCACAGGACTCTTTGCTGCTTTTATTAATATTTTGGTGGCTCTTTGTGAGGACTTAAATAAATTATTGTTCTGAAGATGCAGGTGTCTTCTCTGTTATGAGCCCTGAGTTTCATTGAGAATTTTCCTTTATATGGACATTTTTTTAAACAGTGGATTATGAAATAAATACAAGTTGAAAAATTCACTTCTGAAGCCAGATTTTTGAAGCTCCCACCTTTGTGGGAGTTTATATTTGACTCTCCACTAGATTCAAATAATATATATTTTCCTTATTATCAATTATCAAGCACTGATCATACTCTAGGTACTATGCAGGACAAATAAAGACAGCTGTTGCCCTGAGTATCTTACCATCTTGCAAGATAGACACACACATAAGGCAAGATGTGCTCTGAGACTCAGATTAAGTGATTACCCTAGTATGGTTTGTTTTTAACTGACTAGGTTGTTTTTTGTTCACCTTCTGAAAGAAGAGTGTCTGCATGAGGGATTTGAATAGGCAGAGAGTAGAGGTCTGGCGCCCTGGGATCATTCCATCCTTAAGAAGCAGCATGGACAAAAGCAAGAAGAAGACAGGAGAGGGAGAAAAACTTAAAGGTGGCACAGAGCTGAGACATAGCCTAAGCCCAGAGTAGTACAGGACCTTCAAAATGAGGCCAAGAAGAGCAAACTTGAGTGAGTGGTCAATGGGGACCCAGTGAAGGAATGGATATTATCTGTTCCTTGAAGTGGGAAGATAATTTTAGTAGATGAGCATCAGGGCCAGTTCTAGGGATCGGCAAGCAGGTGGTACAATTTTGTCCACCTTGCCACAGGTTAGAGGGAAGCTGTGTTCATCTCCACAGAAATGGCAGATGAATGTATGAGCTAACCCAGCAATAAAATATAGAGGATTTTGAGGAGGCGAGGACAAGGACAGAACTTTGTGTGATGCTGATGGAACAGAGTGCAGAGGAAGGAAAACTGCCATCTGAAATATTAAAAAAACTGCTGGTAAGGTAAGTATGGAATAACATAATGGCAGTCTCCAAACATTACCCCACCACTATCAAGACACTCAACCACTAGAATCTTCTTGAACACATTCACTTTTAATTCAGCCACACTACTTCCTTCAATGCACATATGAAAGAACTGAAAATCACTCAGCATGCACAACCCTTACTAGAGCCTACTGATTTTATTATTTCATTATATAACATTATGCCTAGATATATAAAACAGTGTCCATGAGCTGATATTTTCTTTAGAAATGTATATCAGATGGGTTATTGGATTTTTGTATTCAGAATGCAAATATAGAGCTGAAGTTGGTGTTACTGAAAAGTTTTCAGGATGTTGGCATGGTTGAGTATCATGATGGTAGTGAGCTAATAATGGGAGACTGACATTATGTTGGGTGTCACTTTTACTTGTGATTTGCTTATTTTTCGCGTGTTCAAGTTGTTGTAAGGAACTAAATTTGATCCAACTAACTCAGGGGTAGGCAACCTATGGCACAGGTGCCGAAGGTGGCATGCAAACTGATTTTCAGTGGCACTCACACTGCCCGAGTCTTGGCCACCGGTCTGGGGGGCTCTGCATTTTTATTTAATTTTAAATGAAGCTTCTTAAACATTCTGAAACCTTATTACTTTACATACAATAGTTTAGCTATATATTATAGACTTATAGAAAGAGACCTTCTAAAAAGTTTTAAATGTATTACTGGCACGCGAAACCTTAAATTAGAGTAAATAAATGAAGACATGGCACACCACTTCTGAAAGGTTGCCAACCCCTGAACTAACTATACATGAATATTTTATCAGCGAATATAAACACACTCACATAAAATACCATAATCCAAACCATAACTAGCTTATATCACGAAAACAATTTGGCTAAAATTCAGGCTAACTTCATGTGGCATCCTTTTAAAATAAGTAGTGATTGGCTTTCCTTTGGGTAGCTTTTCTTTTGTTTAAAATCCCACCTGTCTTTGAACATTACAACTTATTACTTTTTGCTATGGAAGTATTTCCCCTGAACAATATGGGGAAACTATATAAAAGCAGTCTGGAAGTCCAGCAGCTGCTTTCATGAGCTGACTAGCCCCCAGCCCCACCCTTTCTGCCAGAGGCACCGCCCCTTCTGCCTCCCCCTCCGGCAGCCACCAGCCCCCACCGCAGGCTAGTCCCCCCCAGCCCTGGAGGGCAGTTGGCATGTGGTCCCAGCCTTGGAGCACTGGAAGGGTGGGCAGTGTGCAGCTGCAGCCCCCCCAACTCCAGCCCTGGAGCTTTGGGAAGGCGGGCGGCACAGCCCTAGCAGCAGCCGGGGCCAGCGCTGAAGGACTGGAGTCGTGCTCACAGAGCAACAACAAGAGGGGCTAGGGGTGGAGGGTGGACAGGAAAATGCCTGGCTGTTTGGGGAGGTTCAGCCTCCCCCAGCCTATGGTATCCACCACCTATGTAATGCTTTTTATTCATTGTTTCATCTACAATCTGCAAAGTGGGGTGGGAAGTCTGTGGGTCCCCTATATATTGTGCAATGTTGACTTTGGCATTCATTTTTTGTCTGTCTGTCCCACAGATAAGTGAGGCTAGAGAGACCAAGAGGGAGGGAGGGAGGGAGAGAGAGAGAGAGAGAGAGAGAGAGAGAGAGAGGTCAGAAAAAGAATGTGTTGTTTTGTGTACTTGCTGGTCTAGCTCATTCAGCTGAAGAGCATGGTCCTTGAATAATGCACTAGTGTTCCATGGAATGGCTAGGGAACTGCCAAGTATAATTACACACAAAAAATGATGTTCAAAAAATGCTGAGAGTCTGGCTTTAGCTGACAAAATCCAAATAATCCATCATTAATAACTCCATCTTCAAGAGTGGTGCCAGGGTATTTCAGGGATCCATTGACGGATGGTGTTTGGGGGTTTGTGACTTTTTTATTGATATGTGCTTCTGCCATATTCAGGCTGCAGTAACGAGGCAAAGAATTTCATTCTTTTAACTCTGATTATCCTGCCCTCTGTCAGTTGTTTATTACTATTTGTCAGCTACTTGTTATCCTGACCTTTGTCAGGCTCTTGTTACTGTTATATGAACACATTTTAATAAGCAGGCTGTGTTCCCTGTCAGAGCAAGAGCGTTCAGTGACTACATCATCCCCAAAGTCTGTGAAATTATGTAGTCTATGCAGGTCTCTGGACTGAAAGCATAATGATTTGAGATTATAGGATGGAGAAAAATGATTTGAAATACACACTAGTAATTAAGATCAAAATGAGGTTCCAGGCACTATCATATTAAATGCTTTGACATTAATGTCACCTGAAATCTTAGTTTCCATTATTTGCCTGGACTTTTATTCATTTTTTGCCTACACACTGAGGAGGCATCTGTTTTCTGAAGTTATAAAGCTTATGCATCCAAGTCAGTGTTAGCTATCCCATGGATTCAACAAGCGCTGCCTGTAGAATACTTTTGTTCACCTTGTAACTAACTGCAGCTATTTTATTGTCCTCACAGCAAATGACATAACTGTCTTTGCTGCAAGTCATGAACATATTTCAAGGCTATATGCATTAAACAGATGCAGTTCTTTTCATTTCACATCTCTGAAGGTTAAAATTTGTACAATTTCATTGTACATGTTTGTGTTTCTAGCCTATAAATGCTGATTTTTCATCACATCTGCTTAATTTTGAGATATATATATATATATCCTAAACATAGTGGTAATCTCAAAAGTAATAAATGAAACATAAAACCAATAAATTGTTTTAAAATGGGATGTGTTATACATCACCAAAGAACTATAGTATTCATCTCTCTCCCAAAAGAGCACACTAATTTCTTATCTAAAGAAATCTTGTTATAGCAGAATAGACTCATTTATGATGCAAAAGCAACAGAAGTTGCTTTATAAAATCTAGTAATTATTTTGGATTCCAGCCCCATGTTCAAATATGGGTGCTCTAATAGATTATTCCAAAATGAAAACTGGAGTTCTCAAATTGATGGCAGACAGCTAAGTACTGTTTTATGTGAATTTCGCTGTGAGAGGGGAAACAGATTGGTGGATACAATCTCTGTGGAAGGCAAATGGAGTCCTGGCTAGGCCCTAAGAATTCTAGGGCCTGCTAAAAGACCTGTTGGGACCTGTTTTCTTCCTGTAATTCAAGTGGGAAGTCCATCTATCTTAGCTTCTAGCGCAGAATAAGATTAGATTAGTCTAAATATGTATTAAGGCTGTTTGTTTTAAAATAAATTCTCTAATGATTTGTTCCATTTGCTAATAAACAAACTTGTTTTTTAAAAGGTTATTGGTCACTATAGCACTAGTGACAAGCTCCTGAAGGGAAGAAATGAAGATGTCTAGTTGGAGTTATGTGGTAATAAGTGATTGGCAGAGATGGGGCATTGTATTCTAATCGCAGTTCAAGAGTGGGAGATTTGTGAAATCTCACCCCAAAACAAGTGAAGTACAAGGCCTGATCCCTGGGGTGGGGGAAGGCACTCAGAGATCAGGAAGGGACAGAGGTGCAATCAGCCCTGTAACCATGACTGTGGTTTTTTTTGGTCATCCCCGAAAGATACAACCACATTACTGTATGAGCAAAGTAGGTGTTGGATACTTCATATAGTCCAGACTGATGAATATGTAGACCCCATATATAACAGACATCTATGGTCCAAACCCCCGCAACTTACAACCATGTTATTTCTGTAAAATCATTACTGTACAATACTGTAGCATTTTTTCAAGGGAGGTACATTGTGCTGGACACCAGTAAGTTTTTATTTTAAGTCTGAAATTCCTTTTAAAATGTTTTGAATGTTTAGGATGCAATGTATGCAATTGAATTTTGGTAAGTTTCTATTTTGAATAGTCTCCAAAGTTGAAAGAGAATTTATGTGGTCAAGATCTCACAAGCTGTTTTAGGAAAATCTCTGCTTTCTCTCATTTAAAAAGGCAGAATTTCCTCCAGTTCTCTTTTGTTTCCATTTTGCATTTAACATTTTGTTTTTTCATTTCGTGATACACTGAAGAAGTTCTGAAACTCTACATCTGTTAATTCAATTTCCCCATTTTTCATTCTTATTTTGAGTGGTTTTTGCTTGTTTTTATGATGTTGAGGCCAGAAGTTAGGTATGCATCAGTGAAATGTACAAAAAAATATGCTGGCCACCTAGATAGTTTTAAGCAAAAGGAAGTGTGAATATATTTTGTGGTTGCTATGTCAGCAGTTTCCACATAAAGTTAATACTATCCATTACCAAATAAAAAAATATCCCTTATTGAGAATTTCTGAGAAGTCTGTTATTATGTACTATTGTATCAGATCAGTTCTACTATATATTATATCATTCAATGCAATCATAATTACTTGAAAAAGATGGCTGAAAGAGCGAGAAACAGAAATACAAATTATTTAACGAGAATACCAAAAATTTAACTGCAATTTTTTTTCTGAAAAGCAATTGCAATGCAGACATTTTATGATTCCTTACTGATTGTTATATAGTTGTGACAGTATCTCAGCCAAGGGTACACTTTTTTCAGGACCAGTGGCAAGACAACACAAGGCAAAACAAACAATAAAAGGTCCATTGGTAAATCAGCTAACAAATATTATTGTTAGCTACATTCTAGTATGGTCACTCTAACAAGTCTTAAGTCACCTAACTAATCTATTTTTTTCAAGTAGCAGCCTCCAATAAATCAATAATCTAATTTCTTAATTATTGTTCATCTTTCGAGTTTGAAGATGACCATGACATCACTGGTTGGTTTGGTTTCTGTGAACACATGAGTGGCTGATCAGGCAATTTGAGCTTTGAATTTTCTGTGGCACACTGAACAAGGATGCTGGTATGGCTTACTTGGTTAACAGTAGATATGCTGGCACTACTGCTCTGCCTCAGCAGTTCTCCTTTGCTTGTAGACTGTAACTCCAGTAGGGATGAGGTGTCACCAGGTGGAAGAATCACAAATGAGATCTTTTCAAAACTCTAGATGTCACAGGATAACTTGAGGAAGTCTTTGAAATGTTGTCACAAGCTGAAGAGAAGTAGTCCATACTTCACTGCATGTCAGACTCAAATTTGGCATTCAGGGAACAGTCTCCAAACAGAAGATCACGAATAGTCACTTCCTCTTTGCCTTCATCTTTGCCTGCAGTCTTCTCCAATTTGTGGATGGGATATGGTTGCCAGTGTAGCTGGGTCCTGACCACAGATGCCAACTTTCATGTGGTAAATAAGCACGCCTACTTTCACAATAAGCCAAAAATCAAGCTAATCCCATTTCAAAACAAGGCCAAAAAAAGCCAATCCCTAAGAACCCCAACACTCTGTGACTAGATCCCTCCCGCATGCAGTCTGGGACTGTGATAGGCCTGCTGTTCACCTCTGACTTTCTCCCCACCCTTGCCTCTCCTTGCCCCTTGCCCTTGCTTGTCCTCTCTTTGCCCCTGCTTGCTGGAAGCTGATTAAAAAAAAAGAAGAAGCAACAAGTTACAACACACAACAAGCTACAAGCCAAACAATCAACAAGGTATAAGCAAAAAAACAGTCAAGAAGCAACTCACAAGCCAATCAAGCCAAAAACAAGCTGAAATTCTGCATTTTTTTTCATGAGTTCGGCATTTCTGGTCCTGACCCACTGATGGCTTTGAAGATCTGGCGTTGACGGCCTTGATCTGTCAGTTGAAGTAGAATGGGAGCCAATGGAGGGTTGGAGAATAGGAATGATGTGCTTGTGGTGTCCTATCCTGTTTGTGTGTGATATATGTACACACACTGATCTTCAAAGCTATCAGTGGGTCAGGACCCAGCTACACCAGCAACCATATCTCATCCACAGCTCAACAAGTCAGCTGGAGAGCAAAGAATTTTGAACAAGGGAAACCAACTCTGAACCAAGAACTTTTGCTTTTGCCTTTGTAGCGAACCAATTATATTAAACAGTAAATATTTTATAGAAATTTTCCCAGATGAAGATACTTCCAAGCCCAGTTACAAACTTTGCATCCTTCACACCCTCTTCATATCACATAAGATGAACTTGGTGCTGTAGTATCAATGTCAATTGATATAAATTAGAAGTTATGAAGTGCAAAAATTGATAAGAGAAGGTGAAGACATCAGAGAAAAATCCATGAGCAGCAGGGATAAGGAAATAAGAGAGTTTTAAAAGTATATTATGAACAAAAGACATTCTAGCAACATTTATGTCCATTTCTAGATGGACATGGCAACTATTTTAAAGATACAGAAAAGACAGAAGTGTTCAATAAATATTTCTGTTCTATATTTGGAGAGAAGCAGCATCATATGAGAATGATGAAGTACTTTCCAAACCATTAGTAACTAAGGAGGCTGTTAGACTACCACAGATGCAAGTGAAGCTTCATTTCAGAATGGGACGTTTCTCAAGTTTTCTGACTTAACTTCAGTCAATTCAGAAAAAGACAATGAAGCCCAGTGTAAAACTATAATTCAATATAAATGTTTTGCAGAGTATTGGAAGTTTCATTACTTTCCTGTTGCATTCAGAGGCCTTCCTGCTGAATAAACTATATAACATGATCTATCAGTTCTGCAGGCACTCTCATTTGACCAAACCATTAAGGTCAGAATAATTTAATACATCTGAAAAAGTAAAACAAATTTTCTAAACATCATATTAAGAAAGAGGTTTCTTTGGAGTCACTGAAAATACATATTTAATATTCAGAAAAGGCAACAAGTAATCCAGAGATTCCAATGTTAATGAAGTACTGAATCAGAAAAGGAGATGATGTCAGTCCTTGGATTCAAGACAACATTTTTGCCAGTTTCAATAATATCCTCTGCTCATTTGACCTAGCCACTTAAGAGGGCAGTGGTGTTAACCAAGAATCAGATTTGTTCTTCTGTTTCCTCAAAAAAATGGAAATGTGAGTTTTGAAACCAAAGGTATGTGGTTGTAGTTATTCTGGTCTATAATAAATGTGTATATGTTTCATGGACTCCACTATCATTCAAATATTTTAAAAGAGCATAATGGTTTGATATGAATAGACCTAAATTCATACAACACCAGATAAATACAACAGGAAGTATACCTTCAGAAGCAAAATGCTTTTCTCTACTTTTGCCAAGTTTCCAGAGGGTACTTTCAGCAACTTCTCAGAGGGCATCTTAAAAAATGGTAGCATTGATATACAAAGAGAGCCTGCTGTATTTTAACAATATTCAACAGCTAACATTTTAAACTTGAATCTGCAAAACTTTGATACCAAAAGATACCAAAGTAATCCACCAGAGGGCAAATGAAGTATACAAAAGGAACACTCCACCTGCTACCATAATGCAATCACCTCTGAAACAGAACATGGCAATTTATTCTCACAGCAATTTGATCCATCAGTTTAGGACAGTGTTGGGTTGAAAAAAAGGGGTGTGGTCCAGATTAAGATTGGATTCAAGGTTTGGGTTTGAGGCAGAACCATAGGCTAGAGTTCAAATATGACATTGATGAATGCTGTTCTCATGAGTCTATAAGGTACCACAGGACTCTTTGCTGCTTCTACAGATCCAGACTAGCACAGCTACCCCTCTGATACTTGTTCTCATGAGAGTACAGCAGAACATGAGTTGGTCTTGTGAGACTTCTACCACCTTTAAAGGTGAGAGACTTGTGAGTTCAACTATTCCTGTGAGATTTCAACAATTTTGGTCTGAAATATCCTATGAATTTGGCCCACAGTATTCAAGCAGTTTAGGGAATGGTCTTTTTAGCTACAGTCACAACAAAAGCACTTTAAAATGTGGTCTTTAGGCAACATTTTATCCATTTTAGAGAATGAACACACTGGGAGCCAAATTTGCTTTAGGTGTAACTAATGATTTCAGTGCACATATGTCAGGGTGGATTTCTAATAAGGGAAAGTTCTATTGAAACATCAAAGTCCCAGTTAAAACTAACAGTATCTTTTGGTCAACAATTACACTATCTGGATTATTTTATATTTAAATTCTAAATGTATACACCAAAGACAAGAGCTGTGCCAAAAATGACAGCCTTGAAGCCATGGTATACTGATGAAATATGAGTCCATTAAAGTGGAAGTGGCACACTGAATAATCCTGCATGAATAAACATCTCTGCCAGTTGTGAAATATGGAATTGCTGTTATTTTTTAAAATATTAATATGTCTGGATAACACCAAAAGAATTCAAGATAGGGCGTTCATTGATCTCCATTTGAACCTAATACTTTTCTCTTAACTTTTCTTTTAGCTTTCAGACTTCACAAGTGGCTTGATTGACAGAAGTCAGTGGAACTAGAAAAATCTGTCTAGCTATACCGCAGAAAGCAGCATGTTAGGAGAGAAGAATGAATATTTAAAATATAGTAAAATGAATATCAGAACACATAAACTAGTGTATTGCACTTGTGAAGAAAACTGCTGTGAAAAAAGAAAACAGTAATATTATACATTCTGAAAGAGGAGTTAAGGATGGGTACCATGGACTAGATGCCACATCACTCATACTTGATTTTCCCAGGCTATAACGGGACTAGGAGAAGCTAGAGCAATGATAATATGGAGAACAGGAGAAAAGAGAAAGAAGTCTAAAGCTCAAGGATGGGTTCAGTGGCCACATTCACCATTGCTGGTTTTGGAGGGGAAGATTAGGAGAGCAGGAGTGGGATAAGCTTCAAGTTATGAAGGCTGCAGAGGTGCCAGGGTAACTGCAAGCTGACAAAATGCTTAGGCAAATCCAAGAACTAGTTCCCCCTCTTCTTGCAGCCTGAGAAGACTGGGAAATGTTATGTAGGACATAACATCAGTGAGAGCAAGCAGCTCCCTGTTGATGAGTCCTAGGGAGAGAATATTCTGAGATAGGGACAGCTACTTGTCACTCAGGCTGGCATTCCCAATAACCTGGATGGTACTGCACTTTCCCACAGCAAGACATGGGGTGGCTGCTCCTTTACATCTTCCTCAGCCAAGATTTCTATTGGAGGTCACTGTGATGGGTTTGGTCACAGAGATCCCCTTGGGACTGTCACCTGATGTGCTGAATTTACCTCTAAACCCATTTTCCCTGTCAGCTTGAGACTCCAGAACCCTGCCTTGTTGAGCCAGACATGCTAGCCTGCTGCAACACAGCCTCAGGTCTGGTCCATACCCCCAAAGCTGCAGACTTTAACCAACAACTGCTTAGCAGGTCACCTATCTCCAGCACCCAGACGCCCAGTTCCCAGTGGTATCCAAACCCCAAATAAATCAGTTTTACTCTGCATAAAGCTTATACAGGGTAAACTCATAAATTGTTTGCCATTTATATCACTGATAGAGATATTGACAGTTGTTTGCTCCCCTAGGTATTAATCACTTTGGGTTCAATAATAAGCAAAAGTGATTTTATTAAGAATAAAAAGTAGGATTTAAGTGGTTTCAAGTAATAACAGACAGAACAAAGTAAGTCACCAAGCAAAATAAAGCAAAAACATGCATATCTAAGCCTCATACATTAAGAAACTGTTTACAGGTAAAATCTCAGCCTCAGAGATGTTCCAATAAGCTTCTTTCACAAACTAGACTTCTTCCTAGTCTGGGACCAATCCTTCCCTCTGGCATAGCGCTTGTTAGTTTCAGCAAATATCTTAGGTGGAAACTAGGGGTTTTCTCATGACTGGCAGCCCCTTTGTTCTGTTCCACCCCCTTTTATAGCTTTGGCACAGGGCAGATATCTTTTATCTTTTTGGGTCCCCACCCCTCCTTCTAAATGGAAAAGCACCAGGTTTATGATGGATTCCAGTATCAGGTGACATGTTCACATGTCCTGTGAGACCCCAGCCTCCATTCTTCCTGGGCTGGCTCACAAGAACACAGGAAGGCTTGAAGGTAAATAAACCATCTAGAACCAATTGTCCTAGTCAATGGGAGCTATCAAGATTTTAAACCACCATTAATGGCCCACACTTTGCATAATTACAATAGGACCTCAGAGTTATACTTCGTATTTCTAGCTTCAGATACAAGAATTATATAGTCTACAAATAGGATGAATACATTCAGTAGATTATAAGCTTTGTAATGATACTTTACAAGAGACCTTTTGCCTAAAGCATATTCCAGTTACATAATATTTATACTCATAAGCATATTTCCATAAAACATGTGGAGTGCAGTGTCACAGTCACCCCATCTCCAAGTGCCAGCATAGGGACATTCACATTCTCCTTCATAGTCATAGGAATGGGGGGACTGGCAGATTGGACCAAACTGATCTTTGGCCAGGTTCTTGACAACCTGGGACCAGGGCCAGTGGATTCCAGTTACTGGCACCTCATCTGGGATGATTATTTTCCTTTAGTGGGTGACCACTGTTTCCTGTTGAATCCCAGATCACTGGTCTCCATGATCATCTTGGTACCCTTGCCTGGCAGGATCTGGTGTCTGCTCTATGGATGGCCCTGTAGTCTAGCGATCCAGCATTACTACCTGCACATTGGTACACAGGTGAGTCTGAGGAGAACATTCCTCCACTCTGGGGCAAACAGACCTGGAGCATATGGACATGGGGCATCACCCCAGAGGCTATGAAGTCCCAGCACCATACTGTCCTGTCAAACATCATCTTTAGGAGGTGAGACTAACACAAGGACTGTGACACTGGTAGTGAAAGGAGGCGCCACCCGACTGTAGCATCATTAGGGTAGGGACAATTTCAGCATTTTTCTCCATGTGGCTGGGTAGAATGGTATTTTCTTGGGTTTTTCAGCTTTTTTATAAGTTTAAAAAGTTAAGGGACCTTCCCTATTCTGGGCTGTTGAAACAGCTCGTAATAAATATAGAGGAAAGGGTAGGATAAAATCCCTCCTTGGCAGCTGTACTAAATGTACTAAATCACCTTACCTGTTAGGGGTTAAGTAGTTCAGATAACCTAGTTGGCACCTGACCAGAAGGACCAATGAGGAAAGAAGATACTTTCAAATCTGGGTCAGGAGAAGGTTTTGTTTGTGCTCTCTCTTTGTTGTTCTCTCTCCAGATGGAGGGAAAGACCAAGTAGGTACAACATCTCCTGAAAATATACCTGAAAAAATAAATCTAAAAACACAGAAATTATAAGTAGTGCAAGGAAATGCATTAGGTTATCTTTTGTTTTGGCTTGTGAATTTTTCTATGCTACAGAGGTAGTTTTATTTCTGTTTTAGTATTGTGAAGTTGAGCCCGGGGGGAATCCTCTGTGTTTTAAATCTTTTTATTACCCTGTACAGTTACCTTCCATCCTGATTTTGCAGGTGTGATTCTTTTACTTTTCTTTATAAACAAAGTTCTTCTTTTAAGAACCTGATTGATTTCAGTGCCTTGGTCTATCTGGTCTGTACTTACATTGCTAAGGCAGCTGGTTGGTATATTATTCTCAAGACAGCCCAGGAAAGAGAGTGAAGGGACTTGAGGGGTTATCTGGGGGAATTCCAAGTGATTCTTCTCTGAATTTCTGTGTAAATCACTTGGTGGTCCAAAGACAAGGAAAGGAATTTTAAACTTGTGGAAGTTTTAACCTAAGCTGGTAGAATAAAAGCATGGGGCATCACCCCAGAGGTTATGAAGTCCCAGCACCATACTGTCTTTCATGCAGGTCCCCACATCTGTACCCCAGAGTTCAGACTGTGTGTGTGGGAACCCTGACGTGGTGGCAGCACGGTGGGATCATTTTGAACCAGAATCATAGACCTCGGGATTTTAAAAGGACACATTTTTCCTTTTGGCTGCTCGAAAGCCAGGGATTTTTCCCCTTTTCTTCTTTTCTTTGCTGCCTGAGGAAGAACAGGCAGGCAAAAGGGCTCAGCCTGAAGAAAAAACAGGGAGTTTTTTAAAGGGATAAATTATTATTTATTTATTTATAGCTGTGAGTAGCTGGAAGTTTTGTTGTTTTCTTTGCCTGAGGGCAGAGTAGTTAAGAAACAGCAAGGGAATTCACAAGCTGTTTTTTTCCCCTAGCTCTCGAGCTAGGCTACAGTAAAGCCCAGGAAAGTTAGCAAAAATGATTGAAAGTGAGGTCCAGAAAAAAATTGAATTAGCCAGATTGAAGGCTAAAGAGAAACAGATAGGAACATGAAAGACAAATAGAATTAAAGCGCTTGGAGTTGGAGGCAAGAAGAGAGAAAAGAGGCACAAGTGCTTTGGAGATGGAGTTAGAGGTAAAGCGCTTAGAGTTGGAAAGGGCTAAGCCAGGTCCACCTGGTAACCCTAACAGCCCTTCTCCAGGTACCGCATTCCCAGAAATTCTCCACATACAATGTAGGCGATGATATAGAGGCCTTCTTAAAAAATTTCAAAAGGGCCTGCCTGGGGTACAACACCACTATAGATCAGTATATGGTGGAGCTGAGGCTGCAGCTCAGTGGACCCTTAGCAAAGATGGCAGCTGAAATGCCTAAAGAACACATGAACAACTACAAATTTTTTTAAAAACAGGCCAGAATTAGAATGGGGCTAACACCCTAGCATGCCCATTGGCAGTTCAGAGCCCTAAGGTGGAAATCAGACGTGGCGTTTTCCTGACATGCTTACCACATTGTAAAAAATTGCCTGGATATCAGGAGCAAGTGTTAAATCTCTGGAAGATCTGTCTCTCCTAATGCAAATGAAGCAGGTCTTAGAGGGTGTTCCTGAGGAAATACAAAGGTACATCCTAGATGGGAAGCCCAAAACTGTAATCAAGGCAGGGGAGATTGGAACCAGATGGTGGAGGTGGTGGAGAAGAAGAAAGTAGTAATAGTTGAGTGGATAGGAAAAGGGGCAACCCGAAACAACACCCTACCACCAGGGACAGCCCAAGGGCCTCCCCTACAACTAAGGCCCTCCCAACACCCCCAAGGAAAACCCCGACACCTTATCGTCCCATGACACCATTCTCCATCAACCACCTCACCCCAGTGACCAGTCAGATTGGGTGATGTTTTAAATGTAACAAGCTTGGGCATGGGACGGACAACTGCCCCAAGAACCCCAGCAGATTGCAATTCATTGCATCTAAATGACCCAAAGGTCCTCAGGTCCAAATGCCCTTCCAGATACCCTCTAAGCGAAGGGAAACTGTGAATGTGGGCAGTGAAAAGGTTATTGCATGGAGGGACACTTGGAGCACAGGTGTCAGCTATCCAATCAAGCCTTAGTGGACCCCACATTCATCCACACCAGAGGCTCAAGTGAGGATTCAACCCTTCAAGTCAGAACTCTTTTACTTGCCTACAGCCAAGTTACCTGTCTGTACAAGGGCTGGTCAGGAATATGGACTTTTGCAGTTATGATGATTATCCCATTCCTATGCTGCTGGGGAAGACTTGGTCACCACTTTGAAGCTAGCCAAGATGGTGGGAATGGTCACTCACCAGCAGGCTAAGCAAATCTTCACACCTACCTCCATTGCCTGAGCCTTCTATAAAGGGCCCTGTCTTTGTACAGAGATCCAGACTGAGATGGGTGGAACTGGATCCCCTGCCAACGACTGCAACAGCAGTAGTGGATCCAGTTCCAGAGACCCAACCAGAACCAGTCCCAGAACCGGAACTGGTTGGAGCCAACCAGCACCAGAACTATTGCCAGCTTGCAACCCTGTCTGCAACTCCAACGCCAGAGGGCATCACAGGCTACACTGGCAAGAAAGCAACTAACCTGTCCAAGAGGCTCGGCCGGAGCCTGAACTATAACCTAGTGCACAGGTGAAAGCAGTCCACAGCCAACGGAAGCAACCCCATCACCTACATCACTTTCCAGAGGGGCAAGCAAGGTCCACAATCCAGTGAGGAACTGATATCTCCAGCATCAAGGGAACAGTCCAGGCAGAGCAGGAAGCAGATGAGAGTCATCAGGGAGCTTGATGGTGGCACAGAGCAACCCACTGCATCTCAGATCATCTAATAGGTACCGGATTTGTTGGAGAGGAAAGAGGACTTTTATACAAGGAAACTCTTTCTTGTGGGCACCAGGAAGACTGGCATCCTCAAAGACAGTTGGCAGTTCCAACTAGATACCGAGTAAAGCTCTTGAGCTTAGCCCATGATCATCCTAGTGGCCATGCTGAGGTGAACAGGACCAAAGACTGTTTGGGGAAGTCATTCCACTGGAAGGGAATGGCCAAGAATGTTTCTAACTATGTCCGGTCTTGGGAGGTGTACTAAAGAGTGGGAAAACCCCAAGAGCAGGTCAAAGCCCCACATCAGCCACTCCCCATAATTGAGGTTCCATTTCTGTACTAGCTGTGGATATTTGGGTCCTTCCCGAAAAAGACATCCAGAGGAAAGCCATACATACTAACTTCATAGATTTTGCCACCCGATGGCTTGTGGGTCCGACAGTCTGAGCTGGCACTATTCAGTAGCATTTCAGCATTTTTCTTCCCTGCCCATCCTAGTCTTTGAAAATAACCCCTGGCTCTGTAATATGCGCCCCCCTCCACACACACCCCTCCTCCACACACACCAGCTCCTAGCGGTGTGCTTGGATGTCCCTTCAGTAGAAAATTCCCCTCCACACTAGGAGATTTCATTATAGACTGTAGGGAAAGGGCTTGAATTCCATTTTTGTAGATGATTTCTTTTGTAAGTAATATTACCCTTTCTATTAATGTGTAGGAGGGGTTTGGTAATATCCATTAGTGTTTCAGCATATCTCAAAACAAATAGGACAATGGTTCCTGCAACAAGTAACATAGGTCTTGAACTTTTTTTATCAGATCACAAATGTTATAAATTATAAGTTTTGAAATAACAAGCAATCAAGCGTAATGTGTTTTAAAACTGTTTACTCGAGAAACTGTATAATTACAGAATATTATTTCATTCTAGAGTATTAAGACATTTCACAAACTATGTTCCTCAAATATATGTTCTGCTTCAGGTCTAGGCCAAATCCCAGAAGAGCAGAGGCAAACAAAAATAACAAAAAGATTAACTAGACATTTTCAGACCATGTAGAAACTTTTTCAGTTGGATTTGAGTTCTGGATGGAAGTTTAGGTTGGGCTCTGTCTTATCTCAAGAACCCTATATTATTTTTCATATATTTTTAGCCCCTTGTCTCAGTTTCTCAACAATTTCTGAGATACTCTTCTCAGGACTTCGAGGTCCATCTTCTCACTGGTCCACTTAGTCCTGTTTGAATGACTCTTTTGTGGTAATAGAACCAAAGACAGAGCAAGGTTAAACATGCTCAGATTGACCAAATGTAGGAGGCCTTATTTTTTGCAGACCCTTCCATTATGTCAAGGCCTGATAAATTTGAGAGGCCATTGCCAATTAGCTGATGCATTCAACTGTATTCTATTCTAAATCTTAAAAAGATCCTTAGTATATCTAATTGTCCCATTTCTATAGCATTCTAACTTTTGGTTTTACATGTTTCTTTATTTCTTGAGTATTCCCTTTTTACTCTCCTATTGTTTCCCGTTCACCCTGTGTTATCTCACAATTGCAACTAATTTTGTTGATCTGAGATATCTTAACTGAGGGATAGTGGTTCCACCAGCTTGAAATCTTTAAATCAAGATTGCATGTCTTTCTAAAGGTTAAGCTTTAACTCACCCAGAAGATATGGGATTGAATCAGGAACCACTTGGTGAAATTTTATTGCCTATGATATGCAGGAGGTCTAATTAGATTGTCATCACCATCACCATCCCTTCTGGCCTTAGTCTATGAATATCCATTATTCTTTCCACTTCCAGCACCTTGCAAGCCTTGTAGAATAAAGTCCCTGAGTGCAGGAACTGCTCCCTTCATACAATCTTGGTGGAGCAAATTGCCCTCAAAATGGTAGAAAAGCAAAGAAGAGGTGGGGCATATTGGACTAATTTCATCAGTAAGTGCTACTCAGAATGAAGTAAGCGTTTGCAGAAATTGTTTATATGTTATATATTAAGGAATAAGTCTTAAATGAAAGATTTTTTTAATGAGAAACAGCAGAATTTTAACTCTTGTATTTGTGGTTTCTGCTGGCTGCCAGTGTGCGATCTCTCTTTAACCCCCACTTTCCAAACCATTTTAAAAAGCACATGTTACCAAATTAAGAAAGTTTCACAGTACATCCATCATTCCTAATTAATTTCTTCTCTTCTGTCTTGTGCATACATGATAGATGATGTTGTTTTTAACAAGAAGACACCCTATGTTCATTTCAGATTAAATGGTGAATCTGCTACAGACTTGCAGAGACTTTCAGCTATAAATACACATACTCAAATCTCAGCTACACTTACAAAGGAACACATTGTTATTTAGAAGAACAGCATGTCCATCATAAACAAGTTTATTACGTTAACTTTCTCTTGGAGGCGTGAAGGAAAAAAACCAAAGCACAGACGGCAAAAAACAGAGTAAGGTAGTAAGTGCAAGAGCTTTTGGCTGTAAGTACAATGAGTTCTTGTTTATCAAGGAAAATCATTTGAACTACAGTGGCAGAAAAAATCTAATGTGTGGCATCTTGCCGTGCCAATCCTGCAAAACACGTACTGCATAGAACAATATTTTAAATGAAGCCCATTTTTAAAAAGGGATATCAACATAAGTCTTCCCTATATTATTGTTAAACATCCGTGAAAGATCTGTGAAACCAATCTCAGGTAAAGCACAAACATCCCAGAAGTTTGGGGGAAGAAGGTGAAGGAAAAAAGTCATACTTAGGGAAACCACTTCTTCTCACAGGCAGGCTTTAATTTATATTTCCCTCCCTTGGTCTCAAGGTGGCCTTTGACAAAAGAATAGTCTAACCCAATGAGAAATACAACAACTCACTGCTCATATAGGGCATGATCTGTGTTCCACTTAAGTCAGTGCAAGTTTGCTACTTACTTTGATTGAAGAAGGACTTGGACCTATGACCTTTAAACAAATATTCAATTTAGTTGAACCCTGCTCCATTCCTCAGTCTGCTGAGCTCCCTGGCAATCTCTGCAGTGACAGAAGACTCCTGGATTTTGTTCTCTGCTTAGGAAAAGATTAACCATCTCTCCTGCTAAACATTAAAGGTAGCTGCACCTCCTTACCACCCATGAGAAAATAATGCTGTTTAAAAAATACTGTGCAAAAAAATTATGTCTCATTCATCCCCTCAACACACACATGCCACTCTGTTGTACCAGTGATATTATCCTCAATATGCTATTTATCTGCATCTCCCATAAACATTTTCAGGCTACTCTGGCTCTGATGCGTCTTCTTCTAGGATATGTGTTCAGTTTGAATACTTCATTACAGTAAGATATATTGGCAGGAGTTCCGAGAAGAGCACATAAACAAACAAAATAATTAGGGTGGCCTGAGGGAATGACTAAAAGAAGATTAAAGAATTCTGTATGTACACCTTGGATAAGTGACAGCTAGGGAATATAAGACTATATATGAAATGTGTAAACACTAAGAATAGAGGGAAATTTTAAGGTGGGACAAGGAGGGCTGGGGCACATGGCTTATGAGAAGAAGATGAGCGGAACTAGGCTATTTAGTCTGCAGAAGAGAAGAGTGGGGGGGGATTTGATAGCGCCTTCAACTAGCTGAAGCACGGGTGGTTCCAAGAGGATGGAGCTTGGCTGTTCTCAGTGGGGCAGATGACAGAACAAGAAGCAATGATCTCAAGTTGCAGTGGGGGAGGTCTAAGAGGATATTACAAAAACTATTCACTAGAGGGTTGGTGAAGCACCGAAAGGGTTACTGAGGGAGGTGGTGGAATCTCTATCCTTAGAGGTTTTTAAGGCCCTGTCATAACAGATAGTTAAGGGTTAATGTCTCTTTTATCTGTAAAGGGTTAAGAAGCTCAGTGAACCTGGCTGACACCTGACCAGAGGACCAATAGAGGGACAAGATACTGTTCAAATCTTGGTGGAGGGAAGTCTTTGTTTGTGCTTTTTGTTTTGGTTCGTGGTTCGCTCTCGGGACTGAGAGGAACGGGACATCATTCCAGGTTCTTCAATCTTTTTGAATCAGTCTTTCATGTTTCAAAATAGTAAGTAACAGCCAGGCAAGGCAGATTAGTCTTATGTTTGTTTTCTTAACTTGTAAATGTGTCTTTTTGCTGGAAGGATTTTTACCTCTGGTTGCTGTAACTTTGAATCTCAGGCTGGGGTGGGGGGAGTCCCTCTAGTCTATATGAATCTGAGCACCCTGTAAAGCATTTTCCATCCTGATTTTACAGAGATAATTTTTACCTTTTCTTTCTTTAATTAAAAGCTTTCTTTTTAAGAACCTGATTGATTTTTCCTTGTTTTAGAATCCAAGGATCCAAGGGATTGAGTCTAAACTCACCAGGGATTGGTGGGGTGAAAGGAGGGGGGGATGATTAATTCCTCCTTGTTTTAAGATCCAAGGAGTTTGGATCAGTGTGAAGCTTCCCAAGGCAACCCAGGGAGGGGAAAGTCTGGGGGGGGGGAAAGAGGGGGATGGTTAAATTCTCCTTGTTTTAAGACCCAAGGGGTTTGGGTTTGGGTTCCCCAGGGAAGGTTTTGGGGGAACAGAAGTATGCCAGACACAGACTTCTGGCTGGTGGCAGCGTACCGAATTTAAGCTAGTAATTAAGCTTAAAAGTGATCATGCAGGTCCCCACTTCTTGAACCCTAAAGTTCAAAGTGGGGAAAAAACCTTGACAGGCCTGGCTTGACAAAGCCCTGACTGGGATGATTTAGTTGGGATTGGTCCTGCTTTGAGCAAAGGGTTGTACTAGATGACCTCTTGAGGTCTCTTCCAACCTTAATTTTCTTTGATTCTATGATTCATCTAAGAGGGTGTAACTATCAGAAATAGGATGAAAAAAAAGGGAAAATTTAGGCTGAATATCAGAATAAACATCCTGTTAATTAGATATATTAGGCATGGAACAGTCTCTTCTTTAACATTTCAAACTAGCCTCAACAATGTTCTAATGAATATACTAGGCCAGATCCTCATCTTGTGTGCAGTAACAGAGCTCTGTTGAAGCTGATGGAACTACACCCATTTACACCAGCTGAGGATCATGCACAATTGTACGGGACAGTCCTGAACTGGCACTAAGATGCACTAGATGATTTGATAGGACTGAGCAAATACTTCAAGATATTTCAAGAAATAGTTATTCAGATTAAAAAAGACAGACTTGCTTTGGCTGTTCACTTTCTGGGAATATTCTGTTCCCTGGTCAAAGCAGATTGAAACCAGAAGTGCGAGCTCTCATTGTGCCAGCCATGGAGAACTGAAAGTTATGGAGATAGTACTGCATACCTGGGCCAAGGGGAGCAGCACTCCTTCGTGTTCTTCTTTACTTTAACCCCCGATTCTAGCAAATGAATATTCTGGCAAGATTTGTTCATGGAGACAGTACATTTTAAGTGGACTATTAAGAGTATTTGCAGAAAGTTAATTTTGAGTGTATAAATATATTTATCACCTGATTCCAAGAGCTACACGTCTTCAGTCAGGGAAGAGAAATTTTATTGTCTGACCTAGGCGGACAATCAAAACTAAGCAACACAGCTTTAATTCTGAATATCCAATACTCACAATGAACTGCACAAGTTCATCCACAAATATGCTCAAGTAATAAAATCAAGAAAACGGAAAACAAAATTATGCAGATTATGTGCTAACAGGGTGAATTCTTAGCTACGAAGCCATTACTTAGCTCTATCATCAGAACATTTTCCTCTCTAAGATTAAAATCGGAAGTCCTTCTGGAAAAAAAAAATGACAAGCTTGCTTTCTTAGTTTATTTGTTAAAGATTATTTTCTAATTAGTTAAGATGTTTTCTTTCAAATATTCTTTCTGCTAAGCTATGTGGAATGTACAACAATTCTGAGTTTCCTTCTGTAATTGTGAATCATTATTAGTTGTTATTTAACATTTGGATATAGTGTCACATATGTGCAAGTCTCTTTAAAGAGAAAAATGAAGATGTGGGGGTGAGCTCCTCAGCTGTTATAAATCAACATAATAGTACGAATATCACTGGAGCTATGCTGATTTACAGCACCTGAGGATCTGACTCCTGATCTTTGTCCTGAGTAGCTCAGGATCTATGATACAATGCAGACAGAGAAATCCGGGAACCCAAGGGAGGAAGGTTTACAAAGAATGTGGTTATGGGGTTGCTAGTATTCACAAGGGATCGATATAATATTTCATTTTTCCTGTCTTTTTAGTTTTATGTATTTTATTTAGATTGATTTAGATTTTCATGAGGTTGGCATGGGAATGTGAGTCATTGATGGAGGGTCTGTCACTGTAGAAAGTAGTGCATTTTGAGGGGAACGTTGAAGGAAGGCAAAACAAGTTGTATGACTTGCAGGATTATAGAAGATATTCTAGGCAGTGGGGGGAGTTTGGAAGTGTCCTAAACAGATAGTTAAGGGTTAATGCCTCTTTTACCTGTAAAGGGTTAAGAAGTTCACCTAACCTAGCTGACACCTGACCAGAGGAACCAATGGGGGAACAAGATGTTCAAAAGGAAGGAGGGAAGTTTTCCTTTGTTTAGAGTTTCAGTTTCAGGCCCGAGTGAAAAAAGATCAAAGAACCAGCCTCTTATTAGAGTAGTAAGTTTTAGAAAGTGGTAAATAGGTTTATGTTTATTTTCTTTGTAACTTGTCTTGGTACCATTAAGGGAATTATCAAATTTGGGTATTCTTGTGTGTATTAAGATTTTTGCCCAGGGGAACATCCTCTGTGTTTTGAATCTGTTGTCTGGGAGAGTAGCTGGTATGCTAATCTCTCCCATAGGGTTTTCTTTTATCTTTCTTTTCTTTAATTAAAAGTCTTTTTCTTAATACTTGATTGATTTTTTCCTTGTTTTTAGATCCAAGGGGGTTGGATCTGGATCCACCAGGAGTTGGTGGGATAAAGGAGGGGAGATGGTTAATTTCTCCTTGTTTAAGATCCAAGGGATTTGGATCTAGGTTCACCAGGAAATTGGTGAAGTCTCTCAAGACTACCCAGGGAAGAAAAGTAGTGCTTGCAAGTGGCGGCAGCGATACCAGATCTAAGCTGGTAACTAAGCTTAGAAGTGTCCATGCAGGTCCCCACATCTGTACCCTAAAGTTCAGAGTGGGTAAGGAACCTTGACAGGGAGAAAGCCTGAAAATGCTTATGTGCAATGGATGCAAAAAGTTTCTTGAGAATACCAAGAATGAATGAAGCAGAGGATCCAAGAGGAGACATGAAGTGTAGACAGGGGGAGTCAGGGAGAGTGGTGTCATGCCTCAAAGCTCAGGAAGAGGGCTCTGAGTTTGGTGCAGGAAGAACCACACAGCATTTGACAAACACTGCAGAGAAGGAGTTCTCTTAAATACTTGCCCGTACAATAGACTGACAATCCCTTATTTATTTTACCGTTATCCTTTATTTTGAACAGGTTTTGAGTCCTTATTTTGTCTGGAAATATTCCCTAATGTCACATCATTCATAATTAAACACTGTGTAACATTTGTTCACTGCTCTGTCCTGCCACTAATAAATCCTACTTGGTGCCAAATAATTAGACTTAACCTGGGCTCTACAGCATGACATCAAAAATAAATCTGTAATGTGACATACCTATCTCATAGGACTGAGAGGGACCTTGAAAGGTCATCAAGTCCAGCCCTTTGCCTTCACTAGCGGGATCAAATACTGATTTTGCTCCAGAACCCTAAGTGGCCCCCTCAAGGATTGAATGCACAACCCTGTGTTTAACAGGCCAATGCTCAAACCACTGAGCTATCCCTCCCTGACATTAAGGTCTTATATGACATGACTTGGTATCCAGGAATGATAGAAATTGGTGACAAATTTTGATATAAATCCACTGAAATCTGTGGAATTTCTGCAAATACACTTCTATTTATTTTAGGTTTTGCTTGGCTATAGCAGTAAATTTTGATGGCAGACATAAATGTAAAACATAAGGAGGGTCAGTCAGAAATATGTGTTTATTCTTTGCACTGAACACTTTTTGCTGCTATTGGACTGTATTTGATAGAAAAGCCACGGCATTCTGTAGGTGTCTGTGTGGCCAGTGTAAATAGACCTCTGCCATGATTTTGAAAGAAAGCAGTCTGAGGGCTTGTCTACATCAGAAAGTTGCAGCGCTGGTGAGGGAGTTACAGCGCTGCAACTTTGAAGGT
Organism: Gopherus evgoodei; assembly: GCF_007399415.2. Lineage (NCBI taxonomy): Eukaryota > Metazoa > Chordata > Testudines > Testudinidae > Gopherus > Gopherus evgoodei. Next base: position 68,412,099 of record NC_044324.1, on the reverse strand, counting down.
GTACACATCTGCAGGGCATCACCAGCGCTGCAACTCCCTGTTTGCAGCGCTGGCCGTACTCCCGTTTTGTCTCGGGTGTAGAGGATCCAGCGCTGGTGATCCAGCGCTGGTAATCCAATGTAGACACTTACCAGCGCTTTTCTTGACCTCCGTGGAAGGAGGAAGCCTCTGGTAATCAAGCTGGTCTCCTTTCCCGGTTTGCTCTCTCGTTCCCGGAACCCCGAGCAAGCAGGTCTCCTTCCCTGCGGTTTGCAGGGTGGTTTCGGGGAACGCGAGAGCAAACCGCGGCGAAGCTGGTCTCCTTTCCCGGTTTGCTCTCTTGTTCCCCGAACCCCCGAGCAAGCAGGTCTCCTTCCCTGCGGTTTGCAGGGTGGCTCCGGGAACGCGAGAGCAAACCGCGGCGAAGCTGGTCTCCTTTCCCGGTTTGCTCTCTCGTTCCCGGAACCCCGAGCAAGCAGGTCTCCTTCCCTGCGGTTTGCTCGGTGGCTCCGGGAACGCGAGAGCAAACCGCGGCGAAGCTGGTCTCCTTTCCCGGTTTGCTCTCTCGTTCCTGGAACCCCGAGCAAGCAGGTCTCCTTCCCTGCGGTTTGCAGGGTGGTTCGGGGAACGCGAGAGCAAACCGCGGCGAAGCTGGTCTCCTTTCCCGGTTTGCTCTCTCGTTCCCGGAACCCCGAGCAAGCAGGTCTCCTTCCCTGCGGTTTGCAGGGTGGCTCCGGGAACGCGAGAGCAAACCACGGCGAAGCTGGTCTCCTTTCCTGGTTTGCTCTCTCGTTCCCGGAACCCCGAGCAAGCAGGTCTCCTTCCCTGCGGTTTGCAGGGTGGTTCGGGGAACGCGAGAGCAAACCGCGGCGAAGCTGGTCTCCTTTCCCGGTTTGCTCTCACGTTCCTGGAACCCCCCTTGAAGCCGCCCAACAGCGCTGCAGTGTGGCCACATCTAACACCACTTGCAGCGCTGGTTGCTGTAAGTGTGGCCACTCTGCAGCGCTGGCCCTATACAGCTGTACTAATACAGCTGTAACAACCAGCGCTGCAAAATTTTAGATGTAGACATGGCCTGAGACTTTCAATTATCTCAGTGATCAAAAGATCATAATTGCAGAGCCTAATTAGGAAGTCTGGGTTCAAGACCTGTTAAAGAACCATCCTATACTGGATAAATGCTTGCAGCGCAGCAGTCAAAAATACGCTTTACTATAGACTCTGTAGTAATGGCCTAAATCACCATGCTTACAGTATTGCAACCTCCAAAGGTTAGGACAATTGCTGTGAAACAGAAGTCTCAGACACAAGACTTGAGAGCTGGATTTGGTCTTTTGTGTATTTTCAGCCACCTGCTCATTTAGAAATAAGGCCTGAACAAGGAAAAGCTCAGGCAGCAGCTAAAGACTAAATGAATACAGGAAAGAAAGGCCCACTGCATCCCAGAGCTCCTCCTGTTTCTTGATACTGGTCCCAGCCTCAATGATGACAGCATACTCAGTGACAGCCTGCCCAGCCTTAGTGGTCTTTCCTCCTCCTACAGAAACCGCCTCAGTCTTCCCTTACCCCACCTCTTCCACTGCTTCAAGCACATTCAGAGTCAGGAGTGGGCCCAGACAAGTTGTTTCCACTCCTGGCACTCAGATATGGGAGAATGCAGAGCAGGGAGAGAAAAGAGAGAAAGAAGGAGGAAAAGAACAGAGATAATGAGAAGGGAAAAAATATTCACCAGCTTCAGAATACCCAACTGTGGACCATAAATACAATTGCCAATTATTCCCCATTGCAGAATGATTTTGGTATTATAGTATGCATACTTTTATAGGGTATCTATATGTTCCCAGATTTATGTTTCATACATTTAAAGGGAAAGATAGGGAAAAGATATAATTATGCCTATAATAAAAATAAAAGACAGGTAAGAGCAAAGACACTGTAAAACTTGCCCCCCAATGGGGCAAAAATATAAAACGTAGACTCTGTATTTTAGACTCTCCCACGTGGTAGCTAAATACATTCCAACAAACCATACAACATTAGCAGATAAAATAATGATAGTGAGGGGCTGATGGGAGTTGTATTTCAGCAGTGTAATAGAAATGGACCAAACCAAAGTCTGAGATCTGCAGAGGAAGGTAGCTATGTGACAAGCTGTGGCTATCACCCTGCTAAATATAAAGATGGCTGGTGTTGTCAGAGGTGTTGTCAGATGTGTTGTCAGAAGCTACCAGTGCGGTGCTCTGCTCTGCTCTCTTCTTGTTGGTATCACTCGGCTGCGTGCGTGTGTTCCCTCTTGTGCTGTCCCAGCTCTGCAGATAGCTGACACAGCAGACCCGAAGAGAACCCCCAATGACCACAGAGTCTAGTAAGGTACGAAGGCACGTTGGCCAGGTTTATTGTGCTCAGACACAATTGCAGTTCCCTGTAGGTTTCTTAGCCTAATTCAGGGCATACTACGAGAAAGTGCCTCTTGGCAATGGACTTGGCTCAGTCAGTGGCGGGACTTTCCACTGCCCCCTCGGCCAGACAAAGACATCGCCCCAGGGATACATTTTTATACACAGGTACAAACAAGTTACACATCACTCCTGACATATTGAGGTGCAGCCCCTCTACGCAGCAAGGTACAACCCCTCTACTTAGTAAGGTGCCGCCTCTCACTTTGTACATGTTGGCTCGATCAAAACAACTCTATCCATCATATTACCCTTTTGCCCCTGTCATTGGTATGGGTCAGTCTGTTCCTTGTTATCTGTGTGGAATGTGCAAGTATGTGAATGTTCTGATCTCTAGTGTTCAGTACCTTTTAGGTATGTATCTTCTTGCAGTACCAGCCCTTTCCTTGCCAGCTTCTGTGAGCAGGGCCTGCCTCTAGCTCACAGCTTCACTTTGCTTTATGTTAGCAAAGTCTTGACCATTACTTTAGTTCAGGCCTCAGGCCTCATACTGGGCCTTTATCAGGGCCTTCACTTACTACAGCTGGCACCAGGAATTTGGAGTGAAGTCACAGTAAACACCATCTTCCTCCAGAACTGCTACAGTATAAAGTTAAATCAGTGGAGAGTTAATATGCCTGAGGCAGCATTAATTCCCACTGAGCACTAGATGTCTTGACTCCCTGGAGACAATGCATCAGGAGTGAGCAAATGTATCTACGGGTCCTGCCATGTTGCCATGGCTAGTAGAGGAAAGGGATGCAGGGCAGTGGGGAGTCCCTTAGCATGACTGGGAATGGCCTACAGAATTAGAGACCAGAGAGTCCTTCATGAATCCCCAGTCTTCCACTGCCTTTTTTGACCCTGTACACTTTGCACCCATGTCAGCCCTATGTACTAGGGGAAGGGGGGCAAAGTGCAGATTCCACACCTCCAGTTGACCTATAAAGGCTTTTAATCATTTCCTCCCCTCCATGCATTACTATGTATGCACAAGAATGGTGCATATGTGTTACAGAACCAAGGGGCATGGATTATTGAGGTCCACTGTGACACAGAAAAATCTCTGTGATAAACTAACAGGAGTACTTGTGGCACCTTAGAGACTAACAAATTTATTTGAGCATGAGCTTTCATGGGCTACAGCCCACTTCTTTGGATGCACAGAACGGAACATATATTGAGGAGATATATATACACATACAGAGAGCATGAAAAGGTGAGAGTTGTCTTACCAACTCTGAGAGACCAATTAAGTAAGAGAAAAAACTTTTGAAGTGATAATCAAGATAGCCCAGTACAGACAGTTTGATAAGAAGTATGAGAATACTTACATGGGGAGATAGATTCAATGTTTGTGATGGCTCAGCCATTTCCAGTCTCTATTCAAGCCTAAGTTGATTGTATCTAGTTTGCATATCAATTCAAGTTCAGCAGTTTCTCTTTGGAGTCTCTTTTCTGTTGCAAAATTGCCATCCTCAGGTCTGTTACTGAGTGACCAGACAGGTTAAAGTGTTCTCCTACTGGTTTTTGAATGTTGTTATGATTCCTGATGTCAGATTTGTGTCCATTTATTCTTTTGCACAGAGACTGTCCAATTTGGCCAATGTACATGGCAGAGGGGCATTGCTGGCACATGATGGCATATATCACATTGGTAGATGAGCAGGTGAATGAGCCCCTGATGACATGGTTGATGTGATTAGGTCCTATGATGATGTCACTTGAATATATATGTGGACAGATTTGGCATTGGCCTTTGTTGCAAGGATAGGTTCCTGGGTCAGTGTTTTTGTTCAGTGGTGTGTGGTTGCTGGTGAGTATTTGCTTCAGGTTGGGGAGTTGTCTGTAAGCAAGGACAGGTCTGTCTCTCAAGATCTGTGAGAGTGACGGATCATCTTTCAGGATAGGTTGTAGATCTTTGATGATGTGCTGGAGAGGTTTTAGTTGGGGGCTGAAGGTGACAGCTAGTGGTGTTCTGTTATTTTCTTTATTGGGCCTGTCTTGTAGGAGGTGACTTCTGGGTACTCATCTGGCTCTGTCAATCTGTTTTTTCACTTCAGCAGGTGGGTATTGTAGTTTTAAGAATTCTTGATAGAGATCTTGTAGGTGCTTGTCTCTGTCTGAGGGAATGGAGCAAATACGGCTGTATCTTAGAGCTTGGCTTTAGACAATGGATCATGTGGTGTGTCCTGGATGGAAACTGGAGGCATGTAGGTAAGTGTAGCAGTCAGTAGTTTCCGGTATAGGGTGGTGTTTATGTGGCCATCATTTATGAGCACAGTAGTGTCCAGGAAATGGACCACTTGTGTGGATTGATCTAGGCTTAGGTTGATGGTGGGATGGAAATTGTTGAAATCATGATGGAATTCCTCAAGGGCTTCTTTTCCATGGGTCCAGATGATGAAGATGTCATCAGTGTAGCACAAGTAGAGTAGGGGCATTAGGGGATAAGAGCTAAGGAAGTGTTGTTCTAAGTCAGCCATAAAAATGTCGGCATATTGTGGGGCCATGTGGGTACCCATTGCAGTGCCACTGACTTGAAGGTATATATTGTCCCCAAATGTGAAATAGTTGTGGATGAGGACAAAGTCACACAGTTCATCCACCAGGTTAGCTGTGACATTATCGGGGATACTGTTCCTGATAGCTTGTAGTCCATCTTTGTGTGGAATGTTGATGTAGAGGGCTTCTACATCCATAGTAGCCAGGATGGTATTTTCTGGAAGATCACCACAAGATCACTACAAGCTATCAGGAACAGTCTGGGATAACAACTCATGGCTTCAAAACTTTCAGATGTGGAGAGCCACCTTCATGGAACTGTGAGCTGAGATTTCCCCAGACCTGTGTCGCAAGGACACTAGACTGAGAGCAACACTCACCGTAGAGAAGTGCGTGGCAATCACATTGTGGAAGCTGGTGACTCCAGATAGCTACTGGTCAGTTGCGAACCAGTTTGGAGCGGGGAGATCAACTGTTGGTGCCGTGGCAACTCAGATGTGCAAGGCCATTAATCACATCCTACTGCGCAAGACAATGACTCTTGGTAATATGCATGACATTTTGGATAGCTTTGCAGAAATGGACTTCCCTAACTGTGGTGAAGCGATAGATGGTACACACATACATACTGTTGCCCCTGTCCCCCTTGGCACTGAGTACATAAATCACAAGGGGTACTTCTCTATGGTTTTGCAGGTACTAGTGGATCACTATGGGCATTTCACTGATATTAATGCTGGATGATCCAGAAAGGTGCATGATGCACACATCTTTAGAAACACTGACCTGTACAGAAAGCTGCAAGTGGGGATTTTCTTTCCAGACCAGCCGATCACCATCGGGGAAGTGGAAATGCCCACTGTGATCCTGGGAGACCCAGGTAACCCATTGATGCCATGGCTCATGAAGCCATACACTGGAAACCTAGATGTCAGTAAGGAACATTTCAACAGCAGGCTGAATAGGTGCAAAATGGCTGTTGAATGTGCGTTTGGCCATTTGAAAGCATGCTGGAGATGTTTGTAGAGTAGACTGGAAATGAGTGAGGAAAATATTCCCATGGGTGTTGTGGTGTGCTGTACTTTCCATAACATTTGTGAGGGGAAGGGTGAAAGGTTTACTCATACTTGGAGTGTGGAGGCCGAATGCCTGGCTTCTGAATTTCAGCAGCCAGATACCAGGGCTATTAGAGGGGCACAACGTGTGGCAATTAGGATCCGGGATGCTTTGAGGGAAAAGTTTGAAAATGAAAATCATTAAATTTTGCTGCTGTGCTTGGGAAAGGAGATGTTAACAGCATGTGCTGTGCTACATGGTGGTTCTGTATGTAATTTTAGTGAAGATGAAGTGCTATTTGACTTGTAGCTGTGATGACATGTACAGAAATGTGAACACACAGATAAAGCTTGCTTCTTTTTGAAAAATTTGTGCCTTTTTTTTTTAAACAGAGAAAACACCACATGCATATATATCAATCCTGAGTGATGGTGGTGAACAGGGTGGGGGGCATGTATACCTCACAGCTGTACATAACTCCAGCTGTAGCTTGACAAGCTGTGAATGTGGATTGTTCAGGAATGAAAAAAATTGCAGCAAGCCTATAAGAATGTGCAGTGGGAGTTTCGGGAGTGCATGGGAAAGAATTCTGCACTTGCTGCAATGCAGGGTGGGCACGAATCAGGTCACTCTGGGATGTAATGAGAGAATGCAACAGATCTGTCTGACGCTCCAGAACGTTGATTAGTGTCTCCATGGCTTCCCTATGGAAAGCATTATTCTCTTTTCAGTCTCAGTTCTCTCCCTATTTCCACTTTGTCATGGTTTCTCTCCATTTATTTTTATCGTGTGTCTCTGCTTGGGAGTGCAGAATCACCTCATGAAACATATTTGCCCTAGTGCATCTTGGTTGCTTTCTTACGCATGGCAGATGGTCTGCTACAGTGCGGGATGGGTCTTCCACAGTCATTTCTGGGGAGACAAAAGCAACATATTACTGTGAAACATGCAAACAGGAATCACTGTGTACATTGAAATACACCACTGCTAAGAAATCACTGTCTTGGTGACAAAAGTCAAGCACCCATGGTGCACAAGAACCCAGCAATGGTGAGAGAATGCAGGTTTAGAGGGTTTATTGCATGCACTCATTTGGAAAAGGGCTAGCATTAAGGGAGGGCACCCAATACACAAACCCAGCCACCGAAGTACTTTTCTGTGCCCTCAATCTGCTTTATGCATTGTCAAAGCAAAGCAAGTTACCAGAGCTCTGCTCTTCTGCTTCTGCCTCAGCAGACAGTGGCTGCTCACACTGGCTACACACCTCCAGAGCAGAGAAGGGGTCCTGAATGCACGCAGCAACGGGCTCCACAGCTTCCTCAGCCTCCTCCTCTTCATCTATGACCTCCCCCTCCTGGTGAGGGCCACTTTCCACTGCCTCCAGACATGAAGAAGTATCCACTAGGCTCTTTGCAATGAAGGTGAGGTCACCACTTAGGGTTGCATCCAACACACTGTAAAAACGGCAGCTTTGGGGCGCAGCACCAGACCAATGGTTTGCCTCCCTCACCTTGTGGCATGTGTTCCTCAGCTCCTTCACCTTTGCTCTGCACCACAGTGTGTCCCTGGTATGCCCCTTCTCCTGCAAGCTGCATGCAGTCTGCTCGTAGGTATTGAAATTCTTATGGCTGGAACACAGCTGGCACTGCACAGCCTCCTCTCCCCAAACACTGATCAGGTCCAGTAGCTCAGCACTGCTCCAAGCAGGGGATCATTTGCTACATGGAGAAGCCATGGTCACCTGGGAAGAAGAGCATTCATAACAGGAAAGGGAGTTTCAAACTTCCCGGGGCTTTACAAGGGGATGGGCGGACATCCATTTACCTGGCATCAGAGCAGCGAAGGTGTTGGCCAGAGTGGTCACTTTTGGAACTGTGGGATATCCTCCAGAGGCCAGAAGGTGTTTATACAGGAAGAACGTGTCTTCATTTTCACAACAATGCAAAAAGAACAGTGGAAAGAACTGTATGCCTCTCGTGAAAATGGTTTTCTTTTGGTAGTGAAACTTCTGAGTTTCACTGCAAAAAGTCATTAACAAGTGTAGACACGCCCACTTTTTTGTGCAAAAAAAAAAGGACATTTTGCACTTTAAATAGCAAGTGTAGACATGCCCTAAGTTTTACTGGACCAAATTGTGTTGGTGACAGGGCCGGCTTCAGGCACCAGCACGCCAAGCGCGTGCTTCGGGCAGCATGCCGCGGGGGGCACTCTGCCGGTTGCTGGGAGGGCAGCAGGCAGCTCCGGTGGACCTCCCACAGGCAACCCTGCTGAGGGTCCGCTGGTCCCATGACTCTGGTGGAGCATCCGCAGGCACACCTGCGGGAGGTCCACCGGAGCCGCGGGACCAGCGGACCCTCTGCAGGGAGATCCACCAGAGCCGTGGGACTGGCGAGTGGCAGAGTGCCCCCCACGGCGTGCCGCCGTGCTTGGGGCAGTGAAACGGCTAGAGCCGGCCCTGGTTGGTGAGAGACAAGCTTTTGAGCTTACACAGAGCTCTTCTTCATGTCTAGGAAATGTACACAGAGTGTCACAGCTAAATACAAGGTGGAACAGATTGTTTAGCATAAATACTTAACCTCCTTTCCTTTCCCTCCTATAACTGGAGGGGTGTTAATGGGCCACTTCACCTTGAATGGTCCCTTGAACTATGTGTTAACTTCTTATGTTAATCTATTCCATCTTGTATTTAGCTGTGACACTCTGAGTACATTTCCCAGACCTGAAGAAGAGCTCTGTATAAGCTCAAAAGCTTATCTCTCTCACCAACACAATTTGGTCCAATAAAAGGCATTACCTCAGACACCTTGTCTTTCTAATATCCCGGACCAAAACAGCTGCAACAACACTACAAACTCCACTGTGGTCAGTCTGTTACCTTTTATGATAAGGGCTCTTATTTGCTTACAGGGGTCAGAGCAGGGGGTGAGCAGTGTAATGAGATCAGAATGCTTACTGGAATTGGGATGGAGGGAGGAAGGGTGGGCTGGGTAGATGGGAAGAAGAATCAAGTTCAGATACAGTTCATTTGTATGGAGTAGAAAATGGACTTCTTAAGATTATTATCAATGAGAGTGAAGCAAAGGCTACGAAAAAATTCTTAACATACTAAACATACTCAGATTTCATAGGTTAAGAATATTTGAGCTTATCTGGAACCTAATGGTATTAATGAATTTCAGTTCAGGAAAACCTAAAGCATAAATGACACCGTAACATATTGTCTTCATTATTATTATGTCCATACTGTAATGTACAATTCAAGGAATAAAAATTAAAGATTTGCAGATGGTTAAGTATGGAAACAATAGAGGCAGATGTGTTGATTCTTATAAATGAAAATGATATTTTGTAACTAGTATAACCAAGTATAATGCTGGACTGAAATGGGCTGAACTATTCTTAAATAATATGAATGGTCAGTTGACCTTGGTTTTCATTTTGATTAACAAAGCCCTTGACTTCTACACAAATATACATAATAAGTGAATACCTTTAGGGTGTTAGTTTCATGTGCTCATTGAAATTCCTCAAGTAGCCCATCTGAAATTACTCTTTGGCTGATAATAGATAGCTTGTACGTTGTTTCTACGCTCTCATGGCAAAGAAAGTAACTATGAATTAGATGTACCATGATGCTAATCACAAGTACAGACTATAAAAGCAGCAAAGAATCCTGTGGCACCTTATAGACTAACAGACGTTTTGGAGCATGAGCTTTCGTGGGTGAATACCCACTTCCTCAGATGCATGTAATGGAAATTTCCAGGGGCAGGTATATATATGCTAGCAAGCAAGCTAGCGATAACAAGGTCAGTTCAATAAGGGAGGATGAGGCCCTGTTCTAGCAGCTGAGGTGTGAAAACCAAGAGAGGAGAAACTGGTTCTGTAATTGGCAAGCCATTCACAGTCTTTGTTCAATCCTGAGCTGATGGTGTCAAATTTGCAGATGAACTGAAGCTCAGCAGTTTCTCTTTGAAGTCTGGTCCTGAAGTTTTTTTTGCTGCAGGATGGCCACCTAAGGTCTGCTATAGTGTGGCCAGGGAGGTTGAAGTGCTCTCCTACAGGTTTTTGTATATTGCCATTCCTAATGTCTGATTTGTGTCCATTTATCCTTTTCCGTAGAGACTGTCCAGTTTGGCCGATGTACATAGCAGAGGGGCATTGCTGGCATATGATGGCGTATATTACATTGGTGGATGTGCAGGTGAATGAACCAGTGATGATGTGGCTGATCTGGTTAGGTCATGTGATGGCGTCGCTGGTGTAGATATGTGGGCAGAGTTGGCATCGAGGTTTGTTGCATGGATTGGTTCCTGAGCTAGAGTTATTATGATGCGGTGTGCAGTTACTGGTGAGAATATGTTTCAGGTTGGCAGGTTGTCTGTGGGCAAGGACTGGCCTGCCACCCAAGGCCTGTGAAAGTTTGGGATCATTGTCCAGGATGGGTTGTAGATCCTTGATGATGCGTTGGAGGGGTTTTAGCTGGGGGCTGTATGTGATGGCCAGTGGAGTCCTGTTGGTTTCTTTCTTGGGTTTGTCTTGCAGTAAGAGGCTTCTGGGTACACGTCTGGCTCTGTTGATCTGTTTCCTTATTTCCTCGTGCGGGTATTGTAGTTTTGAGAATGCTTGGTGGAGATTTTGTAGGTGTTGGTCTCTGTCTGAGGGGTTAGAGCAGATGCGGTTGTACCTCAGTGCTTGGCTGTAGACAATGGATCGTGTGATGTGCCCGGGATGGAAGCTGGAGGCATGAAGGTAGGCATAGCGGTTGGTAGGTTTTCGATATAGGGTGGTGTTAATGTGACCATCACTTATTTGCACCGTGGTGTCAAGAAAGTGGACCTCCCGTGTAGATTGGTCCAGGCTGAGGTTGATGGTGGGGTGGAAGCTGTTGAAATCGTGGTGGAATTTTTCCAGAGTCTCCTTCCCATGGGTCCAGATGATGAAGATGTCATCAATGTAGCGTAGGTAGAGAAGGGGCGCGAGTGGACGAGAGCTGAGGAAGCGTTGTTCCAGGTCGGCCATAAAGATATTGGCATATTGTGGGGCCATGCGGGTGCCCATAGCAGTGCCACTGATCTGGAGATATATATTGTCATCAAATTTGAAATAGTTTTGTGTAAGTATAAAGGCACAGAGCTCAGCCGCCAGTTGTGCTGTGGCATCATCAGGGATAGTGTTCCTGACAGCTTGTATTCCATCTGTGTGTGGGATGTTTGTGTAGAGAGCCTCTACATCCATGGTGGCTAGGATGGTGTTTTCTGGGAGGTCACCAATGTATTGTAGTTTCCTCAGGAAATCAGAGGTGTCACAGAGATAGCTGGGAGTGCTGGTGGCATAGGGTCTGAGTAGAGAGTCCATATATCCAGACAGTCCTTCAGTGAGAGTGCCAATGCCCGAGATGATGGGGCGTCCAGGATTTCCGGGTTTGTGGATCTTGGGTAGTAGATAGAATAACCCTGGTCGGGGCTCTAGGGGTATGTTGATTTTTATCTGGTGTTAGTGTAGAGAGTGTCCTGAGTAGATGCTGTAGTTTCTTAGTGTATTCCTCAGTGGGATCTGAGGGAAGTGGCCTGTAGAATTTGGTATTGGAGAGTTGTCTGGCTGCCTCCTTTTGGTAGTCAGACCTGTTCACGATGTACAGACTGGTTACATTTAAGATGCCCATAAGCATTCACACTTTCCACTGATGTGGGCTATTCACAATAGTAAGAGGGTTTGCCACTTTTAAAATAGTACTACAAATCCATGTTCAGTGCTCACCACTTTCAGTGCATTGTGTGTGTTGGTACTTTTATAGAGTTTAGAGAAGCCATTTAAGTCTCTGGCAAAAATCAGTAAGGTTTTTTTATTTTTTTCACTACTTTGGTGTTATCCCTTTCAACATTTCATAGATTATCAGGGTTGGAAAGGACCTCAGAAGGTTATCTAATCCAACCCCCTGTTCAAAGCAGGGCCAATCCCCAGACAGATTTTTGCCCAGGATCCCTATGGCCCCCTCTAGGACTGAATTCACAACCCTGAGTTTGAGCCATAGCAGGCTATGGCTCAAACCACTGAGATATCCCTCCCCTCAATTTCAAAGGAGCCCTTCCCATGTGTGGAGGTGTTGTCACAGGCCTTGGAAATACAATAATCACTTTGCCATCCCATGTTGTGTAGGTCCCTAGCTCCCCAGGCACTAAAGGAGGAGATAAAACTTCTCCCTCCTGTTCATAGTCTTCCTATGAATGCCCAAAACCAATTCAATACAGGATTTATTATTTCAGTTTTGCTACACTGTATGTATGTTTCTTTCTAATACCACCTAGTAGTCAAGATCTGAAGTTATTCTGGGTCTTCCTGGAAATAGAAATAGCAATACATAGAACATTAGACTTTTTCAAAGTCCTATACCGAGATTCATGCTATAAGCCCCACAAAGCTTCTGTAACACAAATGTTATGATGCTTGTTTTACAGGTAGGCCAATGCAGACACTGAACTTTATATGACTTGCCAAAGGTAATGGTGCTAGTCAACAGAGCTAGGAATGGCACTCAGAACTCTTGGCTCCAAGGGCCAGATCCTCAGAACAGGAGCAAGTGTGGCACAAAAGGGATTTAGGATGCCCTAAAGAGGCAGTGCATTAGGCTAACCCTTCTTTATTGCCTGTAGGGGGAGGAGGTTGACTCCTGTCTTAAGGACCAGGGCCCGACCCTCTTGAGCTGTTCAGGGCATCTGTCCCATTATGGGGAGAAGAAGGAGGTCAAAACAATCCATGCCAAAGACTCCATATGCTGCTGCAGTACACATAAAGCAAAGTCCTAGGCCTTCAGGAAGCCAAATGAGTGTGGGGGAAGAGAAAAGTACCAGCCATTCTACTATCTGGGAGGGGTGAGGCTGCCAAGACTCCCAAGCCATTTTCCTTCTCAGTCACCCCTGCTTCCAGGGTCTATGGAAATCTTGTTACAGTCCTGCTTATTCAGAGCGCCTTCCTGCAATGAGCAATGATCTTCCCTTTTACGGACCCACCCATCTCCAGGCTTGACAGGCCTCACAGGTGCATGGGATTGGGGCTGATTGTGCCCAAAGTCTCTCTTTAACCCTTCCTGACTTGGGTGGGGCTCTGCCCCACCAGATACACCATCCCTCAAGACAGAGCTCAGGATCCCACCATCTGATCCTGACTCCCCCACTGCCTGGGGAAAGAAGTCCACATTTCTGTGTTTTGCTCCAGTCAGATGTTGTACTCTAAAATTATAGAGCTGGAGAGCTAAGTACCACTGCTTAATACATAGGTTTCTGCTTCATTATGTTTAATTAGCAGAGGAGGATATTGTCTGTAATGAGGGAAAAGGCGTTACCCAGTAAATGATAGCTAAGATATTCTATGGTACATTTGACTGCTAGAATCTCTTTTTCTATCATGGAATAGGCCTTCTCCCTGGAGAACAGCTTCCTACTTAGGTACAGAACAGGTTGTTCCTGACCATTTGCCTCTTGAAACAGTACAGCAGCCAGACTAACATTAGAAGCATCCATCTATAAAATGAACTCCTTTGAAAAATCTGGACTGAAGAGAACAGTTTCCTGGACCAACTGTTTTTCTAGATATTAAAGGACTTCTCCAGTTGTTCCAGTGGACCTTCTTTGGATTACCACCTGTTATTAGATCTGTTGGAAGAGCTGCAAATGTGGCAAAATGAGACCACCTGTAATAACCAGCTAGTACAAGCATCTTCCCTGTTTTTTCATTTGAGGGATGGGACATGCCAATAATGCCTGCACTTTGCTAATTACATAAGAACATAAGAACAGCCATACTGGATCAGACCAAAGGTCCAGTATCTTGTCTTCTGACAGTGGTCAGTGCCAGGTGCCACAGAGGTAATGAACAGAACAGGTAATCACCAGGTGATCCAAGTCCTGTCATCCATTCCCAGCTTCTGGCCAACAGAGGCCAGAGACACCATCCCTGCACATCCTGGCTAATAGTCGTTGATGGACCTATCTAGATCTTTTTTGAACTCTGTTTTAGTCTTGGCCTTCACAACATCCTCTGGCAAGGAGTTCCACATGCTGACTGTGTGTTGTGTGGGAAAAAATGCTTCCTTTTGTTTGTTTTAAACCTGCTGCCTATTAATTTTATTTGGTGATCCCTAGTACTTGTGTTATGAGAAGGAGTAAATAACACTTCCTTATTTACTTTCTCCACATCAGTCATGATTTTATAAACCTCTATCATATCCCCCTTTATCTGTCTCTGTTCTGAGCTGAACTCTTTCCCAGTCTTATTAATCTCCCCTCATATGGAAGCCGTTCCATAGCTCTAATCGTTTTTGTTGCCCTTTTCTGAACCTTTTCCAATTCCAATATATCTTTTTTCAGATGGGGAGACCACATCAGCATTCAGTGTTCAAGATGTGGGCATACCATGGGTTTATATTTATGCAGTATGATATTTTCTGTCTTTTATCTATCCTTTTCTTAATGATTCCCAACATTCTGTTTGCTTTTTTGACTTCCGCTGCACATTGAGTGGATGTTTTCAGAGAACGATCCACAATGACTCCAAAATCTCTTTCTTGAGTGGTTACAGCTAATTTAGACCCCATCATTTTATATGTATAGTTGGGATTATGTTTTCCAATGTGCATTACTTTGCATTTATCAACATTTAATTTCATCTGCCCTTTTGTCTCTCAGTCACCTAGTTTTGTGAGAAGCCTAAGTTGGCCTCCCCCCACGTTATACCCCAGTAAGTAACTTCTTGACTGGCCAACTTGCATTTTGCTGGATTGGGTATGAGGCCTGCCTCATCCAATGGCTCAAATTTGTCATATGTGGTCATCCCTGCTGGCGCTATACATCACTATATTGCCCAAATTTGCAGCAGCATACTGCTGATGATGCCTGATCACCTTGTCCATTAAACTTTGTAACGTTGTGGCTGCTTTGTGAAAGTTCAAGGGTGTCCAGAAGCGAAAGAGTTTAAAGGGTTTTGAGCAGGCTGTCTTTTCTTGTGATCCAGGAGACAAGGGGATCTGCCAATATTCTTGTGTAGAATCTAAGACAATGAGATTCTTGGCAGACTCTAAACATTCCAATAACTTGTCCACCTGTGTCATCAGATATGCATCAAAGTTCAAAATATCACTCACTTTTCAAAAGTCTATAGAGAAATGCGTTGGTCCACCAGGTTGTGTGTCAAAGACAGTGGGACTTCACCAGTCAATTTGAGATCCTCAACTACCCCATAGTTCAACATAGCCTGCAGTTCCTCCCAGACTGTCTCCCACATCTTCCAGGTTAAGGGGTAAGGGTTCTCTCTAATCAGCTGTCTTCAAGTGGTGATGTGTCAGCTGTATCCAGCTAGGTGCAGAGGAGACTACATAGGGGAAAGTTTCAACAAACTATAAGACCTGGGCCCTTTGTTCATGTAGGAATTTGGCACCCAGCTACATTTGTGAATGGGCGCTTGAGGCCCCCATTCCGTGGGTAAGGAGTGGTGCACATCTTTTCTCTGGTTTTTCAAGACTTCAGCAGGTTCACATGGTAAAGCCAGGTTTTCTTCTGCCTCCCGGGCAGGTGGACCTTGTAGTTTACAGGTCCAACCTGGCAAACCACTTCAAAAGACCCTTGCCATTTGGCTAGCAATTTGAATTCTATGTTGGGGAGTAGTAGCAGTACTCAGCCTCTGAGCTGGAAAGTCCATGGGCATGCACACTGGTTATTTGTTTGTCCTTGCACTTGCTGGACTACCAACAGCTTTTCATGCACAAAATCTCCCAACTTCTTGAGATGCTTCCTGGGCTGGAGAACATACTGGGCTGTACTGGTTGCCTTTAGATCCTGTGCTTCTGAGCCCTCACATAGGAGATCTAATATTCTGTGATGCCGTTGCCTGTATAACTCATCAAAGAGAGAGAACCCAGTGGAAATTTGTGGTACCTCCCTATCGTGAACAAAAGGGGAGAAAGTAATTGGTCCCAATGATTGGGATCAGAGTATACAATTTTTTTTAGCACTATCTTTAGGTTTTTGTTGAATCTCTCAGGCAATCCATCTTTTTGTGGATGATAGACAACTTGGTATTCAATGGAGAGCATAGCTCATGCATTAACTGGAATGTAAAGTTGGCCTTCTGATCCAGCACTATTTCTCAGGGGATCCCTACTTCAGAAAAGAGATTCATGAGTTCTAGGGTGACCTCTGTCACCTTTTTTCAGAACATAATGGCATGGCCTCTGGATGTCAAGTGGCATAGTTTACAACTGCAAGAAAGAGCTGATGGCCATGCTTCATTCTTTCCCAGGGAGCCTACAATATCCATTCCCGTTCACTCACAAGAAGTTTTGATATAGAGGAATGGATCATGGGGACCTTCGGGGTAGCTAATTGGCACTCAGGACAGGAGGCACAATATTCTTTGAAGTCCTAGTGGACTCCAGGCCAGTAGAAATAGGCTAATACACAGGACTGGGTCTTCTTCTGGCCTAAGTGCCCTGCACAAGGAATGTCACTGTACTGTGAGGAGACAAACACAAAGTGCTATGGTGTAAGAAATAACTAGAGTACTCCCCAACCAGGGAGTGCCTGCATTTATTAGGCTCCCTGCTGCAACATATTCTTGTCCTCTGTGGTAACTGTAGAGAACCAGGAATTCTATAACCACTCCACATCTTCTTTTCTTTATCATAAAAGATTAAAACTTAAATTCCAAACCAGTATATGAACACATGACAATTCAAAGTAACCTTTAAATTCCTTAAAACTATTTGCATTACTATGTCCCCTTCTCAGTTGCATTTAAATAGTCCTGAGCAGTACTCTAAAGATCATATCTTTGAGGGAGTCTGATCAGTCTCCCAAACCGTGTCCCCGCTTCTGTTGAGTTTGTGTGCGAAGTCCTTGAGGAAGAGGTTCACTTCCTGACAGCACTTGTATATCCCAGATCCTCTCCTTGTTGTGCTGGTAGATATTGAAAATGAACCCTACTCCTCTGGAGAAGTCCTTGTGAAGTCTCCACTAGATACAATCTAGGAGTTCCCACCAATTTCTGAACAACTCCAAATCTCTGGGAGCTTTTGA
This sequence comes from Gopherus evgoodei, assembly GCF_007399415.2. Lineage (NCBI taxonomy): Eukaryota > Metazoa > Chordata > Testudines > Testudinidae > Gopherus > Gopherus evgoodei. The sequence continues at coordinate 68,395,055 of NC_044324.1, read as the reverse complement.
GCCAAACTTTGTTCCCTGCTTTCCCTCTCTCCAGTTGTACTATTTTTATATTGTAAATTCAGTCTGAATTTTTACATTTGTGTCTTTTCTCTTTACTGTGCAATATTGTCTGATGCAGTCTCTCCTGTGCTGCTAGCATGTAAATCACATTGTTGTTTCTTTATGGTTTCTTATATTCTCACTTATGCTACAGCTTTTGCTCTTGTGAGATCTGGGTCCAACTGAAGCTGTGCTGATAAATTGTTGTCTCTTATACCAACAAGTATCTCATCTCTTGTTAGTTCTTCTTCTGACATTCCATATTTGCAATGTTCAGCAAGACTGTGAACTGTGGTAACAAAAGAGAGACAAGGTGAGTGAGATAATATCTTCTATTGGATCAACTTCAGTTGATGAAAGAGACATGCTTTCAGGTTTACAATGATCTGAAGAAGAGCGCTGTGTAAGCTTGAAGGCTCATCTCTTTCACCAACAGACAATATTACCTCCCTCACCCGTGTCTCTAATATCCTGGGTCCAAAACAGTGACAACAACAGTGCAAACAAAATCCAGAAATAAAAGTCTCAGCTGTTTTCTCTTGTTCCTGGCATCTTCCATTAAATTTGGCCCTTTCATATATAAAATTCTGTCTGCCTATGGAATGGGCATCAGAAATTGCTTTCACTTTGGAGTATTCTTTCTTTCCATCATTAGTGAGAGGCAGAACAAATAGGAGGTCATCATCAGTGTGACTCAAGGCATATATAGGGCATTTATCTGGTATTCTTGTGCTTTCTCTGTTAAACAAGAAGCCATTGAGAATCGCTTAAAACTACAGATCTGGTAAGGCCAGCTGCCTGAATTGCCAAAATCAAACTTCTTTAACAGACTCATGTGCACTATGGGTTACATTGCTGCACTGAGACAGGGCTCTGTCTCCTTCCTGCTGCTGCTTTCACAGGAGTCCCTCCTGATTTTCCACTTTCACTACTCACCACTCTGGCAGTCTGGGGTTAGCTTCTCTTTCCTTTATTCCATATAGAGTTGTGGGTTTGAATCCCACTTCTAATACCATCTACTGAGAGGAGATTAACGCAAAGGACCATGATTTAAGTAGCAAATAGAGAACTCCCCAACTACGAAGTTCCTACGTTTATTAAGCTCTCTGCTGTAACACACCCTGGTCCTTTCTGGTAACTGTGGAGGACCAGAAACTCAATAACCCCTATAAAGTCATGATCTAACTGCAGGAGTTCTTGGGGGTATATTTAGGGTATCAATAATTGGGTTATTACTTCCCCAGTCTATATATCATGTTGCAAGCAATATAAATGCTCTTTCTAGAGTATGAAATTCGGTCACTGCCTCTGTCATTGGGGGTCTATCACCTCATCATTCACAGCATCAATTTGATCATAGGCCTAGCTCACCATATGATCTCCCCTTTGTTCACAAACTTAATCTATGTCACAGGTCAGGGCCTCCAAATCTGGCAATGATAGTTTCTTGGCTACTGCTTCTGTCTGTGACCTGGATGAGCTTCGAACTCCCCTCAAGGGGGTCGTCTGATTCTCCTAACCTAGCTAGTGCTGCTGGTCCAGGACCTAATCCGGGTGCCAGGACTGGGTCAGTGGCTGCTGTCTCAGACTTTCCCAGCTCATGAATAGTTTCCCTGGAGTACCACCAATCCAGACCAATAATGACAGGATAGGCTAATGTTGAGGATAGAGATTCTAGAAGGGCATCTAGAAGGGCAACCATAGTCACCTGCTGGTGTAGCCATTCATAATTCCATGTATGCATTAGAGGAAGATTGTCTCGCTTGGGGTCCCTTACATCCCTACCAAGGGAGTTTGTACCAAAGTCTGACTACATCTAGAGTCCAACAGACCTTGCACTTTCATCCCATTGATCCATAAACAGGGACTGTTATTTTGATGGGTCCTTTCTTTTGTTCTCTGCTCTTTGCTGTCCATACCTGGGCATACTTACACTCCATAAGGGGCATTCTCTTTGGATGTATCCTGGTTGTCCACATGAGAAACAGGTCATCATGTTGTGGTCCAAACTCTTGTCTGCTGACAACCCTGTCAGTGGAAGGGGTTTAGCATATAAGTCAATAATGTGACCCCTCCCCACCCCAAGTAGTGGGAGCCAATTGCCCTGGTTAAGTTTTGCTCAGGAGCTTTCAATCTTCCTCTAATTTACCCATGTGTCAGGGTTGGATGTGCTCTATGATGACAATCCCAGCTCAGTGGAATAGCTCTTAGAAGTTTGTTCTAGGTGGTATAGTTTAGAACATTGAGATTGATTCTCTATACATGAGCCCTCCCTTTCATAGTCATTTAAATGTCAGTAAATCATAACCTTGTTATAACTAATAATTATTATTAGTAGCACTGATACCATGTACACTTAGGGCATTTAATAAATAATTAACTAATACCAACTCAAATCTTGGTGGACACATATCTAGTAACACATAATCAATGAAAGAATCATCCAACACTATTTGATACTTGTTCATCTATTAATCAAAAGTAGTATGTTCTGTAATATGCCTCTTTCTGTATAGTTACTCCTAAATATTAAGTTGATCTTATTAAGGTTATTCCACAATGGTATAAAGTCAGAATTAATAGGGCTGAAGACTGTAAGAGTGTTCACAAGATACCCAGAGTTACAGCAAAGATTGCCCTTTCTAATACTTTCGTTTCTTTTAGTTCTAGTTTGCATTTGACAAATTGTAACTGTTGACATTATTCCCTTTCCAGGTCTGGTCCTGTCAATGAAACTTTGGGATATTCAAGGAATGAAGGGTCTCTGTCACCAGGTTTTGTCTATCTCAGTATATTTGTGGGGTGGTTGTGTACTAAATGGTATGATAAAAAAAGAGCTAGATATGACAGACTGCACCACTGCGCAGAGGAATAAGGGAGAGCAAGAATCCCTTTTATACCCCTAGATTCTATCTGAATGCTGAGTGACTACTTACTCCACACTGACACGCATGGACAGGGAGTGGGTGGGGAACAGGTAGAGCCTTGACTCCGCCTCCCTATGTGCCAGCCAGTTCAGCTGAGCCAGCACAGTGTGTGTGTGTGTGTGTGTGTGTGTGTGTGTGTGTGTGTGTGTGTGTGTGTGTGTGTGTGTGTGTGTAAATTTGCTAGTACAGCCAGCAGCAAATTATTGCTTCGTACCTCCATTCCTTCTCCTCTCCCTACCCCCATTCAAGTTCTCACAGCACAGGCAGGGATGGAATTGTGCCTCGATTGAGCATCTCAGAGACAAAAATGCCTCCCAAGGCTACTGCAGAGAAAGTGCATTTTATGAACTACCCTTTGTTCAGGGCTGTGCCTAAATTCTGACTAAGTCTTTATTATATGTGACTAGATTTAAAAAAAAAAAATCTAAGCACTGTATAGGTTCAGGCACATTTCTACAAGTACATTTTGTTGTGATGATCCCTTTGAGCCTGGTTCTTTGCAAGCTTACAATTTTCTCCAAGCTGAACACCACTGACTTCAGTTACTCCTGATTTACACCATTGTGAGTGCCTGATTCTGCATTATTGAAATCAATGGCAATTTTACCATTGACTTCAGTGCAGGAAAAATCCTTGAGACAGAAGAATCAGGCCCATGCCATTAGCTTTATCAAATGTCAGTATACATATATAATAGCCAGAAGGAAATATGCTTCTCACCTTTAAAATAGCACATTTGAAATGTTTCTCAAAGTCCTAAGGTAAAAATAAACATTCTGCATCATCTGTTCTATCAGTGTCAGGAAGTCCCCACTGAAAATTTCAGGTCATCCAAGTTATTGGAATGAGATGGGATCTCTCCCAGAGAAGAATGTTTTCTTTCTGACTTCTGCTTTTCCATTTGAAACATTTAAACAGTATAGTGTTGTCATAAACACATGGTTAAGGGTTAATGTCTCTTTTACCTGTAAACGGTTAAGAAGCTCAGCGAACCTAGCTGACACCTGACCAGCGGACCAATGGGGGGACAAGATACTTTCAAATCTTGGTGGAGGGAAGTCTTTGTTTGTGCTGTTTGTTTTGTTCATTGTTCGCTCTTGGGGCTAAGAGGGACCAGACGTACACCCAGGTTTTCTCCAGTCTTTCTGAATCAGTCTCTCATGTTTCAAAATAGTAAGTACTAGCCAGAAAAGGCGGATTAGTCTTATGTTTATTTTCTTAACTTGTAAATGTGTCTTTTGCTGGAAGGATTTTTACCTCTGTTTGCTGTAACTTTAAATCTCAGGCTAAGGGGGCAGGGGGTGTCCCTCTAGGCTATATGACTCCGAATACCCTGTAAAAGCATTTTACATCCTGATTTTACAGAGACAATTTTTACTTTTTCTTTCTTTTATTAAAAGCTTACTTTAAGAACCTGAGTAATTTTTTTCCTTGTTTTAAGACCCAAGGGGATTGGATCTGAACTCACCAGGGATTGGTGGGGGGAAAGGAGGAAGGGAATGGTTAATTCCTCTTTGTTTTAAGATCCAAGGAGTTTGGATCTGTATAGCTTCCGAAGGCAACTCAGAGAGGGGAAAGTCTGGGGAGGGAAAAGGACGGGGGATGGTTTATTTCTCCTTGTTTTAAGAACCAAGGGGTTTGGGTCTTGGGTTCCCCAGGGAAGGTTTTGGGGGAACAGGAAGTGTGCCAAACACTATATTTTTGGCTGGTGGCAGCGTTATCAGATCTAAGCTAGGAATTAAGCTTAGAAGGGTGCATGCCGGTCCCCACTTTTTGGATGCTAAAGTTCAAAGTGGGGAAAAAACCTTGACAAGTGTTCTTAGGACTTTTTGGTTTAGGTTAAAAATATGGGTTGAGAAATATCAAATAGTTTTACTGTAGTGAATCCCCAACATGAAATGGAAAACAACTTTCATGTTCTTACCACTAATTTCAACATGCAAGAAGTATGTAAACCAACTCACAACGCTTGCAAGGATTTTAGTAATAGATTTGTTCCAGCAAAAATGATCAATTTCAGATTCTTTAAATGAAGCCGCTGACTGACTACATCATTAAGATTTGCAGCTAAGAGAAGGTTTCCAAAATCTCAGACTTTCACTCTCAGTAACTTGAATACAGAATTTGGAAATAAATGTATTTTGAAAGGTATAAGATATGAAATACCGTTACATTTTAAAAATCAGAGCAGGATTCCTAGACAATGAGCTCTGGGCAATCTCTGTGTGATCTGAAGAACTGCTGTGGTAAGTAGATATTTTTAACCTCTTCATGCTAATGTTGCAATGTGCTGTTGCTAGATTTTTGACAGCAAATGTTCCATTGTTAGCAAGATTTTAAAAGTGCTGTCATATTAGCCTTCAATTTCAGAGTTTTAGTTATACCTGTGGTTTGGTTTTTGTTTGTAAAGCTGAATCCTGGTTCATCCTCACAAAATCCTGATCCTTCTTACTGTACACTAGAGCTGGTCAAAACATTTCAAAAATTCAGTGGAAAAGGGGGTTCCATTTCTGCAAATATTTTCATGCAAAATATTCCCTCTTTTCAACCTGCTTTCCTATACAAAACTAAGCTTATGCTTATAAAGTTACACAAACAGTTTTATGAGGTATTTAACCTCTAATATCATTTGTATTCAAAGCTCAGAAAAATGAGGCCTTGTGATGCTAAATAGATATTGTTGATAAAAAGGTGAAAGCATAAAATGATTGCAACTTATTATAAATAAGCTAACAGTGCTTGAGTTTAAAAAGTATAGTCTTAATATAAACATTTTCTAGAACACTGTCTGCCTTGATACAATTGCTTTACTCCAGATCAAATAAACTGCTCTGGGATTCAGATATTTTAAAAACACATTACTGTGTGTCTCAGATGTTATTAAGCTGAATCATGCCCAAATTCATGTCCAAAGTTAACAACCATCCCTTAAATCCTGCACCCCGAAACTACCCCTCCCCCTTTTCTCCAGTGAACACAGTCCTTCACTACAGAATGTAATGAGGGAAGTGGTGGAAGTCTGTATTTCTTTCCACTGTTCTTATCAGCTTCACTTTGTATAGCCTTATGGGATCCTTTAGGACCTCTCACACAAAGATGAGAAGCAGGGTGACTGGAAAGGAAGATAAGAAAGTCTGTCAATGACTTCAAACTCACATCCATCATGAAAGTAGGTGGTTCAATGCACTGTGTTAATGGAGCAGCCATAGCAGATGCATTCCAAAGACGACCAGTCAGTGACTCAGGGTTTGCAAACAGAGTATTCTTGTTGAAAGATTAATTGCCTTCCATTAGGGTAAACACACTCCACTCCTCCCATAAGAGAAAAAAAAAAGGCTTTGTGAAAGACAGCTAAATGGGAGCTGGGGAATCCAGACTCCATCCCCTTCATCCATGTGTATCTCAGCCCCGGAGCTAGAATAAGGCTTCACCTGCATATTCACTATTCCTTTGACTCCTAAAGCAGCACAATCACAGACCAGTGGCATATCTCCTGACATAAGTCTTTCTCTCTCTTCAGTTAGGAAGGACCCCAACTATATGAAAATCATGGCTCCACATATGTAGCTAGATCTAATGTGTTTTCTGAGATATAGTAGGATACAAAAAGATCTAAATGTCTTAATATTTCCTAGACCATCATAGCTTGTGCTATGCTTCTCTTTCCCCAGAGTAAAAGTACTCTTGCCCTCTTTCTGAGAAATGAAACACTTCAATGATTTCTTTAGGGACTTGTTAAAACTGTTTCAGTTATCCAACTGGAACAGAAACAAAGCCATGGGAGCCATGATCAGTCACACAAACCAAATACTAAGTTCCAGTTATCAACTACTTTAAATATCTTTTCTCGGGCTCACTCACCATCACCCAACACCTTGCTGAGTCTTGTACCTCGTTGAAAAAAATGAGGTACAAAATGCTGCCAAATCTGAACAGTAGCATTTTAAACCCACTTTGAAGGGGGTTATGTGATTGCTCAAAATGCAGGGGAAGAAAATAAGGCTCATCTCACTAAACTTCAACTGAAGCAAGATCAGAACCATTCTGCTGTTTACCACCTCGGTTAGGTGCTTCTAAAGCACATAACCACGATTTCTGAACAGTAATACAACTAATGTTTCCTTCTTTTAGCAGCTGAATATTTCTCAGCATAGAATATTCTCCTTAACCACATTATAGCTATAGAAGGAAGGGTTCCAGGTGTTTTTTCCCCAGGTTATACTTATCAGGTTGTATTTTAAAAAATATTTTAAATAATATACGCAGTCCATTGCTTTAGGGTATGTCAAACTCCTTTCCATTATCTGGTGTTATAAACTGATGTAATCAGATGCTACAGTGTGTGACATATAAATTATGTGAAAACAATTTTAAAATATGGAAACAATATTTGTGCAATTCTATATTCCTTTAGATATATCAAATACCTAAAGTGCAAAATATAAATTAGGAGCAAATAATTAGTCATTCAACTTAATTTGAACAAATTAAAGTTCACCCAGACAATTTATAAAATAAGAACCTGATCCTGAAATCAGTGCCACCTGGGCAGATCCATTTCCTTGCACCACAACCCACTGACTCCCATGAGGCTTTGCACAAGCATATATACCAAGTGCCATGTATTAGGTGTGACAATCACATTTGCAGCTCCTCTTATGCATTAGAGAATGAACAGGATTTCAGCTAAAATGATTCCTCCCAGCCACAAGGGGTCACTGTGATGGCAGAAGTAAATGCAGCCATATAGCCACACTGACTATTCTGCTTTGCTCCTTAGTCTACCTGCTTGCTTGAAGCCAACATAGAGTAACTTGCTGCAGAGAGGGAGGGTGGCAAAGGCTGTTGGCTGACTCAGTTGCTGTGCACTGCTGGTGGGGGAAATGAGGAGTCATAGATGGCCGGGCAGGTTCTTGTGAGGGGGAGAGGCTGGGGACAATGGGATGCAGGGGGATATAGGGTGGAAAGGAAAAGTGACAGACTAGGATGGCTAAAGGGGAGCAAAGCAGAATGGGAGAGACTCCCCAATAGCCCTGAACAAACTCCACCAACTGTTCCATGCTCCCAGTCCTGTCCTCTCAAGCATTCCCAAGGTCTTTCCAACCCCATAGCCACCTTCCTATCCCACCTGTTCACTCCAATAACTCCCAAGCTCTGTCCTGTCCAGCAATTGCCTCATCACCCCTAATACCGCACTACTCCCTCTCTAGTTACTCTTTGCTCTATCCAAGCTTCATCTGACTCTCCTCCTACCACCCACCCCCCAAGGCCATTTGCCCACTTTTAAAGCAGAATATGGTTAAAATTCCTTCCAATTCCCATACCTGATCTTACTGCTCAGGAGAGGTCTCAAGGAAATCAAGGGGTTATGGTCAACAGAAGGAAATGATGTTCAATGAGCAGGACTGTTCTTGTCAGTCATGCTCAGGTACTCACCCACACATATATGACTGCAGCAACAAGGCCTAAAATATTTACTGAGGTACAACTCAAAGGTAAAATTGTAATTGTTAGCCCACAAAGTAATTTTGTTTGAACCAGCTTCAGTGCATTGTAAGTTGAGGTCAAACATATACGTATCTAAAGAGATCTTTAAAGGTAACATCTATCCATGGTTACTGTCACATTTCATGACAACTGCACCTGTATTTCTCCCCAGGCTTCCAGTTTTCCAGTTGTTGCCTTTGTTGGGCCAGGCTGCACAGTTCTTTTCCTTTACTGTGTTATTCCTGGGAGAGACAGGCTGCCCAAGCACACCGGCTTGCTTTGTCTTCAGAGACTGATAACAGAGTGAGACAAGGTGGACCAACTTCTGTTGATGGAAGAGACTAGTTTTCAAGCTTCACGGAGCTCTTCCTCAGGTCTGGGAAAGGTACCCAGAGTGTGGGATAGATTGTTAAACAAAACACATATTGCAGAAAACCAGTTAAAATGAAGTGGGAATTAACATCTCTGCAGTCATGGGACAAAGGAGGGTTAGTAGGTTGATATCGTTCTAATAGGCCATAAAACCAGTGTCTCTGACTCCATGATTTTTACTGTGTAACAAAATTATAAGTTTACGTTCCCAGATTTGTCTTTTGAAGGTGTTATGCAGACTTCCTTCGAGAAGAGGACTGAGAGATAAGCTATAGAGTGATCTCTTTGTGAAAAGTGTTCATCTACACATGATAGCATGTCTGTCTGTTAGCATGAGTCTTTTTTCAAAGAATTCCATACTAGAATCATTTGGAAGAACTTTATGGATTTGCACAATATTGTTATATCTAGCTACCTTGAACATGTTGATAGTCCCACACTATTTAATCAAACATATGTACCATTTTTCACATGTTTAAGGAAATTCCTGTCAAAGCTAATATATGTTTCATCAAACTGCAGTTAGAACATCATAATGGAGTGAGAGAATATATCAGCATGTAGAAAATTAATGGTATCAGAGGCATTACCCAGCCAGTTTAGCATTAGTCAAACCCAAATGTAAACTAAATTAGTAGCTCAGCAATGAGAAATTTTAAAACTGAATTTGCTTTCTGCCCAAGAAAATGAAAAGATTTGAAGCACTTTATCATCATACCTGACAAGTCAAATATGAAATATTTACAAAATGCACTAGCTGCAAGTTGTTCTTAGGACTAAATATAATCCTTGGGGGGAAATGTTATGCAGAAAGATAATGCAAATATAAATGTAGAGTAAGTCAGTCATATGTGAAGACAGAATCACTTAGAGAAAATATTTCCAGATTTGGAAGAGAAAAAAATCAAAGTGCCTTCACTCTGGTCTTTCTATTACAATTATAATCATAGTCATGGACATGCTGTCATACCTGAATATATTTTATGACAGTGCAGCTAAAGGAATTATCAAGTTATAAAAATGAGAGAGCACAGGATGATGTTTTTCTTCTGAGATCAATTATTCTTTTTTTACTCTATGTGTACAGAGCAGTGAACAATACATCAAAACCAAAATGCTTATCCAGACAACTCATTCAAGTAGCAGGGCTTGTTTGTTGGGGATTTCTATGATGATGCCAGGACAAATGAATCCTCCTTGAAAGCTGTGAAGCAGCAACAAACCTACTCTTCAGCCACTACACCAGTCTTAGACCATGTCTACACTTACTGGTAGATCGGCACTGCTGCAATCAAAGTAGCTGTGTCGATTTATCAGGTCTGATGAAGACCTACTACATCAGTGGCAGAGTGCTCTCCCATCAGCTCCGGTACTCCAGCTCCCGGAGAAGACTAAGGTAGGTCAGTGGGAGAGCATTTCATGTCGACACAATGCGGTTTAGACACCATGGTAAGTCAACCTACGCTATGTCGACTTCAGTTACATTATTAATGTAACTGGTGTAGTGTAACTTTCGTCAACTTACGGTAGTAGTCTAGACAAGGCCCTAGTGTTGGAGTGGCCTCCAGGGCACTTGCACCACACTTACATGCCAATATGTATTTTTTGTTATTTCCCCCAGCACATATATCCTCCAGACTGCTCTGCCCCATCTGAGAAATATACCATGAGACAGAGAGCCTGCAAAGCAGGACTCTGGGACTTGGTTGAGATCCTGAGAACCTCCAGACTTAGCCACAAAAGCCATCTCTTCTGCCTTTGCAGTCTCTGGACCTCAGTGACATCACTTTATCTTTGGACTTTCAGCTGACTGTTTGCTCTGACTGACTCTCACCCCTTTCCAACTATTCTCCTCTCATTTCCCTTTTCCTCCTCCTAAGCCTTCTTTTCTTTCCTCCCCCTCAAATTCTGTCCCCTTTTCTGTTTTCTCCCCTATTCTCTCTCTCCTATTAATTTATTTCTATTAATTCATTTCTTTCTTGGCATCACTTTCACCCCACCTATACCAACTCCAGACACTCCCAAAATGAAACATTTGAAGACATGCTCTGACCAATCAAGTGAGCTCATTAAGAGTTTAAAATTCACTCACACTGGTATAAATCAGGAGTAATTCGGTCAAAATGAATGGTGCTACACAGTTTGTAAAAGTGGTATGAAAAGTGACTCAGAGCTAGTCTTTTCTATCTGTAAATTTTGTACCTCAGTCTTTCTGAACATTTCCTTTTATTTCATCTTCAATTGATATGTCAGCTTTTCATTTTGTCTGGAAGCAAATTAGAGCAGGGAGAAATACCTAGCTTGATTTATATGCTAAATAAAAAAAATAATAATCAATATGATTACAATGATGGGTCAAATGTTTAATTGTTCTTGAAATAGATAAGAAATATCACTTACTGATTTCCTTTTCCATTTCATGTCAACCTTTTCATTTCTATTTTCAGAACTAGAGCAGGGATTACATGAATTAAAACCAAACCAGAGCTCATTTGTACTCAGACTAGTGTATATGTCCCAAAGGAGAAGAGAGGGCACATACGCTAGGGAAATTTAGGAGCTGACAGAGCAAATAAATTAGTTCTCAATTATTTACAGATTATCACAATGGGAATGTTACCTCACTAATGCTTCCAATTTAATTCCCAGGCATGAGGCCTAGCACAATGTACAAGGGAGCCTTATAACAGAATATTCAGCTGTCCTTTTCTGGAGGCCCCTTTATATCTTTTTTTCTTGGTCATCCATGTCTTCAAATTTTAAAGAATTCTCTCTCTCTCTCTTAATGTTCTAGTAAGTGCTGTTAGATCTAGTGTTGACAACTAATAAACCATTTTATAGGTTTTATTTTAGATATTAAAAGGATAAACACTTACAATGCCTGTAGTTTATATTATTTTTTTTCATCACTTTTCGCTTTCTGTTAAGACAGAAAACTGGTCTCTGACAAAAAAATTCACTGACCTATTTTCAGATGTGTTATGTGTATATGTCACACAGTGTATTATTTACTACCAGGCTTCTGATCTTGAGATTTTTGAAGTGAAAATAATAACAATAAATTTTAGAGGATCAGTTTAATACAGAAAATCTGCTGGCTTATTCACAGCCCTTTTCAGAGGAGAATCAATGAAAATAATAGTGAGATATTCAGTGATGATAGGCAATAAAATTGTCAATGTGTTAAAATAATACTTGCAGTGGGCTCTGAAAGAGTATAGCCTTTAACTGCATTCACTATGCTGATTGCTCAGCTGCATTAACCGTTTGCATCTTCTGTGATTCTATTTATGTCGTCAGGTCAAAGAATTTTAACACTCAATAGCTGCTGCTTGAGATACCCAGGGTATGTAAGTCAAAGCTTTAAACTCTACCAGCTTTCTTATCTATTAGACCTCAGGTAATTTATAACAATAAGATTGCTGTAAAAACAAGCAGACAAAACAAAAAACACCCACTGTTATTTTGTTGAGAGTTGGGGACTCTGGGAGTGCACTTGGAATGTTTATCACAATAGATGATGAGGTCCAACTAGATTATCACAATAATCCCTTCTGGCTTTACATCCTATGGAAATGGGACTCATAGACTCATAGACTCTAGGACTGGAAGGGACCTCGAGAGGTCATCGAGTCCAGTCCCCTGCCCTCATGGCAGGACCAAATACTGTCTAGACCATCCCTGATAGACATTTATCTAACCTACTCTTAAATATCTCCAGCGATGGAGATTCCACAACTTCCCTAGGCAATCTATTCCAGTGTTTAACTACCCTGACAGTTAGGAACTTTTTCCTAATGTCCAACCTAAATCTCCCTTGCTGCAGTTTAAGTCCATTGCTTCTTGTTCTACCATTGGAGGCCAAGGTGAACAAGTTTTCTCCCTCCTCCTGATGACACCCTTTTAGATACCTGAAAACTGCTATCAGGTCCCCTCTCAGTCTTCTCTTTTCCAAACTAAACAAACCCAATTCCTTCAGCCTTCCTTCATAGGTCATGTTCTCAAGACCTTTAATCATTCTTGTTGCTCTTCTCTGGACCCTCTCCAATTTCTCCACATCTTTCTTGAAATGCGGTGCCCAGAACTGGACACAATACTCCAGTTGAGGCCTAACCAGCGCAGAGTAAAGCGGAAGAATGACTTCTCATGTCTTGTTTACAACACACCTGTTAATGCATCCCAGAATCATGTTTGCTTTTCTTGCAACAGTATCACACTGTTCACTCATATTAAGCTTGTGGTCCATTATGACCCCTAGATCTCTTTCTGCCATACTCCTTCCTAGACAGTCTCTTCCCATTCTGTATGTGTGAAACTGATTGTTCCTTCCTAAGTGGAGCACTTTGCATTTATCTTTATTGAACTTCATCCTGTTTACCTCAGACCATTTCTCCAATTTGTCCAGATCATTTTGAATTTTGACCCTGTCCTCCAGAGCAGTTGCAATCCCTCCCAGTTTGGTATCATCCGCAAACTTAATAAGCGTACTTTCTATGCCAACATCTAAATCGTTGATGAAGATATTGAACAGAACCGGTCCCAAAACAGACCCCTGCGGAACCCCACTTGTTATACCTTTCCAGCAGGATTGGGAGCCATTAACAACTACTCTCTGAGTACGGTTATCCAGCCAGTTATGCACCCACCTTATATTAGCCCCATCTAAATTGTACTTTCCTAGCTTATCTATAAGAATATCATGCGAAACTGTATCAAATGCCTTACTAAAGTCTAGGTATATCACATCCACCGCTTCTCCCTTATCCACAAGGCTCGTTATCCTATCAAAGAACGCTATCAGATTAGTTTGACATGATTTGTTCTTTACAAATCCATGCTGGCTATTCCCTATCACCTTACCACCTTCCAAGTGTTTGCAGATGATTTCTTTGATTACCTGCTCCATTATCTTCCCTGGCACAGAAGTTAAACTAACTGGTCTGTAGTTTCCTGGGTTGTTTTTATTTCCCTTTTTATAGATGGGCACTATATTTGCCCCCTTCCAGTCTTCTGGAATCTCCCCCGTCTCCCATGATTTCCCAAAGATAATAGCTAGAGGCTCAGATACCTCCTCTATTAACTCCTTGAGTATTCTAGGATGCATTTCATCAGGCCCTGGTGACTTGCAGGCATCTAACTTTTCTAAGTGATTTTTTACTTGCTCTTTCCTTATTTTCTCTTCTAAACCTACCCTCTTCCCGTAAGCATTCACTATACTAGACATTCCTTCAGACTTCTCAGTGAAGACCGAAACAAAGAAGTCATTAAGCATCTCTGCCATTTCCAAGTCTCCCGTTACTGTTACCCCCTCCTCTTCGAGCAGTGGGCCTACCCTGTCCTTAGTCTTCCTCTTGCTTCTAATGTATTGATAAAAAGTCTTCTTGTTTCCCTTTATTCCCATAGCTAGTTTGAGTTCATTTTGTGCCTTTGCTTTTCTAATCTTGCCTCTGCATTCCTGTGTTATTTGCCTATATTCATCCTTCGTGATCTGACCTAGTTTCCATTTTTTATATGCAGCCTTTTTATTTTGTAGGTCACGCAAGATCTCAAGGGTAAGCCAAGGTGGTCTTTTGCCACATTTTCTATCTTTCCTAATCATCGGAATAACTTGCTTTTGGGCCCTTAATAGCGTCCCTTTGAAAAACTGCCAACTTTCCTCAGTTGTTTTTCCCCTCAGTCTTAATTCCCATGGGACCTTGCCTATCAGCTCTCTGAGCTTACCAAAATCCGCCTTCCTGAAATCCATTGTCTCTATTCTGCTGTACTCCTTTCTACCCTTCCTTAGAATTGCAAATTCTATGATTTCATGATCACTTTCACCCAAGCTTCCTTCTACTTTTAAATTCTCAACAAGTTCCTCCCTATTGGTTAAAATCAAGTCTAGAACAGCTTTCCCCTAGTAGCTTTTTCAACTTTCTGAAATAAAAAGTTGTCTGCAATGCAGTCCAGGAACTTATTGGATAGTCTGTGCCCCGCGGTGTTATTTTCCCAACTCAGAAGCTTAAAGCTGATGATTAGCAATTACTCAAACGCAGTGGAGAACAATATGCTACAGCAATGAAATAACTTTATACCAAAAAGAAAAAAGATTCCCACTTGACCTTTTTATAGCAAGTAGTCTAGCATTTGAAATACCCTTATCACCTCCCCCCATTTCTCTGAGGTGTTTCCAGAGACCCTTCTCTTTGTAGTTGCTATTAAGGCAAGTGAAATAATGTTTGCCAATATTGTGTTCAACATTTTACCCAATCAGTCTTTAGACAAATGACCTGATTCCATGTTTTAATTATGTGAGCTACCTCCAGGGCCTGATTCTGATCTCATATCAGTTTTACATCAGTGCATCTCTACTCATTAACTTCAGTAGACTGGAATCAGAGACGAAATCCTTGTCATATTGAAGGCAATGAAAAAACAACTCCTGTAGACTTCCAGAGGGCCAAGATTCTACACTAGGTCCGTACTTATTATGGAAGTGACTTGGACTAGGAGAGAAGACACATAGCAGTTTGTAAACGTCTTGCCAATTTTTCTTCATAACTATTTAGAAAGAGTGCTATGTTTGGAGATAACACAAGCATTTGCCTTTTCCTTGGCGATGATCTTCTCAACTCCAAAAAGTAGGGGCAGATTCCTGCCCCACTGCACTCCCTTAGCACTGATCAGACTGGGAAAAGGGAGCTGAACCCTCCCCAAGCAGCTCCCTCAAACCACCAGAAATTGATAGAGGTGTGCAGGGGCAGCTCTAGGGATTTTGCCTCCACAAGCAGGGCAGGCACGCTGTCTTCGGCGGCTTGCCTGCAGGGGTCTGCTGGTCCCATGGCTTTGGCGGATCTCCCGCAGGCATGTCACTGAAGCTGAGGGACCAGCAGACCCTCCGCAGGCCAGCTGCCAAAGGCACCTGGCCTGCCACCCTCGCGGCGACTGGCAGAGCGCCCCCCGCAGCTTGCCACCCCAAGCACGCGCTTGCCGTGCTGGGGCCTGGAGCCACCCCTGGAGGTGTGGACCTGTCAGAGTCAGTTCCTATACTTTCTTCCCCCTGGCTCAAGGTCGAAATTAGGAATGGCAGGAGCAAAATGAAATCTGATTCTCTTTAGGCTGCTATAACCCACATTGGGGCTGGAGCTATAACAGAATCTGTGAGCTATAATTGTTTAATGACATCCCCCATGCCCTGTGACCACTGAAAGCCAGACCCAGCAGAGAACCACAGACCTGTAAGGCTCCTTTTCCCCTCACTTCTCTTTTGCACATTTGCACTGGCCTGAGTACAAACAAGTTGTAGATTGGGTTCAACTATTTCAAGAATGAACAAATCAACTTTCTGACTTCAAGGCCTGCTGCCAAACCCTGCTTATCTAAAGCAGTATTACTGTACAGTAAACTCAAAGTTATATTAATATCCCCCGCATCCCCCCATATAGCTCTATGATGCAGGAAAATGAGCTAGACTGAAAAAAGAAAAAAATCTCAACTATTCTCAGTCATAGTGGTACAAAACCATATCCTTCATTTGGGAGTTCAGCTGTTTTTAGGTCCAAACCGAAGCTGATCTGATGTTATCACCGGCTGGTTTATTTATTTATTTTGGCCTAAGCTATGGTACATCTACTATCCCAGAGGAAGAGTTGATCAGTGTGAGATCCTGTCACATCTGTTTATTCTTTCAATCTGACCATAAATGAGGATTTCAGGAAAGCCTAACAATCTTCCTTTTCAAAGATTAGTTCTATACATTATGCTGTTTGAATGACAAGCAATATATCTATATTTAGTGAAACATATTCTTTTTTCTATAAGTTGTTTACATGTAACTTGAGAAATTTCACTTACTTATAAAATGGCACATATTTCTGCATTCTTCAGATAGGGTACATTGCAGAGAGATCAGAAATGTGTAGCATTATTTAGGAATTTATACATCCAGCAGGCTTTGCATGCTTTCCATGCCTGAAAAAAAAAACCCAGAATATATAATATGAAGCAATCCTCTCTACCGTCTCCACAAGGCTGGCTCTACAAAAATCCTCTTTCAGAAGCCTTGGTGCCTTCCTAGCAGTTTTTCCATTCTTACTAATGTTGGGCTCAATCTTGCTTTCATTGAATTCTATAGCTCATCTCACACTGACTATAACAGAGAGAAGCAGACCTAAGACTACTCCTAACTGTTACCCATAAAGTAGTAAATGTTGAAGAGCAGTCTTAGCCACAACGTTTCTGTGTGGCGATTTGGTTCAGTCCATTAAAAGGAGAGTAGTTAACTGCAAAATTCAGGTCAGAATCTAGGACTGAAACCAAACTTCTCCAAAGCTCAAAGGTGTTCAGAGCCAGATTTTGCCTTTAGCAGAACATTGTTGCCTACTTCTTCACAGAGGTGACAAGGTAATGATTTTATTCAGTTTCTCTGTAGTATTAAATGGTATTGGTGTTGGACCAAATCTTGAGAGGATGGATAACCTTCTGGGTAAGGCCCTGGATTTGGACTCAGCAAATCTGGAATCATTTCCCAGTTCTGACACAGATTTTCTGTGTGACCTTGGGCAAATTACTTAATTTCTCTGTGACTTGATCCCTGCAAATGTACTATTGCTGGAATGCTAAATTCTTCCATGTTTGCAAAGTCTACAGATACTACAGTGATGGGAAGTGCATAAGTAAACAGATAACATAGAAGTTCTCACTCTCGTTAAGCTCCCACTGAATGACAATTTTGCCTGTGTACAGTCTGAGTAAAGATTTCAGCACTTGGTCCATTTGGTATCAAAACTAGTAGCCTCTCAATATGGCCAGTTAGTAATTTACCCATATACCTACTTGCTACCCATATAACTGAGAGCAGGATATGACCCTTAAAGTTGAAAATGCACAGAACTTTCAACTTGAAAAGGACTTAGCCACATGTTACAAAGATTCAAGATCATTTACACTAATACTTTTACTAATCTATAAAATCCTCATTTTTGTTTAGTTTCAGTAAAGCATTTGACAAGCTGTCTCCCATGTTGTGTGCCATTGGAGGAGTCCATCTGGGAACCGATGGTGAGCAAAGCCTGTAAATTGAACATGCAAAAAACAGATGTGGCTTGGTGCTGGTTATGGGCTATCTAGCATCTTGGCTGCAGAACGCAACCGTCTCATTCTACTCTCCAGTCCTAATACAGCGATTTTACTAGACTATGGAAATGTGGTATTATTCAAAGCACCCATCCGAAAAGAGATCTGGCTATAAGGGAGATTGTGGATAAGAGTATCTTGTTTTCCTTCATGTGTATTTATAATGCAATACTTTTTGTGCTTATTGTATCTTTTGGCAGAAAATCCCTCCTTGATTCATAGCCCCTTCTCATTATGAGAACACAACTACAGGAGCATTAGTTCAGTAATGCCAGTTTGAAATGTTGGCCCTGTATGAGAGATTGTCATTGAGAACTCAATATATATGAGAGCTGGGTGAAAGGTTTGTTTAGTGTCCCAAAAGCATCTAAAATCAAGGTGGATTTGAGCCTGTGTTGCAACCTGCAACATGAGCCCAGTCTACAAAATCTCTGGAAATTGATGCATTTCAGGCTGGTCACTGTCCTCCTCTAATACTCATTCCCCATATTTGGACATCCAGGCCACTCTCATCCTTCATATCACTATGTTTTTTGACTCTCTCATTTCCCATTGTTGCCAGAGCCCCCACATGATCTCTTTTGGGGCTCTCAGAACCTCCTTTGTGTTAGGCTGATTGTTCTCCCAGTTTACAGAATGGAGGGCAGGGAAACAGACTGGTACAGGCAAGTCCCCCTAAATGGTCTTCAAGGAGAGCAAGGAGGAAGAGACCCCTCCCATAGAGCTGTAAGAAAGAGGAAACATAGTCTTCTGGCAGCAGCAGTTAGCAGCAGCCTATAATCTCTGAAAGATAACTGGAATGCTTGTTAGCTAATGTACTAGAAACTATGGGCACTTTCTGACACTAGCTAATAGAGCTGCCAGATGGCAGTGAAGAGGAAATGTGTGGAAGTAGGTGACACTCATGAACAGATTTGGGTGACAATGGCCATAACTTGATACCCTTTCAGAAACTGCAAGATGGGAAGAAACCGAACAACCTCAGAAGGGAGGTTGTGCATGAGAGGGTCAGGTAATGTGTGCATGAGAGGGTCAGGACACCACAAAGACAAGGAAGGGGCAGCCTTGGGTCTAGAGCTACTTGGACTCCTATTTAGCTTTTGATCCACTATGACCCCTGGATCCCTTTCTGCAGTACTCCTTCCAAGGCAGTCATTTCCCATTCTGTATGTGTGCAAGTGATTATTCCTTCCTAAGTGGAGTACTTTGCATTTGTCCTTATGGAATTTCATCCTATTAACTTCAGACTTGTTAACTTCTCCAGTTTGACCAGATCATTTTGAATTTTAATCCTATCCTCCAGAGAACTTGCAACCCTTTCCAGCTTGGTATCATCCACAAACTTTATAACTTCACTTCTATGCCATTACCTAAATCATAATCTAAATTTAAATTGATCAGAACTGTACCCAGAACTAATCCTTGTGGGACCCCAACTCTTTATGCCCTTCCAGCTTGACTGTGAACCACTGATAATTGCTCTCTGGGAACAGTTTTCCAATCATTTATTCACCCACCTTATAATAGCTCCATCCAAGCTGTATTTTCTTAGTTTGTTTTGAAGAAGTATGACAGGTTCCCCCCAGGGTGCCACCTTTAACTGGGGTACCACTGAGCCCTCTGACTCACCAGCCCAGGCTACCTCTCACTCTGTGTTGCTGTGATAAGCTGCAGACCCACTCCCAGTCCTACACTCCCACCAGCATTCACAGAAATAGGGACACACCCCAGCTGCAGTTACATGCAGCCTCTCGACTAGCCACTGCATGAACCAACAATAGAGAGTGTAACGAGTCCACTCACCACTCTGGTGCCTTCTCAGCCTGTCTTGGGAATTAGCTCTGTGGTTGAGTGCACCCTCTTTGGGGGGTGTATTGCTACCATGACTCTCACTCTTGGACCCATGTCTCCAAGGACTGCAGCATCCTCTTCAGTGACACAGCCCTCCAGCCATGCCACACACTCTACTCCCCGCTTCCAGGGGATCTGCAGTCCTCTGTTCAGCCACTTCCTGTCAGTGGCTTCCACACCCTCTTTACCCTTATATCAGGACCTCAGCCTGCAACCCCGCAGCAGCCAGCCAGGAACTGTCTCTGGCTCCCTCAGCCCGTTTGCAGCACTGCTTTGTCCAGGGTGCTAGCAATTCTTTTGGCCCTTCAAGGGACACAGTTCTTCCTCCCTGGGCTCATAGCAGAGAACCGCCTTCCTCTGCCTTACAGCTTCCTTTTTATATGGGCCTACTTGGCCATGACTGGTTGATCCCTTCAGCCCTCCTTTAATTGGCTGCCTCCAGCACAGTCTCTCTAGGGCTGCTTTTAACCCCTTTTTTGCCAGTGAGGGGCAGCCGCCCCATCACAAGAGACTACAACCAAGATTCCCCCAGCTTCTCAGCCTAGGATCTCAGAGCTGTACCATCCTACCCTGGTCTGAACCCCAACCAGTATGAGTTTATTATCCAGTTTGCCCCTCCCTTGATGTGGAGAAGAAGCCTGTGTTAACCAAGCTGAGATTTTCCCCCAGACACTTCATTCAAAGGCACACTGGTTTAGATCATGCAAAAACAAGTTGATCATGCAAAAACAGAAAGATAGATTTTAAGTGATTATAAGTGATAGCAAACAGATCAAAGCAGATTAACTAATAATGTTAAACAAATGCACAAACTAAGCCTAAAATACTAGAAAGAATGGATACAAATTAGCAATTTCTCACTCTGGCTGATGATACAAACAGACCACCAGGTTTGCATACGCAGGCTAGAAATCCTTTTACCCTGGGACCAGCACTCCTCCCAGTTCAGTCTTTGTTTCTCAGATGTTTTTTAGGATGGTTCTTGTGTGGGGAGTGAGGCCCCTAGATAATGTCACTCCCCACCTTACATAGCTTTAACATATAGCTGGAACCCTTTGTTCCAAAAACAGTTCCCAGCCCAGTTTGTGGAAAAATACAGGTATCCAAAATGGAGTTCAACATCATATGGTCTGGTCACATGCCCTTTCTGAGTCATGGCAGCCATTACTTACAAGTCGGCTGAAACGTTTACAGGAAGGTTAAGCCATTTTATATTCCATTTTCTTTGCTTATGGGCCATCAATACTGTCTAGTTTTTTCATTGTTGTACCCAAAAGGCTAGCTGTGGGCATTGCTCAGAGTAAGCACATTTGAAATACAGGTACATAGTCAATATTCATAACTTTAGATACAAAAGTGATGCGTGCACACAAATTGGATAGTTATGTTCAACCAATCAAATTTTCCATTGACATGACCCATCTTATACAAAATGCATCACAATTATGCCTTAATCATATCATAATAATATCACTATGATGAATATGATGTGTAGTGTCACAAGAAGGTCATGTAAAACAGTATCAAAAGCTTTACTAAAGTCAAAATATACCACATCTACCACTTGCCCCCATCCACAAATCTTGTACCCTGTCAAAAAAAGCTGTTAGGTTGGTCTGACATGATTTGTTCTTGACAAATCCATGCTGATTTTTACTTATCTGCTTATTATCTTCTGGGTGTCTGCATATTGATTTTTTATTTTTTTGCTCCATTATCTTTCTGAGTACTAAAGTAGATTGAATGGTCTGTAATTCCCTGAGTTGTCCTTATTCCACTTTTTATAGATTGGGATTATATTTGCCTGTGCCTCTGGAATCCTTCCCATCTTCCATGACTTTTCAAAGATAATCGCTAAAGGCTCAGATAGCTCCTCATTCGTCTGCTATGCTAAATTTTAAATCTCTGCCCCAAAGCACAGAGGCACTAGCACAGCAAAATGAAACAGTTGTTAAAAATATAGTAATATAGGTAAATCAATGTATTTTTCCTTAATCTTGTTCAGATTAAGTTTATTTCAGAAAAGCCCACTATAAGTAAGTCAGTAATAAAAAAGAGTAATCAGATCAGCTACGCTTTCTAATCAGTAGTTCAAAGCAGTGCATGGAAAGAGATCATAATTAAAAGAGGTCTTAAGCTGATAATTCAAAAGTGATAATTTTTCACATACAGATAAGAAGCTGGGAGTGGGCAACAGGATGGATAACTTGATGATTACCTGTTCTGTTCATTCCCTCTGGGGCACCTGGCATTGGCCAGTGTCAGAAGACAAGATACTGGGCTAGATGGTCCTTTGGTTTGATCCAGTATGGCTGTTCTTATGTTCTTAAATAGCATTTATGTGCCATTTCAGTGCCTGAAAGTATCAAAAATCCCGCACTCTATGTAAACACCCTTGAAGTTGCTTGCAAGTATCTTTTTATCACATTTTTCCCCAAAAAAAATTCTCATTGGAGAACATCAGTGGCAAGAGATGGTTTCACAAGCAGATGTCAAATCTGGGACTTGTCAGCTGTCAGCATGATTTTCCCCACTAAAGAGAACTGGTGATGATGCTCATTCATTGGAAAGTGCTTTCAGAAACCACAATGGGCATTGATTCCACCCTCAGGTTAGTGCCCTGAGGTCTATCAGTACAGTGTATTGAGAGACAAGTCAAATTCCATCATGTTAGAGGGTTAGGTATCTCCTCTTGCTCCAATAGCATCCTCCCAGTTGCAAGACATGGCTCCAATATAATAAATACTCTCAGGTAAGGAGAATGAATATTCCTCACAGCTTTTTAATGTTATGCTGGACTGAAATGAGAGACCTCCTAGAAGAGCTAGCCTCTTCACTACCCTCCATGTTGTCACTGGCTAGTCCTCTGCTGGATAATGAGTGTAAGTTATTTCTTCTTTACTGTACCTGGAACCTTCTGCCACAATCCACCAGGTAAGCAGAGGGGATGTGTCTGCTGATTCACCCCTGCACAATATTCAGCACAATCTTCATTGAGGCAGATCATTTAAAAGTGAGGAAAGGCTCTCTGGTTCTGCCTCTTCCAAACACACTTTGGGGTGTCTTTTTTGCCCAAGGGAGCTCTAGCAGAGAGCAGTCCCTGTGCTTATGGAAACACTGGGATTGCCATCATGCCTAGCCCTGCAGGATGCTCTGGGGAAGGAAAGCTGATTGTGCAAGGCTTAGCAAAAACATGTATTTATTTATTTATTACTTGTATTACATAGTGCCTAGCACCCGTAGTCCTGGACCATTGTGCCAGGTAACAGGAAACACAAAAAGAGAGTTCCTGCCCTAAGTAGCTTACAGTCTAACAGTGCACATAGTAGCAGCCCTTCTCTTGGAATAAAGATCAACCCCATCAGTGCCAAGGGCAGAATATTTTATTGCCAAATTGCTTATACAGTCCTGGTATAACATCTAAGGTGTAAATCTAACTGTCATGAGATGTGGCAAATATTTTCATTCCCCTTCCAGCGGCTCCGTGCAGGCCCTAACAAAGGGCCTGAGAAGCCAGAAATGTTAAGATATCATAATTATTATTAAGTAGTGTTAAGATCTCATAATTATTATCAAGTGTTCCACAGATCTGTGAATGTTCTTCACTCCCTGAACCTGGATTAAATGTACCAGTCTGAAAAGGGAAAGAGAAAATGATCTTAATTTTGGCTTGATGCAATTACTGGGTGAAACCTCACTGATCTTCACTAAAATGTTTGTAGATTAAATGCTTACTACTGTTTTGCCTCCTGAAGCCTGGCCAGGAACAACAAAGGAAAGAATTGTACTGAGGTCATTGTTTGGCGCTCTTGGGGTCATATTTATCAAACTAGACATGCTGTGTATGCGAAGTAATAGGACTCAAACACTGTGGGTCTTAAATCTAAAACCCCATACTGTTTTGATAGCTTTAAATAGAGCTCAGTTTAAACTGGCAATGAACCCAAAGAAAATCTTCCATGCTGACAACATTGGCACCTCCACTGTTGTATTTTTTGCTGATACAAGAAATTCTGTGAATTCATATGCTGGGAATGTCTGGATTCAAGTTTTTTGTTAGCCAGATTTCTTGTAGCATCAGAGGTAGTACCTTTATTTTGAAAGAAATATTGGATCCATGTACAGTTATATAGGTGACCATATATTGTTTGGACTAGTTTATTTGACTCTCTTATGAATTGCTTTACAAATTCTAAGTATAAATAATCTATCCTTATACCTCAGATCCGCTTAATGATGACTCTTATTCACTGGAAAACATTGACATATGGATGGAAACATAACACATGGCAATTTTTATTTGAATTCCTGTCTGCTTAAGAAATCATTTATAGCTTATGCTTAATATTGTTGTTTTCATTCTCTGAAGAGTTTGCTCCCTTTCTGCCTTTGATTATCTCACGCTATGAAGTAACTGCTTTGTCCTTTCTCGAAAGGAAAAAATAATGCAGTTTTTCCACTTCTAAAGTCTTGCACATACCATAGCTGTTGTTTGACCTTATCTGGATTTTCTGACGAAAATCCCAGGAAACCCCTGAGTCATTTTTTGAATGACAAATGAGACAGCTGTTTGGATTGTGGCTTCTAAATGATGTAGTGCAGGGAACCAGAAAATCCCTGCTCACTATCCAATGCATTATTGTATGTGATATGTGATAGGAGACTGCTGCTTCTGCTGATCGATGCATGTCATCGCCATTACAATTAACAGGCAGTTTAACTCCTCAGTGGGAGAACAGACCCCACGACCTCACAAATTCTCTTCAGGAAAACAATATGCATTTGTTACTATTTAGCAGTTTATATCGACCACAGAAAAAAAGGTCATATCTGATTACTTTGGCAACAAGAAAATACCTGTTTTCAAAAATGTCATTAGTAATTGCAAGAAGGATCTTAGTGTATCCATCAGCATAGCCAAAATGTTCAACTTCTAGTTTGTTCCCAGGACTCAGACTCCAACACTGTTATGAAATATCAATGCCATGAACTGAAAAGCATTCTGGGTGTTATGCAAATGTGCACATGAAGCATCCTGCTGTGTTTTAGACTCACATTAAAAATGACTTGTTTTGTTCATACTTGTTAAACTGGAGCAGAGAGTATAAAGGCCAGGTGTTCAACCCTGGATCTGTACTTCATTCAGTAATCAATTATAGCAAAACAACAAGGCTTGGAGAATGTGAAGCATGGTAATGTAAGATAAAATCCAGATATGAAGGTGCCAAGTATCAGAGGGGTAGCCGTGTTAGTCTGGATCTGTAAAAGCAGCAAAAAGTCTTGTGGCACCTTATAGACTAACAGACGTTTTGGAGCATGAGCTTTCATGGGTGAATACCCACTTCATCGGATTCATCATGCTCCACAAAAGCTCATGCTCCAAAATATCTGTTAGTCTATAAGGTGCCACAAGACTCTTTGCTGCTTTTACAAATATGACGGTGTGAGGCTAAAGTAGAAAAAGGCTTGCATGATTCTGGTTTACAAAATGCTCTACCACATGCACAAAGAATCCTTTCACTTGGTTCCCAGAGTGCAGATATCATGCAAATATGATCATTTTACTAGGAATATCTTCAGTTTCTTTTTGAATGTGCTTCATTCAGCTTCTTGGAGCTGTGCAAGTGATTTATTAAAATGAACACAGGGGAAAACAAGTTAATCATAGAATATCAGGGTTGGAAGGGACCTCAGGAGGTCATCTAGTCCAACCCCCTGCTCAAAGCAGGACCAATCCCCAACTAAATCATCCCAGCCAGGTCTTTGTCAAGCCTGATCTTAAAAACTTATAAGGAAGGAGATTCCACCACCTCCCTAGGTAACCCATTCCAGTGCTTCACCACCTCCTAGGGAAAAAGTTTTTCCTAATATCCAACCTAAACCTCCACCACTACTCCTTGTTCTGTCATCTCAACTTCTGTACACATGAGGTATCATAGTGTTTCACCTAATTTCCCCATTTCTGCTTTCCAAGGGAATACTTGCTTTCCTTCAGATCCTGACAATATCCATTTGCACTCAGAATCTGTCTGTGACTCACACAACTCTTTAATAGTTGCTACTTGCAACTGTGCATGCAGGTCTGTCACTGAGTCTTGACATGCTAGCAGGAGAAGGATGATGGTGATCCATATAGTTCTTTCCTGTCATCCGGACAACCTGAGCAAATAAAACAGATCTCACAAACACATGATTCATTTCCTTTATACAATATCACCTAGTTTGTAGGATACCATCTCCAAATCTGTTTCTTAACTTAGTCAGTTGGGGCTAGGTATACATGAGGGCTAACTTTGTCCTGAATACAATAAAAGATCTTCTCAATCATTTTGGAGAGAGTGGGCTTTACTCCCCAATCCTTTAATTGCTGATTTTATTGATGCTTTTTTTCTTTTCTAGTGTATGCTGCCACTAGGGCAGTATCCTAATCTCTTCCCTCAATATTTTCATTTTCAAAGGGCAACTAGAGCCTATCCCATTCAGAATCATATTCTTCGTAGTACCAGTCAACATCATTAAGAGAGCCTGGATAAGGAGGGACAGAGCTCTGTATATCCACAGACTGTAAAGTCATTATTTGTCCATGGAAAGCACAGACTTGTCTCCTTAAAGCGTCCTGTTCCCTTCTGTATTTTATGTAATCAATCATGATGCCTTCTTGTGCTTAATGCAATTCATCATGGGAGACCAAATTAGCATTTTTAAATTATTTGGCTTGCTTTTGTCAATTGAGCTCTTGAACCTTCTCTTCCCCTAATCAGGTCTAACACACCTGAAGTTGCCCCTTTAATCTCACAGATTGTGAGCTAATGATACATTTAAACTGTCCGCATTTTCAAACTTCAATTTTACTTAACCTTTTTCTCTGTTTCTAGCACAAACAAAATTAACAGACCTTCTTTTCATGGATCCAGGCAGTAAGTGGAATCCAACACTATATTATTCTGTTCATGACAGAACACAAACTTTTTAGCAAACTATTTGAGGGCTCTAGGGTCATTAATATTATCAGTGGTTGGCATTTTAGCAAAAAGGTTTCATTTTCTTTTTCCCTTTGTGCCTACACTAATTGTCTTGTCGATTAACTCTGAGATGACCACAGTGGTTTTGGTTACATGTTCAATAATTGGCTCTGCTGGTCATTCTCCACCAGCTCAGGATTTTTGTTTTGTTTTGTTTTTTTAACCATAGGTTTTTGTAATACGTGGGGTCATTTTAGCAAACTTTTATAGGGGGTGGGGGTGGTAGAGCTGGTTTCCTGATAATACCATGTATCATTTTTGTAATCGTAATGTGTGTGGGTGTACAAATCAGGCTTGTCAGGTGGATGGGGCTAATGCAGCAATAATGCCCTTACAGTCCCTTAATTGCATCCTCAAATTATTTGTGGACTGATTGCACTCTCAAGGATTGGGCATATTACTATGCTTTCTGTCTTCCCACAGCTTCATATTCTGCCTCAGTGCTGCTTTTAGTTCATTATCCTTATGGCACAGTGCCTGATTTTCACCAAGAGCAAAAGTTAACTGTCTGCTAACTTGTTCTTCTCATACTGTGGCTGACACTTGGCCATGAGCCACAACATCTTTAAGCTTCCCCTCTAACTCCTTTTTCTTTGTTTTTAAACTGCCTGGAGGATTTTTTAACCATTCTCAACGTGTCCCTTAAACACAAGACTATTAAGTATAATTATTCCATACAACTTCCCTTTTTATAAGCGTTTTTGTATTTTTATTAGTAACAACATTACTCTTGATGATCTTTTGAACTATGACCCAAAGTTCTTTTTTGGCTAAGACCTTTCTGTCAAAACCTCCCCCCAGACCATAGATTGCTAAATATACTTTTCTCTTAGTTTTGTTACCCTCTTTTGAAGAATGGTTACAGTTAAAAAACAAACTCTGCATAGACTCATAGACTCATAGGTCAGAAGGGACCAATCTGATCATACAAATGCTCTTTTTACGAAAATATTTGAGTTACTCTATAAAGGAACTTTCCTGTTTTTCCCAATACAGGAGCTTTTTCAGTACCTTTTCTGTATTTTATTGCACTGAATAACTTGCTTTTATCTATGTTCTTTAACAGTACAAAACATCAGCTTTAGCCTACTGTAAACATGTGTGGCCAGGGCTCGACCCTCTCCAGGGAGGAGGGGAGCCACGCCGGCCTACTCCACTCCGGTTGGTCCGGGAAACTAGCCCAGCGGTCCTTGCAGTGCTTGTCCATCTGGTGGGCAAGGGGCTCAGGCCCTCCGGCAGGGCTGCCATACCAGCCGCAAGGTGCCGGGCCCTACGCCAGGCAGACAGCAAACACAGAGTCAGTAACCTCAAGCCTGGGTCAGGACTGAGTAGTACCAGTAATAGATTAAGGTCCAGCCCTGGGTCAGGGCGGGGCAGCAAATGCTGAGTCAGTAAGCTCAGGCCTTCGGTCAGGGCTGAGCAACAGTAACAGTTATCGGCCTCCTCAGGCCAGGGAGAGGGGGAGTCTGCCACCCCGGAGTTGGGTGGCAGGGGGGACGCAGGCCCTCTCACTCCACTGTGTCCCAGCCCGGGGCCCTAACAGCAGCTATCACTCCGCTGGTCAGTCAGTGGGGATCCTGACCGCAACACACTGACATAGGCTCCGGCAACTCCGCAGCCTGACTGGGGTCAGCTGCCCCTGGGCTGCTTCTGTACTCCCCCTCGGGACCTATCTGGGTCCTAACGTCAGCCTCTGAAGGGTTCACGAGCATAGGCTCATCGGGACCGGGGCTGGGTGGTAATTTCGGGAGTTCCTCAGGATAATCGGGCCAAGGTAGCGCCGGCGGCTCCTCCGGGTAGCAGCAGGCACAGGGAAGCTCCGGCAGCTCCTCTGGGTAACAGGCGCGGGGAAGCTCCGGCAGCGACTTCAGGTAGAGAGCGTGGAGAAGCTCCGGCAGCTCCTCCAGATAGAGAGCGCGGAGAAGCTCCGGCAGCTCCTCCAGAAAGCGAGCGCGGAGAAGCTCCGGCAGCTCCTCCAGATAGCGAGCGCGGAGAAGCTCCGGCAGCTCCTCCTGGTAGTGTGTGCGGGGAAGCTCTGGCCAGTCTGGGTGGCTCCCCTGGGTTGCCAGGGTCTCCCAGTCTTGAGCTCCCTGAGGTACGTCTGATCTCTCCAGCTGCTGGGGCCTGACTGAGCTCTGAGGGCCGGCTTTTATAGTTCCAGGTCGCCACCTGAATCTTTGAGGAGCGGGCTCAGAGCTCCGTAGGTCTGCCCAATGTGGCCTCCGGTAGGGCTCGACCCTCTCCAGGGAGGAGGGGAGCCATGCCAGCCCACTACACTACATAGCTGTAAGTATCATTTAAGCAAATCTATATGAAGACAAGTTTAGCAAGCAACACTCATGTCAAGCAATATGAACTTAGCATAAGTATTATCTTGGCCTGACCAGAACCATTAATGATATGTGATTTCCTGCTTTTGATATTTCCAACAACAGGAAATATTAAACAAAATGTTTTCAAGTGAAATTCCTGCTTCACAATATATTTCAACTTTTCATCCTGATTTGGGATGAAAAGAAATGCATAAGTATTGGAATTATCTATGGTACAAAAATTCTTTTCAGTTTGATTGTGGATCCTCTCCCTTTCTACTGTTCCAGTTACTGTGATTTCCATGCTGTTTTATGTCCCTAAAGAAAGTAGCCTGAGAAGCACTGCTGTAAAACAAAGAACATGGAGAAGAGTCAAATAGCCACTCCTGGATCATGTGCAAATGGTGTGAAAATACAAGGTGATCCTGTGGTTGGGGCATATGGGTAGAAAATGGAAGGGATGAGACTGGTGGGATAAATCCCCACATAAATCAAGGGTGTGAGTGAATGGAACCTCCAGGTCCAAAAAGACAATTGAAGTTTGACAAAATTGGCTGCATCGAAGTGATTCTTTCATTTCCTGTAAAATATGTCAGAATTCCATTCTAGCCAACCTGCCATTTTGCCCTTGACCAACTTATTTCTTTAATGACTATCAGTGTATTTCCCACCATTTGGAAACTGCTATGGTGGTGACTGAATTGTTGGAAACATTGTTCCCAATCCTGGGTGGCAAGAGCACTTCCTGTGGACAACCAGCTCACACTGATTTTCAATGGGCAGTTGTGTGCTTAATTCACCTTTGTGCCTTTCAAAATCTTCCTCTCAAATACTGTTGTGCTTGGCTCCCCAAATATACCTAAGATAGGCCACTTTATTTAAATACTACACTCAAATACTATGCTACTACAAAGGAAGTGTTCGCTCTACTTGCTGAAATTACAATTTGGCTAGAGGTCTTCAGGAAATATATTTTGAGCATGACCAAAAGCAATTACTCAGGGAAAAAGCAAAATGTATCTAGAATCAATATGATTCGTTACGCTCTCATTCTAGCACAACATTCTTTTTTATTAGAAGGACGCCTAGCACAATACTCTTTCTATTATACATTTATCAAAAAGAACATCTCAAATCTATGACTCAAAAGTCCAATATAATCACTAAGAAAATGATATTTTTTAAAAATTGAAAGAATTTTCGTTTTTAAATATATCTGACAATTGATACAGTACATTAGTTTAACTGAAATCTTAAGAAATTACAGGTACAATTAATCAGCACTGTAACTGTGACATTTTCCATGAAATATGACTCATAATACAGTTCTGTTCTATATAGGTTCTCATACCATTCTCATCATTGTAGAATCTGAGCACCTTCCACTAGTGAATGGTTGGCTTTGTAAGGGAGACTGAAACAAGATAGACAGTATATGTTACCTCTATATTTTATTGACATTAAGTTTCCATTTTATAACATTAAAATATTTACTTGCTGTCTATCAGGCTGCTAAATGAAGCCTGTAATATATATCTGAAATCTCTATTTTCTAAAGTTGGTGAAAGCAAAGAAGCCTGAATTTTTGTTAACATGAAGTCATTTTTTAAAATGGCAACATATTTCTTTTAAGAGACCTAACTGTCTGTGTAAGTGATCATAACAAGCACATTTGCAAAGCCACATTTATGGAACAAGTGCTGCATAACGGATAACCACATTGATCATATTGCATCAGGTCACTTTTATTAATGTCATTATAATGATGTTAGATAACTGACTCTAAAAATTTAGTCTTACAACTTAGGCATACGCTTGGCTGTTGTAATGGAAACCTTCTACCAGCATTTCAAAACAGCCTGGAAGAGCCAGAACAAATGTCACACTGTAAAATATTCCTTAAATTTAATGAGGAGATGGGTGCTTATAGAAGGCGTTGTTAAAATTCTGACACAAAAATAAAGGAGAGATGGGATGATTTCCCTGCTTTGGATGGCAAATGAGACTGCATGTGTCTTACCATAATGTCTATCAGAAAAGCACCATGGGGGACTAATATAGTGGCAGTTGAAACTAAAGGACAGATGTTGCTAAATCATTCCTCTCAGCAATAATTTATCCCTGGGGCTCACAAAACTATGTCTTTTAGTTTAGTATAGTTTTTGCCTTTGAAAAGTCCCAGACTGTATCAAGGTAGTTTTAAAAAACTGGGAGGATATCCCCAAACTTCCTTGCAGTTCCTCATCCTCATACCCTACTCATTGTAAATCTTAGATGTTGAACGCAGTGCCATACTATCAATATACCAAGTAAACTTTTCAGAAACAGAGTATAAGTGTTTCCAGGAAAATTCACTTAAGCATTATGTGTGCTTGCCAAATGGTGCTGTCTCCCTCCTTCATTAGGATTATCAAAAAGTATTTAGTTTAAATGGGAAAACAAACAGAATCCCAAGTTCCACTCCCTTACTCTGCATGACCACACACACACTGCTGGTATAGGATGTTTTTCAGAGGCTAAAGGAGAAAATTTTGTGGGATCTCATTATTAAAATGTCAGCACTTCACTGTCTCAAGTAGTCTGTTGCACATAATCTGGTGCAAACAATAGTAAGGTCCGTTTATTTTGCTATGTCTGGTGTTAAATCAACACAATTTTAACTGTTATTTGGAACCAGCACTATCCAAACTGTTATGCATCCTTGCATATGTGTACATTGCAATAAAACACCCACAGCTGGCTAGGGTCAGCAGATTTGGGCTTACAGGGCTCAATATGCAGGACTATAAAACTGCATAGTAATGATACAGGCTCAGGTTGGAGCCCAGGCTCTGGAACTCTGCAAGGGGGCAGGAAGAGTCCCAAAGCCCAGGATCCAGTCTGAGCCCAAATGCCTACACTGAGATTTTTGGTCCCATAGCCCAAGCCCTGTGAGCCGAGCCAGGTGCAGATTCTATTGCAGTGTAGACGTACTTCTTTGGGCTCAGCAATTATGAGCACAAGTGAAAGATTCTTATTTTCAAAGCTATTAAAGCAACTTTCTTTTTTCTCCATAGTTCATTATCTGCCTGTACATAGCACAAAAAGGAATGCGAGGAAAAAAAAAGCTGTTCCAAGCTTTCATTTAATAACCAGTCCATCTGGGTAATGTCTCTGATTCATATATATATGAACACACACACACTTCATAGAAAATGGCCAAAGTAATAACAGGCTTGTCATCTATGGGTACCAACAGGTAACCATAGCAACCATATGTAGGCTTCCTACCTGATCTCGAATTACTTGAAAACATCCTGATTGTTTTATTACAATCTCAAATGATTGTCAAAACATACCGTCCTAGAGTAGGACACATGTAGTCTTGGGGACTCTGTATCTTTCTCTCATATAAAGTCCTTTGAGGAAAACACCTACATCATACACAACTCCTTGTTTGGGCAAAACTTCAACCTTGATATGCAGAATGTTAGGTCCAGGATATAAGATTAGGTTATAAAACCAGGAGCCCTCTCTCCATCCTCTAAGCTGGCCTGGTTGCTATACAGCTCTTGCTCTGCACACACTTTGATAGTTGTTTGCATTTGCTACTACCAGCAAAACATGAGGAAAGAACCCTACCTGAGATGCTCAGCAGTGTATAAACACATAAAGGACCATATGGTCCAGGCCTAATGTGTTTACAATCTAACCACAATACAAAGACAAAACAGAGCTATAAAACTGACATTAAATGTTGATGAAAGCAATAGAAATGACTAAAATTAAAATAGTTAAATTAAAATGAAGAAAATTGGGAGGCTTAAATGGTCTGATGATTTTTGGCTAGATAGAACATCAGCTCATTTTAAAAGATGGACAATTTGTGCCAGGCTAGAAAATATATGGTTCCATGATTACAATTAAATTCGAATTAGAAATGGGTCATTAATATAAATGTTTGTGGTCTATACTATATTAAACAAAAACGAAATATGCTGGTACATTTTTTAACAGAAGCATTTAAATCTTTCTACACATTTTAGACGATTGACTGTTGATCATAATACCTTCTGATTCACTGTCTTTATACCATGGGTAGCATGTTGTTTTAGTCAGTCCTGGGATATTAGAGAGAGAAGGTGGAGGATGTAATATCATTTATTAGACCAACTTCTCTGGTGAGAAACAAGCCTTTGAGCATACAATAATCATATTTTCATTCTCTGGACAGGCTTAAAATCCCTCAGAGATTTCCACCGCAGTGGCTGCAGTTCACCGTTCCCAGCCAACAGGGAGCTACGGGAAGTGGTGCATTGGCCAGGAACAGCGAACCGTGGCCACTGGGAGCTGTGAGCGTCCGTACCTGCAGATGTTCAGGTAAACAAAGCATCTTGCGGCCCTCCAGGGGCTTACCCTGAACAAGCTGCAAACCAACTTTGGGAACCCCTGTGCTATGGGCTATTAGGTAGTCTACTGCCTCCTCCTTGGGTTTTGTGTGAGAAAGGGCTCACTCAACTCCAGGAGAGGGTTCACAGCTGTGAATTCTAAGTGTAGGGAGGGGCCTCCCTCCAGCCTGGATTTAGATGCCTAACTCCCTTTGAGGGGCAGGTCTTAGGCCACTGCCCTCTCCTTAGCATTTTCTAGTAGCTAGCTTAGGTAGCTGCCCACTGAGCTGGCTAACTTTTGTGAATTCACATGCACTATATAGGGCAGGGATTGGCAACCTTTGGCATGCAGCCCATCAGGGAAATCTGCTGGCAGGCCAGGACAGTTTGTTTACCTGAAGCATCTGCAGGTTTGGCCAAATGCAGCTCCCACTGGCCCCGGTTTACCGTTCCAGGCCAATGGGGACTGCAGGAAGCATTGGCCAGAACTTCCCTCAGCCTGCACCACTTCCGACAGCCTCCATTGGTTGGGAACGGTGACCTGCAGCCAGTGGGAGCTCTGATCAGCTGAACCTGCGGTTGCTGCAGGTAAACAAACCGTCCTGGCCTGCCAGCACATTTCCCTGATGCCGCATGTCAAAAGTTGTCGATCCATGGTATAGGGAGACTATGTGCCTAACTTGGGGCTGTGGATTCCGCTAGGTGGAAAGATACCTAAATGTTAGGTGTTTCAACATTGAATCTAAGTCCCCATTGTGGATCTAGACCTAAAGATAATGGGAACCAGAAAATGCAATTTCTTGTGTTTATATTTCAGACCTAAACAGTAAATTCCAAAATTAATTTACATGTAGCCAAATAATCTTCACCATTCCAACTTTTTTTAAAATGATGATGATGATTTGAGGCCCTGTCCCACAATGTGCTGAGTGTTTGCAGAGAAGTACTGAGTGCCCTCAGTTCCCATCAGCCTGGGTCAGCTATACCTATAAAGCACTAACTATATGCTCTATATAGCAGAGCTGGTCTGTTATGTATTCCATTCCAATTTCAGTAATTTACTTTTAGAGAAACTACATCCATCTGCGATAGGTAATTTAAATGTTAGCTCAATGATCTCATGTATAGCTCCAAGGAGTATAAATATCTGAACTTGGCATAGCTACCTGAACCTTTACAAAACGAGCTTTGCTAACTTGACCCTATGTTTGGCAGAAATAAGGACAATATGAAGGAGAGACATAGGAGGTTTTAGTCCTACATCTTGTTCATGCCACAAGAGACAAGTAGTTCAAGCTGAAAAAC
Organism: Gopherus evgoodei; assembly: GCF_007399415.2. Taxonomy (NCBI): domain Eukaryota; kingdom Metazoa; phylum Chordata; order Testudines; family Testudinidae; genus Gopherus; species Gopherus evgoodei. Next base: position 68,360,259 of record NC_044324.1, on the reverse strand, counting down.
CTAGAGATACTTGTCAAAAACCTTGGTATAAGTGACTTCCATATTGTTAAAAATATCCCTAGGGCCCCTGTACACATCATGGAAAGTGTTGCCTTTCAACATATTATAAATAAGGGCATGTTTGCAATCACACTGCAAGATGATTTTACAAAAGCTGCTTTATATCACAACATATTATTTCGATTGGATGACGCGACCTGTTGGAAATGCTAAAGCTGCCAGTTAAAATACATTTCGCCTGCTGTGTAGTCAGAGCCTTACATTTATATTCTGTCTTCTGCGCTCATGTCTCTGATTTCCAGAAAGCTCATGAAACTAAGGCCTGCCAGAAGGAAGACAGAGAAGACAAAGAAAAAAGATGATCCTGGTTGCTATCAGTGTCTAATTGAAACTGTTTGTTTTAGTCCCACTGATTGCTAGAAAATAATCTTTATCATGTCAAATGTATATTTATCTACCTTGCAGCAGATGCTTACCTTTGAGCTCAGTGGCTTGATTGTGTTGATTTTCAGCTTTTGGGACTAGGACTTATTTTAATTCCATTATAAGGGGGAAATCTTCTGTAACATTGATTATGAAATTTACACTTCTTGAAACCACTGATCTAAGAGAACCAACAAGAGCTCTTATTATGATGTTATGAATGTAATATAATATCTCTTTGAAAGGTAACAGAGCCAGAAAGAGTTAATTAACTCACAGTCTGACATGACCCATGGCTGAACTTTACAGCCTGGTTAAGAAGATATATAAGTGAATAGAGTTTTGAAATGCAAGTCTGCTTGTTTGAGATAGAAGGGTAGCTGTTTGCTCAGGTCTTGTGATGTAAGCAAACAAGTCTTGTCTATTGCTATAGCTTTAGTTCAAAGATCAAAAAAGAAGTATTAACATTTAGGAAGTGTCATAACATTTCTTCCCAGATCTGGAACTTAGCGTCCAAAATATGGGTGTTAGCATGAAAACCTCCAAGCTTAGTTACCAGCTTGGACCTGGTAATTGCTGCCACCAGCCAGGAATTATACAGTGCCTAGCTCACTGTGGTCTCCCCAAAACCTTTCCTGGGGGACCCCAAGACTCGGATTCTTTGAGTCTCACAACAAAGGGAATAAATCATTTCCCTTCCCTCTCCTCCCCTCCAGGTGTTCCCTCTCTGGGTTCCTGGAGAGATATACAGAAGCAAGCTCTGTGAATCTAAACAAAGGGATTCCACCCTCCCTGCTTCAAGTCCTTGAAACACAAGCACCGAGAGATCTAACCTCTCTCCCCCCTCACCCAGAGGGTATTCAAAGTCAGGCTTAGTAAATCTAACACAAAGAGATTTTCCCCCTGACTTCTTCCTCCCACCAATTCTCTGGTGAGCTGCAGACTCAATTCCCTGGAGTCCCCACTAAAGAAAAAACTCCAACAGGCCTTAAAAAGAAAGCTTTATATAAAAAGAAAGAAAAAGGACATAAAATGATCTCTGTATTAAGGTGACAATATACAGGGTCAATTGCTTAAAAGAAAAATGAATAAACAGACTTATCCAAAAAGAATACACTCCAGCAACTGCACACATGTAAATACAAAAAAAACAAGATAAACCTATTGTCGTACTATCCTTGTACTTACAACTTGGAAACAGAAGATTAGAAAGCCTGGAGATAGAAAAATCACTCTCAGAGCCGAGAGGGCACAGACCCAAGACAAAGAACAAAGAACTCAAACCCAAAATTTCCCTCCACCCAGATTTGAAAAAGTCTTGTTTCCTGATTGGTCCTCTGGTCAGGTGTTTGGTTCCCTGTGTTAACTCTTTACAGGTAAAAAAACATTAACCCTTAGCTATCTGTTTATGACAGGAAGACACAAGTGAAATAGTATTATTGTCTATATGGCTCTTTGAAGATTGTGGTAACCTATATCTGAACTGTTTAACGGATTCACTATCATGTACTAAGCCATGATGTTTAGGAGAAGGAAAGTTAAGCCTATTGTTTTCTCAGTCCAAAAGGCTGCAGGAACTGTATAAAAACCCGGGACACGATCCTTCTTCATCTCAGATCTGCTTTGGGCTTCAAGAGGGAAAAACCTTAACCTTAAGGATTGAGATCCCCAGTCACTAACTGGAGTCACCCTGAATGTGGACATTGGACTATAACCTATAGACTATATTTAAAAGGACTTTTGGCAACTACAAGCTCACCTCTGCTATGTATCTAAACCTCGAGAATTTAATTCAAGTCTGAATGTATATCGATCTTTTAACCAACACTATCTTTTTAAATAAATTTTAGCTTAGTTAATAAGAATTGGCTATACACATGTATTTTGGGTAAAATCTAAGTTATAATTGGACCTTGGTGTGTGGCTGATCCTTTGGGATTGGAAGAACCTTTTCTTTTATCTAATAAGATAAGATTTTTAGTAATCATCATTATATCCAATATCCAACATGTGTGTCTGGATGAAGGCCTGAGGCTGGGCACTTTAAGGGTACTGCATTGTTTAAACTTCCAAGTGAGGTACTATAGGAGCTGTTTTGTGCTGGCTTGGTAAATCTAAGTATTGGAATATCCACCAGTCTTTGAGGTTTGTTTGCCCCGTTCTGTTTGCAGTTCACCCTGATTAAGTGACCTCAGCCGGCTCCCATGGGCAGCAGCATCACAAGCTCCAATCTTTTTGTTCAGACCCATGGCCAGATTCTGACTGGATGCTGCATGCATCCCATATGCAAGGAGTAAAGGAGAGGATAGCAAATAGTACAATCCTCTACACAATCTCAGTCTTTGCTGTTGTGTTTGATCAGAATTCTGTATAGTCCCGCCTCAGTTAAGACACTGCAATGCTTTGTTTTATATAATGTTAACTTGTTTGCTAAAATGTTCCTTCTCTAACCTCTATAATCAACAGAATGTTCTGCCACATATATTCCACAAAAATCTGCCCATAATATTCATGCATTGTGGTGTTTTGCAAACTGCACTTATGAGGCTCAGTAATCCAGTAACATCTGCTTCACACAAGTGTGCCTCCATGGACCTCAACCAGCTGCTTTCTAATTTACACTAGTGTATGTGAATGGAGAGTCAGACCCACTATTTATTAACATGCAGCTATGAATACAAAAACAACACTCAAATTACTTTCCAATACTGCTGATGTAGTGGAGTATCTTTCTCAAGAGACAGTTCCTGCCACGTGAGTTGGGACTGCCGAAAGACATCATTTACCTATCGATCACTTACATGTATTTTATGACATCCATCATTGCCCCACCCAATATCGTACTGACACAAGCACAAGTTCTATCTGTTGTATTACTGCAGCAAGTGATATTTGGATTTTTTAATCTGTCTTCTGCAGTCTTCATTAAGGATAAAGATAGGCCTGAACTGTATCCCAATTTCCACAAAGTTTGGATCCACAGTTTGAGTTTATACTCATGTGTACCTACTGGTCCTAATTCCAGATCTCCACTCTACCAAAAGGCTTTCTCTGCTTAAACAAATGAATCCTCCTCCTCAGAAAGACCTTATTTATGAGCTTTAGATTACTTTATAAGGAAGACAGTCAAGCTCAACCGCTCTGCCATTGCCTTTGGGCTGGCTACTCACATGAATCAAGTTATATATAGCATATAAACAAATAACCTGCTAGGAAGGGCTTGATTCCTGGACCTTCCTACAGAAATGGAGAGGGGGTCCATAGTAAAGGGGTCATCAAAGGGGTTAACTGAATTACTCAGAGTATTATGGGTTGGGGCCAGGTTCCCCCCCTCACTTCCTATTTTCTCATAGACTTTAAGGCCAGAAGGGATCATCATGTTCATTTAGTCTGAGCTCCTGAATGGAGAGGGAAGTGTTAAGGAAGCAAGCTTTTCCAAAACATAACCATGACTAGAATGCCAGAGAAAGAACTGGTCCCAAAAGACCTGGTATACACCAAAATTTTCAATACTTGCCAGCCAACATGGTATCTGAGTACTGTCTTATACCAAACTGGACTCTGGTCTTCTAAAGTGATGGTCAAGTCATAGGTTGACATCTGTCATAAACAGATAGCTAAGGGTTAATGTCTCTTTCACCTAAAGCACCTGACCAGAGGACCAATCAGGAAACCGGATTTTTTCAACTTTGGGTGGAGGGAATTGTGTGTCTGGGGTCTTTGTTTTCTGGCTGCCTGCTTTCTCTGAGCTTTGGAGAAGTTGTTCTGTTTTCTAATCTTTTGTTTCTAAGTGTAAGGACAAAGAGATCAGATAGTAAGTTATATGGTTTCTTTTCTTTGGTATTTGCATGAATATAAGTGCTGGAGTGCTTTGATTTGTATTCTTTGTGAATAAGGCTGTTTATTCAATATTCTTTTAAGAAATTGCCCTGTATTGTGTCATCTTAATACAGAGAGACTATTTGTATGTATTTTTCTTTCTTTTTTTTATATAAAGCTTTCTTTTAAGACCTGTTGGAGTTTTTCTTTACGTCAGGGAAATTGAGTCTGTACTCACCAGGGAATTGGTGGGAGGAAGAAATCAGGGGAGATCGGTGTGTGTTGAATTGGCTAGCCTGATTTTGCATTCCCTCTGGGGGAATAGGAAAGTCCTTTTTGTTTCCAGGACCGGGAACGGAGAGGGGGAGTCCCTCTGTTTGGATTCACAGAGCTTGTGTCTGTGTATCTCTCCAGGAGCACCTGGAGGAGGGGGGAGGGAAAAAGGATTATTTCCCTTTGTTGTGAGACTCAAGGGATTTGGGTCTTGGGGTCCCCAGGGAAGGTTTTTCAGGGGGACCAGAGTGCCCCAAAACACTCTAATTTTTTGGGTGGTGGCAGCAGGTACCAGGTCCAAGCTGGTGACTAAGCTTGGAGGTTTTCATGCTAACCCCCCTATTTTGGACGCTAAGGTCCAGATCTGGGACTAAGGTTATGATATGGTGTAGCAGCGGGTGGGATATAGACAGAATCCAGAAGCCAGTAGGAATATTATATTTTTCTTTTCTCCGCTAAGGGCTTTTTAGCAGAGAGAAGCAGTTTGGTTTTAAAAGGGAACCAGAGAGAATTTTTTTTTCTGCTCTTTCTGGCAGTTTGTGGCTTGCATGTTAAGCAAGAAGTCGTTAAGGGCTATCACGAGTCTTTTGTCACACAATAGCACTCCCATTGAGAGTCATACCAGCACTATATAAATGCAAATAAAGTGGTTTTTCAGGTTTACTTAACATTGAAGATTAGCTAAAGGCACTGTTGCTAGGCAGACTTCAGGAGGCAACAGAGCCTGCAGTTCAGAAGAGAAACACCGGAGGGCACCCCAACACAAGAAAATAGGAACCATGTCTACCAAGACAAAAATGGAGGCTGAAGAGCACTTCAAAGAAGCTGAACACAGGCGAGAGATGGAAAAACACAAACAGGAACTAGAAATAAAACAAAAAGAGATGGAGCTGAAAGAAAAGGAAGAAAGCATCAAACTGGCAGCCTTCCAAAGAGAACAGGCGGCCAAAGAGGCAGCACACAAAAGAAAACTAGAAGAAGAAGAGGTGGCCTACCGAAGGAAACAAGCAGAAGAAGAGGTGGCCCACCGCCGAGAAATGGAAAAACAACAAAAAGAAATGGAAAAACAACAAAAAGAGAATGAAGAGAAGGAAAAACAGAGAAAACATGAACTGGACTTGGCAAAAGCTGGGCTGCATGTGCCAGCCAACCCTAACAACCCGGTGCCAATTATTGCTCCACAGCACAGGAAATTTCCCACCTACAAGGCAGGTGATGACACCGAGGCCTTCTTGGAAAATTTTGAAAGAGCCTGTCTTGGGTACAGCATCCCCGAAGACCAGTACATGGTAGAATTAAGGCCACAACTCAGTGGACCTTTAGCAGAGGTGGCAGCTGAAATGCCTAAGCAGCAAATGAATGACTATAAACTTTTTCAAACCAAGGCCAAATACAGGATGGGGATAACCCCAAATCATGCCCGTCGGCGCTTCTAGAACCCAAAAGTGGCAAACCAGAGGTGTCATTTCCCAAACACGCCTACTACATTGCAAAAAACTATGAGGCCTGGATAACAGGAAACAACATTCAAACCTTGGAAGAACTGAACCTCCTCATACAAATGGAGCAGTTCTTGGATGGTGTTCCTGAAGACATCACACGGTACATACAAGATGGAAAACCCAAAGATCTCGCTGAGGCGGGGGAGATTGGAGCCAAATGGATGGAACTGGCAGAAAGCAAGAAAGCTACTGTCAAGGGGAACGATTACCCCAGGGGGCACACAGACCATAACCCTACAACCGAGGACAGCCAAAGACCCCACATACCACCCAAGTAAAGCCACAGACACCCTACCCTTACACCTCACCAGTCTCCAGTAACTCACCTCGGCCCAGTGACCCATCAGATGGAAGATGCTTTAAAGTGTAATGAACTGGGACATATCAAGGCCAACTGTCCCAAGAACACCATGCGAGTGTAATTCATTACACCACCATCACCAACAAAGATCCCCAGGCCCGGATGCCTCTCAAATACCCTTGGAGCGAAGGGAAAATTTGAGAGTGGGCGGAAAGAAGGTTACTGCGTGGAGAGACACGGGGGCACAAGTGTCAGCTATCCACCAAATCCTTCGTTGACCCCAAATTCATCAACCCAAAGGCCAAGTTACAATTTACCCCTTCATGTCACAAGCTGTAGACTTGCCTACAGCTCAACTGCCTGTCCAGTATAAAGGCTGGTCAGGAAATGTGGACTTTTGCAGTCTATGACACTTATCCTATCCCCATGCTACTGGGGGAAGACTTGGCCAACCAGGTGAGGCGGGCCAAGAGAGTGGGAATGGTTACACCGTAGCCAAACCAGGCAAGCTTCCAGACCCATTCCTGTTCCTGAGCTGTCCACAGAGGCCCCGTCTGTGTTACCAGAGACCCAGACAGAGGTAGTGGACCCGGATTCCATGCCTACACTGAAACAGCCACAGCATCTCCAGTCCCAGGCCCGGAACTGAACAGCAACCAGCACCAGCAAGTGCAACCACATCTTCAAACCTCAACGCCAGAGGGCGCCAGCGAGCCAGAACTGGCCAAAGCAAAAGACAGCCATACCCAAAAGGCTCAGCCAGAGCCTGAAATACCCTCAGGTGCACCAGCGGAGAGCGGTTCACCAGCAACGGAAACAACCCCATCACCTACATCGCTTCCAGAGGGACCAAGCCCAAGTCCACAGTCTGAGGAAGAACTGGTGACCCCAGCATCAAGGGAACAGTTCCAGGCTGAGCAGGAAGCGGATGACAGCCTTCAGAAAGCTTGGGCGGCAGCACGGAGCACCCCACCGCCTCTCAGCTCTTCTAATCGATCCCGGTTTGTTATAGACCAAGGACTTTTATACAAGGAAATTCTTTCTGGTGGACACCGGGAAGAATGGCAGCCGCAAAAACAGTTGGTGGTTCCAACTAAGTACCGGGGGAAGCTCTTAAGCTTAGCCCATGATCATCCCAGTGGCCATGCTGGGTGAACAGAACCAAGGACCGGTTGGGGAAGTCCTTCCACTGGGAGGGGATGGGCAAGGATGTTGCCAAGTATGTCCGGTCTTGTGAGGTATGCCAAAGAGTGGGTAAGCCTCAAGACCAGGTCAAGGCCCCTCTCCAGCCACTCCCCATAATTGAGGTCCCATTTCAGCGAGTAGCTGTGGATATTCTGGGCCTATCCCAAAAAAGACGCCCAGAGGAAAGCAGTACGTACTGACTTTAGTGGACTTTGCTACCCCGATGGCCAGAAGCAGTAGCTCTAGGCAACACCAGGGCTAACACTGTGTGCCTGGCCCTAACGACATCTTTGCCAGGGTAGGTTGGCCCTCCGACATCCTTACAGATTCAGGGTCTAATTTCCTGGCAGGAACCATGGAAAAACTGTGGGGAAACTCATGGGGTGAATCACTTGGTTGCCACCCGTACCACCATCAAAACCAATGGCCTGGTGGAAGGTTCAATGGAACTTTGGGGGCCATGATACGAAAATTCATCAACGAATTCTCCAATAATTGGGACCTAGTGTTGCAGCAGTTGCTGTTTGCCTACAGGGCTGTACCACATCCCAGTTTAGGGTTTTCACCATTTGAACTTGTGTATGGTCACGAGGTTAAGGGGCCATTACAGTTGGTGAAGCAGCAATGGGAGGGGTTTACGCCTTCTCCAGGAACTAACATTCTGGACTTTGTAAGCAACCTACAAAGCACCCTCCGACACTCTTTAGCCCTTGCTAGAGAGAACCTAAAGGATGCTCAGAAAGAGCAAAAGGCCTGGTATGACAGACATGCCAGAGAACGTTCTTTCAAGGTAGGAGACCAGGTTATGGTCTTGAAGGCGCAACAGGCCCATAAGATGGAAGCATCATGGGAAGGGCCATTCACGGTCCAAGAGCGCCTGGGAGCTGTAAACTACCTCATAGCATTTCCCAATTCCTCACTAAAGCCTAAAGTGTACCATGTTATTCTCTCAAGCCTTTCTATTCCAGAGACTTACAGGTTTGTCAGTTTACAGTCCAGGGAGATGAGGCTGAGTGGCCTGACGGTGTCTACTACGACGGGAAAAAAGACGGTGGCATGGAAGAGGTGAACCTCTCAACCACCCTGGAACGTCTGCAGCGGCGACAAATCAAGGAGCTGTGCACTAGCTTCGCCCCATTGTTCTCAGCCACCCCAGGATGGACTGAACGGGCATACCACTCCATTGATACAGGTAATGCTCACCCAATCAGAACCCCACCCTACCGGGTATCTCCTCATGCCCAAGCTGCTATAGAACGGAGATCCAGAACATGCTACAGAATGGGTATAATCCGCTCATCTACCAGTGCATGGGCATCTCCAGTGGTTCTGGTACCCAAACCAGATGGGGAAATACGCTTTGCGTGGACTACCGTAAGCTAAATGCTGTAACTCGTCCGGACAACTATCCAATGCCACGCACTGATGAGCTATTGGAGAAGTTGGGACGTGCCCAGTTCATCTCTACAATAGACTTAACCAAGGGGTACTGGCAAGTACCGCTAGATGAACCTGCCAAGGAGAGGTCAGCATTCGTCACCCATGCGGGGGTGTATGAATTCAATGTCCTTCCTTTCGGCCTTCGAAATGCACCCGCCACCTTCCAGAGGCTGGTAGATGGTCTACTAGCTGGACTGGGAGAATTTGCAGTTGCCTACCTCGATGATGTGGCCATTTTTTCAGACTCCTGGCCCGAACACCTACTACACCTGGAAAAGGTCTTTCAGCGCATCAGGCAGGCAGGACTAACTGTTAAGGCCAAAAAGTGTCAAATAGGACCAAAACAGAGTGACTTACCTGGGGCACCAGGTGGGTCGAGGAACCATAAACCCCCTACAGGCCAAGGTGGATGCTATCCAAAAGTGGCCGTCCCAAGGTCAAAGAAACAGGTCCAATCCTTCTTAGGCTTGGCCGGATACTACAGGCGAATTTGTACCACACTACAGCCAAATCGCTGCCCATTGACCGACCTGACCAAAAAGACCCAGCCAAATGCCGTAAGTGGACTGATAAGTGTCAAAAGGCCTTTACCCAGCTTAAGGCGACGCTCATGTCTGACCCTGTGCTCAGGGCCCCGGACTTTGGACAAGCCATTCCTAGTAACCACAGATGCATCTGAGCGTGGTATAGGAGCAGTGCTCATGCAGGAAGCAACAGATCACAACTTCCATCCTGTCGTGTTTCTCAGCAAGAAACTGTCTGAGAGGGAAAGTCACTGGTCAGTCAGTGAAAAGGAATGCTATGCCATTGTGTACGCCCTGGAAAAAGCTACGCCCATATGTTTGGGGACGGCGGTTCCAACTACAAACTGACCATGCTGCACTAAAGTGGCTTCTACTGCCAAGGGGAACAACAAGAAACTTCTTCGTTGGAGTTTAGCTCTCCAAGATTTTGATTTTGAAATTCAACACATCACAGGAGCTTCTAACAAAGTTGCTGATGCACTCTCCCGTGAGAGTTTCCCAGAATCCAGTAGTTAAAAAGTGTTCTTAAAATGTAAAAGTCTGTTAGTTATATACTTAGTAGTATATGTAAAGGTGCATGTGTTTGTATTAATCTGTTTATTTTCAAGTTCTAGAAGGAAATTGCCGCCAGTGAGCTTCCCCACTGTCTGCAATTTGGGGGGCGTTGTCATAAACAGATAGCTAAGGTTAATGTCTCTTTCACCTGAAGCACTGACCAGAGGACCAATCAGGAAACCGGATTTTTTCAACTTTGGGTGGAGGGAAGTGTGGTCTGAGTCTTTGTTTTCTGGCTGCCTGCTTTTCTCTGAGCTTTGGAGAAGTTATGTTCTGCTTTCTAATCTTTTGTTTCTAAGTGTAAGGACAAAGAGATCAGATGTACGTTATATGGTTTCTTTTCTTTGGTATTTGCATGAATTAAGTGCTGGAATGCTTGATTTGTATTCTTTTTGAATAAGGCTGTTTATTCAATATTCTTTTAAGCAATTGACCCTGTATTGTTCATCTTTAATACAGAGAGACCATTTGTATTTTTCTTTTCTTTTTTTATATAAAGCTTTCTTTTAAGACCTGTTGGAGTTTTTCTTTACTTCACGGGAAATTGAGTCTGTACCACCAGGGAATTGGTGGGAGGAAGAAATCAGGGGAGATCTGTGTGTGTTGGATTGGCTAGCCTGATTTTGCATTCCCTCTGGGGAAGAGGAAAGTGCTTTTGTTTCCAGGATCTGGGAACGGAGAGGGGGAGTCACTCTGTTTGGATTCACAGAGCTTGGTCTGTGTATCTCTCCAGGAGCACCTGGAGGGGGGGAAGGGAAATAAGGATTATTTCCCTTTGTTGTGAGACTCAAGGATTTGGGTCTTGGGGTCCCCAGGGAAGGTTTTTCAGGGGGACCAGAGTGCCCCAAAACACTCTAATTTTTGGGTGGTGGCAGCAGTACCAGGTCCAAGCTGGTAGCTAAGCTTGGAGGTTTTCATGCTAACCCCCATATTTTGGACGCTAAGGTCCAGATCTGGGACTAAGGTTATGATAACATCATGATCAGTTGGCTTGTGGTGTGACATGCAAGAACCAGAGCCTTTGCCCTTGGGAGATGACCACCTGCAGCAGTTGAGGCCAAGAAAGGATGCAGTTTTGATAGGAATGCCTGAAAGTGTTGTAGCTACAGAACTGAGGGACCAGGAGACTGGGGGAAGTGGGTCTCTGCCATTGGAGGTGTCCCCAGTTGCCACAGAGGCCTTGTTCACACTTACAGCAGCATGTAGAGTTTTGGCATTAGACAAGGAGGTACATGCTGTGGTGAAAGCAGGCAGCATCTATACTTGTCATAGTGGTGTGTAACTACACGCAGCAGTGACAGGCTCCAGCAGGGGAAAGACAGAGGGGAAAGCCTCTGTCAGCAGGAATCTGCCCAAACCTTTCCCAGCTGTCTCCCTGCTTCCAGAGCTTTTCCCCACTGCCAGACTGTGGTAGGGAGGCAGCGGGTCACTTCTCTGCTAAAAATAGCAATGTAAATATGGAAGGCACTGCTTGGGTATGCACAGAGCCATGTAGGGGTATATACCATAGGGTTCAATCATGGAGGGCACTTTGCTCTAATCTATTCACCTAAGACCTGCCTCATCATCTGCATTGCTACCCTAACCCATGTAAGTTAGGCATGCAGTGTCTGTACTCTATATGCCACTGTAAGTGTAGATGTACTTAGAGAGGTACTACCACATCAGAGAGAACAGAGTCCCTGTTTTTTTAAAAAGACTGCTTACAGGCTAGGTAGATAAGGTAATATCTTTTATTGGACCAACTTCTGTTGGTGGAATATATGAAACTGTGAGGTAAACAAAACTCTTCAAACATACATAGAGATATTAAGAGGGAATGGTGTAGTAATGTGGTCCTCAAGGGATTAATAGGGTTTCTCAGAGCATTCTGACTGGAGCCATTCTTCACTCCTCCCTTACCACTGGTGCTGGAACCAGTGAAAGAGGAGAGTTCAGGGGTTAGGGGAGAAGGGGGGCAGGAACCATCTTTGGCCTTGGCCCTGGAGGCCAGAAATGATACATGGGGGGCATGGGGAACATGTGTCCCCCCCAGATTTCTCAGGATTCCTCTGGCCAGGATGCCCAGCAGTGAGGAGGCAACACTCCCCCTGGGAGCTGCACTTTCTATGTGTGCGGGGAGAGAGGAAGCAGTAGGGTGATTGGCTGCTGGCTGAGCTCTTCACTGCCCCCGCACATGGGGCTGCTTCTCCTTCCCTGCTGCTGGAGTCCAAGCGCTGCTGCCTGCTTTGCAGACCAGCTGCTGAGGTGAGTTGGGGGGAGAGGCAGAGGTAACGCATGGGGTGGTCATATGCCACCCCCATGAACCTTTCAGTTGTGCCCTCCAACTAGCCACAGTTACTTCTATAAAGATTCCAGCACCTTTGTCCTTACTATCTATTTTAGTTCTGTATTCTCCTCCCACTCTGCTTATAAGGAGTTGAATAAAGCAGTATATTCCCAGCCTGCAGTGCTGTAAGTAAACAGTATTTCTTGTGTACTGAGTGGTCCTTTTACAAAAGTTTCCCTCTGGCAGCCTCATTCTCTAGGGACTGCCCTTGTTTTACATGCTCCTATATTAGAGCTGCTGCACAGCTGCTTCAGTTATAGTGAATGAGACTCTCAACCGGCCCAAGTGCTGTCTCAGAGACCTGCATATTAACATCCTTACAAGAGCACTGTGGCTATAAAAACAAAACAACTTTTTCTAAAGGGCTTGAAGAAACCCACAGCCAATGGCTGCAGTCATGTTAAATTTGGAGAAGACACTTTGCTTACAGAGTGTACAGATGGAATTTGAAAAAATGTGAACCAAAGAGTATTTATTTTATAATTTTGCACACATATATTGCTGCTAAGTTCTGTCACTACATTTACACTTGCTCTATCTGTCACTTTATTAATCTGACTATATGGACTGAGGTTTGGAGACATAAACATGCTAGCTCTGTGTCAAGTGGCATTTGTATCATTAGTAGAACCTAATCTTAAATGAACTACGTAGGACCATAAAGAAGGGTGGATTCTGGTTAAGCAGTGTACAGTTAAGTATTTAGTTCTTGGTGACTGATAATATGAAACACTTTGTTGTGGACTGTATGATGGGGTTTACAAACCCCATGCTGAGCATAGACAGAGTTGGGAGGAGAGTCTTTCCTGTTTACAAACAAGCAGCTTGATCATACCCCCACACAGCTGCCAGAACTCCCAATCATGGAGTCAGGCACCCACAGCTGCAAACAGTAGAGAAAATAAGACCTTCTATAAAGGGGAGAGCACAGCAAAGGAAAGGGAGGCAGAAAGGCCTAGATAGGAAAGGCGTGAGGGCCTTGCACCAGGCTGCCTCCAAGAAAACAGTCAGGAGACTCCAGCCCCTAAAGTTGAAGGGCTGATGGACTCAATGGGAAATGTGGGTCCTGGAACTGATCTGATTGAAAGCAAACTAAGGAAGGTTAGGAGCAGATGAGACCCCTAGAAAGGCCACACTAAGAAGCAGTGACAGCCTGATAGTATTATCAATATGCACTATGTAAAACACACTGAACTAGTGAGTTATATTAGCTCTGTAGAATGGTTTCTCCTGCTATGTCTACCAATTTCATATTCTATCATTCCATATTTACTCACCAGTTCATGCACCTCCCCCAGCCTTTCAACTCCCTTACTCCCCAACTGACTAACTCAGAGAGGTAAGAGGAATACCCATGTGGCTAGAGCACCAGACTTGAATTCAGGGCACCTGAGTTTAATTTCAGCCACAGACTTCTGACCTGATATTACACAAGTCGTTTAATCTATTTTCTCAAGGTATGTCTACACTTCAAGCTGGGAGTATGACTGGTGTGCTAAAACAGTGTAGTAGTGGGGGGAGGGACTGTGCTCCCTCAGTGCATAGCTGTCTGAGACCCTAAGTCTGCACTCAGGGCAGCTAGTTGCTCATGCTGCCCAAACTTCATTCTCTTTTTAGCACTCTCAAACTAGGAATCATCCCCCCCTCTCTCGCCCCACCAGCTTGAAGCGTAGACTTATCCTTAGGTTCCCATCTGTACATCGGGAATAGTTGTCTTTACCTGGCTGAGGTATTGTAAGAAAATAAAAAAATGATTTTGAGGTGATCAATTATTATGGTGACAAGGGCCACATAAGTATCTAGACAGAGCATGCTACAGGGCACCTAAGCACTCTCCACGCTGCCCCTACTCCTGCAACCCTGCCTAAAATCCACCTTGCTTTCCTCTTCTACCAGAGTAGGAATGGAAGCTCAGAAACCTGTAACTCTTAGAAGTACTTCAGGAGCACCTAAGACTAGGGGTAGAAGTGAGCAGTGGGGACTGCCCTAGGAAATTCCTATGTGATATTCAGCTCTTTTAAGTCTTCACAAGCTCCACAGCTCTGCTTCTGCAGACTTTAGAAACAGAGGAGCAAGTGGGCTTTCTAAACTCTTCATGTTTCCTTTGACTCCCCTCCAGTGGAGCTTATAAAGTCCAGAAGATGAACAGGTAGTGGACCTAAGGACCATGCATAGATTAGAAGTTTCACATGCTCCTCTGGAGTTTCCAAAGTCTTCAGGAGAAGTACTGAGGCAACAGGAACAAAAGGAACTTATAAAGTCCAGATGCTACACAGAGACTTGCTGATACTCTGTGGAATTGTTCTGATCTATTGCTCTTTAACTGCATGGGGGTGTTTTGTAGGTATATTGGAACACTGTAGCTTAACCAACGGTCTGGTGAATTTGTAATCCTCCTCAGCAGTTCTTTGTAAAGCTCATTGTTGGAACTCTAGTCATCCTTAGAACATTTATGCTATTCTCATGTTTCTAATCTGGCCTTGAATAACATATATGTTCTCTTTGGTGTCTTACATTTGGTCTTGTGCACAAGGCTGGACCAAGATCTTTCAGACAAACCTTGTCTGCAATGTCTCTAACAAGCTGCTTTGTAGATACGATGTGGCAAAATAAGAGAAGAATTTTGAAACTATAACTATAACATCTTTTTAGAAACAGCTTGTTCGAATAAATTTGGATTTGGTTAAAAGAATTGTCCCCTACTCATAGACCACACATGATAGATTTGATGCAATTTTTTTTAAATGAGGGTTTTTAAAAAGGAGCCAGAATTAAGCTCAGAATGGAAAGCTTGAAGAAATCAGCCTTAAATGTGGAGAGGCTATCACTGCTGCTTAATATTAGCCCAGAGTGTAATCTGTTGTGTTATGAAGTTAAGGTGGAGAAGAGGACTGCGCAGAGGAGAAGAAATTTTAGGGGAGTTCAGAGATATTCCCCACTAAGAGATTTTTAAGCTCTGGAACTTTGTGCAATGGGGAGTATTCCAAAGGCAAAAAAACCAAGTTCTTCCAAAGTATTTTCATGAGACCCACAAATAAATGATCTGTGGCAAGGATGATTTAATAGTAACCAGAGAAGGGAAGCTCACGAGTCTCCCACAAGATGTCATTACTGAAGTGTGTTGTACCAATTATATTAGACCAGTAAAAACCAGCAGGATCTTATTAAAGGGGACAAGGCAAAGATGCCACATTTATTATGATAACAATTTATGACTAATATCTTAATTCTTATACGCACACACACACACATTCACATTATACCTAATACCTATACACACACATTATACACACATTCAGACACACAGACCCACATTTATCAGGTGTTCTGCAGCTGCTGCGTAGTTACCAGTCCTGAAGATAGCTTAAGTTCATGGCTTGATTTTGCAGCTTGGGTTCGTAGCTTGTGGCAGCTAACTGGCCAGGAAAGCTGGGCACAAGGCTGAGCTGGATCTCTGTTGGGCAGGCACCGATGTTTTTCCATGTTGGCAGCAGAATGTTACCCAGAGTCTCTCATCTCACCCTTCTTTTTTATAGGCTTTTAGTTTGGATTCAAAGTCTATAGGTCTTGCTGTGTCACGCTGCATCTGGGTTTAGATTGATCACCCACCAATTGCAGGTGTGACTTTCAGCCTTGAACCTGGCTTTGATCTTCCTTCTGTTGTCCTTTTCTTTTTAGGGTGGATGCTTCTTACTTTGTCTAGGGCTGTTGTCTAGGTCTTCAGCCGTTGGTATTTGAACTTTATCTCATCAGGACAGGCTGGAAATTGATTCCATCATTCATACATACCTCATTCACACATCTAAACTAAACTAATAAGCTTACAGCAGGGTTTGCAAAAATGAAGGTTGGAGGAAGCTTTTACAAAATGGAGTGAGTGTTTTAAAATGGGGTTTGAATTACAATGTGGAACAGAAGTTATAGTATAGGCAAGTGTAGTGAATGGTGAACAGAAGTTACATTAATAAAGTGAACAACTGAAAACAATTTCATTGATCAGTTCTACAAGTGGACAGTCAGATGGTGCCTAGAGTATTAATGGACTGTTACTTTTAACACAATATAGTTCATTTTAGAAAGGACAGTGAATAACAGATTCAGTCTGAAAAGAAAGCAAAATAGTGTTGATGGGGTTTTGTTCTTTACATTAAAATTATGTTCTTAAAAGAAAGAAATACTAGAGATTTGCCAATTGGCCATCAGGGTTCTGTTAGCTGAAATGTGCTACTGGAAAAAATACCACCAAAAAATCAATGATATAAAGGAAGTTATGTCTTTTTGAATCCCATTAACTGCAGGGATGTGATGATGAACATTTAACACAGGAAATAATAAAAGCCTCCCTTCTGTCTGGCTGCAACACTACGAGATCTAGGAGTAGCCCAGGCCAAAATTGATTACTTAGTACAGAGGAACATGGCTATCTGTAACTGGATTCTGGCCCCAAACAATGTGAGAAAACGCTGTGTCTATACTATTGAAAATAGCTGAACCAGAGAATTGTTAGTTAGCTAAAGAAATACAAGATACTCTGTCAGAGTTCCTTTTAGGCTTTTTTCTTTCATGTAACGAACAGCTGAAACTGCTAAATGTGTTTCAGAAAACACATCAGCACAATATATACGTCATGGGCAGATCCTCAGCTGGTGTAAATTGCCATAGCTCCACTGACTTCAATTAAGCTGTGACAATTCACACTAGCTGAGGAGCTGTCCCAAATCATATAGATTCTAAGGCACTATAGAAAATCCAAAAGACACACAGATTGATAGAATACTTTGAGGATGTTACCTTTTTGTATATACTGCTGTCTCTATTTCTGAGGCTTCAAAAAAATCACACATTCTGTGGCTGCAAAATTTGGGGATATTCAGATCCAGATGGCTGGTTGGACGTTAGTCAAACTTCAAAAGGAAGTTTGAATCCAGATTCCTCCCTTCTCACCCACTCACGCCCCCATCAACCTTCAAATATGGAATATTCATAGCCAGGATTTTGGTTCAGTTTCCTCTATAGCAGAAATCAGACATTGTTCACTATATGGCCAGGCAGACAAATCAATAGATGACTAGGCAGGGCAGTAAAAGCAGCAAAGAATCCTGTGGCACCTTATAGACTAACAGACGTTTTGGAGCATGAGCTTTCATGGGTGAATACCCACTTCCTCAGATGCATGTAATGGAAATATCCAGGGGCAGGTATATATATGTGTGCTAGCAAGCAAGCTAGAGATAACGAGGTCAGTTCAATCAGGGAGGATGAGGCCCTGTTCTAGCAGTTGGGGTGTGAAAACCAAGAGAGGAGAAACTGGTTCTGTAATTGGCAAGCCATTCACAGTCTTTGTTCAATCCTGAGCTGATGGTGTCAAATTTGCAGATGAACTGAAGCTCAGCAGTTTCTCTTTGAAGTCTGGTCCTGAAGTTTTTTTGCTGCAGGATGGCCACCTTAAGGTCTGCTATAGTGTGGCCAGGGAGGTGTGGCAGCTGATCAGCCACACCATCACTGGTTCATTCACCTGCACATCCACCAATGTAATATACGCCATCATATGCCAGCAATGCCCCTCTGCTATGTACATCGGCCAAACTGGACAGTCTCTACGGAAAAGGATAATGGACACAAATCAGACATTAGGAATGGCAATATACAAAAACCTGTAGGAGAGCACTTCAACCTCCCTGGACACACTATAGCAGACCTTAAGGTGGCCATCCTGCAGCAAAAAACTTCAGGACCAGACTTCAAAGAGAAACTGCTGAGCTTCAGTTCATCTGCAAATTTGACACCATCAGCTCAGGATTGAACAAAGACTGTGAATGGCTTGCCAATTACAGAACCAGTTTCTCCTCTCTTGGTTTTCACACCCCAACTGCTAGAACAGGGCCTCATCCTCCCTGATTGAACTGACCTCGTTATCTCTAGCTTGCTTGCTAGCACACATATATATACTGCCCCTGGATATTTCCATTACATGCATCTGAGGAAGTGGGTATTCACCCACGAAAGCTCATGCTCCAAAACGTCTGTTAGTCTATAAGGTGCCACAGGATTCTTTGCTGCTTTTACAGATCCAGACTAACACGGCTACCCTCTGATACTAGGCAGGGCAGTATTTGCCATGTCTAACTATTAATTAACAATGCATTAAACAATTATTCAGACTAAAATTCAGATCAGATGCCTGCCATCCAAAGGGTTTTAACATGTTACCTAACTATCCTCTTTCAGCAGAAAAATGGGAAGTGAGTTGCAACTATTTAAAATAGTAAGGAAATGGTGGCTTTCAGTGTATGGCCCTTCTGTGGGTTCTGATTTAGAGGTACTACACAGGAAAGCCTTATTAAACTGGAAAACACCCTGAAGAGTTTGTTTCCTGAAGATTGATGACTTTCACATTCAAATTGACATGAGTGGTGCTAGAGGAAAGTGAAGATGAAAATGTAATTATAGATAAGATCAAGATTAGCAAAATAGCTGTTTTCCCTTTTTGGGGAAAATAAACAATAACATTCAATACACACACAGGACTTCTTAGGGCCGATCCTACTTAAGATAGTATATCCTGAGCAGCAACCATTATGCTCAAAGAGAGCCAGATACATCTATTGAAAGAGACATCCTGCCTTCCCCAAAACCACAGAAGAAGGACTGACACATCTTTCTGGTTGCTTTCAGCAGAAGCAACATGCATGCTTCTACTCTGCTACCAAGGGCGTTGTCACTCTTTTTAACAGTCCTTGGCCACAGAGACCAAGAATGCAGGACCTAGTCTGATGTGAGCTCTGTGAAATATTTGTATGGCACATGAAATCTGCTAAAATAAAGCTTGGGTTCAAGATCTCAAACAGTCTGTGAGCCTAGGGAGACACTTGAGAGTTAATGAACACCGAGGCCATATTTATACATACAGCACTGCAGTGGCACAGCTGCACTGATACAGCTGCACTGCTGCAGCACATCTGGTGAAGATACTCTACACCGATGGGAGAGAGCTCTTCCTGTCAGCATAAAAAACCCACCTCTGCGAGGGCAGAAGCTATGCTGACGGGCGTGTGCACACAAGCATTTGTGTGGTGTAACTTATGTCACTCAGGGGGTGGTATATTCACACATAAGCTAGCTGACATAGGCTGCAGTGTAGACATAGCCTGAGAGTATGCACCCAGAAAGAGGAAATCACCTGGGAGGATAGAACAAGAGTTTCCTAATAGACATTGATACATTACTATTTATCAATAACTATTTTCTTATGATTCTCTCAACTGTTTCAAGGCTACAGGATTCACATCCAAGACAGGGGTCATATCCAAATTAATTTGCAGTAATTTTGATATTAAGATTTTATGGGACACTTTATTAAGAGCTGCATGAAAATCCAGATATGTAATATCTACTGCATTCCCTTCATCTGCTGAGGGCCAGCTTGTGATAGGCTTATTCACATTGAGTATTACCTGACTCTGAACAAGTCCCATGGAATAGGATTATTTATGGCGTAAATAAGGTACCTCTCAAAGTGAAAATGGTTATCACAATCTGACCTTACTTTTGTAATGCTATGATATAAACCAATTAATTTTTCCTGATATGATTTGTTCTTTAGAAATGCCTGCTGATTACATTTCACTCTTCCCTTATTCCTAGGTGTTTAAAGAGTTTTACATTCATATCACTTTAATTATTTTACAAGGAAAGAAATTCTACCTCGTGGAAAGTAATGTTAGACTGATCATCTTTTTGTCTTTTAGACCGGTTTGCCCTTTTTCCAGCCTTAAGGAAAACTTCCACTTCTCCAAGACTTTTCAATTATTATTAGCTGTTTCAAAAGGACCCTGCAATCCGCCAGCTAGTCTACAAATTGTCTACAGAGTGGCTGACAGTAGTGGCATTATTGGTGAAACTTAACTCTTATTAGCTCTTAATGACCAATCAGTCCCTGCACAATATTATTGTTTTTGTGTATAAATTTAGATAAGCAGAGTTTTTTTCAATTATGGCAAGGAGGGGAACAAACAAAAAACAATTATCTTCTTGGGGTTTTTTTATGATTGTTATTATTATTATATTATTTATTATTTTATGGTGTTGGGAATCAATTTCTAAGTGCACTACAGGGAGTAGGAGCAAAGAGTAATTGAAAAAATCAGCAGAAAAAAATCAGAAAATTCAAGAAATAATTTACAATGAAATTCACCCTAACGCACAAGCCCTTGATATGGGGCTGATATGGACTTCAGCGCAGATGGCTTTGCTTACGCTTTGTTTTATCCCCAATAACATTTTATAACTTGATTTAATACCAAAACAGCCATATCAAAACTGAACAGTGAAGTTCCCTCCTAAGCACTACTTAACTCCCACTTAATCACTCAAAATAGGAATGAACTTGTGCATTGGCCTTGTTTGGGTCTTCTTCATGGAGATGTATTCACTCTCAAATACTTGTAGATATTAGGTAAGGCACATGAATAATTTATATTGTATGATGGTTTTCCTCATTCAAAATCCTTAAAACATTTCAAATTGACCATGTGCAGCCTGAATAGCTAATTTATCTTATTTTCTTCATTTTCAGTTGAAGGCTTTCAGCATTATATTTAAGAGCTATTGCAAAGAAATGTCTGGAGCAGTGATCAACAAAAGTAATACAACCAAGATGCCTATAAAAAAGTTAGTCAAATACAGATTTCCTGCTGTCTGATTCCAAGAAACTGAAAATCCCTCATGCATTTGTCAAATGCCTATTGATTTTCTGTAAAATCTGTGCATATTCATCCTTTAGGCAAATGGTTTGTTTTCTGCAGGGGATAATGGCTAAAATTTTAAAATGTTCTTTTTGTTTGGAAAAAATAGCATATTAAACACACTAGAATTAAGTGCATATCTGCTTTTGGACTATTTGTACGTTTAGTATAAAACTTGAAATGGAATAATATAACTTGAAACTGATTTGCATGCTTGGAAATTTGTCAAGCCATTTCAAAAGAAGGAAGTCAAACTATCTACTAATGATCATGGGGTAGTAGGAAACTTGTGCCAACTAAATATTATCATCCTTTTAGTCACACAAATATTTGAATATATGATTTTTTTCTTAATTCTCTCTTTTTAATAGACTGTTTACTTTTTTGTAGCATGAAAGAGTCAATAGTTTCAAGTTGTCCCTTTTGACCTGAGAAGCTAGTCAAAGTCTCAGAACCAGGGATGTCCCAGCTAGAAGTAGAAATTGGTGATAGTCAGCTATTTCATTGACATAGTTTTGTTCATTTACAAATAATGTACAAAGTTCTGTGTCTGTCAATGCAGAGGGGACCAAGAATAACATAAAAACATAAGAATGGCCATACCGGGTCAGACCAAAGGTCCATCTAGCTCAGTATCTGTCTATCGACAGTGGCCAATGCCAGGTGCCCCAGAGGGAGTGAACTTAACAGGCAATGATCAAGTGATCTCTCTCCTGCAATCCATCTCCACCCTCTGACAAACAGAGGCTAGGGACACCATTCCTTACCCATCCTGGCTAATAGCCATTTATGGACTTCACCACCATGAATTTATCCAGTTCCCTTTTAAACATTGTTATAGTCCTAGCCTTCACAACCTCCTCAGCTAAGGAGTTCCACAAGTTGACTGTGCGCTGCATGAAGAAGAACTTCCTTTTATTTGTTTTAAACCTGCTACCTATTAATTTCATTTGGTGACCCCTAGTTCTTGTATTATGGGAATAAGTAAATAACTTTTCCTTATCCACTTTCTCCACATCACTCATGATTTTATATACCTCTATCATATCCCCTGTTAGTCTCCTCTTTTCCAAGTTGAAGAGTCCTAGCCTCTTTAATCTTTCCTCGTATGGGACCCTCTCCAAACCCTAATCATTTTAGTGCTCTTTTCTGAACCTTTTCTAGTGCTAGAATATCTTTTTTGAGGTGAGAAGACCACATCTGTACACAGTATTCGAGATGTGGGCGTACCATGGATTTATATAAGGGCAATAATATATTCTCAGTCTTATTCTCTATCCCCTTTTTAATGATTCCTAACATCGTGTTTGCTTTTTTGACCGCCTCTGTACACTGCGTGGACATCTTCAGAGAACTATCCACTATGACTCCAAGATCTTTTTCCTGACTTGTTGTAGCTAAATTAGCCCCCATCATATGTAAAATTGTATATGTATGTATAGTTGGGGTTATTTTCTCCAGTGTGCATTACTTTACATTTATCCACATTAAATTTCATTTGCCATTTTGTTGCCCAATCACTTAGTTTTGTGAGATCTTTTTGAAGTTCTTCAAAATCTGCTTTGGTCTTAACTATCTTGACTAGTTTAGTATCATCTGCAAACTTTGCCACTTCACTGTTTACCCCTTTCTCCAGATCATTTATGAATAAATTGAATAGGATTGGTCCTAGGACTGACCCTTGGGGAACACCACTAGTTACCCCTCTCCATTCTGAGAATTTACCTTTAATTCCTACCCTTTGTTCACTGTCTTTTAACCAGTTCTCTATCCATGAAAGGACCTTCCCTTTTATCCCATGACAGCTTAATTTACATAAGAGCCTTTGGTGAGGGACCTTGTCAAAGGCTTTCTGGAAATCTAAGTATACTATGTCCACTGGATCTTCCTGTCCACATATTGTTGACCCCTTCAAAGAACTCTAATAGATTAGTAAGACACGATTTCCCTTTACAGAAACCATGTTGACTATTGCTCAACAGTTTATGTTTTTCTATGTGTCTGACAATTTTATTCTTAACTATTCTTTCGACTAATTTGCCCTGGTACCGACATTAGACTTACCGGTCTGTAATTGCCGGGATCACCTCTAGAGCCCTTTTTAAATATTGGCATTACATTAGCTAACTTCCAGTCATTGGGTACCGATTCCGATTTAAAGGGACAGGTTACAAACCTAGTTAATAGTTCTGCAACTTCACCTTTGAGTTCTTTCAGAACCTTTGGTGAATGCCATCCGGTCCTGGTGACTTGTTAATGTTAAGTTTATCAATTAATTCCAAAACCTCCTCTAGTGACACTTCGATCTGTCACAGTTCCTCAGATTTCTCACCTGCAAAAGCTGGCTCCAGTTTGAGAATCTCCCTAACATCCTCAGCCATGAAGACTGAAGCAAAGAATCCATTTAGTTTCTCTGCAATGACTTTATCATCTTAAGCATTCCTTTTGTATCTCAATCATCCAGTGGCCCCACTGCTTGTTTAGCATGCTTCCTGCTTCTGACGTACTTAAAACATTTTGTTATTACCTTTTGAGTTTTTGCCTAGCCATTGTTCAAACTCCTCTTTGGCTTTTCTTACTATATTTTTACATTTAATTTGGCAGTGTTTATGCTCATTTCTATTTACCTCACTATGATTTGACTTCCACTTTTTAAAGGAAGTCTTTTTATCTCTCACTGCTTCTTTTACATGGTTGTTAAGCCATGGTGGCTCTTTTTTTTAGTTCTTTTACTGTGTTTCTTACATTTGGGGTATACATTGAAGTTGGGCCTCTATTATGATGTCTTTAAAAAGCGCCCCATGCAACTGCAGGGATTTCACTTTAGTCACTGTACCTTTTAACTTTTGTTAACTTACTCCCTCATTTTTGTATAGTTCCCCTTTTGAAATTAAATGCCACAGTGTTGGGCTGTTGAGGTGTTCTTCCCACCACAGGGATGTTGAATGCTATTGTATTATGGTAACTATTTCCAAGCGGTCCTGTTATATTTACCTCTTGGACCAGCTCCTGCATTCCACTCAGGACTAAATTGAGAGTTGCCTTTCCCCTCTCCCATACCAGCTGCTCCATGAAGCAGAGTCATTTAAAGTATCGAGAAATTTTATCTCTGCATTCATCCTGAAGTGAAATGTTCCAGTCAATATGGGGATAATTGAAATCCCTCACTATTATTGGGCTCTTAATTTTGATAGCCTCTCTAATTTCCCTTAGCATTTCATCATCACTATTACTGTCCTGGTCAGGTGGTCGATAATAGATCCCTAATGTTATATTATTATTAGAGCATGAAATTTCTATCCATAGAGATTCTATGGAACATGCAGATTCCCTAAAGATTTTTACTTCATTTGAATCTACATTTTCTTTCACATATAGTGCCACTCCTCCCCATGCACGACCTGTTCTGTCCTTCTGATATATTTGTACCCTGGAATGATTGTGTCCCATTGATTGCTCTCAGTCCACCAGGTTTCTGTGGTGCCTATTATATCAATATCCTCCTTTATCACAAGGCACTCTAGTTCACCCACCTTATTATTTAGACTTCTAGCATTTGTGTACAAGCACTTTAAAAACTTGTTCCTGTTTATTTGTCTGCCCTTTTCTGATGTGCCAGATTCTTTTTTATGTGACTGTGTATTATCTGATCCAGCTCCTACATTATCCTCTTCCGTCCTCTGTTCCTGACTATAACCTGGAGATTCCTGATCATCAGACTCTCCCCTAAGAGAAGTCTGTGTCCGATCCACATGCTCCTCTGCAGCAGTCAGCTTTCCCCCATCTCCTAGTTTAAAAACTGCTCTACAACCTTTTTAATGTTTAGTGCCAGCAGTCTGGTTCCACTTTGGTTTAGGTGGAGTCCATCTCTCCTGTATAGACTCCTCCCATCCCAAAAGTTTCCCTAGTTCCTAATGAACGTAAACCCATCCTCTCTACACCATCATCTCATCCACGCATTGAGATTCTGAAGCTCTGCCTGCCTACCTGGCCCTGCGCGCAGAACTGGGAGCATTTCTGAGAATGCCATCATAGAGGTCCTGGATTTCAGTCTCTTCCCTAGGAGCCTAAATTTGGCTTCCAGGACATCTCTCCTACCCTTCCCTATGTCACTGGTACCCACATGTACCACAACCACTGGCTCCTCCCCAGCACTACACATAAGTCTGCCTAGATGCCTTGAGAGATCCGCAACCTTCGCACCAGGCAGGCAAGTCACCATACAGTTCTCCCAGTCATCAGAAACCCAGCTATCTATGTTTCTAATGATCGAATCTCCCATTACTAACACCTGCCTTTTCCTAGCAACTGGAGTTCCCTCCCCTGGAGAGGTAACCTCAATGCAAGAGGCAACCCCAGCACCATCTGGAAGGAGGGTCCCAACTATGGGAAAGTTTCCCTTTGCTCTCGTTGACTGCTCTGCTTCCCTGGGCCTTTCTTCCTCCTCAACAGCGCAGGGGCTGTCTGAGCAGAGGTGGGACAATTTTACAGTGTCCCGGAAAGCCTCATCAACATACCTCTCTGCCTATCTTAGCTCCTCCAGTTCTGCCACCCTGGCCTCCAAAGTCCGTACGTGGTCTCTGAGGGCCAGGAGCTCCTTGCACCGACTGCACACATACACCACCCACCCACAGGGCAGGTAATCACACATGCTACACTCAGTGCAATAAACTGGATAGCCCCCACTCTGCTGCTGGGCTTTTGCCTGCATTGTCTCTGAGTTAATGAAAGGGTGGTTTAAAGAAAGAGGTTTTGAAATGTGGTTTGGATTATAGGTTTTAAGGGGACTTCAGGGGAACAGATAGGACTAACAAGGGACCCCCGCTCCCTTCCCACTCCCCTTCCAAACTCCCTTGCAAAATGCCCTGTTAGCAGCCCCTGTTTGCAAAGCTCCCTGGTCACTTGTGCGCGGCTTTATAAAGGAACAGTTTGTTAGCTTAGAGCCTCAAAACCTCCTTAGCCAACACCAGATCCAAAAACTCTCTCTGTTTTTCCAGGGTCACAATGTGCCTGGTTTTTCATGCCTTCTTCCCTTTCTCTGGGTATGTCTACACTTAAAACACTAGAGCGGGACAGCTGAGCTGCTGTAGCACTTCAGTGTAGACACCACTTCACTGACGGGAGGGGTTCTCCCATTGCCGTAGGTAATCCACCACCCCAAGAGTCAGTAGCTGGGTTGATGGGAGAATTATTCTATCTGCCTAGCACTGTCTATGACAGGGTAAGGTTGTCGTAACTATGTGGCTTGGGGGTGTGGATTTTTCACACCGCTGAGCAACATAATTAAGGCAACTGAATTTTGTAATATAGACCAGGCCTCTGTGTCTATTTCTGTCTGTGCTCAGTATTTGTGTGTTCTCTCACATTCCCACACATGCCTATCCTAAACAATACTCAGCCCAGAAGCTCCTGGGTGAGTTCACCCTCCCCTCCACCCCATCTTAGGTGGGGTTTAAGTTTATAGTTATGTTAACTGGAGGGTGAGTTCACATCTATCAATCTCAATAGCCAATCACCACAGCACAGGGAAGGTCCAGTGCAAAGCTGAAGAAAGTTCTCTGAATGTCCAGAGGTTCCTGCATTGGCTTGACTCCTTCTGCCAGTTGGAGTCTCTGGCTGGCTCCTCTCTGCAACTTCCAGTCTTTCTTCAATACCATATAGCACCGTATCCGAGTGTGCTAAAGTAGTTGGCTGATGTGATTGCAGAGCCATTAGCCATTATCTCTGAAAACTCATGGGGATCGGGGGAGGTCCAGGGTAACTGGAAAAAGGCTACTGTAGTGCCCATCTTTAAAAAGGGGAAAAGGAGGATCCGGGGAACTACAGGCCAGTCAACCTCACCTCAGTCCCTGGAAAAATCATGGAGCAGGTCCTCAAAGAATGAATTTTGAAACACTTCAAGGATAGGAAAGTGATCAGGAATATTCAGCAGGGATTCACAAAGGACAAGTCATGCCTGACTAACCTAATTTCCTTCTATGATGAGATAACTAACTCTGTGGATGAGGGGAAAACAGTGGATGTGTTATTCCTTGACTTTAGCAAAGCTTTTGATACTGTCTCCCACAGTATTTGTGCCAGCAAGTTAAAGAAGTGTGGGCTGGGTGAATGGATTATAAGGTGGATAGAAAGCTGGCTAGATCATTGGGCTCAACGGGTAGTGATCAATGGCTCCATGTCTAGTTGGCAGCCGGTATCAAGTGGAGTGCCCCAAGGGTCAGTCCTGGTGCTGGTTTTGTTCTATATCTTCATTAATGATCTGGAGGATTGCATGGATTGCACTCTCACCAAGTGTGCAGATGACACTAAACTGGGAGGAGTGGTAGATACGCCGGAGGATAGGAATAGGATACAGAAGGACCAAGACACACTAGAGGATTGGGCCAAAAGAAATCTGATGAGGTTCAACAAGGATAGAATCCCATGCACTGCTACAGACTAGGGACCAAGTAGCTAGGCAACAGTTCGGAAGAAAAGGACCTAGGGGTTACAGTAGATGAGAAGCTGGATATGAGTCAACAGTGTGCCTTTGTTACCAAGAAGGCTAACAGCGTTTTGGGCTGTATAAGCAGGAGCATTGTCTGCAGATCAAGGGACGTGATCACTCCCCTCTATTCGGCCTCATCTGGAGTACTATGTCCAGTTTTGGGCCTCAGACTACAAGAAAGATGTGGAAAAATTGGAAAGAGTCCAGCAGAGGGCAACAAAAATGATTAGGGGGCTGGAGCATATGATTTATGAGGAAAGGCCGAGGGAACTGGGATTGTTTAGTCTGCAGAAGAGAAGAATGAGGGGGGATTTGATAGCTGCTTTCAACTACCTAAAAGGGGGTTCCAAAAAGGATGGATCTAGACTGTTCTCAGTGGTAACTGATGACAGAACAAGGAGTAATGGTCTCAAGTTGCAGTGGGGGAGGTTTAGATTGGATATTAGGAAAAACGTTTACACTAGGAGAGTGGTGAAGCACTGGAATGGTTTACCTCGGGGAGGGGAAGTGGAATCTCCTTCGTTAGAGGTTTTTAAGATCAGGCTTGACAAAGCCTTGGCTGGGATGATTTAGTTGGGGATTGGTCCTGCTTTGAGCAGGAGGTTGGACTAGATGACCTCTTGATATTCTATGATTCTATATAGCTGGGGGAGGAGGGTAGATGAGGGCGGAGGCACCACCTGGGTTCCAATGGCCTCTATATAGCTGGGGAGAGGAGGGATGCTCACATTTGAATAGGAGATGCAATTCATGCTCAGTTGATTTTTGGGTGCAAAAGGAAGGTGTCAATTTAGGCCCAGTCCTGCAATTGGGATCTGCATGAGCACAACAAGATGCCCACATGGACCCATATCCAAAACTGGACCTTAGTGGGTGCAACTTGCATTGGCAGAAAAGGAGATGCCCTTCTGAGAAGTAGGCTGTAATGTACAGATTAGTATGTTACTGAACAGACGTGCAAATTCCTTTTAACATGCACAAGAGCGCTACACATGTACAAGAGCAACTGTGGGCACAGCTTTGCCAATGGAAAATTAGAGATGACTCAAAGAAATACTCATCCAGTGTTTGCCTGTCTTCTCAGCAGCCTGTAAGAATCTTAGGTAAATATTTTCCAAATTGGGTGCCTAAAATTAGGCACCTAAATCCTAATGTAGGCTTGTAAAAAGTGGCTTGATTTTAAGATCTGTTGCAAACCCACCACTGGTCCTCAATCTCTGCAGAATCCCTAGAATCCATCCACAGAAAGTCTGTGCTTCTGCATGGGTTCTCAGCTCCACTGTCCCACAACACAATCCACATCTATCTCTTTCGGCTCCTGGGAGTGTAACTCCAATTGAACATGCAGTCAGGTCTTCCCCCAGTGGTACATTCCCAGAACTTCTCTTTAAAGTGGATTTCTTAGTACAAAGGGACCTCCAGACTGTATTTAAGCTTTAGTAGAATCAACTATGGTTGCTGAGTGAGAGGGAAGACACGTATTCCTCTCTATGCAGACTGTGGTCCCAGTCTGGACTGCGTAAAGGTCTTTTCACAGAGTCTGAGGAAGGGAAGGCTGGTATCACAGAGGTTGTTAGCCACCCCTGTCTGTATACCCTTACAGATATCAGATGGCCCAGATCTGTGCATGGAATTTCCCCTTAGGAGATCAGACACAAAATAATTTCTCTGAGGCCAATGGAGTTACTGTGGATTTATTTTGATTTAAATGAGAATACAACTCAACCCACATTTTTTTTTGGAAACCAGAGTAAACTTTATTTAATAAAATACAGGCACAATTGACATGAATATCTAAATATACTACATATCTTTCAAAGGTATCACTATTCCCTTTACTTCTCTCTTTCTGTATTTTACAGAGTTAACATCTCCTGTAAATTTATGAAATTTTGATGAAACCACCTTCTTAGAAGAACTGTGATGTCATCAATTGTGTTTGAAATGTTTCCAGCAATATTTTCAAACTATTACATAAAATGGACTTTAAAAAATATTCTAGTATTATTTTTAGAAACATAAGAGATGGTTATTACTATAAGATGTGTTTTATTCTTGGAAGCCCAATGTGGCATAAAGCAAAAGCTTGATATAGCTCCAGTTAATCAATGTACCTGAAATAATGAAGCAAAACTCTGATTATGAATTATGAAGCATAGAGAAAAGCTCTAGCAAAAAGAAAAAGACTTACTTTTGGCTGGTCAAATTTGTATTAATTTTAGTGTGATAAATTACTTGTGCAGCAGAGCTAAATAGCAAGGTTTCCAAATGTTTTATGACATTACTTATTTAAAGACATATATGAGTTGCTATTTTGGGCATGTATCATTAAATAAATTCATGATAGTCAACATTTTCTAGGACAGTTACAGCATAGCTAAATAAGAAACCTAATATGCAGAACAGGCCACAGATGAGATTAAATAAGCATATGTTAATATCAGGGAAGAGGCTGCTTTAACACACACTTTTTTGTACCTTCTTTTATCTCGTCAGTGTGTAATGTTACACTTCCTTTAACTCCCGGGTGCTTCAGTAGGTCATTATCCCATTGCCAAAAATCCCCATTTATCAAAGTGGTGCAAAGTCTCTTTCCTGTTTGAGTTCTCACTAGTC
Organism: Gopherus evgoodei; assembly: GCF_007399415.2. NCBI lineage: Eukaryota > Metazoa > Chordata > Testudines > Testudinidae > Gopherus > Gopherus evgoodei. Next base: position 68,330,061 of record NC_044324.1, on the reverse strand, counting down.
TTGGGAGACCATGTAGCCTCAATATGTAAAAGTTCTTTCATTTGCCTCTAGCCTGATAGGAATTTCTTCCCTTCCTCCCAGTAGAGGACCTGACCACAGTGATCTTACGGTTGCAGGCTGGATTACTATAATCAAACTCACTGAGTTTGAAGCTGACTGTTGAGGCTCTGCACATGCTCCAGCTGCTACACAATGAGCCACAGAGAAAGTGAGCAGCCACATTCTCAAGTAGGTACAGCAGGCCCATGCTCGAGTTCCTCCATTTGCTCCCAGTTGGCTTCTGATGCCAGGTTAAGATCTTTGATTTTTCTTTCCTAAGTGTTGTAATTTGCACTTGTCTTTATTGAATTTCATCTTTTTTTAATTCAGACCAACTCTCCAATTTGTCAAAGTCATATTAAATCATAATATTGTCCTTCAAAGTGCTTTCAATCTTCCCATCTTGGTGTCATCTGCATATTTTACAAGCATACTCTCCACCCCTGTATGTAAATCATTAGTGTGATCCCACTAATACGTCTTCCCATTTTGACAGAGAACCATTGATGAATACGCAAAGACCAAAATTTGATATATGAACCCTTCCTGACAGCTGTGCTCCTCTGGGACAATGCAGATCACAAAGCCAGATGAAGCGTGTTAGATCTGCGGACAACGCTGTGATCCAACAATGGAACAACCTTCCCTAGTAGGAGATCAGGTGAATCCAGAGTCTGAACATCTTTAGAAAATGCTGCAAAACCATCTCTTTGAAAACCGCCTTCCATCATAAGAATGACACTAGCAATTCTGATTCCCCCTTCAATCCAAGATAATCCTACCACCAAAAGAGATGATTGTAGTAAAATATAAACGTTCACAACCATATTTCCTATCCCAAGCAGAATTTTATCCTAAAAAAGGTGGAAATGTCAGAGACTCCTGAAATCCGCTAAGGACTTCTGTATTGCTATTGAATTTACATGGAAAGTGCTTAGCTAACACTGTGACGGGTAGCAGTATAAAAACCTTAGATAGTAGGTCTGAAGGAATCCAGGAAGGATCCAACTTACACCATCTTATACATCACTTCTGAAGCTGTCCCCATGTATCTACTGGTGCTTTAAATTCTCCACCAACTATTTATGGACATATTAATGCCATACCAGTACCTGTGTGTTTTCTAATGGAAAATGATACCTTATCAGCTCTTGTATTCTTATCTGTAAAAAACATTTCCATCATTAAAACCTGAAAAATAGCATACAATAAAATTATCTGGCGTAGTGCTATAGCATAATTCCCAGAAATACCAGAGTGCCACTGCCAACTGGTCAGACCTACAAGAATTGGTCAGATTCTGTAAAAGCAGATAGAGGTAAAGCCTATTCCTGTTCGTCTCCAACAATAAAACCAACTCCAAATGGTTACTCTCCCTCCTAACAACTAAACAAAATAATAGTAAGTAAACAATGTTTTTATCAACTATAGCATTTAATTCCGGGTCATCTTTTTAGCTATGATTTGAGTGATCTTTGGCAATTGCCAGAAACTTGACTGTTCCAATGCAAAGCTGTCATTTAAAAGTAATATTACATTTTCCTTCAGAGGCAACAAGCATATCCTGATTGTGTTTCTTCTTGGATCTGCAGTATATTATTGGTGAATGTGAGCTTTAACATGTGGTTTTGTGAGAGTCTTCTGGCAAATGAACCTAAGCTGAACAGCCTTCCCTCAGTTTAGTTTAACTGACCAAACACTGTGTGATTTACCTTATTAGGCAAGATGGTTGAGTGCATTCAACATCAGCATTCCAAATGAATGTAGTTAGCCGCTAACTTGCTTATGGAAATTACAATATTTTGGAAGATGAACATTTCATTTCCAATCCAAACGTCACTGGTCCCTGATTGTAACTTATGTGGGCTTGAATCTTGGAAGATCAGTGTCATGCATATCTAATGGCTATTTGGCCTTTTTTATTTTTTTAACAGCTCATTTTCATTTGTAACTGGAAAACAATTGATTTGCCAAAGACTTCACAATAAGGATAACATGAAGTTCACATTTATACCTATGTAAAGTGGACCTGATAGATCAAAACTATTAGAATAGAAACATATATTTAAAATACAGTCTCCTGCAGCACGATTCACGCGTTGTGAGACAAATCCTGGAGTCCTTAACTACTCCTTTCTCAGTTAAAAATCCCGTGGAAAGAAATGTGAGTTATGCCTCTGTATGGACTCAGTGAAAACTGAGGGTGAAAACCAAGCTAGTGTATGAAGCCTGTGCAAAGCTCTGTGCATAGCTTCTATAAGCTTACTGTGGGGGTTAAGTAAAGCAGAGGGTTCTGTGCAGCTTGTTTGTAATGGGAGACTGTCACCAGGGCCGTCCTTAGGCATAGGCAACATAGGCAGCTGCGTAGGGCACCTGAAATTTGGGGCACCACTGGGTCTTAGTGTCACCCTCTTGTTTTCCTATCCCTGTTCTGACCCTTCCTGCAGGCTCCCACAGGTGGCTGCTCTAGCCTGGTGAGTCTTCCTTGGGAGGGAATCTAGTAGTTAAAAGTGAAAAAACCTCCAGCCTGCCAGACCTATCAGCACAACATTGAAACTGTTAAAGAGACATTCAAGGGGTAATAAAGCCATTTAACAGGCATTTGCCAACCCCAAGGTATATACTGACAGGTTTCAGAGTGGTAGTCCTGTTAGTCTGTATCAGCAAAAACAAGGACGAGTCCTTGTGTCACCTCAAAGACTAACAAATTATTTGGGCATAAGCTTTTGTGGACTAGAACCCATTTCATCAGATGTCCACGAAAGCTTATGCCCAAATACATTTTTATACTGTCAGTTTCTGACTTTACTGACAAAACAGTTGTGCATTAATGTAATATTTACACAGAACATGTCAGTCTACAGGACCTTAGTTTAAAATTTGCTTTAAAATATTTCATTAGTGAGCTGGTGAAGATTATAAAATCACATTTCTAAAAAATGCTTGCATAGAGTTTTAGATGCACAATCATCTTTAGCCTTAAATGTGTGGATCTTCAGACATAGTTTTTTAAATAAATCTTTCAAAAGACCTCCCTTATCTAAAATACACATTTTAATTACTATAGTTAAAAAAAAAGTGCTTCCAAGTCTTCCTGTCCTTTCTGTCCATCCCTTCACCACCTCTCCCCCCCCTCCCCACTAAAGAGAGCCCTTAAAGGGATAACAGTCCTTCCCTTCCAGGTAGCTGGACAAAGAGTTCCTTTTCTTTACTTCTGACTATCCGACAAACCAAGTTTTAAAGAACCCTCCAGCAAAATCAGTACCTTAGTAAGACAAAATCCTTGTTATATCTAAAATCTTTGGAAACATATTTTTTTAAAGTTGGTGAAATTTCATAACCCATGTCTCTTGTTATGGAGATCACACAAAGTAAATTACTGTTCCCTTTTTCTAAAAGCAATTAACATTGTTTATGAACACACTAAACCTCTCTGATTAATTTAAAAGAATGTCTTTGTTTCAGTGAGTTAATTATGTAGTAATCTGGAATGCTGGTTTAAGATTTGAGTACATTTAAAATATAATTCAACTTAGAAATACTGATGAAGAAATGTAAAACAGAGAAGAGCTCCATCATGTATTCCATTATATGTAATGTTGTATTCAGCAGGACAGCTGACTCACCATTACTATGAAGTTTTTGCAAATAAATCTCTGACAAACTTCAGGGCATATCAAAAAACCTGTGACTGACATTTTTTATTCCCAAATTTTAGTGCTTTTAATTAGGTACTTTCTTCATGTCCATTCTGCATGAGAGAGAGTGCATGGAAGTCTCTGTGGGGAACTGTGACTCTCTGCCACCATGAGGCAGGCTGGGCATCTCATTATCCTTTGTTGTCAAGTCCCTCCTCCCCTTCCCCCACCAGGCTGTGAGCTTGGGCTGCCATCCGGCATAGGGGCACCAGTTTAATAATACTGCGTAGGGCCCCATAAATCGTAAGGACGGCCCTGACTGTCACCCAGCCGAGGGGCTTAACTGGGTCTCATATGGCATGTAGGCTTCAACATGGGGTGGATTGCACCTTGACTGAGGCTTTCTAGAAAAATATGTGAGTTGTGAAATACAGGTCAGTAACCATAAAAATAGGTCAATTGTGTAATATCTTATAAAGTAATAATAACTATCAAACATAAAATTAAGTGTCATGTATACTGAATGTGATGCTATACAATATAGTGCTGACTAAAACTGTAATATGTACTCTACAGGGAATATAGTTTTGCACACATGGAACTTAGTTGTACCCTCATTCAACACATGCATGGCCATGAAGAGTTAAATGCTAGCTGCTCGGATACTGTGGAGATGAGTGTGACATAAGAACCTGGGGTTGAAATCATAGTATGATTGACGTCAATGGCAAAACTCACACTGAAAACAGAGACAGGATTTCATCCAGAGATGGCTAATAGACAAGACAATCATGTATTACTTTTTTCTCTTTCATATTCTCATTCCATGTCAGTTATCAACCAACCTGGAAAATATCGCTGTTTGTCCTGGATTGGAAAATGTAAACATCGTAAGTAATGTACACAATATAGAAATAAGCATGAAGGTTGATGAGAAACCTGGCAATAATTGCATATAGAACATTTATTGTGAAGATTAGCGTTAGTATAAACGTTGTCATGAAGAACCAAGAATGCTGGTAGAGGGTTAATAGTGAAACAAATTATTTATTCTGTTTCCATAACATAATAAAAATAATAAGAAGAATATACTTCAGTTGTTTGTAGTTAATGCCCCAAAGTTGTGTTTTTTGTTTACTCTTCATTTTTTTAAATCATCTGATGCACAAATAGCATCTAACATTTTTCAGATCATAGAGGAATGCATTCAGCACTGACAAATATAGTTTAAAACAATTTGAATCCTCAAATTATATTTAGAATTGTAAAGTAAATCAAGAATGAAGGAGTACTTATCTTGTATAGGAAGTTATATATTCTCAATCTTAATTAACAGACGATACAAAAATGATTCTCTTATTTCAATAAATATTTTATTCCATCAATATATTGCATAACTCAAAATAGCTAAATCCAAAACCACATGTGAAGAGTTACAAAGGATCTCACTAACTGGGTATCTAAGTGCAAAATAAAAAAATAATAATAATAAAAAAAAATTCCAACTATATGCATACAATTATGGAGTCTAAATTAGCTGTTACCATGCAAGAAAGAGATCTTGGAGTTATTGCAGTTAGTTCTCTGAAACCAACTGCTTCATGTGATGTGGCAGTCGAAAAAGTTAACAGAATGTTAGGAACCATTAGGAAAGAGAGAGATAATAAAATAGAAAATACCAGAATGGTATGCCCACACCTTGAAAATTGTGTGCAATTCTGGTCACCCACGTCAAAAAAAAAAAAATTAGCATTGCAAAAGGTACAGAAAAAGGCAACAAAAATTATTAAAGGTATAGAACAGTTTTCATAGGAAGTTAAGAAGATTGGGAATCTTCATCTTAGAAAATAAATGACTAAGGAGGGATATGATAGAGGTCTGAAAATCATGAATGATGCAAAAAAAAGTAAATAAGGTAATAGGGAAGTGTTGTTGGCCCCTTCACAGGAATAACACAAGAATCATAGTTACCCAGTGAAATTAATATGCAGCAGGTTTCAAACAAATATAAGGAAGTCCTTCTTCAAACAACACACAGTCAATCTGTGGAACTCCTTGCCAGGGGATGTTGTGAAGATCAAAAATATAACTTGGTTAAATAAAAATTTAACTCCATGGAGGACAGGTCCATCAATGGCTATTAGTCAGGATGGTCAGGGATGCAATCCCATGCTCTGGGTGTTCCAAACCCTCCAACTGCCAGAAGCTGAGACTGGATGTCAGGGGGTGGATGACTCACACAATAAATTGCCATGTTCTGTTCATTCCCTCTGAAGCATCTGGCAATGATCAGTATATGAAGACAGGATACTGGGCAAGATGGACAATTGATCTGATCCAATTTGGCCATTCTTATGTTCTTATGATTGTTTTAAAATATTTTAATATAAAAAAGGTATCTTAAACTCACCTTTGCACTGCCTTGATTCTGCTGCTGCTGTGTGGAGGACCAGTCCCTGAGGATGACTGCAATATGTACTGGCTTCTAATATCAACAAGAAGGAATAAGCATGGCATAGGGGCACCTTGTCTGCACCTCTCGTCCTTAGGCCACACACAGCACAGAAGAAGGTATTATAAAAGCTTTTGAGTTGGCTCAATGGTAGCAGAATATCACCTGGGTATAGGAGTGACCCTTCTATGAATGGAAGATTGTGCATGTAGGAACTGATCCAAAGCCTACTGAAATCAGTGGCAGTCCTTCTACTGACTTTAATGGGCTTTGTATTAAAATCTTTGTGCTGTGCAAAGACCTGGCCTATAGTCCAGTTTTTAAAAATTGTGGTTTGAGAAGATCTAATTTATGACAATTCAGATAGCTAACTCAGGAGACATCAGGAAAATTCTGAAAACCTACACTGATAGAAAATGTTCTCTTCAAGTAAAGATAATTCTGTGTTTTTATCAGATTTTCTAAAAAAGCTAAAATGGGATAAGAAAGAAATGAAGAAAGATAAATAATATCCATTATTTGAAACAGATGTTTACCCCATAAACAGAGCTTTTTGGAAAATTTTGTTTTTATTTTGTTTAGTTTTTGTTTTTCTCAAAGAAAATTTAGACTTTTTTTTTGACAATTTTGGCCCAAAATCCAAAAAGATTTGGACCAAAAATATTTTGGTCTTTTGCTAAAAAGTCTTTGGGTTTCTGATGAAGTAAAAAACGTCCATGAAAAGCTTGGACTTTCTGCAAAAGTTTTCATTTAGCCAATAGCCCAATTTCCTGATGAAAAATAGTTTCAACAGAATTTTTCTGATGTGCCCTAGATACAAGCAACTTTCTAAAATATCTTGAGAATGGAACTTAAAAGCATTAATAGGATCCAATGCCACAGCTCACTTTTTCATCCTCAATACCTCATCCATTTATAATATAATGCATTTATCTAGCACTTATCTAATAATACTTTGCAAAACTGATTATTATTAAGTCCATTTTATAGAGTCATAGAAAGGGTAAGTTGTATTCAGGTATCTTGAATCACAGCTCCATGCTCAGTTCACTGTACCACAGTTGGTCCTTTCTGTTCATTTCCTCAGAGGTAGCTCTAGAATTATTCTCCATCAATTGTAGTTTGCTTTGTAACAACATGCTTCCCTTAAAATTAATATTAGAACCTGGCTTCTAAGGCTGGCCTACACAGGGATACTGAAGATAGAGCTCAATCCTGCAAACATATACTGCCTACTTTCTATCTGTGCCAATCAAAAGTATATACCACAGTTGAGTGTCATGCCTATCCTAAAGGGGTTCTGGTCACAACACCCAGTATCAGTTAAGGCAAAGGCACCAGGATTTCTATTGCAGAAATGTCCTTGTATAAAAAGTAATCACAGAAGATTAGGGTTGGAAGAGATCTCAGGAGGTCATCCAGTCTAACCCCCTGCTCAAAGCAGGACCAACCCCAATTAAATCATCTTGGCCAGGGTTTTGTCAAGCTAGGCCTTAAAAACCTCTAAGGATGGAGATTCCACCACCTCCTGAGGTAATCCAATTTCAGTGCTTCACCACCCTCCTGGAGAAATCATTTTTTCTAATACCCAACCTAAACCTCCCCCCCTGCAACTTGAGACCATTGCTTCTTGTTCTATCATCTGCCATCACTAAGAACAGCCTAGCTAATGTGTGACCCTTTCCTTGAAATGGACTCTTAAAATTTCATAGGCCTTTTGCCAAAGGGGAAACAGAGTTATCGCTTCATTTTAAATTAGGTTTTTAAGATTTACATGTATAATTCTTCTACCATACTGCTATGTGTGTGTGTGTGTGTGTGTGTGTGTGTGTGTGTGTGTATATATATATATATATATATATATATATATATATATATATATATATATATATATATATATATATATATATATATATATATATATATCATCAACCTGTGACCCTTAGGAGTTCTTGGAGAAATCAAGACAAAGTGTTCTTTATGCAGCTTAGCTCTTGTGTTCAGGTGGCAAATGTCTGTACAAAATGAGGATATATTTGGGAACATGTCCTAATTCCCAGTTTATAATACCCTTGTTCTACTGAGTTGTACTAAGAGCTCAGGCATTTTCAGAAAAAAAAATTAAGCAAAATATCTTAGAATAGTTTTTCTGGGTTGTTGTAGCAATGCATGTAAAATGTATGTTTTGTGCATTATTGCTAGAGCACGATTCCTATTTTACAACAGACTCATTTCAATACAGCATGTGCTTTGAAAGCTACAGTATTTCTGTCACAATTTTATTTTAGGAGTTGTGATAGGATATGTATACAAAGGTGCAAATTGAGCCTTCAGAGGTATACATACAATATACACAAACAACTTCCAGCAAAGTCCATAGAATTGTGTTCATGTGTCTGAGGGCAGAATTTGGCTTGCTCACAATATCTGGGAAATAATCATAGTCCATATGTTTTATATCTGAAAAACCTTGACTTTGATAGATCCCATGGGCATATCTAACCTTTACCTCTGTGGCTGCTGTTCTCTACTGCAGTCCTACTGTTGAAGGGGGGCTGGATGCTGAGAGTGGTGGTGGGGTGTGCACAAACTCCAGATATAAGGCCCTGCTTCACACACGTTCCTTCCTCAGCAGGAGGTTGGGGATCTGACACTGCATGGATTCTACCAAACTGCCTCTCTAGGGGGCATTATGAGGGAAGATTCTTCTCCTGATACACTCCTGCTCAGAGCTTGACTCATGTACTCAGTCTTGATGTTGGGTTGAGGACTTGGCAGACAGAGTTTGGTCCTGCTCCAATTGAAATCTACTCTACTGAAGTCAATGGAGCTGTGCTGATTTACACCAACTCAATGGGTCTATGACACTTTACACCACCTAAGAATCTGGTCCAGGGGTATTTAAATTACATATACTCATATGGAACAAGGGAAGATATCCAAGCACTGTATATGTGTCTTTCTTTCATTTGTGGTGAATGTGGTACATCAAACATTGTGGTGAATTTTATACATTTTCTACCCACAGCTGTATCAAAAGAACTAATCCTAACTTGCAAAACATTTGCTATCCCAATCCTGATATTCTTCTTATCCATGTTTTCAAAACTTGCCAACTTACAGGGTGTTTTTTTGACGGAGACATATCTCCACTTAGGACTGAGATGAGATCACCAAAGACGCATGCATTTGTGGCATGAGTAGAAAAACATAATTATGTCATCTTTAGGACCTCAAGTGAAATCCAGTACTATATCTTAAGTACAATGTATGTGGTCTCTGGGAATGGGTATTACTATTTGTATCACATAAGTATCACAAAGAAGTCCATGTAACTGACTTTCCAGTTTCCTCTGAGAAGAGGACAGAACTTTCTTTTGCAGCATAACACAATATTTAAAATGCATTATTGCATATTGTGCAGAGGCCATTTATTATTTCTGATCTATCAAAAGCGGTGGGGTTTATTATGGGCATGTGGTGGAATCATTTTTATCCCCAACTGTTGCATTTTTATTTTAAATTCTTGCTTTTCTGTGCATTTCAGAATTTGTTTCTTCTTGTTCATTGCTTAACATTGGTCTGAATGAATTGCACAAACTTTGCAAAATGTTGCACATTCTCTGCTGCACTGTGGAACTTATCTTGTGCTCTTGTTGGATAGCTTACATAGAAAGTACATGGTAGAACTAGTGTGCATAGAAGGCATAGAATAGTTTCTGGAATTTTTGGTGTATGCATATTTTGGAGTTAATTTTGCATGTGTATACACTGTAGTTAGTTGTAACCATGTCAGTTCCAGGATATTAGCAAGACAAGGTGTGTGAGGAAATACCCTTTTTTGAATCAACTTCTGTTGGTGAGAGAAATAAGCTTTTGAGCCAGGCGGAGCTCTTCTTCAGGTCTGGGAAAGGTACTCCAAGTGTCACAAATAAATGTAACAGATTGTTTGGCATAAGTAGTTAGCACATATGCTAAGGAATCATTCAAGGTAGAGTAGCCTGTTAATACCTCTACAGTCATAGGAGAAAAAAAGGGGTTTAGTAGGTTACAGACTGCTGTAATAAACCATAAATCCAGTGTCTCTGTCTAATCCATGATTTTTAATGTCTAGCAGAATTATGAATTTAAGCTCCCAGGAAGTCTTTTGAAAAAGTTGTGCAGGTTTATTCTGGGGACAAGGACTGATAGGTCAGATATAGAATGACTGCTTTGTGAAAGTGTTCACCCACAAGTGATATGGTATTTTTGTCTTTTATCATTTTTCTGTGTGAGTTCATTTGATTGTGTTCATAGTAATTATTTGGTTTCACACACTTGTTATCAGCACATATAGTGCACTGGATAAGGTACACTATGTGCTGTGATAGGCATGTATTGGAGCCATGGATCTTCAAATGTGCATTGTGTTACCAGATTCAGTTGGTGTTGGTCCTGCTTTGAGCAGGGGATTGGACTAGATGACCTCCTGAGGTCTCCTCCAACCCTAATATTCTATGATTCTATGATTTGCCCATTACTTTGGGATATGCTCATTTATTAGAGTTACTTTTCTGGGGGCAGGGGTTTTCTGTAATTCTATCAATGCACTGCTTGTGTCACTTATGTTTCCATATGGAGCTCTACTTTTCCCTTCTGCAAGTTCCCTCCCAATGGAGAGGTCCTGCAGGACCTATGTTCTCCAGGGCTGGGCTCCTCTAGCCCCAGAATCAGATGAACACACACATGGAGATGCCTCCCTGTCCTGTCTTTGATGCAAATGAGGCTAGGTGAGTTTGCCTTAATCCTGTCACCTTGTCTGGAGGGGTTTGGTGTGTCTCACTGTCTTTTCATTGCTTTCTGTAAGTCTTTCTTCTGATCATTTTTGGCTCAAGGAGATGCTGGTGGGTGGGTTGTCCTTTGTGAGTCAGACAGTCTGGGTACTGCGCCTGGTTCCCCAAGAACACAGAGCCGACAGGTAAAAATTGTGTGTGTGGGGGGTTGATTATTATATCAGTGGAGATGGATCTGCAAGTTTTGCATCTATTGTTCTGGCAGGATCCGGATCTGCTTTGAATTTGTATGTCCTGATCTGTGGAGATCTTACTTCTGATCATGAGCTTAGAGCGACGATTCTATATCTCACCTACCTCTGGATTTATGGTTTATTATAACAAGCTGAAACCCACTAACCCCCTCTTTTTGTCCTATAACTGCAGAGATGTTATTTGGCCACTCTACCTTGAATGGCCCCTTAGAATATGTGCTAGCTACCTATGCTAAACAGTCTGTTCCATCTTGCACAGTACCTTTCCCAGACCAGAAGAAGAGCTCTGTTTGGCTCAAAATCTTGTCTCTATCCCCAATAGAAGTTGGTCCAATAAAGAAATTACTTCACCCACCTTATTGCTGAATTTATTAGTTTATGCTTCAATATCAGTACTACAAGTTTTCTTATCAACTATAAGTACTACTTTTTGTCTGAATGCAGAGAAAAAGGTGCTGTTTCAATCTGTTAGCATAAGGGGAAATAAAGGATGCAATTTAAAAGAGAAATACATTAAGTAGCAAACGGTTGATAAGTTTAGTGTGAATTTGTGAGCACAGATAACATTTCCAGGACTTTTTTTTTTTTTAACCCAGCCATATAACTGGGTAGGGAAAATCTCTTTGTTCTAACTGAATTAGACTCTTACATTGTAATTTATAAAATATTTCTTTGTTTAAATTTACAATTTCATACTTAACGCACTTCAGTGCATGCTTAAAATGCATTCATCTAGGTTCAAATGACTTCAGCCACTTGATTCTCAGTCACAAATAGAAAAGGCAACAGTGACACTAAAACCCTGAAAAACAACTTATTAAATGGATTGAAACTGAAGCTAACCTATTAAGCTAAGACACAGTTCTGCAACATTGGCTTTTAATTGCAAGCTATTTGTCTTCTTTTTTATTGTTTCTCTATTTTTATCTGATAAATAAACAATGAAAAATGAGGGCATTTTAATTCAAAGCTTTAATGAGAAAACAATAAGGGAACATGGATGCTGAGTGAGATCTGTAACTGAAAAAATATTGAGTAGTTTATAATTAAATGACTGGTTTATTTTAAATTCTCAAAAAATGATTCTGATCTGGCTTTATGGAGTGCAACTTCCTTGACTTTACTGGAGTTAGTCCTGATTTACACTGGTATAAGCAAGATCAGAATCAAGCCCAAATTGTATTGAAAAACAGCTACTGCTTGGATGAATGTCAGCTTTATTGGAATTCTGATCTACTGCTTCATCCAAGGGCCCCAGAAAAGATTTGTTAAAGATTGCTTTGAACTTGAAGTATTTTGTGGGATTCTAGATGCTTTTGAAAAGCAGATGATGTTATGAATGAATATAATGGAAGGAATAGAATCCTGGGCATAATCAAAGGCAGGTCAGTATTTCTGATAGCTAGCTAGACAGACACATTTTTTATGAAATGGAAAGTTCCTGTGTATTTCAGTAAGGGTTTTCATGTTGGAAACATTTGTGCATTATTATTTGTGGAATGAATTGCAAACTCCCTGAGTGTGTGCTGTAAACAGAGTTCAGCAGTATAGTATCTGTACAGTGGTAAAGTTCACCCTGGATTTTTCTACTGTTTGAGAAACTGCTGTAATACAAAGCAATCAAAGACCCTGAAGAGAAGGTGGGGTTTATCAGGAGGAAGATTTATTGTTCGTCAGGAAGGCCATACATGAAAAGCAAGAAACAGATTATGTCCCCTGCCACTCTATTTTTTTACAAGAAATTGGTATGTAGTGGAGAATTTGAGCCTTAGGCTTTGATACTAGCTAGAGAGATTATCTATCTGATATGTATGGGCCAGATTCTAATCTCAGTTACATTGGGGATAAATATGGAGTAATTTCACTGACAAAAAGGAATTTATTCCAGATTTACAATGGTGTATCTGCTAGTCCCATCTAAGGATTTGGAGTGAAATCCTAGTCTCACTGAAGTCAGTAGGAGTTTCGCCATTGACTTAAATGGGGCATGTTCTATGATAGATATGGTACAAAGTACCTGTCCTACAGGTAATTATCTGTTCTGTATGGTGAATTCCATTGGATCACATTGAGTTCCTCTAACAAAAAGATACCCCAGTTGTACAAAGGAAGACCAATTTTAAGGCTCCAGCAGTGAAATCCTGGCCCCATTTATATTAATGGCAAAACTCCCATTATTTAACTTCCACTGTTGTCATATGCTCCAGAACAGAGTTTATTTATGCACAATGAACTTAACAGCCTGGAGAGTCTGCCATAGCTCCTGAGACAGTCAACTTATGGATTCTACTCCAACTGAGGTCAGGCAAAACTTTTACAGAATATCAGCGGGTGTAGGCCAGGTTACTGATCATATTGAGAAACAGAAGTCAATGGAGTTTCATCAAAGATGAATTTGGCCCAGCTATATTAATTGCCAGTTGTAAGTAGACATATGAAAACTGCAAAAGAAAAATATCTAGCCACAGCCTTCTCTAAACAAAAACATTTGTCATAAATACTTCTTTGATATTTTTCCGTAAAAAGAAACCTTGAAACAAAAGCCAAAATGCGGCATGACAGAAGCACAACTTTTGTGGTATTTAATGGTTATAGTCACCTGGTTATAGTTAATCCCACTATGTGAAAGAGCGTTTGGGGAAAATCAAAGACCATCCACAGAGATCTCAGAAATAATGAAACATATATTTAAAAATCTAAATATACAAGTAATGTTGATTGCTGGCTTGATACTATGAGAGACTTTTTATTTTAAAATGTCTTACATCAAAAGGACATTTCTGATTCCAAAAATAAGCCTCTTTATAAATGAGCAAAAGAAATGCTTGAAGTGGGTGAAGAGGGGGGTGGAGATAAAAAAATGAACTAGCAAAACAAATGAAAACCAGAATGGGGGGAAACAGATTAAACCAAATAAACTGGTTTAAATTGCCAGAGATCTGGGGCTAGGTTGTTATTGTTGTTGTTTTAAATCTTAAGTCAGCGAATTTATAACTAGTCCAGTTCTCTGTGCTTTTCCTCTTATCACTTCATTATAATGATTTTCAGAGAGTTCATTACAGAACGAGTCAGGATAGAGTAAAAAGAAAGATCACGCTGGATTAGTGGCCCAATTGTAATGTTCTGTTTTTTTGTTCTGAGTGACTGAATATCAGCATTCAGCAAAGTGAAGATGACAGGTTCAGGACCAGCAAGCCACCCACTTCTTTTATGTCACCAAACTATTTGACTCATCAAGCCACATGGCTAGTATCAGCAGAAAGAGGACCCTGTCTCATCAAGAAGATCATGAAATGAAAGATTTTGACTAGGTGAAAGAAAAGCATAGCTTCCATGTTGGTAACTAACTGTGATTTTAATCAGGTGAGACATATGATGGAGAGAGAAAGCGTAATGTAAAACCTGTAATCTGTCATTATGCTGACTTCCATGGCCCATCTCCATTAGCTTCTAGAAATGAAAAGAACATGTATAGAGGAAGGCAGTGGAGCACTACTGAATCAGGAGTGAAGGAATACATCTGCAAATGGATTATGTGTGAAAGTGAGGGATGGGAACCATTCTTTTGATCATTGTCATTCAGAAGACTCACAAACCAGCAATCCTGAATGTGCTCCTGGAGCAGAGGCCATCTCACCAGTGGTTAACCTTTTGGACACTGCAGTGTACTTGAAGGCTTTAGTCCCAGATGCCATTCCACTTCTGTACCCTCTGCACAGCACTCTCATTTTGTATAGCTCTTCTTGAAAGCCATCTATCATTTGTATTATGTGGAGGGGCTGCTTTTTTTGCCTGCTGGAATCATCTGGGTTTAGCTCACCTAATCAATTCCCTGACATTGTGTGGGCCTCAGGTATTAGGAGGAGGGATAGTTTGGTGGTTTGAGCATTGGCCTGCTAAACTCAAGGTTGTGAGTTCAATCTTTGAGCCACTTAGGATTCTGGGGCAAAATCAGGACTTGGTCCTGCTAGTGAAGGCAGGGGGCTGGACTAGATGATCCTTCAGGGTCCCTTCCAGTTCTGTGAGATAGGTATATCTCCATTTATTTTATTTTATTTTATTTTTTTTATTGGTGGCACCTTTGTTACTCCTGAGTGAAAATTAATAACTTGCAATATGCAGGAGGTTCATTGTTTAAACACTATGAAACTATGAAATATGAAACTATGAAATGGACCGTGATGAAGTTGTGACTAAAGCAGCCTAGGCTTAAGCCTTCACTTTAAAAAGGGGAGCACTGTGCACTTCCTTAGAATTGCCATCAATTACCTTTGGTAACTTCAACAATTTCTGGTTCTGTGGTCTCATAGTTGTAATCTCCTGAGCCAGGGAACTGTTCAGTACCATGGTGGGACCTCCCTCCCTGCCACTGGAAGAATTAAGCCACTCCCAATCAAATGGGAGAAGCAGCAGTGTGATGCCACATGGGCAGAGAACAGGTTAATGTGGGCCAGAGAGGCCAATTAACATACCGGACTGCACCAGGACAGAGAGTCAAACTTAACTGATGATGAAGACCAGCTGGTGAGGGGCTGGGAGAGGACTATAAATAGATGACATTTAGCGCAGGGGGGATCTATAGGGAGTGAGAGAAGGACTCTGCAGTCACTCTCTGGGACCAGAGAAAGGAGAACGCAGGGGGCCCTGGGATCCTCTCCTGAATAGAGAGGTCTGGCAAGGGACCAGGAGAGAGATGAAGCAGCCATTGGGAGAATAGCTGCTGTAATGGTGACCAGCCTGCTATGGGCCAGGATCTGGATGTCCAGGAGGAGAGCCAAGAAAATTGAGAGACATGAAAGACCAAGTCTGAGGAGGGCAGAATATTGGTTACGTTGTATTTTTGGCTTATGATTTATTGGGGATTCCTGGGGAGAGCCCTGAAAGAAGAGTGAACATAGAGAGGCTGTGGGAGAGGGCTGTTATATCGGCTACAGTAAGAAGAAGAGAGGCAGCAACAAGCAGACTGATGGAGCAGACCTTGGCTGCTGATTATAGGGTCCCTGGATTGGAATCCAGTGGAGAGGGAGGCCTGGGTTCCTCTACCAGCCACTAGTGATGTGGCTTTAAGCTGGAGCAGGGGACAAGGGTGACAAGAGCCCTGAAAGAAGGGTGTGAGGATCACTGGACCCAGAGCTGAGACCATAGACCTTTTTGTAAGGACATTTGAACTTTTATTTGTTGGACTTTGTTATCCTAGAGGGGCAGAATTAAACCAAGACCTGGCCAAGGGGCCAAGTTAGAGGAAAAGAGACTGCCGCAGAGCCAGAGTGACCGCTGGCGGGGCCACTTGAATGATGCACACCTGCTACACCACGCCCAGTCACAAGGAGATGCTCTAGAAGTAAGTCAGATCTTCCACAAGCAGTAAAAGAGAGCAGAGAAAGAGGTGATGGAAAAATAAGGGATCTGAGAGGCAGACAGCTCGTCAAACTACAAGCCTCTCAAAAACTGTTTGAAAAACATTTTGATTCTATTTTTCATCCGCTACAATAAGAAGAAGAAAGGTTTTCTTAGTGCTAGAGACCCAGGCATTATTCCAGCTGCCTCTCAGCAACTTTAATTGCCAAAAATGAGCGCCCACTAATTCAAGCATGCAAAAGATCATCTTTTTTATTTTACATGTTATGAAAACAAAGTTGTGGGCAGTAGTGTTTCAGCTATTTATTATATGAAATAAGCTACGGAAGGCACAAGTAGGCATAGGGAAATCTTTTATTGAAGAAGAAAAAAGCATCCTCCCTATTCCCCACATCTTATCTTCAGTCAGCACCATTAGAACAAGCAAGCTTTGTATACGAAAGCTATTTTTCATACAATATCACTTCACAGATATCTCATAGAAAACTGAAAACATTAATTTGGAGACAATTCTGCTTAGAGGGGCCTGTGTTTTATTTAATACTCTCTGTCTCTAAAGTTACTCATGCTATTTATTTATTATAATACATTGGTCATCCAGCAGGATCATGAAAGTTGCTTATTTCCCGCCTGAAGTAGTCATTCTGTTTGTAACACCACTCTTTCTCACCATGGAAATGTTTGCGATATCACAAAAAGGGGATTAGAACCTGGGACAAAGCTAACTTCAAAAAGTTATGAGCTTTGGTTTAGTTTGGACAAGCATTAAAAGCTCAGATATTAAACAGGTCACATATTAAAGTATCCAAAGTTTTCCTGAATTAACTAAATTTTGAGAGACTGTCTCCTTCTCCCTTAAGAAATGTCCTGACTGCCTCTCCTTCCCACGTATCCCCATTCCCTAGGATATCCTCTTTCTCCTGACTTGCAATCTTGCCAAGGGCTATCTTTATTCTGACAATGCACAGCAGCACTGTTAACCCTTACAATTCACAGCAGTTTGCAGCCAGAATCTTTGGTCCTTAGCAGCCACTGATTTATAGTTCTCATGCTCTCATTCCATATAGCTCAGAGTTATGCACAGTAACTCTCTGTAAGTGGGATGTTTGTATTAGGTGTAGCTGGGTCCTAGCAGAGATGCAGTCACAGTGGCGCCAAATCTCACATTTTTTATCATGAATCTCCTGATATCTAGTGTCCTGAAGGGCCCAAAGTTGCTGGAGTCTGGACTCCCTGCTAAGAGTCAGGAAGAGGAGGGGAATATGGCAGAAAAGAATTGAGTCTTTACCCAGACTCATTTGACCCTGGACAATGGTCTATGTTCTGTTCAGTGAATGGACAAGAGCTGGCACCAACAGATGAATTCTTAATAAAGATCTTGGGTAAAAATCTTATACCTCATGCAGTCCCATTAATATCACTGAGTTTGCAGAGGATGCTTGGCCCACAGCTTTTATGAATGTATCCCTATTATATACTAGAGTGATGGGTGGCAGTGCAAATCCCTAAAAGAGATATGCAAAACTGAAATATCTCTTCCAGGCAGCAATGCTCAATGATCTTTGGTGATGCTACAAGAGACCTGAATGCCAGTATCCGGACAGGTGTCCGATCCTCTGGAAAATTATTTAATCTGAACAGGCTACAAACTTTCACAAAGGTCTTTAAGGCAATTGTTCATGAGCTGCTGCATGCTGATGACTGCTCTAGAGGCACATACTCGAAAAGAAATACAACTGATTACAGACTGATTCACGAAGCTGCAGAAAGGAATGGGCTGACACTGAAAAAGACAGCGGTCATGTATCAGCCTGCACCAGGGAAACCTACACAAAGCCGCAAGTCACCATCAGTAACACACAGCTGAATGTTGTTACAGACTTCTGCTATCTTAGTAGTATATTGTCAAATGATCTTACTATAGACAAGGAACTGACAAGTTATTGCCTAATAGCCTGCCAAATGTTGAACTGGCTTTGTTGATGAGTCTGGCAGCAACATGGTATTAAACTTCAAACCACATTAAAAGTCTATAAAAAGGTTGCACTGTCCAACTTGTATGGGTGTGAGACCTGGACCTGCAACAGGCATCACATTCAGCTGCTAGATAAGTTCCATTTCCACCATCTGCAGGCCATATTCAGCATCAAATGACACAATAAAGTTATCAATAATGAGGTTCTGGGATGTAGCCATTCCACAGGGATTGAAGCCAGGCTTATTGTATGGCAGTTACACTGGGCTGGTTATAAGCTGAGGATGGCCAACACTAGAATGACAAAGTAGTTGCTGTATGGTGAAATAAAGTGGGCAACCAGATACAAGGTGGCCAGAAGAAATGCTTCAAGGACACACTGAAGCATAACTTGAAACAGTGCAATGTTGCTGTTGACAGCTGGGAGTCCTCAGCAACAGATAGCTCACACTGGCAAGTTGTAGTCACTAATGGGGTTATCATTTCAGGATTAACCACCATGTGGATTTCAAGGCACAGAGGCTAAGTCGTAAACAGCAGTAGACTCTGCAGGTGTGGACTGTAATCTCTTCCTTGGCATCGAGCTACCTATTCACTTTGTGCCAAAAGGACCGCTGCCCACGCATCACCCTTTTTAGCCACAGCTATACTCACAAGATGTAATAGCGTCATCAGTGTCATCCTTGATCACAAAGGACAACACCGTCACCACTGTGGTGATGGGTAGCAATACAATACCTTAAAAGAGATATGTAAAAATGACAGGAAGAAAAGAGCCCTGAGGTGCTATGACTGCTCCATGATATGCAGCAGTGACTCTAAGTAAAATATTTTTCATGAGTCGTAGATGCCTCTTTAAGTGGAAGCAGTCCCACTAAGTTTTGTTTCTCTTTTTTCTAATTTTCTTCCTATAGCAATAATTCATTGTTATAAAACATTTGAAATACTTCGCTAATTTCATTAATAAAACCCTATAAAACCTACTTTAAAAGTATGCACAGATGCTACCAGGGAATGTGCGGTTCTTTCTCCTTTGGTCCATAAAAGGCATGGAGAAGTCTAGCAGTCAGGGTAGACCAGATGTAGCCAGCAGAACCACTGAAATCAAAATATGCATGAAAACTCTAATAAATCCACCCAGCAAATATACCAGTAGCAGGACTTTCAGTGATTATTCTGATTTTCCTTCAAGAGACATACAGAGTGCTGCACTATATCATATATTGCCTGATCTATTCAGATATCCTGCTGATGACAGAAACCAAGGCCCAGTATAACAGAAAAAAAGCAAAACATCATCACCGTTTTTCAACCAGCTCTGCCACATGGGAAAATGTGGTCATGAAATGATCCAGTTGTTTTAAAAATCAGCTAAGATATTTATTTCACTAAAACTCTGTAGCATATGAATCCACTCATTTACTATGTTATATGCTGACCTGATAAATCTTCAAATATGTTAAGGGCTGTTATAAAGAGGATGGTGCTCAATTATTCCAATGAAGGTAGGACAAGAAGAAATGGATTTTATCTGCAGCAAGGGAGACTTAGGTTGGATATTAGGAAAAACTTTCTAATTATAAGAGTAGTGAAGCTCTTGAATAGGCTTCCAAGGAAAGTCATGGAATCTGCACTATTGGAAGCTTTTTAAAACAAGTTGGACAAACACATGTCAGGGATGGTCTAGGTTTACTTGGTCCTGCCACAGTTCAGGAGGCTGGACCTGATGACTTCTTAAGGTCCCTTACAGCCCTACATTTCTATGATTCTGTGCTCCTGTCCCCTGTCCATGGGAAAGGTCCCCATGGCAGAGGTGGAAAGAAGGATATAGAAGAACATGTTGGAGCTGTACCCCTGTAGACTGCAGAGTTCAGCTTCACATGAGATCCCTGCAAACCCATGCCCAGGGCGGGGCAAGGACACACCATGGTGAGGCAAGAAGGTCAGCTGGAGTAGTGTCTTTGAAGCAGATCCACATTTGCTGTAGAGCCTTTTCCTTTCCTTTCTCCCTACTTATGTATTTCACCCAGGCCCGGTCCAGCAACTTGGAATTGGGCTCCAGGGAAGGTATTTGGCCCTTACTATTTCTAAAAATATGTATTATACTTTTAATGTAATGAGTGCCCACTTATTCTCATATTTAGGGGCAAGGCAAAAATGAGAGACTGATCAGATATAGAGGTTGTTTTATTTCCTGAGAAAAGCATACATTTAGTGCCACACTAGAGCAGGGAACTCCGTTTTAAGGTTATTTATTAGAGTCTTAATCCATAAATATGTCTTGTCTTATTTTATAAGGACATAAGGACTAAAACTAATGGGATGCAAGGCAACACAGTTTTGCTAGCAGATGTTTGTTTTTCACTAAAGTGATCTCAGGGACACCAGGATTTAGATCTAATTCTCAGACTTCTTTTCTACATTTTTCTTGTTACAGACTGCCATTTTTGCATCTTCATTAATTTCATCCCATCCTCACTTACTAATAGACTTACGTTATCCATAGTAATTCTCTTTCTTCCCATACATCAGTAGAAGCTCTTCATATTCCCCTTACTTTTTGGGGTAGCGTCCATGTTTGCAGCCTTTTTGATTTCACTGATAGATTTCACTCAATTAATATTCTTCCATGGTGGTTCCCCAAAGATGAGTTTTTATATCAGATCTTTGAGTAGCCTCTTGCCAGCCTCTTTTTGCTGCTTCTCATTTCTTTCATTCTCATTTTCAAATGGGCTGGTTTTGGTTGTCTTAATTATGGTTTCTTGCAGGATTACCTACCTACCTTTAACTAGGGTGACCAGATGTCCCATTTTTAAAGGGACAGTCCCATTTATTGGGACTTTTTCTTATATAGATGCCTATTACCCCTCATCCCCTGTCCCGTTTTTTCACAATTGCTATCTGGTAACCCTGACTTTAACACAGGTGGATTCTATTATTTTATTGGAACATACTGGGCTGTGAAAATAAACATAGACGTATCCCTGAACACAGATGGAAGACCTACTTGATTTAGCGGAGTTTAAAAATGTGTTAAGATCACTAATGGATATTGGGCCCGATCAGCAGGTGATGCAAATCAATGCTGTTCCAGCACAGTTAATGGCTTCAGTTGGGCCAGATCCTCATCTGGAGTAAATCTGCATATTTCTATTGGAGAATCTACCCCATCTGTATCTATTTGCATATGCTGTAATTTAGTGATGTCTATGCTTATGAAAACATTTATTCCTCTATTCTAAAGATGCACTTGCATGTTCATTTGCATGAGTCTGGAAGTATGAAATGGGAACCAAATATCCAAATAATATTGATACTTATTGCAGCATATTCTTGATACCTATGAAGAAAAACTATTCTTTGGGAATTATTTTCTTCATCAACTGCTTTTGGGCTGTGTCCCCAACCTCCTCAAGGAATTGTCTATTGTTAGGAAGTGAAGCGCAACTGACAAATAGAAATGGCATAAGGATGTTACACCGTTTCTTCTTGTTCACCAATTTGGCTCAAGATTATAGTGATCAAAAGATTTCTATGCTGGAAGTCATAGCTTTTCTCTCTTTAAATTTTTTTGTATGGTAGCTATGATAATTACACAGTGTGAAATCAATGAGAATCAATATGGTTGAGACATTCAGTAACCAAATATGAGTGAGCTGCTCATGGATTTGACAACTTGATAAGTCTGAAATTTAAGCTGTAGAGCACATTTAACACTGTTAAACAGGAGCAGTGCCATTTTTCTGCAATGGCTTTTTTTCTTTTTCAGTTGCATTCTGATCCCTGGATGCAATTATATAACTATTTTATTATGGAAGAATAATAACTTATATGATTTTAATATACAGCATGGTGGACAAGTGGTAGATCGGGGTAAAGAGATACTTAATTGCTGGCCTGATGGGCCTACCAACTAAAATATACAAGAGAAAGTGGATTGTTTGTTCTTATTGTTTACATGTTCTGGATGGACTAAGTGGAATTTTTGGAAACAATAAAAGCAGTTCAATGTCTTCTCCCTCATTTTGTTGAATGACATGAGGCAAGCCAACTTCAATAACTTGCTGTGTTATATAAAGTTTTCTCCTATGTTTCTAAGCCTGGCATATTGTCTGTATCTGGTGAGAAAGTGGTTTAAATGCTTTCATGTTTATTTTCACCAGATTTACATAAGCTTTTTTCAGCTGCCATATGCTGCCCATATGCTATAACATTCTTTACTGTCATGCTTTTTGACATTGTTTCTCGTCTCCATTCAGGTGACCTTCTTATATGTCTGCGGGAAATAGATGATTCAACATAGGAAATCTCCACCTGTGATGATAAATTTCTTATTTTTGGGAACAGAAAGAAAGCAACTAATTGTGATATTTTAAAACTTTTGTCTCCAGTGTGGCCTGTTGCCAGGGCTGCCCGGGGGGGAGGGGGGCAAGTGGGGCAATTTGCCCCAGACCCTGGTCCCCACAGGGTCCCCCACAAAAATACAGTATTCTATAATATTTCAATTTTTTTGAAAGGGGCCCCCAAAATTGCTTTGCTCCTGGCCCCGTGAATCCTCTGGGCAGTCCTGCCTGTTGCTTTCAGAAGTTAATTCCAAAATACAAGCTGAAAGGTGCATCAATTACAATATGCCATTGCTAATTCACTTGATTCAAACACAGTGCTCTGAGACAATCTGAAATGGAATGAATCCGTCACTCCCTCCCCGCAACCTTAAAATACATCTGAGAGATGGAGCTTGAGTCTTTGAAGGCTTATGGACAGCCAAGTGAGTCAAACAGCTTCACTCTGGCCCACATGTTAAACTTTAGGTTGTCGCCCTTCATTTTTAAGATATTAACAAGTTGTAAAACACACTCCACTTATGGAAACCTTTATCATTTTCAAAACTCTAAAAAGAACTGGAATATGTAATATTTACCTGAGGTTTATACTTCAAACTCTCACCAAATATAAACCTAGGAAATATTTTATTAAACAGCTAATCAATTCATCTAGGTTTTTGGTAGCTGAACATGATATAAAAGATACCAAATCTCTTACTAGCTCAAAGGGAAAGCAATGAGAACATTTTCACAATCAAACTCAAACCTAGATGATGTGAAACCCTGTAGTTTCAGATTCAAACATGGAAATGAACAAACAAACAAAAAAGCAGAGAAAAGTTCTTGGGCCTGTGGACCATTGTTGGATTCAAAGCAAAAGTTTATGCTATAAAGACTGAAGCTTTGAGCCTGCATAGCATGTGCCTAATTTTGGCTGATGTCCAAGGGACCAGTGATAGGCACAAGTGTTTGCAGAATCAGAGCCAGAGTTTGATTTTACAACAACTCTTGTCTTAGTTGGTCTCATGTAAGGGTTTTGGGGTCAACTGGAACCCTATGAATGCTTACAGGACCTCCAGAACCCACAGTACAAAGAGTTCTATGAAGAATGACAGTTTAGATTAAAAGATTCACCTTTACCACATTGGGTTTGAACAAAACGGAAACTTAAAGTGAATCCAAGGAGTTGCAAAATCAGACAAACCAAAAACCACAAAAATTTGTTGAAACATGCAGCTCAAAACCAGCCAGTAGTAATGGCTCTTTCTGATATTTTTGATCAAAATTTTCTCCTGTTTTGAACGTAAAAACAAAGTGTGGAGAGGAATAGCAGTTTCTATTTGATTGGGTAAAAAATATTCTGGATTTATATCTGCACTTCCTCCATCCATCCATCCATCCATCTGTAATATGGGGATAATAATAATTCCCTTTCCCTGTCTTGTCTATTTAAATTATAAGCTCTTTGTCTCATACCAAGTGTACCCATAGAACCTAGCACATCAAGGGTCTGATTTCAGCTGAGGTTTGAAGGTGATGCTGTAATACAAATAAATAATTTAAGACGCTGAAAAAAATCAAGCATTTGCTTGTTGGAAACTTTAATATAGAGCAATGATTTTTTGTCATTGTTTCAAACAATCAAAATGCCTATCATTACTATAGCTCAGCAGTTCTCAAACTGTGGGTCGGCTCCCCAAAGTGGGTCACGATCCCCTTTGAATAGGGTCACCAGGGCTGACTTAGACTTGCTGGGGCCCAGGGCTGAAATCCAAGACCTACTGCTCAGGGCCAAAACCGGATGCCCTGTGGCTGAAGCCCTTGAGCTTCAGCTTTGGCCCCCCTGTCCAGAGAGGTGGGGCTCAGGCTTTGGCCCCCTACATGCAGGGCAGTGGAGCTCGGGTAGGCTCAGGCTTCGGTCTCCCCTCCTGGGGTCATGAAGTAATTTTTGTTGTCAGAAGAGGGTCATGGTGCAATGAAGTTTGAGAATGCCTGTTATAGCTCATAATGATTGAAGATACTGCATCTTCTATACAGCTCTTTTTTCAGTACACTTTTGGAATTCATATTAAATCAATAAGTAATATAGAGATGTGTTCATTTTTGCATTTGACTACACTCCTGGTCATTTTTTCTTACGCACCCAAAATACTAGACTGATGTCCGGCCTGATTATTTTAAAAAAGAAAAGCTTTTTTCTCTTTGTTTCAATTATATGCTTGATTTTTTGTATACACAAGTTATTTGTAATAATGGACAGCCAAAGCCCATTCTTTTACAATTATGTGTTTTGAATAAAATGTTTTCATGTGTTCCATCTACCCAACTCCGGTCTACTCAGGATTACTACATCAGGCCAGAACTAATCCAGCCACAACATGCATGAAATAAAAGCATATTTCACCAGACATAACTCTTTTGTCTATTTCCCACAGCCTGATAAGCAGCTAAGAAATGAGATTTTAGGAATTATTTTATGTTGTGGCATCCAAAAAATATATTAACATGTTCGCTCTGAGCCAACCAAAGGTTCTTCAGATTGTTTCTGCTTTGTTTTAGGCTTAGCTGCACTTATTCTTCATGCTGCAAAGTGACTTGTGCTATAGCAATGAATCTTATCCAATAGATCTCCATATCTAAATGGAATGCAGGAAAAGAATTTAATTGGATAAGGTGAAATTCAGTTTTCATGGGAGATTTGCTGACATTCAGGTAATAGAGGTTTTCAGATACAGGATGCATTTCTTGTGCACCCAAATTCTGTCACTGCTGTGATTGGGGTTGGAGGGGGAAAAGGAAATTGCTGAAGCTAAGAGAATGGGCTTACATGGGAGGAGGGTACTTCTGAAGATCCAGAGATTATGGTGGGACAGGTGAACTACAGTTCTAGGGTGGAGGAGCCTAGGACTGGAGGAGGGGAAAGAGATTCTAGAACTGAGGTCCTGGAGAAGAATGTGCAGCAGGTAAGTCTCACTCTAAGAGTGTGAAAAAGACCAGAAAAAGGATGAATAGAGGAAAACCAAGAGAGGGCAGGGGAAGGGGACTACAGGCAAACTGTGAGGTTGAAGGAAGACAAAGAAATGGAAAAATTAGAGCCAGATAGCTTTATTCTGTTGCTCTATGGCAGAAAAATGTGTACAGAGCCCCCTCTCCAGCTGGAATATGGTAAATGCTCACATATTTACCAAAGTAAGCAGATGTGTTTTGGACAATCCCTGCCAGTTCTAATTTCTTTTTTCCAGATGTATGTTCAATTTTCTTGTTACTTCTTTCTATCTCCAATGGCTTCTACTATTATTTCTTCTTCTTTTTGTTTTTCTGCTTCCATTGCTTCCCCTGTCTTTGGATGTAATTTAGTTGTGATCCTTTGGTGCATATCACTCAAACTCTCTTGTCCCTGGGGCAGTCCTGCTATTTATATACAAATCAGAATAACACTGTGAACATACGACAAAGCGGGTGAGGCTATTAGGAGGAGAGATGCCAGCGGAAGAACGTAAGTCCTCTAAGTCATGTGTAAAATTCTTAATTCTCAGTCTGTGGTGGGCTCTGTTGTTATATGTTAAAAAGTCACAGTAAGACTTAAATGAGAATTTGTGGGCCTAATACATTTTTTTAACTGTTTAAAAAAACTTGCTCAACAAACTGTTGTCAGGAAGGTACATTAGAACAGTGGTTCTCAACCTTTCCAAATGACTGTACCCCTTTCTGAGTCCTATTTGTCTTGAGGACCACCAGTTTCACCTCACTTAAACTACTTGCTTACAAAATCAGACATAAAAATACACAAGTGTCACAGCACACTATTACTGAAATTATTTTCTCATTTTTACCATATAATTATAAAATAAATCCATTGAAATATAAGTATTGTACTTACATTTCAGTGTTATACTGAACCTTTTATTCACTTGTGAGCCTTGTCTGAAGCCCAAACCCTGCCACCCAGGGCTGAAGCATGTAATAGCTTCATGGGGGGGACCTTCTGGCATGGGGCCCCGGACAATTGCCCTGCTTGTCACTTCTTAATGCCAACCCTGCATTTGCTACCCCTCTAAACCCATCCCATGACACCCGCAGAGCGGCAAGCCCCAGATCAAGAAACATTGATCTAAATGAGTTCAGTACCTTCTGGAAGACCTTTGAGTACCCCCAAGTGTACATGTAGCCCTGGCTGAGAACCACTGCATTAGACTACATATATTTTAGTCCTACCCTAATAGCACTTTGAATTTAACAGCAATTTGCAAATGGCTATAAGAAAAAATAAAAATAACAGTCTTTGGAATCTAATGCTTGTTCTATTAGCTCACAGGATTATGGAAATGAGAACTGATTATGCAATTGTTACTAGCTGCCAAACACGCCATTACTGGTAACTGGCTTTTCAAACTATTCTGACAGTTAATGTATGGATGAAAAATGTCTGGTCTAAAGTGGACATGGAGCATTTAACCAATGCAGCCAGTGACTCATGGGATATATCTTGGATGGAAGCACATGAACTTAAAGTGCTCTGAATAGGTTTTATTTCTAACTTCAACAAATGACATATTGTTTGGTGTTAGGAGGATTTGACCTTACCTGGTGCACTTATACTTAAATTAAGATCTGGAACTGAAACCCTACAATTTTCCTTTCATATTAAAGCCAAAACCAGACAAAACCTATTTTCACCACTTCATAATTAGCTAAATATTCTCATGAGATTTTGGCATAACAGGGAAGATATTTTATGAGAACAACTGATCTTGCAGGATTTCCATCATTTCTGTGCTCTCAAATCTGAATCCAAACTAGAACTAAACCCTGAATCACCCTTAAATTCAGCCTTTAACCTAAACCTCATTAGACTCCAGATCCAAAAACTGCCATCTTCATCCATCTCACATTAAATTAAAAAGCTTTCACCAGTTTTGATCACTGTTGTCAGTTACTAGTGCATAGTTCAATAAGTCCCTGTGCAAAGCATTTTACTATGCACATACTAGCGTACAGGGTTATACACGCACACAGAGACACACACACCAACTTTCCCCAATCAAATATTTTAAAGTCCTAATAATGTAATGACCCCCCGTATACATGGTCCAAAGACCACTGAAATCAATGGGGGACTTTCCATAGACTTCAGTGAGCTTTGGAGCTGGTCCTTAATGCTTGTTAGAGGTTCAGGTGGAGCAGCTATTCCAAGTCCTACCTGAAGAGTGTGATGGAGCTGCTCCTAAGCTGTGCAGGGATGGGAGCAGCAGATACAGGGTAATATGTGGAGAGGAACCAGGGGTACTGGAAGTCTCATCTGGAATGCCCATCTCATAGAAATGTGTATAAACTGACACCTTTGAGTCATGCATATACTGACTTCTTTAAAATTGGCCTCGTAATTTGGCCAAGAGAAGATGTATGCAGTAATTAAAGGGAAGGATAAAACTGTGAATGTAACAGGAAAAAAAGGTTCCTATGCAATAAAAGTTGATAATTACAATATGTTTTTCAACCATTAATACTCATATTTATACATACTAACTTGTATGATTAGCAATGTATAACCTAGCAAACATACAAAAAGAACCCTCACTTTTTTCCAGTCAAAGTGAGAGGAATGAATGTGACGACATGAAGAGGAAGCCTCTCTAGAAGCAAAACCTCATCACACAAAGAGCTCAGTTAGGGGTTTTTAAAAAAAACTGGTGAAGGCTTTTTCACCACATTATTGTGCTACTTTTCTTATTTTCTTGCTCATGTTATGGCAAAAGAGATGACTCCCTGCCTCCCTTAATTTTGCCACCTACACAGAGGTCAATGCATCTCCCAATGCATCTTCTATGATAACATTTAGTGTTGCTGTGCCTGTCCCCTGAAAACAAACACTGATATAAATGTATGACAATATAAGAGTTGGTCAGAATTTTGCCATAGAGATGGAATTATGACTGAAATTTTATTTTCCATGAAAAGTAATTATTTCACAAAATTCAGTCTTAATATTTCACAAAATTTCCTGATTATTCAGTGAAAAAACAGAAACCAAAACAAAATGTTGTGACTGAAATCTTTAACCTAAAAATTGTTACTGAAGTGGTTATTAATAATAATTAATTAATAATCATAATTTAACTGGAAGTTGTTTTCAAAATCTGATATTTTTGGTGTTTGTTTTTTGTCAAAAGAACAAGACACTTTTCTATAGGAAATTTTGATAATTTTAAAAATGAAATATTTTAAGAGCTTCTGGGAAAAATCCTCAACCAACTCTAGTAAATCTCTGCAAGTAGTTAACCATTTATATGGTATTTCTATTATCTTAAGCCCTGGTTCTGCACTGAAAATTATACAAGTTTACTCCTGAACCTGTGCAAATCACTTTGGTGTGGAGTTCTGCATGGGCACAGGAATCTGCCCAACAGTGCAGAATATAGTCCTGAGGCATCCCCATTACAATGTTATGCAGTACTTTTCTGCTTGTGAGTTTAATGTGGTTTTTAAAAACATTCACCCAATGTCATGAAAAGTGGCTTTGGTTGCTAAAACAATCTTTTCTTGGCTGGCGCAATGGGCTGTCCTGAGATTGGAAGAAAAATAAAAGAAGCAGGGTTAAATGAGCAGTAGCATTTGCTATCCAACAAATGTAGAAATCTCCAACTTCTTCACAGCCTATACATTAGTTATGATCACTGGGTAAAATTATCTTCGCAGACAGAAACAGAAAGAAAATCTTGGTGCAGGGAGATGGGTATACTTTGTATTTCCGTCCAGGTATGAATGCACCTAAAATAGAAATTTCCTGCTTCATATCTGCCAATATGCTTTTTTTTATAATACAGTGGGGATGTGAATTATTGAGAGTATTTAACAGCATGGAGCACATATACAGGCACAATTTATACAGATGGAAAAGTACAGTAAACTATATTGTAGTATCAAGAAGCTTTTACAACAAAATGAAAACCAATTCCGTGCTTTTAATAAAGAAATATTTCACTTTTTTTCCTCTTCCCCCATATGCCATGTCTATGAAAGAAAGAGGAAAAAACATATAAAAGTGGGCAATTAATCATACATTTATTTTCTCAAGTGCTTCTTGACTGAAGAAAGGATTCCCATTTGGGCAATCAAGATTATTTCAAATTTCTTGGTAATGACTCAAGGGAAGAAGCCCAGGGTGGCCTAGAGGATGTATCTTTTTTTTTTTTAAAGAGAATTTATGTTATACCCTCCCAATAAATAATCCTGAGTCCATTAATTCTCCAACAAGCTCTCTAAAGTAGAACAGGTCAAGAAATATGCCCCACTGCAGTATAAATTTCAAGTAAATGCTTCCTTCTGTACACCAATAATTTAAGGTTGTTGTCACCTAAATTCTCAGCCCTGTGCATGCTTGAGGTACCCAAGATGACATACACTGTATATCACTTCCATCTCATGGATAGCTGCTTTCCTCAGGACGGAGCTTGAATACAAATGTTAATGTTATTGTTTATGCCTAATCCCAGGCTTGGAGCATTGTGCATTATGTCAGCATCACCAAGTGGGCCAAATCCGTCTGGACAGAAATTTAGAAGAAGCCAGCTATGGATTGTTTAGTGACAAATTTCCAAAGAAATCCTACAGGAGTTCCCTCACCCTGAATTCTTTGTTGCAAACAGTCCTTCTGCCTACCAATGGCAATTTTTAACACAATGTGCTTTTTTACAATGACCTGTACAACGGTTTGGTCCCTACAGCATAGAACTTTCCCCAAGCCTTAGCTACTACCAAGGTACAGGAGGAGGGAGAGAAAGATCTCACTCAGATCCTACGCTGCTTTACCCTTGCTTCCAGCCTTCCTCTCCTGCCTCTTCCTGCTCCTCTTTTAACCATCCTTAACTGACAAGCTGAATCCCCTTAAAAGCAGCAAAGAGTCCTGTGGCACCTTATAGACTAACAGATGTATTGGAGCATAAGCTTTCGTGGGTGAATACCCACTTTGTCAGATGCACATCTGATGAAGTGGGTATTCACCCACGAAAGCTCATGCTCCAATTCATCTGTTAGTCTATAATGTGCCACAGGACTCTCTGCTGCTTTTACAGATCCAGACTAACACCACTACTCCTCTGATACTTGAATCCCCTTGTTAATTGGTTAATCAACTGGTGCTTAATCATTTATCACTGCACGTTGGCTCAAGTGGAGATGCTTAAAAAGTGCACAAAGCGGTGAGTCAACCTTAGGCAACTCACACTGTCACAACCAGTGCTTAATATGTGCTAGGGCTTGCCTAGCAGAGCCTCATCCCTGCTAGGCATGGAAGTTCATAGCCCTGGCACATCTTTCATTACAAATCAAGCATTGGTAACAACTGGTCAAAAATCAATGTTCAGATAATGAATTGCAATGCCAGGAAGCAGGGCCGGCTCCAGGGGTTTTGCCACTCCAAGCAGCAGGGAAGAAAAAAAAAAGCCGCGATCATGATCTGCAGCAATTCAATGGGAGGTCCTTCGCACCGAGCGGGAGTGAGGGACCCTCTGCTGAATTACTGCTGAATACCTGAAAGTGCCACCCTGCTCCGGAGTTGCCGCCCCAAGCACCTGCTTGATAAGCTGGTGCCTGGAGCCGGCTCTGCCAGGAAGCAGAAAGCTTGTGTAGCTCACCCTCTTTATTGGAGTTAGAGATGGAAAAGACCTGTTAGGTCATCCAATTTGTCTCCTTGCCATTGCAGGATTGTTCAGTACTTTGCCCCATCTAGATTTTAACATCCTAAACTAAGATTCCCTTCACCCCTTATTGTGGGAGACTGTACCACAAACTAATACATTGCACTGTTGTGAAGTTCTACCTTTTTTCTAATGTTTCCTTTATTTATTTCATTATTTTAACATGCACTAAATAATTTCTCTCCCTCTCTTTTTTTAATATTATTCAGCTTTCATGTCACCTCTTTAGTCATCTGATGGTCAAGCTGTACGTATTTAGAATGAAATTCGGTCTTCACTGAAGTCAATGGCAAAATCTCCATGGCCATCATGGGGCAGGGTTTTACCCATCAGTCTCTTAACCTCTCTTCAGAAATCAACATCTCAAGTTCCTGATCCATCTTTTTTCTTTTCTCTGAATTCCCTCCAATTTGCCATTACCTTCTGCTTATGTGGTGCCTAGAACTGAACATATTATAGCTGCTGTCACACCAGAGATGGAAACTGAAATCACTTAATTTCACTTTATTTGTGACTCCCCGATTTCCACTGGGGGAAGGAGTGGTGATGTACATGATGGGATGTGTCGTCTTCATCATCTTTTTATTCCTTTTATTTATTTATTTATTTATTTATTTATAGCCTGCAATAATGAAAAGTGGAGGCATGGAGGAGACACCACCTCTATTCCATTGAAGTTCTTGTATCATGCGCATCACCATAATAGCATCTTCCACAGATTAAAACCAAAATAAGCACGCTACATCTGTCAGATAATGTGCCCTCTCTCTCTTTTCATCCAAGGTGGAATTGGACATGTCTATTATTGTGGTTTTTAATGCACAAATATTTCTACGTGCTGCTCTTTAGGAAGCAAGGTCACAGAACTGGGTTTTGCATTTGGAGCACAGTTTTGTGGTCATTCTCAGTCAGTTCCTGTGGTAGTGATAGTTGGCAGATATCTGCCTTGTAGCTTTGATAATAAGAGGACTCTTGCCACCTCAAATACTGGAGCAGAATACAAAATCAGAATTACAATAACAATGTTTGTCAAGTCAGATGCCTCAATTGTCGCCCATCACATTTGCACGTGAAGGCTCCCTCTGCATTCACATCAAACCCCTTCTGCCTGGAAGTGGGAGTCAGCAACCTCTATGTCACTGTTCCCTCTCTTCTGGGCTCCTGGGCGGGATTATTCCCATAGGGCCTATTCTGCAGTGGGGGTAAATCATGAAGGCACAATCAGAGCAGGGACCCTCATAGAGACAGCTTCTTTAGGGCCCCCCACAAGAGCAGGTGATCACATCAGATTTCTAAATTGTTTTACCATGTGTTGCTCACATGGTCACATTATAGGTGGGGCCAGATAGAGAGCTAACAAAAATGATGGTGCAAACTGGTGCCAATGAAGATAATGGCCAAACAACATTTCTGTGGCCCATCTGACATAATTTATATGCTGAAGGAACAGAAGAGCAAGGATACAGCAGGAAAATGACCCAAAAGGAAGGTATAAGATAAAACAAGCTTCCCTTCATTCACTCCTGTGTTTCTTACTTTTCCTGCTACCTGCCTGGTTTTCTGTCCTTTTGGCATGGAAGACCCATCAATTTACACTTAGACCATTACACTGCTCCCTAATGAGTAATTTACACCACTATTTATAGTGTGCCATGCCTCAGTTTGGGCTAGAGTCTCCACTGCAAAATACTGGAGGAGAAGGGAAATTCCCTGGGTCAATATTCTTTCTTTCAGCATCAGTGGGCAAAAGATGAATTAAAATTTCATTTTAATGTGGAAATTGAAAGCTACATTTGTTGAAAAGGCTCCCAATCACACCTTTGCAAACAGGTTTTCCTTAAGAATCCAGTTTAATCCTTTTCTCAGTCCATAAATAGAGAAGTTATGTTTGGAGTGTAATGGTGATGCTGCCAACTGTAAAAGCAAATATGAACATATGCTCTGTTTAAAAATTCATATCCAACTTTAGTCTAAAACCTGAAAAGTTTTTCTAGTTCTGTTTGGCTTGTATTAAGATTAATCTACTGTGTTCAAGACAGGACTAAATGTGTGTATGTGGCGGGGGGGGGAAATATGTGCAGATTTGGAAATCCAAATATATAGTGCAGAACACCTGCAAAATATCTCTGTATAAATTATATTACCAGGAGCCCTGACCCAATATATCTCCTCCTTCCACACACCATTCTGATGCAGTCATGTCTTTCCCAACATGGTTTTATGAGAAGCAAGGAAGTTAGCAGCAGAGCTCATAGCAAAAAATCAGTTCTATGTTAATCCCAATTTAAAATAATCTTATTCATTTCTTTTAAAGAATATTTGTGATTTCTTCACTGTGATGAATAGCACTTGTCTTCAGTCATGGGCTTTTCCTCTCCTTCTGTTTATACACTGTTAACTTACAGAGCTTTTAAAAAGATTATTTGTTTATCAGCAGGGTTTATGAAAAGCTTTCTGAGGTTTGTTCCACCAAAGTGTCTGCAGCTATAAGGCTACAACGAGCACTGGGTTAAACCTTAATATATAGGTAGAATGGAGAGCTGACTGGGAATTTTTCAGTAGAACATTTGTGCATTCAGGCAAAGTAGAGACTTGAACCTGGTTTTCCCCCACTACCAGATGAACAGCCTAGTCACTATGGGCTATTGGCTGTTTTAGGGTAAGACACTCATTTTTTGCATACATTAGTTCAAAAGTTCTAGTTTTTGTTCCAATATGGAGCAAGAACAAAATCAAAACCTTGATTTTTCTCCAAAACAGAATTATTGCTTTCTGGCCAGCCCTAGTGGAAAATGCATTGAGAGAGAACGGCAATGACAAAAGTTACCTACAACCTTAGCTTCCCTGACATGCCCAAAGTGTCCTGGTGTACAGCAGCCAACGGACGTACTGGTTCTACCTCTCTGGCATCCTTGGTGGAATCCCTGAGGGAGCACAGCAGTATGAACTCTTCTCTTTTGGAGGTGAATAGCTCTGGGTTCAGCAGCCCCGCTAGCCCAGGAAGGTGCAGTTTGCACCTTTTATGCACTGTTTGCATTGAACTGAGTCCACAGGTGGGAAATTTGTTCAACCTGCTTAACTGCAAACTCAGATGCATCCTTGAGGGAAAATGTCCCTCGGGGAAGCCTTAGAACAGAGATGGTTAGGTTACAAAAGGGAGTTTCAATAGATGCACATATGTTTTTATTTGTTTGTTTTAAAGAAGAGGCTTAATTTGAGACATGGTAGGCTGCCACCTGGAGGGAGGGGAGGCCATATTTGGTGTACCTTGGTTGGATTTCCTGACATTAGGTAGGAGAGGGTTGGCACAGTTATGTTCCTACACAAGACTTTCATTGTTGGGAACTGATCTGAATCTTGTTTTAGGTGACAATTAAAATAAGTTTAATGGTCTTATCTTAGTACTTCATGAACAACTGTATACTCTGACAAAGTGGTCTGCCATTGAGAGTGGTTGCTGATTGGCTGGAGTTCAGTGGCTCAGGAACAACAAATCTTGCCCCATCTTTGACAGAATTAGTCTAACCTAGGACCTTGGGTTAGACAGAGGCCTGCTGCAGGTCTGGAAAACTGCATTTAGCCTGGGCCACAGTAGCCCTGAAATATTTTTGTTCAGTTTAGACAAAGGGTTGTTCTTATACTAAGGTTGTTTTTACTTTAGCTAGAAGCTACATTGTCATGAAGTTGCTGTGATAATTTATTTAACTTTAGTTATTTCAGTTCCTACTGGGCTAAACATTAATTGCATTTCCCTTCCTCCCCCCATTTGTAATGTCCCTGAGTCTTTTTCTGCCTCATTCCACTTTTTGGTATCTGAGTCTACAATCCATGTGTTAGACCATTATGTCCTCCACAAAACAAAATCACCTAATGAAACTGTGGAAGGGCTATCACACTAGTAATTTTTGCTGAAGAGAAGTAATTATGGAAGCTTTGGAAATGACTCCATAGTTTAAGTTGAGTTGAGTTTTTCCCTTAAAGCAAGACTTCACTCTTTTTGTTATGGCACCATGCAATGAACATTTGCTTATGACTATGGCATTTTAGTGTTTATGCACTTATAATTACAAGGCAAGTGAAGTTGTTTGACTATCTTAATTGTACATTGCCATGCCTTAATATGTTTGGATTTCCTTTATGTGTAAACTTTTACGTCTGAATTCCCTGGGTGTGTAGTGCTTGGTTTTGGGATAATTACAACATCCTTATAATATTTTCTTTTTAACCTAAATTATTTCCATGTACTCCAAGTATTAGCCTGAACTCCAACCTAACATTGTTTCCTGTCTGGAAATAAAATAAGAATGTGGCCCTTTGATAATGAGAAGCAAAAGCAGAGCTCCATGACAAAGCTGAACCTGTCTGTGCTATAAGGACCAGAGCCAAAATCTGTTGAAGTCAATGGCAGGCTCTCCATTGACTTCAATGGGCACTGGATTAGCCACTTAGTCATTAAAATTCATTGGCAGTACACTTAAAGAAGGGGGAAACAGTGTCAGGTGCCCAGATATAAAAGAGAACTGTGTGTGTATATTAAAATTTCCAGAAACTCCGCCCTTTTGTGACTGACATAACATCAACCAGCTGCCAAACGTGTATGGCAGGGATGCAGATTCTAAAAACGGCACCAATAAGATTAAAGAGATTTTGCAGGCCAATAATTTTATTTTAATTATTTGAAAGTTTATACCTCCCCATCTCCAATATACAATGGTGCTAGGTA
Source organism: Gopherus evgoodei (assembly GCF_007399415.2). Lineage (NCBI taxonomy): Eukaryota > Metazoa > Chordata > Testudines > Testudinidae > Gopherus > Gopherus evgoodei. The sequence goes on along the minus strand of NC_044324.1, from coordinate 68,293,829 downwards.
TAGCCTAGAGTCTACAACATATTGAAAGTCTCCATGTAGAGTAGTTTAGTAGCCAGATGTAGTAAAAAGTATGTCCAGGTTCTATGCCAGGCTGCAGAAGCCCTGAAAAGCTGGCATTTGCAGTGTAAGAGTGTTGCCACATGTTTGACTGAATTCAGACTCTTAGAAATCGCACTTCTCTTTAGTTCTTCAATGCTGTGTAAAATGTCACATTTATTTGGATAAATACATTTATTTGGATTTATTTGGGTTTAATCTGGTATTCCTTACATGTCCAAAAATCAGTGGAAATTTCTGATGCAAAACAAAGGCAGAATTGAGCACAATATGTGTTTGGTTTGTTATGGACAGATATACACAATAAAAATGCTTGATTTAAATAATGCTTAGTCACTTAAACAATGTTATCAAAAATTAGTGGCATTGATGGGTAATGATTATTACTATTTAATATTAAACTTTGGCACTTTACGAACAAGTTTTGCCCTCTGTATCTTCAATCTCATGAGTCAGTCCTACAAACTCAAACTATCAAAATTAATACTTACTACTATGAGTATTTCCACTGAGTTCTAGCCATACATACACTTGACCTTGCACATTTCATAGGGCTGTATTTTGTAAGCCTGGATCATGGACGGAGTCCTGATACATGCAAGTTGCTCCCCTATGTTCAATACTCCTCTCATTTACATCAATGTAAATGAGGAGAACTTTCACTGAAGTCAAATGAATTTACACCAGAAAAAAACTAGTGTGAGAGGAGAACCAGACACAGATTCTCAGTTGTGCTGAATTATGGCTTCACAGCTGTGAGTGAAGGCATAAGGAATTGCGCCTAAAGACTGCAATAAATGTTTTGGATTCATAGACTTTAAGGCCAGAAGCGACTATCATGATCATCTAGTCTGACCTCCTGCACATTGCAGGTTACAGAACCTCACACACCCACTCTTGTAATAGACCCCAAGCTCTGGCTGAGTTACTGAAGTCCTCAAATTATGGTTTAAAGACTTGAAGTTACAGAGAATCCACCATTTATACTAGTTTAAACCTGAAAGTAACCTGTACCCCATGGTGCAAAGGAAGGCAAAAATTTCCCAGGGTCTCTGGCAATCTGGCCCATGGGACAATTCCTTCCCGACAGCAAATATAGTGATCAGTTTGACCCTGAGCTTGTCTCCAAGATCCACCAGCCAGACCCCCAGGAAAGAATTCTCTGTAGTAACTCAGAGCCCTCCACATCTAGTGCCCTATCACTGATTACTGGAGATATTTGCTACTAGCAGTCACAGACTGGGTACATGCCATTGTAGGCCATCTCATCATTACCATCCCCTCCATAAACTTATCAAGCTCAGTCTTGAAGCCAGTTAGATTTTTGTCCCACTGTGTCCCTTGGAAGGCTGTTCCAGAATTTCACTCTTCTGATGATTGGAAATGTTAGTGTAATTTCGAGCCTAAACATGTTGATGGCAAGTTTATCTCCATTTGTTCTTGTATCCACATTGGCACTTAACTTAATAACTCCTCTTACTCTCTGGTATTTATCACTCTGATGTAGTTATAGAGAGCAATCATATCTCCTCTCAGAGTTCTTTTGGTTAGGCTAAACAAACCAAGCTCTTTGAGTCTTTTCTCATTAGGTAGGTTTTCCATTCCTCAGATCATCCTAGTAGCCCTTCTCTGCACCTGTTCCAATTTGAATTCATCTTTCTTAAACTTGGGAGACCAGAACTGCACACAGTACTCCAGATGAAGTCTCACCAGTGTCTTGTATAATGATACTAGCACTTCTTTGTCTCTACTGGAAATACTTTGCCTGATACATCCTAGGACTATATTAGCCTTTTTCATGGCCATATCACAATCAACCAATATACCCAGGTCTTTCTCCTCCTCTGTCACTTCCAATTGATACGTCCTCAGTTTATAGCAAAAAATTCCTATTGTTAGTCCCTAAATGCATGACTTTGTACTTTGCACTATTCAAATTCATTCCATTTCTATTATTCCAGGTTACAAGGTCATCCAGATCTTGTTGAATGATATTCCAGTCCTCCTCCATATTGGCAATACCTCCCATCTTTGTGTTATCCACAAATTTTATTAGCCAAGGTCAGTAACAAAAATGTGAAATAAGACTGGTCCCAAGACGGATCCCTGAGGAACTCCCATCTTTCAGTACAACCCTTTCTAGTCACCCTTTTAATCAATTCTTTATCCACCTTTTAATTCTCATTAATTCCCATCTTCTCCAATTTAACTAACAATTTCCCATGTGGAACTGTATCAAATGCCTTACTGAAATCCAGGAAGATTAGATCTACTGCATTTCCTTTGCTAGAAAATCAGTTATTCTCTCAAAGAAGATCAAGTTGGTCTGTCATGATCTACTTTTTGTAAAACCATGTTGTATTTTATTCCAATTACCATTCACCTCTATGTCTTTACTTACTGTCTCTTTCAAAATTTGTTCCAAGAGTTTGCACACAATTGAGATCAAACTAACGGACCTGTAGTTTCCCAGATCACCTTTTTCCTTTCCTTAAAAATAGGAACTATATTAGCAATTCTCCAGCCATAGGGTACGACTCCTGAGTGTACAGATTCATTAAAAATCCTTGTTATTGGGTTTGAAATTTCATGTGACAGTTCCTTTAATAGTCTTGGATGGAAATTATCTGGGCCTCCAATTTAGTTCTCATTAATCTGTTTGAGTTTGACTTCTACCTCGGATGTAGTAATTTCTACCTTCATATCCTTGTTGTCATTAGCCACCCTGCCTCTACCTCCCAAGCTCTTCATTAGCATCATTAAAAATTGAGGCCAAGTATTTGTTTAGGGTTGGGCTTGCCTAGATAATCTTTACTCTCCAACCCATCCTCAGTGCTTAGTGATCTCACTTCTTCTTTCCTTATTTTCTTCTTATTTATATGGCTATAGAACCTTTAATATAGGTTCTAAGAACCTTTAATATAGGTTCTAATAACCTTTGCAAGGTCCAACTCTGCTTGGCTTTTGGCAGTTGTCACTTTTTTCCTACACTTTCTGATCTCCAAAAGGTAGGTTTTTTTGCTGACCCATCCATTCCCGATAGGCTTTCTGCTTTCTCTTAATCACATGTTTGAGTTGCTTGCTCATCCAGCTTGGTCTGCAACTCTTTCCCATAGTTTTTTCCCTTGCTTGGGATGCAAGCTTCAGATAGTTTCTGCTACTTTGACTTAAAGTGATTCCAAGCCTCCTCTAAATTCAGATACTTGAGTTCCTCAGTTTAGTCCACTTCCCTAACTAATTACCTTAATTTTTTAACATCCTTTTGAAATAAAAAAACCTAGTTGCAGATCTATTTTTGTTTATCCTTCCATTTAGTTTAAACTGAATTAGCTCATGATCGCTTGAACCGAGGTTGTCCTCTACAACTAGTTCTTCGATATGGTCCTCACTGCTCACCAATACCAAATTAAAATGGCATCCCCTCTTGTTGGTTCAGCAAGTATTTGGTGAAGAAATCTGTCAGCTATCACATCCAGGAAAATCTGGGCCCTACTATTATTAGTAGCACTTACCCTCCAGTCTGTATCTTGGAAACTTGAGTCTCCCATAATCACACAATTCCAAGTAGTATTTATTTCATTAAAAGTATTAAATAGGTCTCTATTCACATCCAGATTGGATCCTCAGGGTCTGTAGCATACGCCAAGCACTAGTGCAGGGGAACCACTAGTAGTTTTCTTCTCCAAAGTGTTTTTGGCTCAGACAGACTCTGTTTTATTCATTCCATCACTTTTAATTTCTTTACACTCTACCTCATCATTTATATACAATCCTACTCCACCACCTTTGCCTTTATTTCGGTCTTTCCTCAGTAGCACATACCCTTCAATATCCATACTCCAGTCATAATTACTATTCCACCATCTTTCTGATATTCCTATAATATATGGTTTCACTTCCTGTATCAGTAGTTCTTGTTCCTCCACTGTGTTATCTGGGCTCCTTGCATTAGTGAACAAGCATCTTAATTGTTGCTGCTTGGCTTTGCCCACATTCCTTGCCCAATTAGGTATAGTCATTCTATTCCCACTACTTCTTACATTTATGTATAAATATCTAAGCTGTTGAGTAGATTCCCTCACTGAATTCCCTACCATGCGAATGAAGTCCTTGTTCCTCTGCTGGCTTTCCCTGCACTATTCTGTGACAGTGGGGTGGACTGTGGCAATAATCCAGAAATACTGTGACCAGGCACTTATCCATTTTAATTAATGCCTCAGAGACCTGCCCCAATTGCTATGTGACAGAGGGTAAAATACTTTGCAGCTGTTTCCCTTCTTATATAATTCCCAGTCACATTTCACCCAGCCCAGTTGCTTGCTCTATGCCATGCAATGGAGAGAAATATCCAATTAAGTAACTCTTCACGGGACCTCTGGAGCCTGCCTTAGCTAATAAAGGTCTGTAATCAATAATCAGTAAGTGGTTTGTGTCAAACTCCAATTCATTGCAAGGATACACAGAAGAATATGAAAATCATTCACCCAGAAGGAAGGTTTCTAGGGGCAAGTCTTTTTCCTAAATAAATATTTTCGCATGATTTCAATTTGCTGATTAATCTTTGAGTCACAAGACATAAACACTCAATTTCACCAGAATTTTTTATTATAAAGTGTCTTGGTTTGTGGGGGGCAATCTGATCTGTGTAATTATGGAAGCATACCAACATAAATTCCAATTGCCAAAGGTTGGTACTTGCAATCACAACAATATATAGTTTCCATCAGAGAACTGAACTCATGCCACAGGATTTGGATCCAAATCCAGAACGTGTAATGAACATTCCCAAAATGTGAGTGTCAGTAGCTAGAATTTTGGTTTAGCCCATTATACACATCCATATTTAGAGTTTTGGTTTTGCCCATTATGCATATAGGGACAGCCATGGCATTTGGAAGTGTTGGGACCCATAGCTTAAGTTTGGTTCATCACGTGTACTGTGGGTCATACAGATAGAGTGTTATTGAGCTTACAAGATTCTCGGGTGCTGGAGGCTACTCGTCTTTCAACCAAATGCCTGGCAACTCACTTGAAATCAGGCTTGTTCATGTTATACTCACACACCCCATTGCGTACTACAGTTCACATTTATACCATAGATAGTTTACAAATTATATTTTAACAAGATTTGTAACATGATTCTGAAGCATTTAGAAATGTTGGGGAAGGAATACATATGTGATTTTGACAACTGAGTGATAAACCAGGAAAAACACAGGGAAATCCTTCACCAGATAACAACAATCACCTCATTATCACAGTCTTGAACTCAAAATGCCATAACACTATCTTAATGCAACTTATGCCATCTACCCTTGAAATACTCCAGATATGCAACTTCACTTTTCATTTATATATCATCTGGATTTCAACACCATACTCTCCTAGAAGACTACACAGTGCTCTTATACTATCTATTATGTGTCAGCAGGCATTGTACATTTCATTCACACATTATTATATATACTTATGTTACTGTCAGCAATAGCACAGCAGAAAGCAGCCATCTTCAAGAACCACTTACACATAATGGAAATTTTTGAAAAAAGTTCTCTTTAGAGACTAATCTGCTTACAAATATATTTTCGTTCTTTCAGTTAACACATTTTTATTGTCATGAACACAGGATCATTGTTTCTACACTTGATTTGTTCTTAGTGTTACTGTTTATTTTCCACTTGTGGAGAGCTAACGGACAAATTCAGGTGTTTGTTCTCCAGAAACAATATAGAGTTCTTATTTTATTTTTGTCTATTTTTCTTCTTTTAGAGTTACTATCAGTTATTTTCCTCTTTCTAGCCACTCTCCAGAGCTGATGTGTTTATCCTATAAAATAATTAAGTACCCCAGTTAAGTAGCTCATTCCCTTATTGCAATGTAAACCAAAACATGGTGAGTTATTTTGGGGGGGGAGGGAGGAGGGATGGAGCATTACTTAGCCCAAACATATCAGAAATGGAAGACTATTTAACAAAGGCCATGGCTTAGGGTGGAAATTATACTTAGCTGTATCTTTGTAATCAAATTAAGCATAGACCCTTGTGTATACTGTTGTGAAAGATCCTTCCTTGGAATTCAGGTGCTGTATGGCTACATCAGTTTGCCACATATTTTTCCATTAACTAGGATATTCCAATAAGTTATCTCCCCAAAGTGAATATGACTATCATTTTCCATTAAACCAGAGGTATTACCTCCTCCCGACCTTCCTCACTTCTTTAATTCTTAAAAAAATCCTATATTTCCACTCAACTAATGTAATTCTAACATATTGTTATTGTCCACAGAAAAGCATAGTAGACTGATACAACAATAGATATTCCTGTCAGCCTCTTGTGTTAGGAAATACTCTTAATTCACAATTTCTCTTTAGCATAGCTCTAGTTAAGTGCAAAATATTCTACAAAATTTGTTCACATGCCCAAGGGAGCTTTTAACAGAAATTAAAGTCTATGTCTCTGCCAAATGGGAATATTTCAAGTGTTGTTTGCAGCTTAAAAAAAACAATTTTAACACAAGGAAGCTATAAAATTAATTTGTAATGGAACAGTTAATATATATATGTGGCCAGGCATTCTGGCTGCACATAAAGTGACCATAAATTCTGAGATTTATTTATCGTGTAACGCTGCCTACTTATTGGTTATTTATCATGTCAAAATAATCTTAACAAAGAGAAACCCACCACTGTTCCCAGTACAATATTTTTCTCTTCTAAAATCTCACTGTTTCTGGGATCCTCTGAGCATGACTGTCACATGCTCTTTCCATATGAGCATCAATTTTCTCACCTGTGAAACATGAATGCTATTTGCATACTTGGTAATTAATTGGAAGACGATTTGCTAATCATGATTCTGAACTTGTACTCCTTAATATCAGGCTAAGCTCCACTGAGCTAAATCCTACCTTCAGCAAGGTGGTATAAGTATTCTTCATTTTCTCTGCACTTTTGTGTTCTTTGGTGTGTGTGTAGGTTACACAAAATACACAAAGGGTAGAGGTAGTACCGGAATTGTGTTGAGCCAAAAATACCTACAAAATATAATTCGACACTGAAAAGTGAGGGTTTTTTCCAGGGATACAAAGCACAAGAGAAGTTGCTATACACATCTGCTATCAGGGGCGGCTCCAGACATTTCAACGTCCCTGTCTGCTATAGACCAAAGAACTGGAAGAGTACAGGAATAAAATATACCTGGACCATCTCAAGGTACATGCAACAAAAGGACCCCCATAGTCATCATAATAATGAAAAAAATGCAATGTGACTTTTTCCTATGCATCTCCCTATATGCCAATATATAAAAAGGTCAAATCTCCAAACATAATTGATGGGTTGTTATTCTGCCAACCTATGGGAATGTGCCCATTGAAGATATGGCCACTTATATATCCCAGTCTCTTTCCTTAGGGGCTAACAATCTGCTAGAGAGGACATAACAGGTGAATGAGACAAAAGCAAGTCAGAGCAGGGGTGAGGAAGATGGAGTAACAAAATCCAATCAGGAGCAGTGAGTTCAACTCAGCACCAACCTAGCTATTGCTGTTTCTCTCTCTTGCTGTTTTCTTTGTTTTGTATAGAATGTACAGTCTTTGGTGCAGGGACCATGCCTTCTGATTTTAAGTTACAAGTTCTTGTCATGAATTGCTTTTAGCACAATAAATCCTCTGGTTCAAAATCCATGAAAATCTGGTACCATATGTACCATAATGTGCTCTATGGCTATCTATATTTTAAGTAGGCTTGGAAGGACTAGATTTTCCTTGGTAAATGTTGGTAAACATCAATTTCACCAAGCACACACACAAACTGATAAAAATATATTTCCACTGATAAAAATAAAAATTTACAAATAGCAATGTAAGAGAAAAAAAATTGAGAACTTATTACAGTCAAAATACAGTGATTTGGACTTCTTAATCAGGCTTGTTACAAATGGAGTAGTAAAGGAATAGTAAAAACAGGTATGATTTGGTGATTTAAGGATATTGACTTGGTATATTTTGACATATGATGTTGCCAATTTGTGTTTTGATAGTTCAGAAAGCTTTAACTTTATGAATCCCAGCATCTACAATCATTAAAGAATTCTGACACTCCCCTGATATCCCACTTCTGTGAAAATTGAAATCCATACAAGTTGAAAAAAATGCTTAAAAATAAACTGATATTATTAATCAAAATTACAAAAAATGAATTCTTCCAAGCCTAATTGTAAGCAATCATTCACTATTAATATGTATAATGGGACACTGTACAATGGACCGTTCATTGAGTGGTTATTTTTAAGGACAATACTAATGGCTTAAAACTTTTTTTTTTTTTTAGCTTGGCTACATCTCTGAAACTAAGAAGCCAGCAACTGGGACTTTAAAATTTAAAAATAAAGCCTTGGGGACGTTATCATTGTACAAACAGGAAAAGTCATGCAGCTTTCCTGATTAAGAGGCATGTTTATTTCAAGTACTGATGTCACCATTTCACTTTACTGTTTGACTTGAGATAAACAAATATTCTATTTCACAAACTTCATTTCTCCTTTTGTCTGATAATCTGATGTGGTTTTGGAGATGCCTGAAAGAGACATGGGAAAAGCAATGTTTAGAATTTCAAATGAAGAAATGTCAATTGATTTGAGGAGATAGGATGCAGAATGCAATAAGCATCTAAATAAAAAAGTCTGAAAGGAAATGTAAAAAACTAATTTGCATTCAGGTTCCTCACCGGAGTGCTGCAAGAGTTAAATGGGAAAGGGAAATACTACATTATGGAATGAGCAACGTTATAGTTTCAGGGTAACTGTGTCTGTATTTCTCACTCTGTGGTCCCTTGAGAGCACCCACTTAAAGGTTTCTGGCTCCCAGCTGTCAATTCTCTTGAGTGGAAACCAGCATCTCACTCCCTTCTGACAAGGGGCTTTAAGGCTGAACAGCATTCTGATCTACACTGTGATATCCCCAGCAAGCCAGTCTGCCTAAAAGTCGAGTTTCTGTGGTTTGCTTTCTCTCTGAGGGTGTGAGCAGTGTATTTCCAGAAATTAAAGGTAACCACACAGCTCCTTTTAAGCAAGCATATTTATTCTTAAGGAAAATGCATTATAGAGAAAGCACATAAAAACAATTAGACAACCTACACACATGCAAAAAAGCTGATCAGAGGCCACTCCCAACTCCAACAATTGTTAGTCCTTCAAACCCCCAACTGGGTCTTTCCTCAGATTACAGGTTCATGTGAGACTTTAGGTCAAGAACCAGGACAAAGCTCAGACCGTTCATCAAAAAATCCTTTCTATGTCTGCTGGTCTCCAGAGAATCCAGTTTTAATCAGAATATATGAGCCATCCCAGGAGGTGGTACCTTTCTGGAAGTCTTACAACCTGAGTGATTTGCTTTAATCATCCTCTACTGCTTTGACTTCCTGGAGGAGCTGTGGTAACCATCCCGCTGTGGAGTGCATGCAGTCCCTAGCCCCCAGTGATACATAAACCAGTCATACAGTTAATGCAGTAGGGCAACTTCCTGCAATATCTTTGATTGACCATATCTGTCACAAAATGAGTTCCTTTGGGTCCACTTTTGGGCCTATTGATATCAGTGGGAGCAGGATAGGCTACTTTATTGGCTGGGTTTACCTAGCAGCATTACTTTACAGTAAATATATTAGAAGAAATATTTACATTTAGATATTTTCAAGGTTCTTTCTTTTGTTTCCTATTTTTTTAAATTAAAATGTCTTCTTTCTCTGGAACTCTGGCAAGTGCTAGCATCAGGGTGGATTCCAGTGCACATATGGGGTGATGTACACTGCAGTCTCTGTGAAGGCACAGGACTCCACCCCATCGATTGCTGGATTTGGGCCCTTCTTTGTTTCCAATGTGAAGAGTCAGAAAGAGGCAATTATGGATAAGATCCAGGGTATGCTAGTTAAAATCAAATGGAATAACATAAAAGCAGAGAGAGATGAAACTATGGAGTGCTAAGGAAAATCTATTGTATGCAGATGGAGCTGGTAACACACATACCAGGCATGAATATAAATTATTAATGATGCAGAATAAGAAGGTTCATTGTGTAACACTTCCTACACAATATTGATATTACTTGGGACTTAAATTGTTTCTTTGCCTAATTGATTCAGCAGAGAAATGGACAATGTCCCAAAAAGACTGGAATTCATTTCCAAGAAGTAAAAAATGGCATGTTTAATGGCTTTTATCATTGTTTGAGAACAGAAAATGAGATTATCAGAATTACTAAAAGATGATGAAAGCTCCAGGCTAAGATGAATTACAGGCAATAATTGGAAAATAAATTACATAACAAAGACAATGGCACAGGGTTTGGTGCAGATTTCGGCTAGTGATTAAGAGCCAGTAAAAAGAGCTAAAAAAGTAGGGCCTAAAATCTAAAAGGATTAAAAAAGTTTACAGCCAGAGTTTTTCATATAATGTGCAATAAATATATCAAAGAAGTTACCTGACAAGACAACTGGACCAAGGCAAAAATATTAATTATTATTTATAATAATAAATAGTCGCAGTACTTATTTCTCTTACAGTACTGTTTAGTGTGGCATCTATGACTGGGGCACTCTTGTGCTAGGCACAGTGTACATTCGTAGTAAGAGACATACCCACCCTCAAAGGGCATAAGTCCTAAACACACAAAGAGGGAATGACAAAGTATTATTAGCCCCTTTTACATGTGGAGACCTGATGCATAACGAGAATAAGAGTAACATTTTCAAGAGAACTCAGCAGCTATTTAGGCACAAAAATAAGGGACCTACTTTCAACAGCAGTGAAGCAGCTAGAGTGAAAAAGAAAAATCTGAAACAGAGAGACAGGAAGGGTGATAGGAACACAATGGAGGAATAGGTGTCATTTAGAAAATTCCGAGAAAGAAGGCTGTACCAGGTGAGTTCCAGGTGAAGGGTCTACTGGGTGAGTTCGGCTCTCAGTGGTTTTTAACTCTTAGCAGACTGGGCAGAAACACAGTCCCATCACAAATGATTTAAGCTCTGACTGAGCACTTAAAATAACAGAGATGCTCCTAATAAAGCCTGTTTGGCCCTTTCTTTGAACAGTAGGGAGGAACAGGTTAAACCAGACCAGGGACTGTTAGGGAGAGTTCCTACCCCTATTACTTTCACAGGGCTCTAGCCAGGGCCAGCTCCATGGTTTTTGCCTTCCCAAGTAGCAAAAAGAAGGGGGAGGGGGAAAGCTATGATTGTAATCTGCAGCTCTACTGCTGCTACTTCAGTCTTTGATGGCAATTTGGTGGCTGGTCCTTTGCTCTAAGAGGGAGTGAGGGACCTGCTGCTGAATTGCCGCCAAAGACCCGGATGTGCCACCCCTCACCATTTGGTGCCACAAGCAGCTGCTTGTTGGGCTAGTACCTAGAAACAGCCCTGGCTCTAGCATATGAGCCCTGGCTTAACAAAGTCCTTTCAGCTGAGGGTGAACCCCTCATTTGGGACAGGTTAAACTCAGTTATGCTCCCCTTTATTCATCTGTCTGACTAATACTATTTATTTGCTTCTCATTCCTTCCACATCTGGCAAATAACATGCTCTCTGCTCACTTTGCACCACATCACAGTAATCTGTGATAAAGGCTGAATTCTACATACCTAGTTTCTCTTGGCCCTTTTGATTTCCGCTTTGGTCAAATAAGTTTCACTAGTGAATGTCTTATTTGTTTGTCTTTCTGATGTTTCAAAAGAGGACTCAGTAAGTGGGGTTTTTATGTATTTTAGTTACAGTATATTAGGAATAGTTTATAGAAAATAAACAATACTTTTTAAAACATACATTGCAGTATATTTTAAGTACATGTATATGCATTTTCTTTTCACACACTATTGTTGTTTAAAAATCTATTACAAATATTGTAACTACTCTTTCTATTTTTACAAAATATTATCTATCTAATGAAGAAAAGCAGTTGGGAATAGCAAGTAAGGTACAGGAAGATCTTCCACAGGCCAGTTGTGCAAGAGAATATTCCCACCAAATTCTGCTATTCACTGGAATTCAAATGATTGAATAATAGTTTTAAAATCATACATAGAATAACTGAATAAACAAGTATATACAACAACGTAGGTTGCTGCCACCCAGAAACACAGCACAAAGATGGTGATAAACTTTAGCCCTGTCTTGTAGAGATGAGCAAATATATTTGGCCTAATTTTGACCTCACTGGAATGCTGAAAGCCTATTCTTTGCTCCACTTGAGTGCTTGGGAGAGGAGCAAAAGAGGCTTTATATCAGTTTTGTACTTTTCTGGTGATTGATCCAGTATTTATGCCCAGTTGCCCACAGGGATCGTTATGGCAGCTGAGGATAGCAAAGGGCAGAGGCAGCTCTGCCTTATTCTCTTTCCCCCAGGAGTGTTTCCAGTACCAAGGATCACAGGGAGTGGGCCACAGAGCCCCTAAGTTGGCTTTTTGACACTTCAGTATCCCACTTATGGAAGGAGAATTCCTCAGATACCTGTTACTTTTCATGGCTTCAACTGATTTTGCAGTTGCCCTTCTCTCCTTTCCGAATAGTTTGGGCCTGATCCCAGAAATCATTACTCACAAATGATCCTGTTGACACTAATGTGACTCCTGGCTTCAGTAATGATTTCCAGAATCTCACTTTAATGAAAGTGATGCAGGAACACTACTTGTCTCCAGTACATAAGGAGTTAATGCCATCTTCATTTTCTCCTTCCTTTGTACAGATGCTCTGGAGTCAGACTTATAAAGAGGGCTGCTGGGAAAAAAGGGGGAGGATATTGGTGGTGAGGTTGTTTCTCCCTAATGATTCTGAGCAAGCCCTAAAAAAGTGGTCTGTCTAATGAAATTTAATTTTGATTTATGCTGTTTATTGCTACTTCACATCTGCTGAATCACCATTCAGTGGAATCACAAAGCCGGATAGTTACCATTCCCTAGTTTCCAGCAGGTTCATTCATACAAGAAGAGATCCTAGAAGCTGAGTGTCATGAACACTTGATCACAGTTTTTCAGAAACCCATGAGCTTTTGAAGCAGCTGAATGTCATTTCAAGGGGTCATCTGATAGTATCTCTGATTCCTCCAACCTGTTCAAGCTTCATCAGTGAAGAAATTAACAGATAAATACAAAAGCCCTTGCACTGATGAGAAAAGATGAAAGTCAGGGGTGGGGAAAGATTTACAGACATGGTTTCTGACAAACAAGAAAGTTGGAGAGAGAGAATGCATTGTATTACTTAGTGTAAACAGAAAACAAGGTATCTCCCACTGTCAGCTGGCAGGTAAGGGAATGTGCACTTGGTCTGAGATGGCATCCAGAGAGAAAACAAACCTGTCTATGGTGAGTTAAAAGCTCCATACAGTGGCAGCACATGAGATGAGCTTGTTGTGTTGTACATGCAGGACCATTTTATAGAATTTCAAGAAACATAGCAACCAATCACAAAGTTTAGGAAACACTGTCATATGAAGCATTCCTTCCATATAAAGCCGAGCCATGCAAAATCTGTAGACTTAAAACCTGGGTTTCTTTAGTCGCATGTTTATGCCACACCATCGGGCTGAGTACCATCACAATAGTGTGTTTAACATTCAGTTTCTTTTAGGGTTTATCATTATTCCACTTATGACACTTCACCCCATATTCTTCATAGAGAAATTATTATGACTCAGACTCATAGGTCAGAAGGGACCAATCTGATCATCTAGTCTGACCTCCTGCACAAGGCAGGCCACAGAACCCCACCCATCCAATTTTATAACAATCCCTGTCCCAGGGCCGAGTTATTGAAATCCTCAAAATTGGTTTGAAGACCTCAAGTTGCAGAGAAACCACCAGCAAGCAGCCCGTGCCCCACGCTGCAGGGGAAGGCGAAAAACCTCCAGGGCCCCTGCCAATCCGCCCTGGAGGAAAATTCCTTCCTGACCCCAAATATGGCGATCAGCTAAATCCTGAGCATGTGGGCAAGAGTCACCAGCCAGCACCCAAGAAGGAATTCTCTGCAGTAACTCAGTTCCCATTCCATCCAACATCTCCCCGCAGACCATTGAGCAGACTTATCTGGTGGTAATCCAAGATCAATTGCCCAAATTAACAATCCTATCATAACATCCCCTCCATATACTTATCAAGCTTTGTCTTAAAGCCAGGAAAGTCTTTTGCCCCCACTACTTCCCTCGGAAGGCTGTTCCAGAACTTCACTCCCCTAATGGTTAGAAACCTTCGTCTAATTTCAAGTCTAAACTTCCCAATATCCAGTTTATACCCATTCGTCCTCGTGCCTACATTAGTACTAAACTTAAATAATTCCTCTCCCTCCCTAACGTTAACCCCCCTGATATATAGAGAAATCATATCCCCCCGCAGCCTTCTTTTGGCCAGGCTAAACAAGCCAAGCTCTTTGAGTCTCCTTTCATAAGACAGTTTTTCCATACCTCGGATCATCCTTGTAGCCCGTCTCTGAACCTGTTCCAGTTTGAATTCATCCTTCTTGAACATGGGACACCAGAACTGCACACAGTATTCCAGATGGGGTCTCACCAACGCCTTGTATAACGGTACTAACACCTCCTTATCCTTGCAGGAAATACCCCGCCTGATGCATCCCAAAATCGCATTTGCTTTTTTAACAGCCATATCACATTGGCGACTCATAGTCATCCTGCTATCAACCAGTACCCCAAGGTCCTTCTCCTCCTCCGTCGCCTCCAACTGATGCGCCCCCAACGTATATACAAAATTATTATTAATTCCTAAATGCATAACCTTGCACTTTTCACTATTGTATTTCATCCTATTTCTATTACTCCAGTTTACAAGGTGGTTCAGATCTTCCTGAATAGTATCCCTGTCCTTCTCCGTGTTAGCAATACCCCCCAGCTTCGTGTCATCCGCAAACTTTATTAGCACATTCCCGCTCTTTGTGCCAAGGTCAGTAATAAAAAGGTTAAATAAGATCGGTCCCAAAACCGATCCTTGAGGGACTCCACTAGTGACCTCCTTCCAGCCTGACAATTCACCTTTCAATACGACCCTCTGGAGTCTCCCCTTTAACCAGTTCCTTATCCACCTTACAACTTTCATATTCATTCCCATCTTTTCCAATTTGACTAACAGTTCCCCGTGCGGAACCGTGTCGAACGCCTTACTGAAATCTAGGTAAATTATATCTACCGCATTTCCTTTATCTAAGTAATCCGTCATCTTCTCAAAGAAGGAGATCAGATTGGTTTGACACGATCTACCTTTAGTAAATCCGTGTTGCAATTCGTCCCAATTACCATTGACCTCTATGTCCTTAATTACTTTCTCCCTTAAAATTTTTTCCAAGACCTTGCATACTACAGACGTCAAGCTAACAGGCCTATAATTACCCGGATCACTTTTATTCCCTTTCTTAAAAATAGGAACTACATTAGCAATCCTCCAGTCACACGGCACAGCCCCCGAGTTTATCGAATGCTTAAAAATTCTCGCTAATGGGCTCGCAATTTCACGCGCCAGTTCCTTTAATATCCTCGGATGGAGATTGTCCGGGCCCTCCAACTTCGTCCCATCGAGCTGTTCAAGTACGGCCTCTACCTCAGTTGCGGTAATATCCACTTCCATATCCACATTCCCGTTTATCATCCCTCCATCATCGCAAGGTTCCTCACTAGTCTTATTAAAAACTGAAGCAAAGTACTTGTTTAGATGTTGGCCATGCCTAGGTTATCCTTAACCTCCATTCCATCCTCAGTGTATAGCGGCCCCACTTCTTCTTTCTTTGTTTTCTTCTTATTTATGTGGCTGTAGAACCTTTTACTATTGGTTTTGATTCCCTTTGCAAGGTCCAGTTCAACGCGGCTTTTAGCCTTCCTCACTTTATCCCTACATGTTCTGACCTCACCAAGGTAGCTTTCCTTACTGATCCTGCCTTTCTTCCACTCCCTGTAAGCTTTCTGCTTTTGTCTAATCCCCTCTCTGAGTTGCTTGCTCATCCAATTTGGCCTACAACTCCTGCCCATGGTTTTTTCCCCCTTTCTCGGGATGCAGGCTTCCGACAGTCTCCGCAGCTGCAACAAAGTAATTCCAGGCCTCCTCTGCATTTAAATCCACTAATTCCTCAGTCCAATCCACTTCCCTAACTAATTTCCGTAACTCTTTAAAATTAGCCCTCGAGAAGTCAAAAACCCTAATCCCAGATCTACATTTGTTTATCCTTCCATCTAGTTTGAACTGAATCAGCTCATGATCACTCGAACCAAGGTTGTCCCCTACCACCATTTCTTCTACGAGGTCCTCACTGCTCACCAACACCAAATCTAAAATGGCATCTCCTCTCGTAGGTACTTCAACTACTTGATGAAGAAATCCATCCGCTATCACATCCAGAAAAATCTGACCCCTATTATTCTTGCAAGTACTCATCCTCCAGTCTATATCTGGGAAGTTGAAGTCCCCCATGATCACACATTTCCCCTTTGTGTTTACTTTTTTAAAAACATTAAACAGGTCTCTATCCATATCCCAATTAGATCCTGGCGGTCTGTAGCACACGCCAAGCACTATCTCAGGGGAAGCTCTAGTTGCTTTTTTACCCAGTGTGATTTTTGCCCAGACAGACTCTGTCTTATCCATTCCATCGCTTCTTATTTCGCTACAGTTAATTTCATCATTGATGTACAAGGCTCCACCACCTTTGCCTTTCTTCCTGTCTTTTCTAAACAGCACATAGCCTTCAATAACCGTGCTCCAGTCATGAGTACTATTCCACCAGGTTTCAGTTATCCCTATAATATCCGGTTTCACTTCCTGCACCAGTAACTCCAGTTCCTCCATCTTGTTACCTAGGCTCCTCGCATTAGTGTACAGACCTTTTAATTTTCGGCGTTTGGCGTCAGTGACATTCTTTCCCCTGTCGTGCAGAGACCTTTTACCACCAGCATCACCCGTTACTCTGGTTTCTACTCCACTATTCCTCCTTGGATCAATTCTTGGGACCGCAAGGGTATCCCCTCTCACTTTGTTTACTTTCCTCTCCAGGTTATATTCCGGCGTGGAGATCTCCCGAACATCTCCCAACCATCTCCCCCAACTTCCTAGTTTAAAGCTCTCTTGATGAGGTCGGCGAGCCTCCATCCTAGAATTCTATTTCCCTCCTTGCTTAGATGAAGTCCATCCTGAGCGAACAGTCGTCTATCCGTAAACGCTTCCCAGTGACCGTACATCCCAAAGCCCTCCTTATAACACCACTCCCTAAGCCATCTGTTGATCGCCATAATCTTGTCACTCCTTCGTCGCCCCGCTCTAGGAACCGGCAGAATCCCACTGAAGATCACCTGAGCCTCGATGTCTTTGAGCCTCTTCCCCAGTCTGGCATAGTCCTCCTTGATACAGTCCAGCGAGTAACTAGCCGTATCATTCGTTCCCACATGAAGGATAATCAACGGATTCTTTCCCTCTCCCGCTAAGATCGTATTCAGCCTCAGGTCCACATCCTGTATCTTAGCCCCTGGCAGACAGCACACCCTTCTGTTCTCCCGATCAGGTCTAGTTACAGGCCTATCTACTCTTCTCAGTAAAGAGTCTCCAATCACGTAGACTTGTCTTTTCCTGGCGACAGTGCGATTCTGCGGTCTATCCCCCACAGCAGGTGATCGCAATTCCTTTCGATTTGTATTCGCCCTTACAGTCCTCCTAGGGCTCATACTTGGTGTCGCCTCCATTGACTCCTCCCCTCCTTCTGCAGGACTAGCTGCTCGCCTCTTCTTCCTCGCCCTTTGTCCTTCAGCAGCCTGCTGTGCTCCATCTTCATTTCCCAACTCAGCAAACCTGTTCCTGAGTTCTATTTCTCCATCGCTGGCCCGTCTTTTCCTCTGCCTGGTTCTCCTAGTCACATGCTTCCACCGTCCACTTTCCTCACCCAGCAGCCCCTCCTCAGAGTCCTTTGGTCCTGCTTCTATCCGCTCGTCTGAGCTTGTCCCCTGTGCCTCATCATGTCTGTGTTCCATCATCTGCTCAAATCCCCTTCTAAACTCAGCCAGAGTTTCCACTTGCATCTCCAGTCCCCTTACCTTTTCCTCCAGCAGCTCTATCAGGCGGCACTTCATGCAGATGAAACTCCTTTCAGGTGCCCCCTCCAGGACCATGTACATGCCACAGCTACCGCATCTGGTCATCCTCAGTGTGTCTGCACCTGCTACCTCCGCCTCCATCGTAGCGCTCCAACTCTGTGCCTGGCAATCCACGCCTCACACCACACTGCAGGCCACTAACACGGGTTGGGCTGCTGGCAGACCCCTGCCTCCTCCCTAGTCTGCCTTCCTGGTTCCTCTGCCTTGGTCTCCCCTGCACCCTCCCCCTGGAAACTCCCACTGAAACTCCCCTGTTAGCCACTGTGTTCGCCGCCTCCTGTGCCGCTGCAGCTGACTGTGCCTGGCTCCTTACATAGGACCCCTAATCAGGTAAGCCCCGCCCCCAACTCAGGGCTCAGCCTCGCTCCCAGCACACAGCCCCTAGCAGCCTGCACACACACTCACTCACACACAAACACCACAAACTACAAAAACCTGCTCCTCCAACAGCACTCCCACTGAAACTCCCCTGTTAGCCGCTCTGTTCGCCGCCTCCTGTGCCGCTGCAGCTGATTATGGCATAATTATGATGTATTTTATGCAAGATAGGTCATGTGAGATATTGGAAAGGTTATGATTTACTGAATATGATCATCCTATTTGTATGCATATATCATTTTTGTATCTGAAGTTAAAACTTTTGACTATATATCTGTATTACAAATGTGTTTACATCTAGGCAAAAGACTCTTAGTCTAGGTGGCTGGCTGGGAAGGGTCCATTCAGGTTAATGAGTTATTAGGAAAACAATTGGCCTTAGAGAAGCATATCTTCCTGGACCTGGGGAATCTTCCTGAGGATGCTACAGACAGCCTCCAAGTTATGCCACTGTGACACTACAGGAACATGTGACATGGTCACCTGGTGCTGGACTCCATCTTGGCATGTCAATGTTTTTCCACTGACTAATGTGGGAACCAAGCGTTGAAACAAAGGGTTCCTGTCATATGCAAAAGCTATATAAGGCAGGGAAGAGACTGTTGGAAACACTTAAGCAACAGAGACTGAACTGGGGGAAACGCTGGACCCAGGCTAAAGGAATTTTTAGCCTGTCAGTGGAGCACCTGGGGATTTTAAGTTGTAAATTAGTGCAGCTTGCCCCTTAAGAATCTGCAGCCTGCTGGTATCATCACTTAGGGTGAGGATCTGCTACTCATATCCAATCCGTTTAGTATATTAAGCTTAGTTTGTATGTTTTGCTTATTTGCTAGGTAATCTGCTTTGATCTGTTTGTTATCCCTTATAATCTCTTAAAATTTATCTTTTGTAGTTAATAAACTTGTTTTTGCTTTATCTAAAACCAGTGTGTGGGAGTCATAACTCAGGGCAGAAAGCTGTTATGTATTCCTCTCCACATTGAGGGAGTGGATGAATTTCATGAGCTTACACGTCCCTGTGCAACTCCAGACGGTATAATTTTGGGTTTACACCCCAGAGGGAGGTGCATCCCTGAGTAGTGGGGAAGATCCTTAGCTGAAGCCTCCCCATGCAGAGTTGATCACAGCATCTGTATGTAACTGCAGCTAGGTGTGTCCCTACCTGTATGTGTGCTGGTAAAAGTGCAGGCTGGAGCCTGGGAGAGGTCTTGGCAGGCTGGTCACAGCAATACAGTGTAAAGGGAGCCAGGGCTGGTGAGTCAAGGGGGCTCAGTGGTACCTCAGTTCCAGATGGCACCCTCGGGGGAAATCGTCACACTAGTAGCTAGCATGATGTTGCTGTATCATCTTCTTTTATAGCATCCAGTGATTTTTTTCATTCCCTTGGACTGTCTTTATATGTTTCTTTACCTCCACCTCTAGAAATAGTTGGATACCCACAATTTCCTTCAGACCGGTATGTATGATAGCTGCCGATGCTATTGATTCACTTGGAGGTACATTATTTGCAGCTAGTTTTGTAACCTTGATTATAACACTGAGATTCAGAGCTATCAAAGTGGAACAGAAAGTCATGAAGTCATTTTTAGAACCCTACCCACAGCTTTATCATTTATTATCCTCAGTCATATTAGAAACACTCCTTGAAAAAGATTTATGGAAGAGGATAAAGAGATGCTGGATTCAAAGAGCTAGAAAATCTTGGGATGGACACAGGATGGTGAACTTTTCAAAGTGAAGCATTGAGAAGGTGGCACAATAAAATGGCTAGAGTTTAAGGAGCTCTTCCATGTTATGACAAACTATTATTGATAGGGACTTTCATGGCACAAAGAAGTTACGACTTTCATTGCTGTAAGCTGTTTTTCAGGGCCTGAGTGGGTCCCGGGAATAATTTGTGGAACATGATCTTCATAGTAATCCAGAAAAGGGCAGGTTTATAGAGATGGATGTTTTTCCCCTGCTCTTAAAATGTCCCAGACAAGGTGTCTACTTCCTGTCCTAAATGATCATGTAGCATTTTTGCACACACTCAAACAACTTTGTTTCACCTCAGGAAAGGCAGCTCAGTAGTGAGAAAGTAGTGTTCTTTCAGTATGGATAAGTCACTGTTATAATTCCATATAGCAACATGGGGGATACAGGGACACAGTTTAACACTGTAATATAGTAAACCCTGTAATATACAGCATTAACATTTAGCGAAGTGAATTATACTGTAAACTTTATACATTTGACTATAACACTTTCAATAGTTTTGTTAAACTCAGTGCACATCTATTATCTTGTGGCAGCTCTTTGTATTTGAACACAGTAAAGTTGGTTTTATATTTATTGACACATAATATTTAGCAGGAGGCAATTTCAGTACAGAGCTGCTGAGACACACAGGTGGGAATGTCTGTTGCATTAGCTGCTGCATCAGCCTTCTCCAGCAATTTCTCCTGATAGGTGGTTAGAACAATAGAATGGCCACTAAAATGCCTGGTGTATGAGGAATTGAGGACAATGCTAGGCTTCAATAAAATTGGAGAATGTGTTACCCCACCAAGCACGGGGTAAATCTGATTTTTACATTTTCCAATAAAATTTAATGACATAGTTAATCTGCGCTATTGAATTTTAATGCTTCAGAATAGATTTCCCCCCATGCTTAGCACCAACTACTCTTTCTAGGACTACTACTAACCATACCAGGGGGCTACTAATCTCCTTCTCAGTTGTACTACCAAATCAGGACAATAAGCATGGATTGCAATGCTTTGGTCTTATAAAGCTTCAAAATGGAATTATGATTTGTTAGAAACAGTGAGGCCTGCATACACTGGCAATGAATCTGTACGAGGTTATGAAATTCAGCCTGAGATCAGCTTTCCAAAGCCAGGCACTGGGACCTATTGTCATAGCTCCTTATTTATGCACATCAGTTCTAGAGATTACCCAACTCTCAAAGCTAATATTAAGTTACCTTTTAAAAAACAAAAAAGCTAGTTAGAGCTCATTGAAATGTCGTTGGCATGGAACTGTGATGTTTTGTTGACATTGAAATGTTTTGTGGAGATATATTGATTTTGATGAGTAGATTTCTGAGGTCCAGTATCATCTTTCAGGTCACCTCCAAAGAGAAAGAGACCTGTATCAAAAACCTGTCCTTTTCAGTTGGAAAATTGACATTATGAAAGTCCCTTTTCACAAAAACGTTCTAAAGATTTTGTTTTCAATGAAGAATGAAAACACATTTCATAACCTCAAAAGCCATTGCATAATGGAATTGTCGGTATCTAGCCAGCTATATTTCTATTCCTTTTCCTTGTGAAGACAGTCTTGACAATATAAATGTATTGCTGGGAATGAAAATTTGTCACAACAGCCTTCTTTTCACTGAGATATCAGTTGCAGAGATGGAAGCTTACATAATAACTATGGGTTTAATCCGGCAGACTCTTACTCATATACATTATCTTTAGTTAGATGAGTAGTCTAAATGGAAGCCAGGGCAACTCATATGAGTAATGGTTACAGGATTAGGCTCTAACTTAAAATCAATGGACCTGATCTAGCATTTCTTCTATATGCCTTCCCCAAGATGCAATTCAATAAAGACAAGTGCAAAGGATTTCACTTAGCAAGGAAAAAAATCAAATGCACGACTATGAAACTGGGAATATCTGGCTAGGTGATAATACTGTTGAAAAGGATCTGGGGAGTATAGTGGATCACAAATTGAATATAATTAAACAGTGTGAAACACTTGCAAAAAAAGCTAATATCAATCTGGCATGTATCAACAGGAGTGTTGGATGTCAGACATAGAATCAAAGAATCACAGAAAATCAGGGTTGGAAGACACCTCAGGAGATCGTCTAGTCCAACCCCCTGCTGAAAGCAGGACCTTATCCCAAACTAAAACATCCCAGCCAGGGCTTTGTCAAGCCTGACCTTAGAAACCTCTAAGGAAGGAGATTCCACCACCTCCCTAGGTAACCCATTGCACTGCTTCACCACCTCCTTGAAAAAGTTTTTCCTAATATCCAACCTAGACCTCCGCCACTGCAACTTGAGACCATTGCTTCTTATTTTGTGATATGCCACCACTGAGATCAGCCTAGCTCCATCCTCTTTGGAACCCCCTTTCAGATAGTTGAAAGCAGCTATCAAATCCCCCCTCATTCTTCTCTTCTGCGGACTAAATAATCCCAGTTCCCTCAGCCTCTCCTCATAAGTCATGTGCTCCAGCCCCCTCATCATTTTTGTTGCCCTCCGCTGGACTCTTTCCAATTTTTCCACATCCTTCTTGTAGTGTGAGGCCCTAAACTGGGCACAGTACTCCAGATGAGGCCTCACCAATGCCGAATAGAGGGGAATAATCATGTCCCTCGATCTGCTGGCAGTGCTCCTACTTATACAGCCCAAAATACCATTAGCCTTCTTGGCAACAAAGGCACACTGTTAACTTATATCCAGCTTCTTGTCCACTGTAACACCTATGTCCTTTTCTGCAGAACTGCTGCCTAGCCACTCAGTCCTTAGCCTGTAGCAGTGCATGAGATTCTTCCATCCTAAGTGCAGGACTCTGCACTTGTCCTTGTTGAATCTCATCACATTTCTTTTGGCTCAATCCTCAATCCTCTAATCCTCTAGGTCCCTCTGTATCCTATCCCTACCCTCCAGCATAACTACTCCTCCTCCCAGTTTAATGTCATCTGCAAACTTGCTGAGGGTGCAATCCATGCTATCCTCCAGATCATTAATAAAGATATTGAACAAAACTGGCCCCAGAACTGACCCTTCGGGCACTCCGCTTCATACTGGCTGCTAACTAGACATGCAGCCATTGATCAATATCCGTTGAGCCCAATGATCTAGCCAGCTTTCTATCCACCTTATAGTCCATTCATCCAGCCCATACCCCTTTAACTTGCTGGCAAGAATACCGTTGGAGACCGTAACAGAAGCTTTGCTAAAGTCAAGGAATAACATGTCCACTGCTTTCCCCTCATCCACAGAGCCAGTTATCTCATCATAGAGGGCAATGAGGTTAGTCAGGCATGATTTGCCTTTGGTGAATCCATGCTGATTGTTCCTGATCACTTTCCTCTCCTTGAAGTGCTTCAAAATTGATTCCTTGAAGACCTGCTCCATGATTTTTCCAGGGACTGAGGTGAGATTGACTGGCCTGCAGTTCCCTAGATCCTCCTCCTTCCCTTTTTTAAAGATGGGCACTACATTAGCCTTTTCCAGTCATCTGGGAGATAATTGTCCCATCCTACTCAACACTGGTGAGGCCTCAGCAGGAGTACTGCTGTCCAGTTCTGGGTACCATACTTTAGGGAAGATATGGAGAAACTGAAGAGAGTCGAGAGGAAAGCAACAAAACTTATAAAAGATTTAGAAAACCTGACCTGTGAGGAAAGGTTAAAAAAACTGTGTGTTTAGTCTTGGAGAAAGAACACATTGCAGTGGGAGGAGGAGCTGATAATAATCTTCAAATATGTTGAGGACTGTGATCAATTGTTCACCATTTCCTCTGAAGGTAGGACAAGAAGTAATCAGTTTAACCTGCAGCAAGGGAGATTTATGCTAGATATTAGGAAAAGCTTTCTAACTGTAAGGGTATTTTATGCTCTGGAATTAGCTTCCAGGGAGGTTGTGGAATCCCTGGCACTGAAGGTTTTTAAGAACAGGTTAGAGAAACACCAGTCAGGGCTGATCTAGGTTTACTTGGCCCTTCTAAGTGCAGGAGCATGGACTGCCTGACTTCTCAAGGTCCCTTCCAGTCCTACTTTCTGTGAGTCTTTGACTGCAACTGGAATATTGAGTGCACAGGGAATATAGCATCAGCCTGTCTGAAAGGAATGTGATAGCCTGATATATCCTTTCACTTTGGCAAATAATCAACATTAATCACACACTTAGGGATTTTAGAATTTAGTTACAAGACTCATGTTACCTCCTCAAAAGAATAGTAGTAGAAAAATAGACTTACAGCTACCCATTAATTCCACCAGGAGTAGTCAAAATAGCTCTAATACTATACAGTATACAAAAACCTGAGATGGAGACAGATTGTACTAACTCATTCCATAGCTCATTCCCATTAGCATAAAACAGAAATCCTGATTAACTAACAAAGTACAGTACTATTATTTGTACAGTGAATATGAATACAAGCAGCAGTTCTATTTTTATGTACATTTTCCAAAAACATATTTCACACAATCATTTGCCAAAAAACCTCAGATTTCATTAGATATAAAAAACTGGCATCTGATGTGAGCATTTTAACCACCACTTGCTTTCTTTCCTAATAGACAATATTTAATTATGTTT
Source organism: Gopherus evgoodei (assembly GCF_007399415.2). Taxonomy (NCBI): domain Eukaryota; kingdom Metazoa; phylum Chordata; order Testudines; family Testudinidae; genus Gopherus; species Gopherus evgoodei. The sequence goes on along the minus strand of NC_044324.1, from coordinate 68,268,940 downwards.
GTTTTCCTCAAACATAATGGTTAAAAAAAAAAAGCGCAATGCTTACTCTATCATTCAAATATTTGCCAAGCACCACAAAGACTAAAAGACCTTTTTGACTAAGAAGGAAAGAGGTGGAATTTTCAAAATAAATCTTTTTAATAAAGACCAGAAGAGCAGGATTAGTTGCTTCTTCAGACCCTGTCTGCAATTTGTGGAAAGAAAATTTGTGTTATCATGGAGGACTTCAGTCTGGGACACACATGCTTGAAGTTTCATGTAGTCACTAGTGAAACATCACTGTAGTGTCTAAAAATGTAACCCAACAAGAGGTAACTCTATTTTAACACCTCATTGTAATGCCTAAATATGAATTGATCAGTGGCTACAAGTTGGCGGTTGCCTAAAGACCAGTGATCATGACCTGATTATGTTCATTAAAGGCAAACAGAAGACAGACCCAACCCGTGAGAGATATATTTGGTTCTTCTAAAGGTCTAATTTCCCAAAGCTGCAGAAAAATATTAATGAAATTGATTGGAAGAAAAAAATTAGACAGAAAAATGTGAATAGAAATTCAGAGTTGTTTAAGAAGAGTCTAGTAGATGCGCAAAAAGTCACAATTCCACAATGTTGAAGACAACACCTTGGTTAAAAGCCCATCCTGGTTAAGATGGGAAGCAAAGGTAGAAATAAATATATATATTCACACATACACAAATGAAAAAAGGGAGATAGATAGCAATCAATAGAAATTAGAGGTAATGAAGTGTAGAAAATTGATAAGGAAGCTAAAGACATCAGGGGAAAATCCATCGCTGGCAAACCCAAGGTTGATGTATTCATATGACATGAGGCTGATGAACTATCATCCAGTCCATTAATAACCAAGGAGAATGTTAAACAACATCTTCTAGGGATAAACATTTTAAAATCAGCAGCTTGGAGAATTGCACCCAAGAGACCTGTAAGAGTTAGCTGAGCAGATCTCTCATCCACTTATGTTAGTTTTTAATAAGTCTTGGAATACTGGGGGAATTCTAGAAGGCTGAAAAAGTTCAGAAGTGCCAATATTCAAAAGGAAATAGTGGGATGACTCAGGTAATTATAGGTTGGTTAGCTTGACATCAGTTTTTTGAAAAATAATGGACAATTTTATATGGATTCAATCAATAGAAAATGAAAGGACAGGAATATATTTGATGCTAGTCAACATAGTTACTGGAAAATAGATCTTATCAAACTAATCTGATTTCATTTTTTGATAAGATTACAAGTTTGACTGATAAAAGTTAATTGGGCTGACATAAAATACTTAGACTTTTGTAAGGCATTTGACTTAGTCCCATTTGACATTCTGATAAAAGGAATTCAATTATTTTGATCAGTGATCTGGAAGAAAATATAAAATCATTACTAGTAAAATTTATTGATGGTGCAAAGATTGACAGAGTGGTAAATACTGACATGTCAGTTATATAGACTGACTTTTATCTCTTCATATGTTGAGCTCATTTGAACAGAATACGCAAGCCCACTAAAAGGTCATCTAAGAACAAAGAAGATAGGTCCCACTTACAAGCTGTGAGACTGTATCTTGGAATGAAATGACACTGAAAAGGGCTTAAGGCTTGTGGGAGATAACCAGCTGAACATGAACTTCCAGTGCCATGTTGTAGCTAAGATGGCAAATGTGGTCCCTGCATGCATAAACTGGGGAATAATATTATAGGGAGGAGATATTAATAGCATTAAGACAATTACCAAAATACTGTGTGAAATTCTCACTTCAAAATGGATGTAGAAAATCTGGAAAGCAGCTTTATAACATCCACTTTTCTTTAACATTCCATAGTATTTCCTTCGGTCCTCTGCACCTGAAACGTTCTGAAAGATGTATACAAGTGTTATCGTCTTAATTTACTTGTGCCAGAGAAAGATACATTTTATCTCCTGCCCGAAAAAAGCCTGTTTGTCAACTCTGCCTGGGTGTACAGTTTAAAACACATTTTTAGTAGGTATGCATATCTCCTTACAAACCAGCCATCGTAGTGCTTATGATGACCAGTATGATATAAGCTTTCATTTGATACTTCATACATCATTCTTTACAGAAAAATAGTCCAACAGCAGTGTGTTAGGCATAATGAGTTTCTCAGGCCTGAGATGAGTATTTGATACAGAGAACCAGTAGGCCTCTGTGTCACAGGCCTTTTCCAGCCCATGCAGCCTCTTGTTAATCCAAGGTATAAGGTATGTATCAAATTTAGACATTGTATCTACTTTGCAGAAGCTTAGGACCAGCACAATCACATTACACCATTTGCCGTGAGATTCCTCCATTACCCCCAGCCCCTTGTGGGGCATGCTCTGCAGTTCTTTCATTACGGTGGCCCTTAATGATCCAGATATCCAGAAAGCACAAGATAGCTTAAGATGAATGTTGTGTTCTATCAAACTGGGTTTGGTAGCGGAAACATCACTAAAATCTTTAATCAGCTCCTTGGTTTCTTCTTGCAGTGCATGGGACAGGTTTTCTCCTAGGAATACCTCTCAGCATGACACCTAGAGTCCTAACTGGAGTTCCTGTGTCAAGGAGTGAACAAAGTATGCTTCTTGGGATTTTCAGGCTGTCGCAAATGGCTAACGCTATTATGGTGGGTCCCATGCTTTTCCTTCGTGTGGCTACTCAGGGCACCGCCTCTTGCCACTTCAGCTTCTCGAGCTTTCTGCTCTCTTCCCCCTTGGGCAGGGTTTCTATCGGTCCTCTGCACCTGGGGAGTCCCTCTGCTCATCCCATTTTCCAGCCTGCCTTCCACTATCCCCCTTTGTCTAGCCCCCTCATTTCATGCACCCTTGTTTTCCCCCTACATGCTTGTGCTCCTTCCCCTTTTATGTTGAACCCCTTTATTCACTACACCCCCTATGATATTGTAACCTTCCCCTTCCAGTGCATCTGGAGGAGCCAGTATTCCCATCCTGTTTCAGTTATCATGTCCCCCTGTTCCCTGCCTGATTAAGGCATCTTGGTATCCCCTTTCCCCACATTAGTGCCCTCCTCCCTGCCCGCAGCCTAGCAGGGAGGAGTGGCTCTCCCCTTCCCTCCACTTTGCTGCTCGTCCCCATCTCCTCTGAGTATGACAGGAGAAATGGCAGGTGGGCATCTGCGGGTTGACGCTGCTGCCCCACCTCCACCTGCTCCCCCATTCGGCACTTCAGCTATCCTCTCGACCAAAAGAAATCAGTTTCAATAAAGTTATTTCTAGAATTCTTTTGATCTGAGATCTACTGAGATGATTAAAATGTTCTCCCATGTTCTGGGGTGGCTGAGGAGGCAGTATGTGCTACTCAGGTTCCTGGGTTCATCAGTAATCTCTCTGGAGTCCAGGGAGATTACTGATGAACTCAGGAACCTGAGTGGAACATACCACCTCCTCAGCTGCCTCGAAACATGCCTGGGGCATATAAAAGCTCAGGTTCTTTGGAAAGAGACAAGCGCCATGCAGCTTGGAGTCTCCGGTTGGGAGGCACAGCATATCTGGGGCGGCTCAGGCCTGTCATAAACAGATAGCTAAGGGTTAATGTTTCTTACACCTGGAAAGAAGTAATCTGAAACACCTGACCAGAGGACCAATCAGGAAACCAGACTTTTTCAGGTCTGGGTGGAGGGAAGTTTGTGTCTGACTTCTTTGTCTTCTGCCTGTACTCTCTCGGCTATGAGGAGTGATTTTTTCTATTTCCTGCTTTCTAATCTTCTGTTTCCAAGTTGTGAGTACAAAGATGGTTTGTTGTTTTGTATTTACATGTCTATAGTTGCTGGAGTGCTTTGAACTGTATTCTTTTTGAATAAGGCTGTTTATTCATATTTCTTTTAAGCAATTGACCCTGTATTTGTCACCTTAATACAGAGAGACCATTTTTATGTATTTTTCTTTCTTTTTATATAAAGCTTTCTTTTTAAGACCTGTTGGAGTTTTTCTTTAGTGGAGAACTCCAGGGAACTGAGTCTGTGCTCACCACAGAATTGGTGGAAGGAAGAAGTTAGGGGAAAATCTGTGTGTGTTAGATTTACTAGCCTGACTTTGCATACCCTCTGGGTGAAGAGGGAAGTAATTCTGTTTTCCAGGACTGGGAACGGGGAGGGTGGAGTCCCTCTGTTTAGATTCACGGAGCTTGCTTCTGTGTCTCTCTCCAGGAACCTAGGGAGGGAACACCTGGAAGGGAGAAAGGGGGGGGGGAAATGGTTTATTCCCCTTTGTTATAAGACTCAAGGAATTTGGGTCTTGGGGTCCCCAGGGAAGGTTGTTGGGGGGACCAGAGTGCCCCAAAACACTCTAATTTTTTGGGTGGTGGCAGCTTTGCCAGGTCCAAGCTGGTAACTAAGCTTGGAGGTTTTCATGCTAACCCCCATATTTTGGATGCTAAGGTCCAAATCTGGGACTGGGTTTGACATGAGTGGCAGCGTTGTGGGAAAGATAGAATCCAGAAGCCAGTAGGAATATTATATTTTTCTTTTCTCTGCTAGGGGCTTTTAAGCAGAGAGAAACAGTTTGGTTTTAAAAGGAACCAGACAGAATTTTTTTTTCTCTGCTCTCTCTTGCAGTTTCTGGCTTGCATATTAAGCAAGGAACCATTAAGCTGTGACAAAAGGGTCTTTTGTGACACAATAGCACTCCCATTAGGAGTCAAATACCAGCACTATATACATGCAAATAAGGTGGTTTTTCTGGTTTACTTTACATTGAAAAGATTAGCTAGAGGAAGAAAGGGAAAAAGGCACTGTTGCTAGGCAGACCCCAGGAGGCAACAGAGCCTGCAGTTCAGACAATAAACACCGGAGGGCACCCCAACACAAGAAAACAGGAACCATGACTTCCAAGGAAAAAAGGGAGGCAGAAGAACAAATCAAAGAAGCTGAACACAGGCGACAACTGGAAAAAAGACAAAAAGAGGTGGAGCTGAAAGAAAAGGAAGAAAGCATCAAACTGGCAGCCTACAAAAGAGAACAAGCAGCCAAAGAGGCAGCCCACAAAAGAAAACTAGAAGAAGAAGAAGAGGTGGCCCGCCGACGTAAACAAGAAGAAGAAGAGGAGGCCCACAGAAGGAAACAAGAAGAAGAAGACATGGCCCACCGCTGAGAAATGGAAAAACAACAAAAAGAAAGTGAAGAGAAGGAAAAACAGAGAAAACATGAACTGGACTTAGCGCAAGCTGGGCTGCATGCACCAGCCAATCCTAACAACCCTTCGCCAATTATGGTTCCACATCACAGGAAATTTCCCACCTACAAGGCAGGTGATGACACCGAGGCCTTCTTGGAAAATTTTGAAAGAGCCTGTCTTGGGTACCGCATCTCTGAAAACCAGTACATGGTAGAATTGAGGCCACAGCTCAGTGGACCTTTAGCAGAGGTGGCAGCTGAAATGCCTAAGGAGAACATGAACGACTATAAACTTTTTCAAATCAAGGCGAGATACAGAATGGGAATAACCCCGGATCATGCCCGTCGGCGTTTCAGAACCCAAAAGTGGACACCAGATGTGTCATTTCCCAAACACGCCTACTACGTTGGGAAAAATTATGAGCCCTGGATATCAGGACACAATGTTAAATCCCTGGAAGAACTGCACCTCCTCATACAAATGGAGCAGTTCTTGGATGGTGTTCCTGAGGACATAACACGGTACATACAAGATGGAAAACCCAAAAATCTCACTGAGGCGGGGGAGATTGGAGCCAGATGGATGGAAGTGGCAGAAAGCAAGAAAGCTACGGTCAAGGGGAACGAATACCCCAGAGGGCACACCGACCATAAACCCTACAACCGAAGACAGCCAAAGACCCCACATACAACCCAAGTAAAGCCACAGACGCCCTATTCTTCCACCTCACCAGTCTCCAGTAACTCACCTCGACCCAGTGACCCATCAGATGGAAGATGCTTTAAGTGTAATGAACTGGGACATATCAAGGCCAACTGTCCAAAGAACGCCATCTGAGTGCAATTCATTACACCACCATCACCCAAAAGATCCCCAGGCCCAGATGCCTCTCAAATACCCTTGGAGTGAAGGGAAAATTTGAGAGTGGGCGAAAAGAAGGTTACTGCGTGGAGAGACACGGGGGCACAAGTGTCAGCTATCCACCAAACCTTCGTAGACACCAAATTCATCAATCCAAAGGCCCAAGTGACAATTTACCCCTTCATGTCACAAGCTGTAGACTTGCCTACAGCTGAACTGGTCGTCCAATACAAAGGCTGGTCAGGAATGTGGACTTTTGCAGTCTATGACAATTATCCTATCCCCATGCTACTGGGGGAAGACTTGGCCAACCAGGTGAAGCGGGCCAAGCGAGTGGGAATGGTTACACGTAGCCAAACCAGGCAAGCTTCCAGACCCATTCCTGTTCCTGAGCCGTCCACAGGCGCCCCGTCTGTGTTACCAGAGACCCAGACAGAGGTAGTGGACCCGGATTCCATGCCAACCACTGAAACAGCCACAGCACCTCCAGTCCCAGGCCCGGCACTGGAACAGCAACCAGCACCAGCAAGTGCAACCACATCTTCAAACTCAACGCCAGAGGGCACCAGCGAGCCAGAACTGGCAGAAGCAACAGACAGCCATACCCAAGGCTGGCCTGGGGATCCTCTGGGGGCAGTGTCAGGAGTCACCTCCGGGTGAGGTGGTGGACTTGGGGCTCCGCCCAGGGAGAGGCAGAGGGGGTTTGGGGCTCCAGTGGCTGAAGAGTGTGGCCTCAGGCGGAAGGGGCAGGGCTGGGGGGCTAGCCTCCCCAAAGGGGAGCTCCACCTGCCGCCCATGCCTCCAGCATAAAGAGACATAACTGAGATCACCCTTGCCGGTCCAGAAGTCAGTTGCTATAACCATCTGGAAGCTGGCTACCCCAGATTGCTACAGGGCATTGCCAATCAGTTGGAGCTTGAAAGTCCACTGTGGGTAAATGGCTGGCGGAGGTATCTGAGGCAATCAGGTGTGTGGTTTACCCCAAGGTGGTGGGCATTAAAGATATTTCAGAGGTAATTGCTGGCTTTGAGACAATAGGGTTTCCAAACTGTGTTGGGGCTATTGGCAGGACTCGTATGCCCATAGTTTGCTCTCAATGAGCACATGAGCACATAAACTGCAAAGGGCACTACTCCATTGTTATACAGGTCCTCATGGACCACAGAGGCTGATTTATGAATGTCTACATGGGCTGTACTCGAAAAGTTCATGATACCAGAGTTTTTGCTGCTTGGAAATCTGCATTCATGGACAGGCTGGGACACTATTCCCACCAAATGACATTGACATAAATGGAGTTACTGATCCCCCTGTTATTCTGGGGGACTCTATGTTTACCGTTTTTGCCTTGGCTTATGAAACTATTCCCTGATTTCAGAGGCCCTGGCAAAAGAAAGTTTAATTGCAGTTTTAGAATGGTTGTTGAATGTGCTTTTGGCAGATTAAAATCACATTGGAGATGTTTACAGATCCATTTGGATGCCAGTGTAACTAATGGTCTCCTCATGACAGTGCCTTGCTATACTCTTCACAACATTAGTGCAGCTGGAGGTGAGCCATTTCCCTGAATGGACCAGCGGCGGGCCGTTGAATCAGTACCCTCAGCCAGAAAGTGCAGCTATCACTGCAGGAGCTGGTTGCACCCAGGCAGCAGAAGTCAGAGATGCTTTGTGTTCTCACATTATGTACTTGGCCCAGCTGAAGAGGAGGACTAGTATCTGTACAGATACACTTTTGCGAGGGAGAGAGGCTAGTTAAATGTTGGTGTGGGGCAGTTAGTCCTTTAGAGGGTGTGTGGGCTTGATTGCCATGTGATTTAATTATGAATGACAGTGACTAATGAATTTGGAGGGCAACATGTATGGAATGTATTGAAATGTGAATTGCCGTACCTTGGTGAATAGAAGAATATCATTTGTTTACTAATGTATAATTGCTCCTGCTCATGTTTTTAGCTTTGTCATCTGAAATTATGGTTGTATCAAGTGATGCAGTGATAGCAATAAACTTTCTTGAAGGCATAAAACGTTTTAATTGTCAATGGGAATTAAAACACCCCAAAACAAGTACCAGATGAATATTTTCTAAAAATAAAATACTAGAAATACTGCAAACCTGACTCAACCCCCTACCTCTATATGCTTCCTGGCCCTGTTTTCCAAGCACTTGGCACATAGGAGGGAGATGGAGGTATCCACAGGAAAGGGATTGAAGAAGAAAGGCTTTGCATTGCTGCTTACAGCAGATATCCCTCCCATTACTGTAATAATAAACTGTAAATTGGAATCATGCGCCTACTGGGCTCTGAGATGGCTTCTGACTCTACTATGTTTGCTGTAAGCTGAGCAGTGGGCTGCTCCTCAGCAAGGGAACAAAGAGGGTGGGAAGGAATCAAACAGCTCTTCCAAGTAAGGACTTTGAATTTGCTGTTGATCCTGATCCACAGCCTGCTCAAGGACTGGTTTCATTAACAAAGTCACTTCATGCACCTCACTGGGAGTCTGCTGCTGGCTCCCATCAGTCCCCAGGCTGGATTCAGGAGCCATCAGGGCACCATTCCGGCTGACCAGGTCGTCATAAAGCATGGCTGGCTCCATACTAGGCACAGTGCCCACACCCAGTCAAATTTCTTATCATATAGGCATATCGTTGGTGAGCTGACTGATGTGATGTCCCTGGTCTTCTGGTACTTGCTCTTCCACCTCTTAATATGCTTCCTGCACTGATCCCAGAAAATCTTCAGAGTTACCAGCTTTTTTAGCTATCTGCTGACACATGTGGTCATTCCTGGAGCTTTTGCTGAAGTTCAGTTTTATTGGCCTCACACCAGAGAGTTACCAAAAACTGGCTGTGCTTCCATGACCATGAAGCAGCACGTTTTGCAAAAATCTTGCTCTACTTGGTCTCCATTGCAAATCCAGGAGGCTCTCCGATAGCATGCTTGCAGTTTGGTGATCAGAAGAGAATGGCTTAATGCTGAGCTGAGCTGCTGCTGTACGCCAAGGGGTGGAGGGGGGACTTCTGTTTTCAATAGAGTGGGTTGGAGATTGTTGGGATAGAAAGAACTAAGGATGTTGGCTCATGGAATTGTGGGATACTTCTGGCAGACTCCCAGGACATGAGTCAAGTGGGACTGCACCTACACTGAAAAGCAATCGGTCTTAAACCCTGGATCCCACTTGACTTATGCTCAGACCCTGCAGGGTCATGGGACCCTGGGTCTGAGCCTTGGTTAGCACAATTGCAGTAGACACAAGGGGTGTTAGGCTTGAGCGTGAGCTTAAGCATGGGCTTTCATTGCAATGTAGACATACCCCTAGGGACCAGAGCAGTCTGACGTTTTCGGTTAGTTGAGGATATGGATATATGATTTTAAGAGCAGCCAGATCAGTCATTCTTCATAGCAGAGGAATCTCAGAAATCATTTTAGAAACACTAAAGAACAACTAAAGTATTGGAGAATACTCTTTCAATGATACTCAATTCCAAGCACAATCAAGTGATATCATAATTTAAGGGAGCAGAGAAACTTTGATACACATATGGTCTGACACACGTTTGGAGGCACTGTTAGCAAAATATGATAACTTTTCATCACTTAATGTGACTGTGATTTGTTCCAGTGAAGTGTGCATAATTCTTAAATATCCTTACATTCCTGAGAACTAGGATGCCATAAATCATATTTTCAGTATCTTCAGCTTTTCTGATTAACCATGCCAAGCTTTGGAACACATGGAATTGAGAAATCTAGCTTGGTGCTTCTTTATAAGCCAAATATTTTTCAGACTTCCATTTGTTTTATTGTATGTCCAATTACTATCTGTACCCTTTCATAAATCTCATTGCCTACGACTATACACTCAGAAAGATTATCTGTAACCAAAATTACTGGTATTTTGTAGTGACAACTAATTAATAATATCTTGATCTTGAAAAGCTATGAGGCACTTCCTTCACTAACATAGACCAGAAATTACTCCAGGGAAGTTATTGTGTCAATCTTAAAACATTATTTTTTCTGGGTTCTCACCCAATTTTTTCTTTCAGTTCCCAAGCTATATGTCAGTTAATGTATTTGCCAGTTTCTATTCTATTGCTCAGCAACTGGTTTCTGTTAATGAACTGTCAGTTTGAACAAATCTTTTGCGTGGTTTGGGAGAAGAGAAACCATTGTCTTTTCTGAGCTCCTCTTCAGACACACTTTAGGGATTTTTTTAAAATACGTGCTCACTTTTGAGCTTCAACTTTGCTCTGTTGCCATGTCAGCAGAAAACAAAGTGTGGAATAACTTTTACCTGAGGCAGCTGGGTGATCAGACAGCAAGTATGAAAAATTGAGAAGGGGGTGAGAAGTAATAGGAGCCTATATAAGAAAAAGACCTAAAAATCGGGACTGTCCCTATAAAATCAGGACATCTGGTCACCCTAGAGCCAGCCATTGGGAGCTACATCGAATATGGGGAAATCCTCTCAACTATTATCATAACCTAGTCCCAGATTTGGACCTTAGCGTCCAAAATATGGGGGTTAGCATGAAAACCTCCAAGCTTAGTTACCAGCTTGGACCTGGTAAAGCTGCCACCACCCAAAAAATTAGAGTGTTTTGGGGCACTCTGGTCCCCCCAAAAACCTTCCCTGGGGACCCCAAGACCCAAATCCCTTGAGTCTCACAACAAAGGGAAATAAACCTTTTCCCTTCCCCCCTCCAGGTGTTCCTGGAGAGATACACAGAAGCAAACTCCATGAATCTAAACAGAGGGAGTCCACCCTCTCTATTTCCAGTCCTGGAAACACAAGCACTTCCCTCTTCACCCAGAGGGAATGCAAAGTCAGGCTAGTAAATCTAACACACACAGATTTCCCCCTGACTTCTTCTTCCCACCAGTTCCCGGGTGAGCTGCAGACTCAATTCCCTGGAGTTCCCCACTAAAAAAAAACTCCAACAGGTCTTAAAAGAAAGCTTTATATAAAAAAGAAAGAAAAATACATAAAAATGGTCTCTCTGTATTAAGATGACAAATACAGGGTCATTTGCTTAAAAGAATATTGAATAAACAGCCTTATTCAAAAAGAATACAATTCAAAGCACTCCAGCAACTATAGACATGTAAATACAAAACAACAAACCATCTTTGTACTCACAACTTGGAAACAGAAGATTAGAAAGCAGGAAATAGAAAAAATCACTCCTCATAGCCGAGAGAGTACAGGCAGAAGACCCCAGAACAAAGGACTCACACACAAAGTTCCCTCCACCCAGATTTGAAAAAGTCTTGTTTCCTGATTGATCCTCTGGTCAGGTGTTTCAGATTACTTCTTTCCAGGTGAAAGAAACGTTAACCCTTAGCTATCTGTTTATGACAACTTTGACCAAGATAACTAGACCTTCAGTATAAACATGCTTATGGTGTATATATGTAAGCAGGATCTGAAGGATGTCCCCCCTGCCCTTCCTTGATGAAGTGGAGGGAAAGACCTCAGGTGCAGACTGTATTTGCATAGGCATTCCTACTTTGCCTAGGAGATCAGCTGTGGCTGTTTTGGATTAAAATTCACTTTAGTGTACGATGCAGTTTGGATGCAGAGGGTAATGAAATGTTGTTATTCTTATTGTATGACTAATGGGCCAGAAAATTGTACTTAATATGCCCTAATTAAGGGGTCACCTAAATTTAATTTCACATGCTGAGTGGAGGGTAATGATGCAAAATCTAAGTGAAAGTGCTCCTATTTGGTTGTGTGGACTTATTTAAAACATTCTAGATACAGTATGACACCCTTCCCCCTCCATCTCCAGTATTTAAAGACAGAGATGATTGGACTCATGGGAGAGTCCTTGTTTCAGCTCAGTGATCACTAGAGTTGAAATCATCGATGAGCAGATTGAGAGGGCAAAGCCTTAAACCCGGTGTGGGGACAGTGTTGTGAAAGGCAATGCAGAGGATAAAGCAGCAGTGAGGTTCCCCACTACGCAGTGAAATCACTAAGAACTAGTGGAACCTCATAACATGGCATCAGAGCTAGGGGCAGAGGTGGAAGCAGGTCGGGAGCAGCTGCAGTGACAACATCAAGCAGTGGCAGAGACAGCATCAAGCAGTGGCACAGACAACAGCAACAGTGGTGAGCCAGGGTGCGAGCTGTAGATGCTCCCTTCAGGGTGCGAGGTGAATCAACGTGAATGCACAGAATTCTGGGACTTTGCTGACTTTGGCCAACCAATTATAAGTGGGGTGCAGCAAAGGGTCAAGGGAGTGATGTGTTAGAGCAACATCTGGCCATTGGACTTTCACAGCACAAGATGGGAAACTGAGGCAAAGGCAATACCCAAGATCCCATGAGACAGGAGTACTTATGGTTTGCATACTTTGAATAATTGTTGCAGTGTTTTCTCAAATTAATGCTGAGTTCTCTCTCCCTCTTAATAAAAGTTTATTTTTGTTCTACTCAAGCTCAGTGCTAGTGAGTGTGGTAGTATTGCCTCTTAGAGGTGCCTGTGATGATGATTGCTTAGTTTTCCCAGACTTCTGGGGTGGGGCTTGAGCTTATTCCTTTTTGTAACATTAAAAGGGCCCCCTAAATATTGAACCTGGCTCTTGCTGCTTCCAACACTACCTGACAGAAGGGTCAAATATAAAAGTGCTTTTAATGATTTATACTTCCAGACTTTTTCCAAAAGAGAAAAAGGATGGTTTTGTGATTAGGCCCTTGAGTGGCACTCAGCAGATATGAGTTTTATTACAAGTTCTGATATGACTTGCTCGAGCAAGTCATTTACCTTTTCTGTGCATCTGTTTCCTTATCTGTAGTACAGAAATATGTTATTTACCTTTGTGATGCTGTATGAATGAAATATGACCCACCCACTGAGCCTCCTGTGGAGGCTTTAGAAAGAATATGGAAAATAGCTGCTCCTGTGAGTCATCAAAGCATGCGACTTACTCATGTGACCCTGGACTCCATCGTGTAATTTTCCACCAACTGAGACTGGGAGCATTGTTTGGGACAGTAAAATTCCATCCACATGGGAGAGGGTATAAAAGACCCTGGAGACGTTTTCATCTTGGCTTCATTTCCTGCTTCATTTCTCTGCACTGGCTTTCTGAAGGAAGCTCTAAACAAGGACTGATGACCTCCAAGCTGTTTGGGTAATTTCCAGAGACTTTTGGAAAATAGCAGTTTATTCCATCACTGCTTCAAAACTGATATAAGAACTTTGCAATCACTTGCATGTATATGATTTCCTTAACCATTTTAACTCTCTATTTCTTTTCTCTTTATAAATAAACCTTTAGATTTGGTTACTACAGCAGCGTGACAGTTGGGTAAGAGCTGTGTTACATATTGACCTGGCTGTGTGGCTGGTGTCTTGACATCAGAAGAACACTTTGTTTGATTAAATTGGTTTTCAGTTAACCATAAAGCCCAATGTCTGGGTGGTGAGACAAGGGTTGGGATTCCTAAGGAGACTGTATGTTTGATTTCTTGTTAACCAGTGTGGTAAGACAGAAGTTTACTTTTGTTACTGGCTTGATACATCTAATGGTAGAATAACCACCAGTTTGGGGTGAGTCTGCCCTATTTCTCAGCAGTTTGTCCTCAGTCTGACATCCTCAGCTGTGACCCACTGAGGCACAGTGACAAGTTTACCAACAGGAATGTTGTAAGGGTAAGTGCATTCATGTTTGTGAGGCACTAAGAAATAAAGGGCTATGAAAACCCTCTTAAGAAGTACATACATAGCACATTTAATAAATGCAACACAGCATTGTTTTGCATAGTGTTTTTCATATACTTGAGGTAGGTCTAAGGAGAATGTGGAGATAAACGCCTTATAGGCCCATGACAAGGTTGCACTGATGTCTGTATTTCCTCAGACACACCAATTCTCCACTCACCCCAGCCATTGTCTACCTGTGAGCTTGTATGTGAGTGAGTGAATGTGCCTCAGGCTTAAGTGTGGAAGGTTATGGTAAATGCTTAACCATGCTTGCTTTCACATAAAGCTTCCACGGTCTATTTGACCCAACGCACAGATTTTGCGCATGCTAGAACAATGTACAGCAGAACTTTCAGGATTAACTATGCAGGGGTCTCTCCTTAATTATCAGTATAACAGTCTCAAGAGGCTTCTATGTGGTAATGTATTCTGAATGTTTTTTAGGAAGAATAACAGGCAGCCAAAGCACTGTGCCTGACACAGAGGATGATCTGCAGACAACAGAAGATATATGCACATATGTGAAAAATATGCAGAGTATGTCCCTAAATCATTTTTGTACCTATAAATATGGACAGATTGAAATGCACAAACAACTTTACACAGAGTCACAGCTTTACAAAAGTCTAAACCTAGCAGGATTCAAGGGCACATATGGGGAAGACATGATGTGTTTTGCAGGATAGAGTTACAAGTAATATACATTTCCGCAAGCTACAAGCAGAAAAGTTGAATGCATATATTTATAAAAGGGGGTTGAAGGGCTGAATGATTTAGCAGAAAAGAGAATATGAAATAAAAGAAGCAGCCCAATTTAATAGTAAGCATAGTAATTAGAATTTCTACTCTGAATATTACAGAAAAGAAAATGTTAATGAAAAGAGGACTACCTAGGCTTTACTAACTCATTGATGATGTAAAGTGAACATTTAAATGGGCACGAATGTTGTGAATGTTGGGCATTTCTATAGTTTGATTTGTGTTAAAATATGAATTAAAATAGTCTGGAGTCCTAAAAATGTGTAAGTACAAGTGTGTGCTTGAGCCTGTGAAAAAGATCCTTTTTTAGGTTCTAATGAAAAATGTAAATAAGAGCAAGAAACATGGTCTTTTATTTCAATACATTAGTTGGATTTTCTTTCTGATCTACCCTCTGAGGATTCTTTTTTTCCAGTGCGGGATTGACCATGTACTGTATATTGTCTAACATTTTTAAAATTAAAACCATATGGATGAAATCAGTTTATTGTCTTGCAGATGTTGAAATCCAGTCTTGTTTTAGTTTAACTACTTACATAGAATTTAAATGTCTCATGTATATCTATTTTGTATCTTTGTAATAATTCACTATATTGCTTTTCATTAGTGTCCTTTTTCTGTAATTGTTGCTCATTGTTTATTAAATTTCTAACCATTCAACAACAGTTGCCGCATGCACATGCCTGATGGCTCCTTTTATTTTGTCTGTGCCACAGTTTGTAAATGTTACATTGCCCTAACATTTGCAACATATGTAAGTTGTACAAAGGCTATTTTTCACTTGTGGTAGTAAAGAAAGACCTTTCCTTCCGGTAATCTTCCCCAATAATAAAACACAGAGCAATTTGACTCTTATTGGAGATTATGAATAGCAGTTGCTGCTTTTTGTTGTTGTTGTTATTGTTGTTGTTCCTTTATTCCATGCTAGGCATGATAGACTCCTCCTCCACAACTGATCTTTTTAGATGATTGTTTAGTTGAACAGAGGTAACAGTTTCATAAATCTACAGGAATCATGTTAGCCAAAATTTTCAAAAATGACAAGTAATTTTGAGCATCTCCTGTTTTGGGGAAGTCTCACCCTCTGAAAACCAGGCCCCTTTAAAGTATTGACATTGTATACCCAAAAATGAAAGTACCCATAACCACTTATCACTTCTGAAAATGTTGGTCTTCAGCTTTTCCTTTTTGTTAGGATTGTGGAGTTGTTTTTAATTCACAATCTGGAGTTCCTGGAATGTTCCTGGATTCCCAATTAGCAGTGACACCCGGAAATGCTTTTCCCCCTCTGTATCTGGCCAGGATATTAAGACTTTTCCTCTCAGATTTAGAACTCAACATAGTTACCGTGGCCCTTACCTGTAGATCAGTTCATGCTATCTGGGATACCCTTGGAGACCCCTCAGAAACTTCAGCTCACCCAGAATATGCCTGCTTACTCAGTACTGTCTTTCACAGACAGCTTATTACATCTGTGCTGCAGAGACTGAAATGTATTCATGTTACTTTGGGTGCCATTCAAAGTGTTATCATCAAATATTACATAGTGTCAGACCTGTCTTTCTTAGAACCTGCCTCTCTTTTTATGAATAGTGTTGGTGGCAAAATGTTCCTACAGGCAATTTGTTGATCTCAAGACGTGTAGAATGTCAGTTTTGACAAAATGTCACTTTGGGGAAAAAAGGTCAAAATGAAGCATTTCAACTTTATGGGAATGGAACATTTTGATTTTTAATTTCAAGGCTTATTGTTTATAATAGAATAAAATATATATCTAATATAATTAACATTACATTGAAAAGGTGAAATGTTCCAAATGATACAAAACATTTATTTTGGGGGAAAATTTGGCTCTTTGTCCTGATATTTTATCAAAATGTCCAAATTTCCCACCGAATGGAAGTTCCAAATCCTGACCAGTTCTAGTTTTCATCCATCTTATTCGTTAGGGTCAGATGAGGTGTTCTTGCTAACGGTTGCAGATTAGTACACCTATTCAACCTCCCTGAAGCAAGAGTCTGAGAAAACTGATAGCTCCCGTAAATCACTACCCGTGAGTTGTCACTACTCAGTTGAATCGTTTAATTCAATAAGAGAATGAGAATGCAAAGTGAAGTGTAAAATGCTGCCACTCATGGTGAAATTCTGTGCTGCACATCTAAGAGGCTGTCCTTATTTTTCATTTAAAGAGGCACAGCACAATGAGGCTACATTGATTTAAAATCCTCTTTGTACCCTCCTGATTCTGCCCTGCTGCAATGGCAGGAGCAGCCACTACCATCATTTTAGAAAGTCTAAGGGGGACACTGCTTAAGTTTTGGCAGCCTGTCCCAAGCTACCCAGAATCTTTTCAATGCTAAGTGCTGTAGCTGTGCCCCCAGCTCTAGAACCTTCCCTCCATGCCTATGTTTGTGAAGGGGTCCTTGGGACAGCCTGTGGCTCAGTATGAAAACTTAATATAAAATCAAATTCCATTCTCTTTTTCAAGAGAAAGGAAAGTAAAACATATTGCTTCCACTTATGCCCCAAAAGAATGACTGCTAAAGAGAGAGCTAGAGCATTGTCATAATGAGAGCATAACCCCAGTGAATGGATCAATGTGTCTGTTATTTATGAATAAGATTAATGCACATTGGGTATGTCTCCACTGCATTGTAAATTCAGGTCTGTGGGACCTGGGCTTGTGGACATGGTATTTCCAAGCCTAAGCTTGAGCATCCACACTGCATTGTAAACCTGGGTTTACGGTTGCTCAACCTGAGTCTCTCATCCATGTTAATGCATCCATACAGCACTACACAGATCTTCTAACTCAGGTCTGCACCTTGATCTGCATCCACACTGGAAAATAACAAGGCCTGGACCTGAGTTCCACTCACCTGGCTCCTAGGATTCCTGCAGGCTTAATGACCTGTCAGAAAAGATTTGCTTGTGGAGAGTAGTAGAGATAGGGCTCCAACCTAAGTATGAGCCTAAGTTTACAATGCTGTGTAGACATAGTGGCCTCAGTTCGACATCCAAACAAACAAACAAAAACAAAAAAATCCACTGTATTTTTTAAAAAAGATATGCCTAAATAAGGCATAGAAAGGGCTTTGGGGTTAATTTCATTTAATTTAGACAAGTGTTTAAGAAAATATACTTATACCTCTGGGGCCAACCCCATTTTCCTGTAAGCCTAGAAAAAAGTTGAAAAGACTAGTGATGGATTTGCTTTTGACAGCATCCATTTGCTGTTGTACAGTCAACCAGTCTCAATACTACATGTATGTGTATGTCTCACATCCTTTCAGCCTCACAATTCGCAGCTTCATATATTTCAACAGTGTGGAGACTGCAGCCAAAGTCAAAAATAAGAAATCTGTAGCCAATAAAGAGGTGGTATTTTGTCCCTTAAATTGGGTCATCATTAGTTAATGAAGACAGACCAAGAAGAAATTAGCTGATGTTAGAGCAGGGAAAAAGAACAGTTAGAAAATGGAGCAAATTACCAAGGGAGGTTGTGAAATTTCCATCCCTGGAGATATATAAGGCTAGATATGACATGTATTTATTAGAGATGGTTGAAGGATAATGAAATTATCCCTGCCATGATGAAAGAGGGTTAACTATATGACTCACCAGAGATCCTTTCTAACCCAGTGCTCTGTAATTGCTGAGTTGTAGAAATCCACAAATGCTGCGTGTCCAATGTTCATGAAAATATATCTTGCTTGCTGGAAAGAAAGTTATAGTAAGATACTGTCTATCTTCATAAACACTGATGAAACAATGGTAAAATGCAATTAAAATTGAGATTGTAGCTCTGTTAATGAGGCTATAAAAACATTTTTCTAAACTGTAATACACAAGCAGTTGCATATGTTCATTGTAACAAAATGTATAAAGATTGTAGAAGTTCAAAGACCATTATTTTAACCACTAACGTGTCTTGTGAAAGAACTGATGTTGCTTTTTCCCCAAACAAGGAACACGAGCAGAATATTATTATCCTATCCGATCATAAAAAGAATATTTTCAAACTTGTCAGAACATCATAAATGCTATGATGTATATTCAGTTTCAGGGAAAAAATCTTTTGGGTGTCACTAAGTTTGCCACATTGCTCCTTCAAAGACAGTAAGGGAGATTAGGTTTCTAAGAAGTACAAAAGTGCTGTATTTTGAAAGTGTAGATTTTATAGGCCAGATTTTTAGTTGGCCTAAATAAACATGGCTCCAATGACTTCAGTGGAGCTATTTATTTACTCCAGCTGAAATTCTGGCCTTATTTTTTGTCTGATTTTGTTGACTATGTACAATTCTCACTTTAACTCCTACTTCGGAAAGAACACAAGTGTTTGCAAGCCTTTTGCTTGTTTTTACAAGGTTTTAGGTTTTGGTTTTTTTCACAATTTTTCAACATGGATGAGTGTTTGGAAATGAAAAAATGATGCTCTCATTTTATTTTAAATAAAATAAACTCCTTGTTAACCCTGTTCACCTTACTTCAGTCTTACTGTCAGAAATAAGATTGAATAGAAATTACTTTTTCATTCTCTGCGATTTTGATTTACAAATAGAAAATTCCCTTTGTTTTGGCTAAAGATAAGTTTATTTTTATAGATTACAGATTGAACTAGAGTGCTAAATATATATTCAGATGAGGAATTAAGAAGGTCTTTTCGTTTAAAACAGATTTTTCAGCCTCATCTACTAATAGAGATTAGAAATTTTAATTAATGTATTTTTTTCTGCACTTCCTCTCCTTTGCAAGTTTAACCCACTTCTGGGCCACCCCGATTCCATCTCTTGTCGAGTCTTGGGAAACTCTGTTCAATGAGAGGATATGTCACTCTTTCAAAAACTCAGTGTAATATATCTTAAATCTATTTAAATTTGGTCCTGTCTTGTTGGTGTGAATTAAAACCTTGCTTGGCATTGATTGAAACCCTTCTTTTCAAGCTTCCTGAGGATTTTGCAGTGCATGGATATGAGATTCTCAGCACAGAATTCTTCATGTAAAGAATCAATCTAGGCTGTGAATTTCAGAATACAGTCAATGCTAAATATTCTCACCTAAATGTTCAAAACTGCATGTGCGAAAATGTATCTGTACTTACGTTTGCCCACATCCATGCACGTCCAATCCTTGGCGCATGTACATGTTCGGGATGATATGCGTAGAAGTCGGTCACAGTATAACGTGCACATTTGTATGGCTACTTTAGAAAATGTGGGCCTCTCTGGGTATGTCTACATCAGTATAAATGCCCCACCGCATGGCCATGGCTAACGAGGGTCAGCTGACTTGGGCTCACGGGGCTCAGGCTGGGGAGCTAAAAATCTCTAGATGTTTGGGCTCAGGCTGGATCCTGAGCTCTGGGACTCTCCACTCTCTCAAGGCTCCAAATCTCAGGTTCCAGCCCAATCCCAAACATCTGCAGAACAAGTTTTCAGCCCCAGAGCCTGAGCCCCAAAAACCTGAGTAAGCTGATCCAAGCCAGCAGTGAGTTTTTTATCCCTGTGTAGATGTACCCCATGTTGTCTTCTGTATAACTTGTATAATGCAAGTGATGGTTACATTAAGTGATTAAAATATTTTAAGGCATGCTTCACTTTCCAAAATCCACATGCTGAAAAGTTAAAAGTTACTATAACCTATTGGAATAATGCCTACCTATATCCAGATAGTTCAATAACATCATTCAGACTAAAAGTATTTTCTGACTCATCAGACAATAAGCATATTTCTTTACTTGTTTGCTTTTCATCTTTATTTATTACTGAAAGTATTTATGTTTTAAAAGGGCCTGCTCTCTCCTAAACTATTTTCTCTCAGCAGTTCATTCTATGGTCAACTCACAATGCTGACGTTGGGACCTCTCAATCATTTTGTAGTGACAGACTGCAACCATAAACACAGGATTATGACTTATTGCTGGAAGAAGCAAAAAGATGGGATGCTGTGAAAGTGATTGACTAGAAAACAGCAAAATAATAGCCAAATAAGCCTTTAATAATTCTCTAATTTTTTCAAGTTGTGTGCAGTGTTAAAATTAATCTTTCAAAAGAATACTTTCAAGAATAGTCATGGCTCTTGGCAATTTTAATATAGCTACAGCATGGTACATAAGTATATTACTATTGTTATTAGCATTGTTCCTACATGTTAAGGGCCAACAGTGTACTCTATAAGTCTGCATACTTAGAAATGATGATCAAGTCACCTACAAAGAAAAACAGGGTCTATTTTATCTATTTTATTGCCCCTTCAATGCAGTATTATTGTAGCCATGTTGGTCCCAAAATATTAGAGAGACAAGATGGGTGAGGTGACATCTTTTATTGGACCAACTTCTGTTGGTTGAGAGAGAAAAGCTTTCAAACTTACACAAGGCTGAAGAAGAGTTCTATGTAAGCTCAAAACCTTCTCTCTTTCATTGACAGAAGTTGGATATCCCATCACCCACGTGGTCTCTCTAATTGCCCTTCAACATGGATATAATTTGTTGACCAGATTCTGCTTTCACTTACCTATATTTAGAATCACTCCACTGAAGCTGGTGGAATTAATTTACATTTACACTGATGTAGCTGAGAGCAGGAGCTGGCATTGGTTTGGTATTTTAAGTCAAAGAATGAGACTTTAGAAAAAAGAAACCCACCAATATGGACCAAATTCATCCAGGATGTGACTCTGTTGAGCTCAATGGAGTTTCATATACAATGAATGAATTTTGAATGTATCAGCAGGCTCATCAGATAGGAAAATTGCATCTGCCATTTTTCCCCCTCTCTCTTCCCTTTCCTTCCCCAAATTGCGCTCTCATTTTTAATGTTTTGTAAAGAAGAGATCATGTTACTGTGTGCAGATGGGGCTCTCCACAGTCAGATTTCCCCTGTCTTATGCAAAGGGGCGAGATGTCCATCACCATTATGACCCCCCAACCACCTTCTAGGAGTTGGCAGAGGGAAGTAGGCAGAGGGTGGAGCTCAGGCTGGAGGCAAGCCGTGGAGCCCATTGCCCAGTGTGTGCCCCACTCTAAATGGCTCTTCATGACAACTGCCACCAGGCAAGAGCCTGTTACCTTGAATCAGTTGAAGTCATGATGCCAGGGAGCAGGAAGGGCACATAGAACCATAGCCAGTTGAGAGGTACAGAGCATCCCCATGGAGGATCCTTGACTCCTATGAATCCCAGGATACTCCTGGGATTTGAAGGCAGCAGGTCATTCTAGCAGTGGACAAACCTGTTCCCATGCTGACTGAATAGTTTGACTGGGGCCTACAGAACTGCCCCTGCACCAAGTTCCCTCATGCCGATTTTTCAATGAGGTGGCAATTTAGGCCAAGTGGTATCAAAGATTGGGGGCCCAATTCTGCCATCTTTACCCATCTCAAACAACATATATTGACACACTTCATAGAGTAGAGTAATATTCAAGGGGAGTAAATGTGGCTCCATCTGGCCCTGCTAGAGGGAGTACTCATTTTTGGAAAGTCTAGCATGTGCGCCTGGAAACTAAATTTGAGTGTTGTGTGCTGTTCGGGGCATATATAGCAGTAAAAGCTAAGTACATGAGCATTCCTGGGGAGTTATTGATTTGTGTGGAAAAGATCATGAATAAAAGAAAATGTCCACTCTTCTGCAACAAGCAGCTACTGAGCTGTTCCGAAAAATCAGAAAGCATTGATTGCAAATCCAGATGTAAACCTGTGACAGATTGCTAAGGCTTGACAGATGGGTCAGCACTCTCATGATTGTAGTCTCAATTAGTTTCCCTAGCAAGGGCTAATGGAGGAGAAAGGAAGGCTGGGTCAGTTAAGGAATTAATTGGTCAATCAGCTGACTAGCTTGATAAAAGAGGCCATGTTACAGGGAGGAGGACAGTGTTAGCTGTGCCCAGACTGTAGGAGAGAGTGAGGAAGAGCAATCTCTTCACTGGCCTAGCAGCAAGGGAAAGCAAGCAATTCTTTCCCTCTCCTCTGTTCAAAGAGATATAAGAGTACAACAAAGTGAACCCAAGTCAGGTGTCTCATACTGAGGAGTATCCCAGAGGAATGTATGTGGCCTTCTTAGTGCTCTGAGCACAACTGGTAGGAGCAGCTGACACACTAGGTATCTCTGGAATCTGAATCTGAACAATACATATTTAAGGTGGAGGAGGAGGAAAGGGAATATGCTACTAGAAACCGGAAGATGGGGCCTTGTTAGGGTGTGGTTCAATCCACACTCAATGAGCTGGGAAAGTGCCATGGAAACAACAATTTTCTGGTATAACAGAAAATAGGAGTGGCATGGAACCTTATGGAAGAAGAAAACCAGACAAGTTAATGATAATCATGAACAGACAGACCATTTGCTTTGCAAAAAGCTTAAATGTAGATGACTGTTTCCTCCTTTACCCAGAACAAATTTTGCCATTTAAAATAAAAAAAAACCCAAACATACTGAACTATAGAGACCTGGAACTAATTATTACACATGTAATGAACCAGCTGCAGTGTAGATATGCCAGTAACAGAGATGAAGAGTATACTCAGGAAGTGGGTTTCTCATAAAGAGAATCTGTCTGCCTCACGAACTTTAATATCCACACCAGCCTAGTTAAAGAAAGCCCCATAGTTAACACTTGAGAAGATCCAGAGTACCTCAGGAATGATCGCTGCAATTGCTTAAACTTGGCATGGGGCTATCTGCCATGCTCTTTGCTGCACAGCATGACCGTGGCTATCGAAAAGCCAACATTTATCATATTATCACTCAATTTACACCCAGCACATTGCTGAAACTGTGTCGAAGTTAGTAATATAAAATATAAAAGAGAGTGATTGTGTCACCTAAAGAGTCATTTAATAAATAATACACATACAATTGTATAACATTTTACTATATGTGCTTCAACTTATCATTAGAATTCCTTCCTAAAGGAATTATAGTGACCAATATATTAATACATCAAGCACAAAGTCTACCATGGGACTTCTTTAGAATAAGCTGATAGAGTAAATACATAGCAAATACATTTAGAAGCTGGTGCAGAGTTTTTTTAAGAATTATGTCAGTATTATGTGTCATCTGACAGTACCCATTTTAGTAACCTTGTACAGGCTGAGTGATGGTCTACACCTAAAATTTAGGTCAACCTCATTATGTTGCTCAGAGTTGTGAAAAATGCACACACCCCGAAAGACATAGTTAAGCCGACTTAAGTCCCTGTGTAGACATCACTAGGTTGACAGACGACTTAGCTATTGCTTCTTGAGGGGTTGGATTTATTACAGCAACAGAAAAATCAATTCCATCACTGCAGCAAGTATCTACACTATAGCAGCATAACGATGGTGCCACTGTAGCGTTTGTAGTATAGATATCCCTCAATTCCATAAAAATCTTAAACTTCTTCAGAAGAAAAACATAGTTCTAAACCATCCACACATTAAAACAAGACGTGAGAGTTAAATAGAACTCCACAAACTGGGAAGCATTATAAACATCAATGAATACATGAGACACATGGTAGGAATAGAAATGTATAGAATACATTTGCCTGATTAAGTATCTTCCAGTGAAAGATAAGCCTGCTTTTGAATCTTCTGATAAAGAGATAGAAAAGTGTGAGGCAAGAAGTTGATATTAATAAATAAAAATCAGAAGCTAGGAATTGTAGAAAATTAATAAGAGGAGCGGACACAAATCAATCTATGGCCAGCAGAGTTAAGGACAGTCAAATGGTGTTTTTAAAGTATATTAAGAAAATAAATGTTATTGGTCCATTACTAAACAATGGTATTTGTCTGTTACTCAATGGAAATGAAACAATTATCAATAATAGTTCAGAAAAGGCAGAAGTATTTGCAGAAATATTTCTGTTCTGTATTTGTGGAAAAAGCAAATGATGTACACATTTTATGGTGATAACACTTTGTTTCACTGGCATCTCTGGAGGATGTTAAACAGAAGCCACTAAAGTTAGAGAGCTTTAAATCAAGGGGTCCAGATAACTTGCATCCAAGAGTTTTAAAAGATCTGGCTGAGGAGTTCACTGGTCCATTAATGTTGAGTTTCTAAAATGTCTTGCAACACTGGGAAAATTCCAGAAGATTGAAAGAATGTTAATTTTGTGCCAATATTTAAAAAGGGTAAATTGGATGATCCAGATAATTATAAGCCTGTCAGTCTGACTGATCCTGGGCAAGATAAAGGAGTGGCTGATACAGGACTCAGTTGACAAAGAATTAAAGGAGAGTAACATGATTAATGCAAATCAAAATGGGTTCATGGAAAATAGATCTGGTCAAACTAATTTGATATCTTTTTTATGACATCACAATTTGATTGATAAAGGTAATAGTGTTGATGTAATATATTAGCCTTCTGTAAGGTGTATGATTTTGTGCTCCACCAGATTTTGAGTTCTAAAAAGCCAGAAAAATATCAAATTAACATGGTGCACTTAGATGGATTAAAAATTTACTAATTGATAGGTCTCAAAATGAAAGAGTCATCGTTGTGGGGTGTGTTACCAGTGGGGCTCCTCAGGGATCAGTTCTTGGCCCTGCAATATTGAACTTTTTTTTATCAATGATCTGGAAGAAAACATAAAATCATCAGTGATAAAATTTCCAGATGACACAAAAATTGAGGGAATGGTAAATAATAAAGAGGATTGGCCACCGATACAGAGCAATCTTGTCACTTGGTAGTCTGGCCTCAAGCAAACAATATGTATTTTAATATGGTTAAATGTAAATATATACATATAGGAGAAAACAATGTAGGCCTTACTTATAGGATAGGGGACTCTATCTTGGGAAACATTGACTCTGAAAAAGATTTGGGGCTCTTGGTGCATAATCATCTCAACATGCGCTCCCAGTGTGATGTTGTGGCCAAAAAGGCCAATGTGATCCTTGTATGCATAAACATAGGACATTCAAGTAGGAGTAGGAAGTTTGACCACTGCTGGAATACTGTTTCCAGCTCTGGTGTCCACACTTCAGGAAGGATGTTGAAAACATGGTTTATGGTGGTAGACTCAAGGAGCTCAGTCAATTTAGTTTAACAAAGAGAAGGTTAAGTGTCTTGATAATCATCTGTACATGGAAAACAAATATTTAATAATGGACTCTTCAGTCTAGCAGTGAAAGGTATGATCCAATTGCTAGAACACGATCCATGATCCAATGGTTAAAAGTTGACGCTAGACAAATTCACGCTGGAAGTAAGGTGTACATTTTTAACCATGCGCGTAATTAACCATTGGAACAACTTACGAAGGGTTATGGTGGATTCTCCATCACAGGCTACTTTTAAATCAAGATTGGATGTTTTTCTAAAAGATATGGTCTAGGAATTTTTTCACGTAAGTTCTATGGCCTGTGTTATTCAGGAGGTCAGACTAGATAATCACAATGTTTCCTTCTGGCCTTGGGATCTATGAAGATTTTTTCAAAAATCTACTGTACTACATGAGAAGAGAATGTGGCTAATTGAAAACCAAATGATTTTCTGAGTGAACCTCAGGAAAAGGCATTCCTCTTCAGTTGAATATATTGTTATCTTGAAAGTACTATCAGATACATGAGATTTAGGGACCAATTCTCAGCAGGAATACATTGGTGTAGCTCCATTGAAGTCAGTGAATTATGCAGATTTATAAAAGCTGAGAAACTGGCACTAAATAGTTAACTTGCACAACATATTTAAAACACCACTGATATTTTAATAAACTAAGTCTAAAGGGATATATGCTCTTCACTTAGGGCTACTAAAAAGATGGTGTGGCATGAAGTACAAAACCACCTGCTCCTTATCTTTCTCTGCCTTTCAAATATGAATAGTATAAGCATACTGAATAACTGTCTCCAGATGTCAAAGCATTAAATAGATTTACTGCCATGTGAGTATGGGGAGGAAGACACTAGGTCCCTGTGTATCTTATGGTTTCAGAACAGTATTATGCAGCATTTTGAATGGCAGTATAAAATAAAATCTATTTCAATTATAGAGCACAGTGGCTACCATAATGATTGCATTTTTTCATGTTTAAGTCAATCTAAATGCCATTTAAAAAAAAATTCTGAAGCTGCTGCAGAATCTCTACTTTGGTGCATTGCAATGCTAAAGAATACAGAGTATAAATTAAGATTACCATGACATACCTGGGGCCTTGTCTAAAAGTTGAAATTTTAATTAGATTATTCACTTTTAATTTAGATGAAAACAATATTAATATTATTAATAATAATAATACATAGTTTTTTATTTGTTACAGTAATATCTGGGGAGCCATTTTGCTCAGCACTGTAAAAACAGCTAATCTGAGAATAATCCCTGCCTTAAAAAGATCCCAGTCTAGGCTATACATAATACACAACAGCTGAATAAAGAGACAAAGGTGAGGAGACAGGAGAACAACAGACACAGGTGTGTTTGAATAAATTAGTAATCACAGATGGTCAATGATTTGTAGATCATCAATGCTATGCTTGACACAGTGTAGCACAAGGAATACTAAGTCTCTACTCATGATTGTAAATTCTGAAATTGTGAGGGTTTTGTTCAAATAGGGAAATGAATATATCATACTATTTTGGAACTATCTTTTCAATTGATCAATGTGATGATGGGGTAGGGGGACCTGTTCGTAATTCATATTTTTGGCAAGAGAAAAAAAGTTCTTGAAAGAGTTTAACAAGAGGCCTGACCAAATATAGATAACCAGACAACCTGATCTGGAAAAGATGATATCTGAGGTAGGCTGTTAACTCTTGAAATGATAACCATTAAACATCATTGAAGGTTTACTTTTCCTCAGTGGTCCAGAGTGAACTCAGGTCCCTGATCTCTATTGGGTGTATAGGTAACTGGAGAAAACTGGTCTGGAGAGCAGGGTAGCTGCCCTGGATCAAGGAAGGTATATCTAGCCTTGCACGCTGACCCAGATGCATGGACTTCAGAAGTGGGTCCTGGAGACAATAGGAAGAGCTCTGGACAGCAATGAAGAGCTGATATAGCAAAGGAAGGTGTCAACTTGACAACAGTGGTCAAAGAGAGGATTGTTTTCAAGAGATGTCAGCTGATAACTAAGCTGAAAAAGCCCATATCTAGTTTTGAATATGAGAAATGCAAATCCACATATGTTAAGCAAACCATTTATTTTGTTTGATCCCATTTTCTCTATTTTATTAACTCTTGTTTTTATTAAGTTTACCATTACACATACATCCCCAAGTGGAAGAAAACCTTATTAGGCTCTAATGTGCTAAAGGGAAAAGAGTTCCTGGAACCACCCTTCAGTCTTGGACAAGGTGCACAGACTGATATGAGTTGTGTTGCCCACAGGCAGACAAACTCAGTGGAGAGAGAAGCTGAAAGACTAAACAGGAGATGAGAGCTGGAAGGTGTACAGGTCACAATTAGATTTACTCTTGTCTGTGTGGTAAAGTTTCTGGTTCACTATTGCCCTTCTATGTAACAATCCCAAGAGTTATAAAAGAGGATTAACCAAACCAGCCACACAACCAACAGAAGGCCAAGGACTAGATGCCATGTAGTGGGGGCTCTTTTGTTGCATAAAAGTAGAAATTGAAATATATCACATAAATAAATAATGTAACTTGTTTAGATACAATCCAGCAGCCACTAGTTCATCTGCAACATTCTTAAGGGGCTATAGACAGCTAGGAAATTTAGGTCCTGAGAGAAGGGAGAGGAGAGCTGAGGAGGCTGGGACCATGAGTCAAAATAGAAAGAAGTCTTTCTTGCAGATGGTGAACACCAGTGTTCCAGGAGGAATTTCCCAGTGGGAAAGCCAAACAGGTTCTTTGGAGACCACACAGAACTAGTGGAGAGCTTTGCAGTTTGCTTGATAACAATTTTTCCATACCACAAAAGCCTTTTTATTTACTTTTGTAATACAGAGTATTATTCAATATATATAATAATAATTCAAGTACAATTCAAATAAATGAAACATTATATAGGAAAAGCAACCTATTTCATAGCCTTGGTTGAAATACATGGAATCATATTCTGCCCTAAAGTATATCTTTCACTTCAGTGAATGAAAATTGCACATATGTAACTGAGGACAGAATTTGGTCTCTGGAGATTAACAGCAAAACCAATCTCCTTCACAAAGACCAAATGTCAGAACATAAAAAGTCACTCTCAGGTCAGCATGTAAACTGTCCAGTAAAAATAATAAGGGCAAAGATCCATTTGATGTGACATGAAATTTCATGTTATAAACCATATATATCCACATTAAAAAAAATGTAATGGTTCTATATACTCATTTACAGAAAGTGTAATAAATATTTAAAAATGAGTTACTGGGATTTTATAGGTATCCTGAGACAATGTATTAATATTATATCTCACAACAATGATTTCTAGGAAACCTTGGATATTAAGCATTAGCTGATGTACACTAAGAAATCCATGTGCAATGAGCTATCTTTGAAGCAAATAGTTCTTAACCTCTTAACATGCTGCCCTCTGCATCACTCACTGCACAGTGATGATTGGTGAGGGGAGTTCATGTCAAATGTACCAATGCTGTATATTTTAAAAAAGAAAAGAAAACAATGCTTTCATAAGCTATAGGAAACAAGCATGTAGATGTTCACTAGATGAAGAAAAATTAAGAAGTTGGAAACATTTTTGTGCTTCTAAATAATTTTATAAAATAGTGAATATAGTACTGACTTTAAAGACTAGAACAAATACTTTGTTTCATTTAATACAAAAGGGAAACTGCTTAGTTTTAATGGCACATTCCTCATCAAAATTCAGCAGTCTTCTCTACTACATGAGCTCTGGTGTGCGTAACATGATCACAATCCTTTATCTTGTATTTTCTATCAAAGAACAGATGTGCAAATATATACATTTGTCACAAAGTGACTTGCCCCTTTAAAAGGGAATTGGTCCAATTCAGCTGTAATGAATTAGCTGCCTTCGAATGTGGTCTCTATAAAAAAAATTTGGAGAAGTTCAGGGGGAGGAAGAACAGGAGGCATCAGCAGAAGGAGGAAGGCATTGGTGGGAGTTCATTGGGAAGAGCTGCATGAGTCTCCTGACACCCTTCTGAGAGAGAGCAGGAGTTGGGAGCTGCTGGAGGGCCGAGCTGGTTTAGAGAAACACCTAGAGGTGGAACAGGAAAGGGCAGCACTGGCTAGAGCTGGGGAACTCTACCATGCGAAGACTCACGTGGCAACTCCTAGAAAAAGGGCAAAATCTAGCTCAGCCTGGGTCAGGCTGAACACAGAAAAAAAGGGTGATTCTGGAGGAGCTCAGCTGAGGTAGGACTCACAGTTATGGGAGGCCTGGGAAGCAGGATGTTACTGGGAGCCCACTTGCAGAAGACCTGAGGTGAAAGTTACAGCAGAAGCATTGTAAGAAGCTTGGAGAATGGCCAGTGATGTGGTGGCCCAGGAAGAAGGGGACAGGATTCATGGAAAGGGGTTGTTACCTCTTACTTCCCCACAGGTCCCAGAGCCTGGGCTCCTGCCTGAGACTGGAAGTCTACACAGCAATGAGCCCCCAGCCTGAGTTAGCTGGCACAGGACAGCCACAGCTTTTTCTTTGCTTTGTGGACAAAATCTAAGAGGGGTATAATTCCTTTTTGGGTGGGTGACATGGCTGTTGGTCTGGCCTGTGATGGAATTGTCATAGCATTGTTTCTCAAATCTGAACCTTAGAGTCCAGGAATGAGACACTAGCATGAATTTCCCTAAGCTTAATTACCAGCTTAGATCTGATAGGCTGCCACCACCCAGAAATATAGTGTTTGGGGCACTCTGACCTCCCCAACCTTCCCTGAGGACCCCAAGAACCCAGATCCCTTGGGTTCTTAAAACAAGGAGAAATAACACCCAGCCCCCCATCTTCCCCATCTCAGAACTTCCCTCC
The DNA here is from genome assembly GCF_007399415.2 of Gopherus evgoodei. Taxonomy (NCBI): domain Eukaryota; kingdom Metazoa; phylum Chordata; order Testudines; family Testudinidae; genus Gopherus; species Gopherus evgoodei. Next base: position 68,238,557 of record NC_044324.1, on the reverse strand, counting down.
CGGGCTATCCTGAGATACTGATCTAACCTCTTAAATCACCATACAGAGAAGCATCTCCCTTCCCTTCCACAAAGAGGCAAACAGAGTCAAGGAAAACAGAGAGAGATTTTATCTCTCCCCCTCCCATCTCCCTACCCGTCCTGGTGAGTTATCCCAATCCCCTGGGATAAAACAAGGGAAACAGAGAAAAACAATCAATCAGGTTCTCTGAAAAGAAATCTTTTAATAAAAGAAAGGAAAAAGTAAAGAATTATCTCTATAACTTCAAGATGTAAATATTACAGGGTCTTATAGCTTACAGACACCAGAAAGAGACCTTCCCACCAGTACTAATACAAATCAAAATATTCCCAGCAACTACACATATAAAAGTTAACCAGCCAGATCCACAAATGCAAATAGTGTAAAACAATTAAAAAGCCTAAACCGCCTGTTTTACTTACTATATGAAAAGAAACTTAGAGAGCCTGTAGTAATGTCTGGTCTCTCTCAAAACCTTCAAGAGAAGAACAAAGAACAAAGAACTCACACCCAAACTTCCCCCCACCCGAATTTTAAAGTATCTTGTCTTCTGATTGGTCTTCTGGTCAGGTGTCCAGTTTCCTGCTTGTAACCCTTTACAGGTATAAGAGACATTAACCCTTAACACTCTGTTTATGACACGCCCCCCCAATCGCAGACAGTGGGGAATCTCAGTGTCGGCGATTTCTTCCTAGAACTCAAAAATAACCAGATTAATACAACACATGCACCTTTACATATACTACGATGTATATAACTAACAGACTTGTACATTTTAAGAACACTTTTTAACTACTGGATTGTGGGAAACTTTTATGAGAGAGTGCATCAGCTACTTTGTTAGAAGCTCTTGAAATGTGTTGAATTTCAAAATCAAAATCTTGGAGAGCTAAACTTCATGGAAGAAGTTTTTTGTTGTTTCCCTTGGCAGTATGAAGCCACTTTAGCACGGCATGGTCGGTCTGTAGCTGGAACCGCCGTCCCCAAACGTATGGGCGTAGCTTTTTCAGAGCGTACACAATCGATGGGCAACTTGGTTGACTCTCAGGTAAGTGAGGCAGGACACACCTGTTGCATTGTGGTTGGCCGCTGGAGGGCACCCTGTGACAACACTATATGAGCAACTGTTGAACTTTTGAAGATGAGTCAAACAACTTGGTCAGAAAACAGAAACCTTATAAAATTAAGTTATATACACAGGGATGGGTACCATAGAAGCCCATAAGATAGAGATAATTGCTTTACTTCACACGTGAGGTTTTAAACTTCATTTTGACACAAAAATATTTGCTCATCTTCACTAGACGTGGACTCCAGTTCAAATAGGCACTACTTGCAAGTACCACGTAATGAAATCCCTGCATGCTACGCTTGCCTATTACTCAGTACAACTTTTTTGTTCCAGGCCTGTCAAATGAACACAACCACTGGACCTGTCTTACATGTCTATGTTCTGTGAACTTTTATGATCAGAGCTTACTTTAACTTGAAGTATAAAATAATTCCTTTATTTTGCTTTGTCTCTTTGCTGATTAAACTTGCTGAATATAGACACAAACCTGCTCCCAGTGAAGCTAATGGCAAAGTTCCCATTGACTTTGAGAGGGGGTAGATCTGCCCTAACATTTTTTCTGTAAATTTCCTGCAGTATTTTTGCAATCCCTGTGGGAATAATGTGCACTAATCTATTTGGTCATTTTATAATAAACAACTTAAAGTTCTTCCAATCTAGGACTTCCAAAATCCTTTGCCCGATTTCCTTCTAAAACCTTGGCAATTAACTACCAGATACAAATCATCTAATTTGTGGCTTCTTAAATAGAAGGAAGAAATCTTTCATTACCCACATGTACAAAATGTTTCCATTCCAGTATCTTTTTACCAATATGCAAAAACCTTCAAGCGTCCTCCTGAAATGTGAATACAGAGTTACTTAATCTCTAACACTGAAAAATCTTGAGATGCCAAAAATAATTCCCAAAGACAGAAAACTTGCCAAGCACAATGATTGGAAACAGTTTGATTTTTGAGAAAACAAAATAATTACAAAGTGTTTGAAGTTTCTCTGGTGAATTAGTAGAGTATGAAAATATGAGCCACATATAGTTCCTGATCCTCCAAATGCCTGCACTTGCATCTATCTTTACACGCCTCAGTAGCCAATGCTATTGTCAGCTAAAAGGACAGTACACTAAATATTTATATTAAATACAGATTTTGTACAGCAGTTAAGTGATAGGCCCTGTGTATCTGCTTCTGTTTTAAAATTCTGTGTTGACAGCTTGAAGAGACAGAACATCAACACTAAATGAGTTGACCAGTCAGTAGTAATTATTCAGATATATTCCAGAACATGAACAGGGCAAAGCAAAACACTTTCCTAAACACTACGGCCCCAATCATGCATACACTTGCACTTAATGAAGTAAATGGGAGCATTCACACACATGAAGTTAAGCACATGCTGTGTAGAGATTTATATTTAGCTGAGGTATTCCAAAACCTCTGTGATTTCAATGAAATTATGCATGTGCAAAAGTAAGCCTATGCAGTGTTTGGAGCCAAAACTGTCAGTGCAAAAATAGATTTCAGATAGAGGACCCTCTGAAAATTTAGCACTAAAACCTTTTAGAGTTTTGAAATCACATAGTTCCTGTAATATCTAGCATTTTCTTGTTAGTGATTCACCTGCCTCGTTTGTCTCATAAATCTGACTCATCTAATCATCTCACCAGTTAAAAATGATCTACCTGTGTTCTTCTCACTTCAGTTGTAAGCATACTTCACCATCTTTGTCAATCCTCTCATTAAATAATATCCAAAACTATACTGCAAAAAAGTATTGATCAAATATATTATTGGGCAAAAAGCAGCCAAATTCACCAAATAACATATTCTGGAAATGTTGTTGTAGCCATGTTGGTCCCAAGATATTAGAGAGACATGATGGATGATATAATATTTTTATTGGACCAACAAGATATTACCTTACTCACCATGTCTCTCTAATAGTCTGGAAATTACCATATATTTGACCAGTTCTACCTAGCAATTTTAGACAGGCCAATAGCAAAGTCTTTTTCTGCCTTTGGTCTGAGCTGTAACTAGACATTTTAGTGCGGGGGGTGAGCAAGCATATTTGTGCCCTCACCATTTCTTTTCATAATTTTTCCTCTCCATTTTTTCACTCCAATGGCTTTTCACCCTGGGTGGCTGCCCTGCTCGCCCAACCCTGTTTACAGCCTGTCTTTGTTACAAGTTTCTTTATTCTTGTGTTTCTGGTTCACCAAAAGTTTGGCATCTATTATGGTTGTCTCTGTAAATATTTAAAACAAAAGGAAAACCTCAGAACTCCTTAATTTACAATGTATAAATTACATATAGTAAATACAGAAATAGCCAATGTGTCTTTTTTAGAAGAGGGCCTTCCAATAGGAGCACATTAATTCTAATGTTAATATTAATCTTTCTTCAACCATACCGTAAGACGTGCCATACTGTGATATCAGTTATATTACAGTAAAACTGGTGTCCAGAGCCCTTCTCATGTGACTAAGAACTAACAGTGTAAGAGTTGCATCATCAGGCCCTTAATTTATAATCTTTATTTTAAAACCACTTGTACATATGAGAGGAATGCTGTTGTTTATATTAACAGATATTAAGTCAGTTCATCTTACTGCATTATGATTACATTTACCTAAGTGTTGTGTAAATTATGAATAAGATAATGTATAAAATGTCTATGTAGGTCACTCAGGTGTACTAAGAAAGCCATAGTTAGTTACTATTGGGTGTTTCCTTCAAAATTTGAAAGAGAAGTACCCATCTTGTGAGTACTTAGTTGGTTAACAGGCTTCAGCTGTAATGGACTGAATGTTCCTCTAAAGAAGTAACACTTGTTAGGTAAAAGCATTTCTGTCCAGACCCTGGAATCTTATTAATATTTAGGTTTCAGAGTAGCAGCCATGTTAGTCTGTATCTGCAAAAAGAACAGGAGTACTTGTGGCACCTTAGGGACTAACAAATTTATTTGAGCATAAGCTTTTGTGGGCTACAGCTCACTTCATCAGATGCATAGAGTAGAACATATAGTAAGAAGATATATATACACATACAGAGAACATGAAAAGTTGGAAGTTGTCATACCAACTCTAAGAGGCTAATTAATTAAGATGAGCTATCTTAATTAATTAGCCTCTTAGAGTTGATACAGAAATTAATAATTAGATTTACTACTACATAAGTCATTGAAATGTTGGTCCTCTCAATGGTGCATTTTTTTAACTGCTGAATGGAAAGAGGTAACATATCTAAGTAGTTATAACCATCATACTTTGAACTGTGATATCTCAAGCAAAACTAGTTAATATCCGGTCCGTACTCAGATGGGAGATCTTCAGAGAAAAACTAGCTGCTGCAGGAAGTTATGCTTAGGATTCAGTATATGCCACTCTTGCTCCATCAATCAGCACTGAGCCAATGCTCTACCGTCAAACTATGGGTTACACACTGCTGGAAGTGCCTCTTTCAGAAGAGAAGCAAAACTGAGATTTGTGGCTGTTAAAGTTTGTGGCAATTTTCACAAAATGAAGGTAAACTCATAGTGTTTACACCAGTGTTCTGGTGAAATATCAGCTTAGACACTTACATTCTGATTGCCTGAATTCTCCTTGTAGTTACTCTTCATTAGGGGCCAAGCACGTGCTTGGGGCGGCAAGCCTCGGGGGGCACCCTGTCTATACCATGAAGGTGGCAGGCAGGCTGCCCTCGGTGGCTTGCCTGCGGATGGTCCGCTGGTCCCACGGACAAAGCCTCGAGACCAGCAGACCATCTGCAGGTAAGCCGCGGAAGGCAGCCTACCTGCCGTGCTTGGGGCGGCAAAATTCCTAGAGCCGCCCCTGCTCTTCATTTCCCTTCTCCAAAAATGGTTGGGTAGTTTGTCTGATTCAGAATAAGTATAAGAATCAGCCTTCCTAGGGACTGCTGTATTTTAGCAAGGAGTGAAAACTACACATATATATTCTGTAAGATGAAAGTAACTATGTAAATACAAAGTTTAAGTTAATTAAAGGTAACACATTCAAGAAAACATAGGTTAACAGTGATGTCAGAGAATTTCTTTTGGAATATCACACAACTAAAACCAAAGTTCTTAAAGACTGATATTAATTCTAGCTCTTCTCTGGCTTTATTTCTGCAGATGGAGAGTGTCAGTTATATCCAAGTTTCAAACCCACTTTTTATTTAAAGTGTACTTCCCTTCAAATTAAAGGTTGTGTTTCTAGAAAAGAAATATATTATATTATACTGAAAGTATCAAAGATTTGACTATGATTTTGTTTAGGCAAACTAGATTTATTTGCTTTTCCTTTAAAATTCATGTGTTAAAAATGATCTTATTTTCCACTTGCATAGCCTAAATGGATTTTACATTCCTAAGGGCATAGGAAACTGTTCTGGAATTGACTCTGGCTGGCGTTTCCTTTAACACTTAACCATGTCATTTTAACAACTGTTTTCAATACTGCAGGACAAAAAGGTCATTATTTCTGGTTTTGGTTTATTTATAACTGTGGATTCATATAGAATCTTCTACTGAATTTTTTGTAAAAACCTTTTATTTATAGACAAGATACCCTTAACATTTTTCTTTTAGTGAGTGATGAAAATATGCCATGTACTAGAAAGAACATACTGTGCAGAATAATTTAATCACATTTATACTTTTAGATTAAGGAGGGTAGCTTAATAAAAATCCTTTTACTTTATCATAACTAGCTACTAGGCGTCATGCTGTGCAGACAGTTCTAAGTTATGTATCTAGTACAGAAGGGGTTGACAGGTTTTTTTTTTGTTTGTTTTTGTTTTTTTGCAAACAGAAGAAAGTCAAGAGAATTGAAAGTAATTAATCAAATTACATATTTCCCAAGAATCGAGCCTATTTGTTTTCAGACTTTATACATGAGAATCTTACTGGTAGTTTTTACATTCTGTTCCCTGAGAATTTGTATAACTTAAATTATGTCAATTTATTCTGTCCTCTATTTGTTTGTGCACATAGGGTGAAATTTACCCCTGTGCAAGGTCTTTACACCATGCAATAGTCCCACTACAGGTGCATATTACTTTGTGTTGGCCCTTTGCATAGAGGTGCATTCTACCTATAGTGGGGAGATTTCACATTTTGTGATGAGGGGGGAACAAAATGTTTTTTTCTAATAGTTCTTGCAATGGGGTAAAGGGACATAACTTGGCATATTTCTACAGTGTTCTTCTCCTCAAAAAAAAAAACATGCATAGACATGAAACTACTTTAGAATCCATGCTTCATTTTTTACTAAAAAGAAACTTGTGGCTGGAGAAACCCAACAAAGTTCCCAATCCCACCATCCTTACTCAGGCGAAACTCCCATTGTTTCCAGGTCAGGAGGTCAGTTACACATTTTGTATAGTTAATCCATTTTTCCATAACAAATTAAAATAAATAAATCAGAACCAATATATGTGTATATATATATATATATATAAATCTCCTATCACCCACTCAACTGCTTAGAAAAATGATTATAAAATAATAAATGAACAGAAAATAATGCAACCAAAACATATAGCACTAGATTGTCAGCTGGAATAAATTGGTATACATTCATTAAAGTCAATAGAGCTATACCGATTTACACCATTGAAGGATCTGGGCCTATAATTTTTCTTTCTTCATTATTTATTAAAAGCCTAATTTTCATATATTTCACCACATTCACAGTGTAAAAGAATCTTAAGGTTCACTTGAAGACCCTCTTATATACAGGAACAGTGTGAAAGAATCTTTACAATCAGGCCATTTTTTTTTCATTTTTTTCTGTTACATAAAGCAAATGTTATCCACCATCTTCTTAATTCTAAAAATAAAGCGGGTTCAATGTGATAACCAGCAAAGATTCAAAAGAAAATAGAGTTAACAACAACCAGGACAAAATATCAACCCAAACCTTTAAATGCTCATGACAATGTTAACTAAGCATATGTATCGTTTTTTTGTAGATCAGTGCCTTAATGTTTTTCAGACCCAGGAGATATAATCGATCTAATTTTCTTCTTTCTCTTGATCTCCATCTCAGTGCTAGGGAGGACATTAGCCCAGAGGCACTGTTATGCTTAATCCTTGAGCATTAAGAACATAATTGATTGATATTGGAGGTTAGCACCTGATTTTATAAAACCTTGCTTATATGTGTAGCCCCTCGACATCAGTAGTTGTAATCAAGGTATAGCAGGATATCCTTATTTTACTCTTTTGGTCAAACATATTCCATGCTAGTAGCACGCCCCTGTTTCCAAATGCACAGAGAGAAACACATAGGGTGAAATCCCAGCCTCACTGAAGTCTATGCCAACACTCCTGTTGATTTTAGTGGGGCTTGGAATTCACCCATAATGTCAGAACAGAGCTCCAAGTATGAAACTTGTGTGGCTAGCTAAAAGTTAGGAATGATGTCTGTAGCAATAGGCCCTTTACTTCTATTATCTGGTAGTAGGAAGACTATTGTCTGTTTAAAAAAGAAATACCTTTTCTTTGAAACAAGTGGGAAAATCTCCTGTTTGCAGATTATTTTTCTAATTTAAAAAAATTTTGGAACAAAGTTTTTAGTGGCAGCTATAGGACTTAATGTGGATAAGCAGTGGTATTTACTCTTTCTGTTTGTTTTTAATTGTCAGTCTGTCCCTGGGTATAAAAATAGGTTTTGTTATGATTATTTAGTCTCTATTTATACAGATATTATTTTGGTAAAATGCTCCCCTAGATTTCTTCATGACACACAGGTTGAGAAACCATGTTTTAGGATATTTAAAACAGCTACTGAAACGCACTTGTTAGAAGCTCAGAAGTAACTACCTCCATTTTGGGCTTGTTTTTGTTGCTATAACAATAAAAATAGCTGAATACTGATGCTGGGTAGATGGATATTCTGGACAGAAGGGAAGGAGTGGGAGGCTCAGGAAGTGGGGAAGGGCATGGAACAAAGGGAAAGGTTTGCAGTGTGTTCCTGCAACCTAGCAAAAGGCAGGGCAGACACAGAAGACAGGCATTAACTGGCCTTTTAGAAGGGAGGGAAAGAACTGGCAGATACAGAGGAGGCAGATGCAGCTAGCAGCAGGCTGGAAATCTGAAGTTTCACTGCTAATTATTAATGAGGCTTCACAATTTTTTCAAACCCATAAATACAGCAAAAATGAATTAACAGTGCAAATGACCAGTTCGACAGTATTGCTTACTTGCTTGCCCTGGGTGTTATGGGGAGTTAATTAAATAGCTAATGTTTACTGACCAGCAAGCTTAATTCCAATATGAAAAAAAATGGGTTATAGTTATAAACAGAATTGAAAAACACCTATATGGTCCCTGAGGGACTGATCCATAGCCCACTGAAGTCAATCAAAATGGTAGATAGAATGGGATGGAAGGTAATACTGAAGATACAATACTATTACATAAGTCCACACTACACTTTGACCCAGAATACTTGCCCAGTTCTGAGCACCCAATCTGAATCAAGATATAGTGTAAAAAGAACGTTCAGAAATTTGTGGTGAAAATGCTTAGCAGCCTGGAAATACTTCTGCATGAAGAAGGAAAGAAAATACTTGTAAAATTTTGTTTACAGAGGAGGAAAATAAGAGGAGCAGGATAAGGGCATAAAAAATGGATGGTATAAGGAAAGTCAATCAGCTACTTCTTTATTTAAAAAAGGGGGCATTCACTGAAATCCAAAGACAACAAACTTATAACCAATAAACAGAAATACTTTTACACAACACACAGTTAACCTGTGCAAGTCATTACCATGAGATATCATTGAGCTTAGTAGGATTCTAAGAAGGTTTGAGCTTGGTACTCTGTGAAGATTGAACCCAGGATCTGTTGATCTAAAAGGAAGAGCCACTGTAACCTGGGCTATCTGGTCTGGTCCATTATGTGAATACCCAGTGTTATATTAGATAAGATTTTTTTTAATAAAGGACGTAAGGAGAGTCAGGATGAGCTCTACTCTGACATCTGGTAGTGAATTGTGGTGAGTGTGGAAAAGAACTTCAGGGACTGATCTGATTTGCACAGGCACACCCACCTTGACTAGCACAAGCCCACAGCAGCCCCAAATGGTCACTTTGGCAGCTGTGGGATTCCCAGTTTCTCTGTTATTGGGGCAGGCGGAACACAGTGTTGTTACCCTGATTATGTGAATGAAGGATAATGAAACAGTTTTATGACAGAGGGTCTCACCATCAACTAAGTAGCACTCGCTAGACAAGGGACATGGGTTCCAAAATCCTGTGAACTGAGAGAGGCTGGGGATAGGTATTTGTACTTGATGGTATGGGCCCCTTTGAGGGCCTAAAACACCAATTATATCTCCTTCTCTCTGCAATGTTGAAGGGCAGAGCTAATTTTGATTCCATTAAGGGTCTAGTTACAGGTTGCTGTACTGAATTCACTAAAGTGCTAAGATTGCTGGGTGCTGAGATCATTGGGTGCTGGGTTGACTAGTGGGGAGCCTGAAAATATATTGCTAAGCAGCTGGCAGAACAGTTTTTGGGACAATGAGCGGAGTGGATTAGCTTGCGGGCCAGCTGGAGCAGCCCATGGGATGGTTAGTAGAGCAGAGCGGAGTGGAGCAGACGCCCATGGGACAGTGAGCGGAGCAGAGCTGAGCTGAACCGAGCCGAGATGAGCAGTTTGCGGGCTGGTTGGAGCAGCCTGCAGGATGGCGAGTAGAGGGGAGCAGTTTGTGGGATGGCGGGAGCGGCTCACAGGATGGTTGGTGGAGCGGAGCGACTCATGGTGAAGGCTGCAGCAGAACCCCAAGGAGAGGCAGGGCAGTCAGCCTTGGAGTATGTAAGGTGCCCCTTAACAGTCTGTGTGCCCCTTTTCTCCCCTCTCATTTCCACCCAGCTGGGGAGGAAGGGGTGTGTAGAACCCTGCAGATAAACTTTTGAGCTCTGGGGCTGCACTGACCAGGGACAGAGACTTTTGGGTTGTTGGACTTTTGGGGGTATTTTTGGGTTGCTGGACTCAAGGGACTTTTGGGGTGTTGGACTTTGGGATTTTGGGGTGATCTTTTGGGTGGTTGGACTTAAGACACTGAGGGTCTGCCAAATTAGCTTGGGGTGGGTCTTTTGCTCTAGGTTTGTGTTATGAATCCTGTTTGTGGTGTTTCCCCAACATAATGCCGCATTGTTTCCCTTCTTTATTAAGTGGATTTTTGCTACCCTCAGACTCCATTCTTGCAAAAGGGGAAGTATTGCCTCCTAGAGGAGCCCGGGGGTGGTATGTAATTGTCCCAGGTCACTGGGTGGGGGCTTGAGCTGGTTTTGCATTGCATTATTGAAACAGAACCCCTAGATATGGAACCCTGCCCTTGTTGCTGCCAACTCAGACAGGCAGAAGAGTTACAAGTATATGAGCCCTCATGCTTCAGGGCATGAACCAGTCACTAACTGATGGGGATTCAGAAGAAACATCCTCTGTGGGCAAGTTATTGCATATATGTCCACCAGGGGGTTTCATGCTCCATTTTCTGAAACATCTAGAACTGATCACTATCCAAGGGGATAGTAGACTAGAGAGTCTACTGGCCTGATTCAGTGTGATTGAGCCTCCATTGCAAGTGCAAAAATGAAAAACATTACTGAAGTGCTAAGTATTGCTATTATAACTATACAGTTTAAGTGAACTATTAATTGAGAGAATTGGACTTTGAGCCATATAAAAGAGCTGATCATTTTAGTTTAAAAAACATAGTTCCAATTATTTTGTCAAACAATTCCCAAACCCGACCCTGAAAATAAATCCTGGAGACATCACTGAGATACTTTGTTAGCAACCAACACAATACACCAACTTCACAAAATGTTCTTAATTAAATTGGTGTAGCTCTAGAATAACTTGTGGATTTTATTCCAGCTGATTCTCTTATTTAATGAACTGCCGAGTAAGATGTTAATACCTGACAGATAGCACTTGTGTTTATCTCGCATTCAAAGGGAATTTAGAATTGGCGGAACTTAGAATGCTGACTTGAGCAGAGGGTCTACAGATTTACACTGCTATAACAAAATAGAATTTGGCCAGTATGCTATTAATACTATCAAGCACAAAGCAAGATAATTGAACTTGAAATTTCCCATGTCAGTAATGTAGAACTACACATAAAATTGCAAAGAAAAATCACTTCTTACTTCCTAGCAATAACAAGTGCAGAGGCCTGAACTATCCAAGAATTATTCACTGATAAATCTACAGTTGAGTAAAGAGAACTAAGGGAGTGTCTTGGCAAAATGTGCTCAGACAGATAAAAAAGGGTTCAAAAAGAACTACAAAAATTATCTGAAATCAGGAAAATCTACCTCACAGTAAGAGACTTAAGAAGCTCGTTCTCTTTAGTTTATCCAAGAGAAGATTAAGTGTTTACTTAATTGTGGCCTGTAATTACCTTCAGGGTGAAAAGATTTCTAATTTAAAAAAAGAAGGCTCTTTAATCTAGCAGAAAGTGGCTGGAAGAGGAAGTTGGATAAATTCACATTAGAAATAAGGTGCATATTTTATAGTGAGAGTCATTGGAACAACTTACCTAGAGATGGGGTAGATTCTCCATCTCCTGCAGTCTTTAAATAAAAACTGGCTATCCTTCTAAAAAGTATGGTGTAACTCAATCAGAAGTTAGGGGCTTGATGCGGGAATTACTGGGTGGATTGTGTCATACAGGAAGTCAGAATAGATCAGAATGGTCTCTTCTGACCAAAAAAATCTGTGAATCAGTTATTAAATGAAGTTATTAACAAATTATATAGAAATACAGCTCCTACCTCCCATTTGCCAAGAGGGAGATTTGGCTCGACTCTCAGGGAAATCTTCCTCTTAGGTGTTCCCTGTTCTGGCCTGGATGGCAGTGCTCTCAACCTCCCTTGGTAGCCTTGTACTGGGACTTGTGCAGAGATTGTTAGGGGATGGTATTTAGTTCCCACCCCTGCAACTTAACTGGGCCATTCATGAGTTGTGAGGAGACCCCTCCACACACACAAAGGGATGGGCAGCACATATTGTTCCTCCCTGGGCAGGGGCCCTGTCAAGGTTCCTTCCCCACTCTGAATTTTAGGGTACAGATGTGGGGACCTGCATGGACACTTCTAAGCTTAATTACTAGCCTAGATCTGGTAATTACTAGCCTAGATCTGGTATTGCTGCCACGACCCCCAAGTACCCCCTTTTTCCCTGGGTAGTCTTGAGGGACTTCACCAATTTCCTGGTGAACACAGATACAAACCCCTTGGAACTTAAAACAGGGAGAAATTAACCATACCCCCTCCTTTCCCCCACCAGTTCCTGGTGAGTCCAGATCTAATCCCCTTGGATCTAAAAACAAGGAAAAATCAAACAGATATTAAGAAAAAAAAGGCTTTTAACTAAAGAAAAGAAAAGTAAAAGAAAATCCTCTGGGAGAGATTAGCATACCAGCTCCTCTCACAGACAACAGATTCAAAACATAGAGGATGTTCCCCTGGGCACAAATTTAGTTACACAAAAAATTACCCAATTTTGATAATTCCCTTAATGGTACCAAGACAAGTTACAAAGAAAAAAAACATAAACCCATTTATCCCTTTCTAAAACTTACTACTCTGATAAGAGGCTGGTTCCTTGATCTTTTTCACTCTGGCTGAAACTGAAACTCTAAACAAAGGAAAAACTTCCCTCCTTCCGTTTGAAACATCTTGGTTCCTCTGGTCAGGTGTCAGCTAGGCTAGGAGAACTTCTTAACCCTTTACAGGTAAAAAAGGCATTAACCCTTAACTATCTGTTTATGACAGGCCCTAACCTCTGTGTCTCTGATATCTTATTCATTGCAGTACCTGGGATAATGTTATGGTCATGTGCCTGACTGCATGGACATGTAATAACAGTGATCACTTTACAGTCACTGTGACATGTGTATGCTGGATAATGAATTACTCTAATTATGCCAAATAGTAGCAAGTCTTTTTGTGTTGAAAACCTTCATGTTGTACAAATGCATCATTGTGAAAATCATTTGCTAAGCTAACATCTGGTGGAAGGATGGATCAACTGAATGTTTTTCACTGTTTTTTGTATCAAATTCATAAGTAGAATGATCTTCTTTGCTGAATGTTATACAGCGTATGTGATAATAGTCTACATTGTCAGGCAAGCTACCCTGCCTTCTCTATCTAGGTCCCTTTGAATATATTGTAATTACCACTGTTTTTAAACTAAGCACATATTTACATTTTAATAAATAGGGGAATCAGCTATAATGACACATAAACAAAGTGTGTGTCTGTTCGTCCTTTTGAGCTAACACCAAAGCCACAGAAAACATTGTGTTCTAAAGATTCCAGAGTTCAGTTTTTCTATGGGTGGGACTATGAAAGCCACGTTGAACCAACCAACTATGATTTACAGCTAGTTTGTCTTCTGCCTGGAGAATGTACAAGTGAACTATTTAAAACAGTAGCTATTTTCCTCATTCATATGGTTTGGATCAGACTAATCCTACATTTGGATGGAAGATAACATGAAGTTAATGTTTATGATGTTCCCAAATAGTTATTAGCTATTACACAATTGTAACCATCTATGGTTTTTGGCTCTTCCTGCTTCCCTGGTGCCACAATGACATCAAATATTTCTGCTCATTCAGAGGAATTGTTATTGCATTCTGGGAATAAATCACAGAAGCACATTTCTAATTTCTAAGCAGTGGGAGCCACTGCATAAGAGACCTCTTAGTTCATTACAGAGCAAATCAGTTGTTAGAAAAGATAGGAAAGATGTAAGATTTTCAAATTACTAATTTCAGAGTGATTCAAAGCATGTTTATTCATATGTCTATCTCCAGTATCTTTTTATCAGAGCCTAGGGAATCGGCAGTAGAAAACAATCTTTGGTGTTTAATTGCTGCTTTTTCACCACAATCTCTAGTACATAGCAAAATTCAGGAGGAAATGGCCATCAATACAGTGCAGCAGCTGCAATATGAATCAATTGTGAAACTACAAAACATTTAAATTCCTGGATCTTGTAATGCATGTGAGGAAATAGGCAACCATCTGCCACTACTGTTAAGCTGATTTGTGTGCCTAATTTTTATCCATATATGCTGCACATTTACTCTTCAAGCTGTGTATTGTCAGAGTTGTTTTGTTCCTTACATCTTTGCCGGAATGATAATTCCATTATTCTCAAGGTGATACCAAGAAATTGCTGGGATTCTCATTAACGTTTCCAGAAAATGTTTTATGTATTATCATCTAAAGGATTCACAATGTCTTATCTACAGCAGAAATTATTCATATTTCTTCAGATAACAGTTTCTCCCTGAAATGTATTAAAGGAAAGGGTTTAGGGAGCATAAACACTCATAACACACAAAGAGTGTTACAGGAAGGGTGGAGCCTGACTCAAGGGAAAATGGCGGAAGTTTCATAGAACTACTAACTTACTTTGATGTTTGACGTTTTGGTCCTGTCGTACTACTCCAACTGGGGTTGGCTCAGAGCAGCATATAGTAGATCCATATATATTTCAGACAATGAACTCCCAAAAGTCCCAGGGATGTTGAGATTAGGCTAGGTTTGGGTTTGAGGATGAATCAGGGCTAGAGTTCTGTTTCAATGATATTGGACACTTGTCGACTTTGCTTGAAAGCCTATGGCCCTAACAAGCAGATCACAGGCTGCTTGAAAGACTAGAGCAATCTTGGGCCAAAATTTTAGAAGAATTTTGACCACATCTGAACTCAAACCAACTAAATAATAATCTTGTGATTTGAGATCCAACCTGGAAGGAGATTCGGAACCTTGGATTCTGATAGAGGGCCCAGCCTCATCCAATGTGCATGTTCATTACAGTTTTTGCAGAGCAGCAAATGTAACCAGGCATGCCCACGCACTCCAGTCTAATTTCCTTTCAAACAGTGAAAGAACAATGTTTTAAAGTGCTACCGCTTTCAAAACTTTATAACTCAACCAAATCAAAGACAATTTGCACTGGAATATTCAGAGGTATTTCCAGCCAAATTTCAGCATTCTTCCCCAGATCATATTATAATCAGAGATTTCACAAAGTGTCACCATTTTATTTTAACATGGGAAAGTGTATTTTTCTTCACTCCTCATTCTAAAATGTTACTGAACGTTCTAAAATAATTAGCCATCACTGAAAGATCAAAGACAGAACACTTCAGACTGAAATGTAAAAGTTTTAGAAAGTTATGAGCAACTATAACCAGAGTTTTAGAATTAAAGTTCTCATGCCTCCTTACCTATAGCTCGATCATTAGGACTATAGCCACAATGCAAGATAATAGTACTCCAATTGCCAGTAATTCCCTGTGCATATTTTAAATGTTGTAACTGAAACAACCATGTCTCACATTTCCTGATCCCCAATCCTACAGTAGACACATTCTTATGAGGTTCCTTGCATATTTACAGAATCCCCAGATTCTTGATTGCCAGCATGGCATTTAAACTGCTCTAGAAATGTGCTTCCTTGATATATGTCTCACAAGAGAAATATTTTTCCTTCAGTGAGATGTCTCCATTTGGTTGATATTTGAGGGCTACTACTTCTTTTTCATTTGCAAGATATAGAATCATAGGGCCAATTTATCACTAACATAATGGGTGTAAATCCATTTAAGTCCATTTAAGTCCATGAATAGTAAATCTACTCTATAGAATCTGAACATGGAAGAAGTAGTAGAGCTGGTTGAACTCAGGAATTTCCATAACATAAGAACATAAGAACATTCGTACCTGGTCAGACCATCTAGCCTAGTATCCTCGGCATCCTGGGCATCTAGCCCAGTATCCTGTCTACCAACAGTGGCCAATGCCCCAGAGGGAGTGGACCTAACAGGCAATGATCAAATGATCTCTCTCCTGCCATCCTTCTCCATCCTCTGACAAACAGAGGTTAGGGACACCATTCCTTACCACTCCTGGCTAATAGCCATTTATGGATTTAACCTCCATGAATTTATCCAGTTCTCTTTTAAACACTGTAATAGTCCTAGCCTTCACAACCTCCTCAGGTAAGGAATTCCACAAGTTGACTGTTCACTGAGTGAAGAAGAATTTCCTTTTATTTGTTTTAAACCTGCTGCCCATTAATTTCATTTGGCGACCCTTGGTTCTTGTATTACGGGAATAAGTACATAATTTTTCCTTATCCACTTTGTCCATATCACTCATGATTTTATATACCTCTATCATATCCCCCCTTAGTCTTTTCCAAGATGAAGAGTTCTAGCCTCTTTAATCTGTCCTCATATGGGACCGTTCCAAACCCTTAATCATTTTAGTTGCCCTTTTCTGAACCTTTTCTAGTGCCATTCCACATGACATTCAAGTGTTTCATCATTTCTTTTTGTTTCAGATTAGAATGAAAACAAAACAAAACAAAAAAATTGAAATTTCACATAAAATTAAATTTTCAAAAATATTTTCTTTTGGGTCAATCA
Organism: Gopherus evgoodei; assembly: GCF_007399415.2. Taxonomy (NCBI): domain Eukaryota; kingdom Metazoa; phylum Chordata; order Testudines; family Testudinidae; genus Gopherus; species Gopherus evgoodei. The sequence goes on along the minus strand of NC_044324.1, from coordinate 68,221,992 downwards.
AAATGTTTCATTCTGATACTGACATTGATACAAAAAGTTTCAGTGTCAACAAAATGGTATTTTCCAACAGAAAAATATTCTACTATAATAATTTCAACTGGCTCTAATAATTAGGTCTTTTAACTCATCTCCCTGCCAGTCCAAGATTGTTCCCTATTGTACATTTACTTGTACTTTAACCATTGTAGTTTTACTTGTGCCAAATCATAGACTTCTCCTGCTTCTCTTGGGAGATTATTCCATAGGATCATCATAAACCTTATTGCCACAACTTTATTTTCTAATATTGCATCTAAAAGTTCCCTTTCTTAATTTCTCCCAGATATTATTACTCCCAGTGAGGCCCACTTTTATAATTCTAAGTAGTTCCTCTGCATCTGTGGTATTATTACACACTTCATTATTTGTAACTTATTGCCATGTCTCCAGTACTTATCACTTACCAAAGCTATACATACTTTAGAGTGTTTAATCTTTCCACTGTTATCGGTGCTTGAGGGTCTTCTACCAGGCATGCTTTGCCCCTAGCCCCAGAGATTTTTTCCCAGGTGATCATCAGCTGAACAATCGTAGTTGCCTTGAAAGTTTAGGGAGGAAGAAGCAATGTCTGAGATAGCCCAATGCAGAATTTAAAGATCAGAATCAGAACTTTGAAACTGATAGGTAACTGAATGATTCTTGTTATTTATTATGTATTGTGATAATGCCTAGGAGTCCCAGTAATGGACCAGGAGTTCATTGTGCTAGGCACTATGCAAATACGAAGTGCTTATAATGTAACTATAAGCAATAAACAAGAGGTGGATGCAGACAGATGGTGGACATAAGGAGACAATGAGGCAACATCGGTGAGCCTGGAAGCTAGTGGTCTCAGCACACCAGCTGGGCAGCTAGTGCAGGCTATGGATCACTAGACTGTTGGCAACTTATCCCACTTAAGGAGCACAACATGAGAACCACCTGCAGTTTCTATATGGCCTTCGCTATCAAGTCCATGAATTACAGAGGTCTGTTCTGGAAGTGAAAGAAGCATGAATCATAGTGGCTTGGGCTTCATCTAAGAGGAAAGGGTGAAATCTACTTGCAAGTGAAAGATGGTAGAACATGATTGTTGCTCTTTGGATGTTCAGTAACAGCTACAGGTTCAGCAAAGCTTCCAAATCTGCACATTGCCTTGAACACAAAAAGTGGCCTTTTTTAGTTAGTGGCCAGTCTCTCAAAATCCTTTCCCCTTATTCCATCTTTCTGGCTTTAGCTTTGGATGGCTGTCTTGGATCCAAGTTCCAAGATCCTTCAAACACCAAAACGCCTGGGAAATAGCATTTATTATTGTCTGGTGGATGATAAAGATACATGGGCTGCATGTTGCTGGGACATTGATGGTATTGTTGTCCATGTCATTTCATGATCTCCCCTTTCTATTTCACATAGATGCTGAATAGATTGGTGCAAGGACTGAGTCATATGGAATTTTATAGATGAGAGTTCTCAGGAGCAGACTAATTGCTTATCATGACCACCTGGCATCTATCAGAGATGAATGAGCAAAGCCTATTTAAGGTGGCTCTATCTATCCCTGAAAAATCTTATAGGCTGGTGAGCAGGACCTCATTATGAATGCTAGATTAAGCAATATTAATATGATTGTTTCTCTCTGTCCACCACCCATAAGAAGATTGGACAGCTACCTGATTGGCAAGGGAGAGTGCTGTTGGAGCCAGCTCATACATAAAGATCAATAAGAAAGTTGAAATTGTAGACCAGATGGAAATTAAATAGATCATTATAAACAATTAATGACTTTTTGAACACAAGCTGGACTAATGCATATTTCAGCATATGTTTGTGATTATATAAGATTTTGCTTTTCTATGGCAGCCAACGTCAAAGTATTTGAACATGGGGAATAGAAGACATCTTTCCTAATTCCAGATCTAACCACTAAAACCTTCCTCTCTGGTGAGTATAGAGTGTGGTTATTAGGAAGTCCTCCTGTGAGGGCCTGGTGGCATCCAAGCATGTCCTTTGATGGACACTGTCCATGTTGGGATTACTTAATAATTACTTTACGGACACCTTTTAGCATTTCAATCAATTGCATTGCTGGTTTCTTTCATCTATTTTCTTCAATCCCCTTCCACTGCACTTGGCTTTTCAGGCCTCTGATTGCCTTTTCCTAGGGGGCAGTCTTCAGTTCCCCCACACACACAGTTAACCCAAATTCATGTTCTCCCAGTCTGGAATAATCACAGTCTTTTGGAGTTCATATAACTGTCCTTCCTGGGCTGTCTTCTCCTGAAGATTTTCTGATGTAATTTTCTGCTATTCTTTACCTGGCCCCTCTGGGGGCACAGAGCTTGTTAAAAATCATGTCTGTGCCTTCCCATGGTCTACCTTCTCCCTGAAGGGATTATTCAACTAGCATGCAGGGTGGTAACGTATTTGAAGCCAAGGACAGTTGATCCTGAACTGTAAGGATGCACCACCAAACCTCCCTCAGAGGAAATTAATAACAGCCACAGGAGCAGCTGCAGCTCTCAGGGTGCATTAACAGCCATGGATTTATCCTTTCCTCCAGCCTCTTCAAAGTTTGTTTACTCTGGGTGTGCACAAGATCCAGACTATGGCACTTACAGCATAGTATCAATATGTAGTCCATCAAGCATTCCTTTCTTTCTGAGATCAGGCTATCAATCACAATTTCACACATTTTCTCTTTTTCATTTCTCTCTGTTCTTTTCCCATCTATTTTTATCCCTGCCTGTTTTTGAAGACATGCTTACACTTGAAGACCAGTAACGTTCTTTTCTATTACCTAGTGAAATTAACATGCCCCCACAATTTTAATATTTACAATAAATGTGTAATTTGTTAGGATGGGCAAGTGTTGGGTTGATGTTAGTTGTTGCAAACTTTATTGACTGTGTTTTTCTTCAAATCCAAAACCAAAAGTGAGTTGAATCCCCGACCCATTGTAACTGATTTCCACCTTCTCCTCAAAATTCAACTAAGTTTGAATGGTCCAATTTAAGTCCATCTTGATTCCTATTTCAATAGCCACAGCTATCAGAACTACTTTGATGTATTTGAAAATACCAATAAAGAACATTCCTATGCACAGAAAAAAACCTCTCTTTTACTTTTTAAATGCTTCTTTGAGCATTGCTTCAAACTGGAATACATTATGCTTCTCTTCAAATATGAATGCTGCAATGGAAGTTACTCTGTTATTACGTAGACATCTCACAGTGAGAATGTAGTTTAAGAAATGTTGAGCATCATGCCTTAAAAATATTTTTGATTCTTTGGAGATTTGATACTGTACTATTATCTCTGCTCCCTCTTTAAAGAAGCTAATGGTTATTAAAAGGTTCTCCCTTTAATTAGAATTGTTTTCAATATTAAAAAGTAGTAGCTGTTATAAAACAACTATATTTTTTCCAATTTGAAAATGACAATGATGAAAAGAGTAAACAAAATCAGCAAGGAAACTATAATAATTCAGTGTAGATCTGTCAGCTTGTTCCCATTCTGCATTAATTTTCTTTATTATTTATATTGTCATAGTGCCTAAGGGCTTATCTACACTTACAGAGGCGCAGTAATCAGGGCTGGCTCCAGGCACCAGCTCAGCAACCAGGTGCTTGGGGTGACCAAGGGGAAGGGGCATCACATCTGGCTCTTTCGTGACAATTCGGCAGTTGGTCCCTTGGTCCCTCTCAGAGAAAAGACCTGCCGCTGAATTGCCGCTGAAGAAGAAAGCAGCACGATGAAGCTGCAGATCACAATCGCGGCTTCTTTTTTTTTCGCCTCTTGTGGCGGCAAAAACCCTGGAGCGGGCCCTGGCAGTAATGCAGCTGCGCTGCTGTTGCGCTTAGTGAAGATGCTACCCATGCCAACAGGAGAGTTTTTCCCACCAATGTAGGTACTCAGCCTCCTTCAGAGGAAAAGATCTCCTATAGATATAGCACTGGCATATCTGTGTGTAGCAGGAAGGACCCCACTCCTGCTCTGAAGGGGTAAAAACAGCCCTGGGAGGGGTCTGTGGCTGGAGAAAGCAGCTTTTAGGCTGGGCTGATTGGGGGAAGTGGCTGCAGCTAGGGCCACACCCCAAACAGACTCAGCTGGCCCTATAAAGGCAGAGAAGCCAGGGGCAGACAGAAGTCTCTCTCTGTTTGTAGAGGGAGATGGGCTTGGCTGCAGGGACCTGAGCAGAGTACCGGAGTGAAGCAGGGTTGGGGACAGGCTGAGGAGCTGGGGAGTTCCAGCCTGGAAAGCCCCAGGCTGTGGCCTAGCACTGGGCTAAAAGGTACTGAGGGTTGCAGAGGGCAGCCCAGGGGTAGGCCAAGACAGCAGGTCCAAACCCTCCTTGCCAGTGATGAGTAGGCTGATGCTGCAGTCTGCCCCAGTACATGGGGCTAGATGATGACTGGCAGTAGCCTTATACTGAGGCGAGGTGGGAATAGCGGGTGAGGGTTCCCCTGGAAGTGGGACACCCTGAGAGAAAGGGATTCCTGCCAGGGGCAGCACCCCAGGTAAAAGGGGCACTGGGTCCAGGGAGGGACACAGGGCCCAACAGCAAGTGGTAAGGCAGATCATCGGCCTGCAGAGGATACTCTGGGCTGGAAATAGAGCTAATTCCCAGAAGTCACCAACAGAAGATGCCTCAGGGGTGAGTCTGCATGTCTACACTGATTTTTCACATCCCTGAATGACATAGTTATACGGACATACATTTGTAGTGTAGAACAGGGAATAATCTAAAGTGGAAATAAGGCCTTGTATAATAGGGGCTGTGTAAACACAGAGGTAGTCACAGACCGTGCCCCCAAAGAGTTTACAATCTAAGAATATTCTAGTGTTATTAATTCTCAAAACTGATTAATTAATATTTTTAGTTTTTGTTGTTGTCCTAAAGCTAATATGGGAAGCTTGTAAATAAATTTCAACAGCTCATAGACTCATAGACTCTAGGACTGGAAGGGACCTCGAGAGGTCATCGAGTCCAGTCCCCTGCCCTCATGGCAGGACCAAATACTGTCTAGACCATCCCTAATAGACATTTATCTAACCTACTCTTAAATATCTCCAGCGATGGAGATTCCACAACTTCCCTAGGCAATCTATTCCAGTGTTTAACTACCCTGACAGTTAGGAACTTTTTCCTAATGTCCAACCTAAATCTCCCTTGCTGCAGTTTAAGCCCATTGCTTCTTGTTCTATCATTGGAGGCTAAGGTGAACAAGTTTTCTCCCTCCTCCTGATGACACCCTTTTAGATACCTGAAAACTGATATCAGGTCCCCTCTCAGTCTTCTCTTTTCCAAACTAAATAAACCCAATTCCTTCAGCCTTCCTTCATAGGTCATGTTCTCAAGACCTTCAATCATTCTTGTTGCTCTTCTCTGGACCCTCTCCAATTTCTCCACATCTTTCTTGAAATGGGGTGCCCAGAACTGGACACAATACTCCAGTTGAGGCCTAACCAGCGCAAAGTAAAGCGGAAGAATGACTTCTCGTGTCTTGTTTACAACACACCTGTTAATGCATCCCAGAATCACGTTTGCTTTTTTTGCAACAGTATCACACTGTTCACTCATATTAAGCTTGTGGTCCACTATGACCCCTAGATCTCTTTCTGCCATACTCCTTCCTAGACAATCTCTTCCCATTCTGTATGTGTGAAACTGATTGTTCCTTCCTAAGTGGAGCACTTTGCATTTATCTTTATTGAACTTCATCCTGTTTACCTCAGACCATTTCTCCAATTTGTCCAGATCATTTTGAATTTTGACCCTGTCCTCCAGAGCAGTTGCAATCCCTCCCAGTTTGGTATCATCCGCAAACTTAATAAGCGTACTTTCTATGCCAACATCTAAATCGTTGATGAAGATATTGAACAGAACCGGTCCCAAAACAGACCCCTGCGGAACCCCACTTGTTATACCTTTCCAGCAGGATTGGGAGCCATTAACAACTACTCTCTGAGTACGGTTATCCAGCCAGTTATGCACCCACCTTATAGTAGCCCCATCTAAATTGTACTTTCCTAGCTTATCTATAAGAATATCATGCGAAACTGTATCAAATGCCTTACTAAAGTCTAGGTATATCACATCCACCGCTTCTCCCTTATCCACAAGGCTCGTTATCCTATCAAAGAACGTTATCAGATTAGTTTGACACGATTTGTTCTTTACAAATCCATGCTGGCTATTCCCTATCACCTTACCACCTTCCAAGTGTTTGCAGATGATTTCTTTGATTACCTGCTCCATTATCTTCCCTGGCACAGAAGTTAAACTAACTGGTCTGTAGTTTCCTGGGTTGTTTTTATTTCCCTTTTTATAGATGGGCACTATATTTGCCCCCTTCCAGCTGACTACTTATAATTAAATGATAACATGCCAGCATCTAGTTCTCTTATTGTTTGACTGTCTAGAACTATAGCAATTAAACCACATGATGAAAAGTATTCTCTTTTCAGTTATTTGGGACATATTATATTTAAATGAGGAAAAATGATCTCAGAACAGCTAAAATAAGCTAAACCAGTAAAACAGGGTATATGCATATAAGTGTAACAGCACAGTGAAAAATTCTCTACCATACTGAAAGTGCGATCAAGACTGGCTTTCTCTCTGGATATGGTCCGCACATGCGCTGGGACTTCAGCTTTCTGCGCTGGGCCCCAGCGAGTCTAATGCAGCCTTGCTTGGAGGCCCCCCCTGAAACCTTCTTGTGGCCTCGCAGAGGGTCCCAGACCTCTGGTTGAGAACCACCTACTCTTTCTTCTTCCAACCAGGCATAGAGAGAAATTGGGTCAAGTCAATAAGACAGTTAAGAGCCAAAAAGCTGCTTTTGTATGCAAAGTTACAGGGAACATTTTAGTTTGTGACCTGCATTGTGGATTCACGTTGCAGAATCATGTGTTTCTTCTGAACATAGAACTCTTACTGGCCACAGTTGAAGTTTGCCTATGGAAAAAGCAAACAATTACTATTTAACTAACAATGTGCATGGGTGTAGAGCTTTACAAGCTAATAGAAACTCAAAATCCCTTTCCTTTGGAACATACAGTCTGCAGTAGAGCAAAGACTACAAACTATGACAACAAACCATAGTAGTCAGTGTACACAGGAAGGGGAAACCTGCTCTAATTTTTGTTGTGGAAGAAGATCATTTGAGTTGATTTGTTTCTCAAGTTTTGTGTTAAATATTTCGGGTTTTTTGTTATCGTTCTGCTTGTTGGTTCATGTGGATCTATTGCTGGTGTCTGAATATTTTTGTTTATGATAAAAACTATATTTAGTGTATTAGTATTGGAAAGCCTTGCAGAAATTTGGTTTAAGGAGGAATAAAAACAAAGAGGTATTGTAAAGGAATGACAAAAACAGAAATCTGCAATCAAGAATCCACAGTGTACTTCAAAGAGGCCAGTTTTATCCCAGGTGGAGACAAGGAAGTCCTCACATATAAATAAATGTGCTCAGGTACACAAAGTTAAACAAGTCTCAGTATTCAGCTGTTTTATTTTTCTTCGCAGCACATCTCTTTCTGAGTTAAAATGTAAATTGTACATGTATTGTAAAGCTTTCAAGTAAGAATCTATATAAGTATTTAATAAAAGTATTCACTACGGAAATCAAATCTTTTGACAGATTCACATACAACAGAGACTACCTCTTTGTTTTTGAAACCCTACCTGACATTTTAATATTTCAGCATTTATTATATCTTTATTGCGTTCCTTAAAAGACATCATGTGAGTACCTGTGAATAGCCACCAATGTATTCTCCATATATCTTTCAATTTCAGCTTTGTAAGTCTAAACAGAATTCACTCACTGAACCTAAATGTGGAGGGGCTTTGTCTAGCTGACAGATGGAAAATGGGCCTTGGCTCCTTTAATACCCCACTACACACACTGCCTTTGGCTTACAAGGGTAGAACAACCTCCAAAAGAGGCTGACTCAGGTGGGCCACTGACCACCATGCACACCAGGGGGATGGAGAGTTATCTATTAGTAGACAATTTGTCAAATCTTAATATACATGTTGCTCTACGTGAATCAGGGAAATGCAACTGATTCCTAATAAGTAGGATATGCAGTACCAAGACTGCAGATTAATATTGTAAACAGAGCTGTGCATTGTACACTTGTGTCAGGTTTTGTTGTTGTTTTTTTCCCTCAGTAGGCAGTGGACACATAATGATGCAAGCACCACAACATTTTTACAATTTGGTTAGGAACAGGTATTGGAAAGAAACTAAATTTGCTTCATCAACCAGCTTTTCCACATGTTCAATGTTGTTTTAAATTATAAAATACTTAGAAATTACATCTTTATAAACCTTTAAATCTCCTTGTTGGCACTTTTACACTTCAAGCATGTATTTGATCAACATGCTTGCTATTTATTTGGACTATTGAAATATCCAACATAATTATGTCTGTCTTAACAAAACTGTATAGTACTAGTGGACACAAAAAGGAGTGAGGAAAGAAACATCATTGCAAAGGAACTTATTCAATATATATTGAAAAAACTCTCATTTTCATTTTATTAGTTTGCTAATTACTGATTTTTAACAGTCTTTTTAGGCATTTCAAAATGAGAATATGGTTCATTAATGACTTGGGCAGGCAAGTTCAGTTGACAGAGAAAATTCAAGAGCCATTAAATAACAAAATATTTGAGTTCCAGGATTTTACTTAAAAGTATTTTTCCTTGGAGCTACAATAAATTATGTAAATGATTTAAACTGTTCAGCTTTTCCTAAAAACAACCAAAATATCCAACTTGTTTTATTTTTATTATGTAGAATTGCCCAACACCGGGGTATACAGCCTGCGGACATTAAATATTTTATTGTCTTTAAAGTAAATTGCATTCTTGTTCTAAGTAAAGTATAATACTTTTTGGCATTAGAAATTATTTTGTTCTAAAGTATCATTCCAGCTAATACTGCCTTTAATCTTCCTCAAATGCATGGAATCTATTCCATAGTAAGTGCTGCAGATATACGGTGGTTTTAAAAAAGTGAGAAGTAAGGTAATAAAAGTGAAAAGATAAGGAGAAGCAGTAGTTACCTTTGCACATGGGATTCAGTCAGGTACATACTAAACTGCCAGTAATGAGTTCTACAACCTCAGAATATTGCTGCAAGCTTCTTTTCCTCCAGCGACGACCTTCGGCAGCCTTGATCAAAGCAGTCATTTAGAATAATTGTAAATGTGACCAGCAGAGACCAGGCTAAATTAAGATATTGACTGAGGAATTCATGCTTTAGGAAGAACACAAGCAACAAATAAACAACATCAACTTACTACTTTGCAGATATCCTAAACAGGAATGCACATGCTACTCACGAGGGTGTTATACTTCTGACCGATTTTTTCATTAATGTCCCTGTGCATGGTTTGTTCTAACACATCGTATAGGAAATGTAGTCCATGTTCCACATAGACATGGCCTGTTCAACCTTTTTTTTTTTTAAATCGATGTACTCATATTTTGGCTAAAGATTTAGTTTTTTCCATTTTGTGAAGTCATGGGGAACTCATTTAACCTCCAGATGATGTTGCTTCCTCCCTTCAGGTTTGTTTTTTTTTTTTTTTGGTAAGGCAAAATGGAAATAAAGGAGACATGTGAAACTCAATAGTACTTAGTTAGAAGCCTTAAATTAAGGCAGCCAGCAGCTTTGTGGGGGGAAAAGCATGTATGGATAATCAGTTAAACAAGCCCAGTACTGTAGAATAGTCAGCCTTGGAAACATTAATATGGAAAACTTAGAAGCGACTAGCACACCCAGATCTGAATGCGTGAAAATTAGAAACCATATGTGCATATGTTGTAGAAAGAATCTTGTTTAATCATAAGGGTTTCCCTGTTATCTCTCAAGTGACCAGCAGGACCTTTTTACAAATACTCCAATAGTTTTGTTAGGTGTATGTGTGGGTATATGTATGGGAGATGTTTTTAGCCCAAGGCTTTCCTGTGTATAGACTGACCCAACTTTCCCTTTCATATGTTTCTGCCTTTCCCAACTATTAAAGACAAAGCTCAGCCACATCTGGTGTAACTCCATGTACTTCAGAAATAAACTGGGCCCAGAATGTCTACATCAGTGGATCACCTGTGCTTATCTCTCCCATTGATTGATCCTTGGCTACCAGAAGCAGTGAGGTAAATATTATTTTCAACCAGCAGACACTCTTCTGACAACGTTTTGCACAGTTTTGGATGTCACATAAGCTCACATACAGGGAGACTAAGTTTCTCTAGGAGCCTTGGAAGTGCAGTAAGCCTCATTAGGTGTTTTAACTCTCTTAAAAGAAGCAGAGCTGAGCTGCATGAGTTATTACTTTCAGCTTGAGTCATTAGCAAAGCCAGATTCTAAGGTAGAAAAACTACTGTTGTGGACCATTCTCCTGATATCTCTGGCCAGATGTTACTAGGCTGATTCTTTTAGGGTTGACTGCCGGAGGCCCTAGACAGATAAAAAGACAGGAGCATAAATATATCTTTCTGTTTCTCCTTATCCATGGTTATGTTTCTCCTCCACAGCTACTGCTTGTGAGTTCACCTCTTGGTAGGTAGTGAGCTCATCTCTATCTGGCACTATGCTGTGGTACTCTGTTTCACTGAATCACGTTGCATTTCCTTTCTTCCCTCCACTTGCACTGTCTCCATCAACTTGCTGCACTTGGCTTACTAGAAGGGCTTCTCTCCATGGGGATTATGATTCAATACCTCTTTAATTTATCAGAAACTAGGGAAGGGAAGAGGAAGCCTAGGACAGTATCGGCTGTGCTAGGTAGGGGATAGCAAATCCAGTACCTTTTTGGCCACTTCCTTATGAGTCTGAAATGTTTGCACTGCTTTAGAGCAGCACTGGAATAATCACTTTTTTACTGTAAATTATCTGACCTTTCCTCCAGTTTGACTGGAGGATTTCTTGTTTTATACAGTAGGCAACAGTTTTTAACATAAGGGATCTTAGGGGATATTATTTCCCTTAGGTTTCTGTGTGTGCACTTGACAAAGTCTTTCTAAGTGTTCTGGGTAATTTACCTGGGTATCCTTTCATCCAGGAATGAATGTGTGCAACAATTCATATCATTTTTCCCACTTTCAAGTGTTCTATACATTTGGATTGTGCTCCACTGTGACTGGTTCTCCAGGAGCCAAATTCATATCTGGTACAAACTTGTAATTTTTTGAAGGTCCTGGTTCATCCCTTTTCTCTATGAGAATTTTATCCCTAGTGAGCAGAAAGCGAAGTGCTTTGAATTTTTCTGTATTGTCGTCGTCTGTGGGCTGTTTGTCTTTTCTCCAAATCAGAAAGTAATTTGTTTATTTTATTTCAGACAATATTTATCAAACCTCTAAGTTGCCAGCTATTTCCCTGCTTGCTTGCATGCATGTTACCCTGTGATTGCCTCTGTGAATTCAGGCACTTGCTGTTCATGTGCAGCTGGAAAAGGGCAAAGGGAACTACCATTCTCCCTGCTCTTTAGGCTAGGGAATTGTCTGTTTTCAGTAGGTGGTTGTTTTTTGGGGGGTTGATGTTCACAGCAGTCACGCTTCCAATAATGGATCTTTACCTGGTACTTAGTAGGTTTGTTTTTTGCAGAATGGGGTCAATTTTAGATCAGAAGTAGCGAGAGTAAAGTTGCCAACTTATTCATTCTACAAATGGATAGTCCTTCTTAAGGGCTTGATCCTGCAAGCCCTCACATGCATTACAGGAAATGTTCCTTCTCTTCTGTATTGGTTTGCAGGAATCAGGATGGAGAATTGGTGTTTTCTGGTTGCCAGTCCATTGCAAAGGTTTTTTATTGGCAATAAGTTGGATTTTAGACATTGTTTTCTTGCCTGAATATCATATTGTACCTATTATAACCAAACCCACCTGTGCCAGGAGGCTAGTACTGCAGTATACTGGACACGGAGGCTAGTAGTGTAGTCACTACAAATATGAGGGCTACACGTTCTAGGCCTCAGTAGGTTCCCATAAACACTCACACACTTTAAGTAACACAGATGATTTCAGTAGGGCTTCCAGAAGCTAAGATGTGCTAATACCCTGAGCTTTGCTTAAAAAACCAACCAATAAAAAAAATTAAAACAGCTCCCCACCCAGGGCCTAATAGCAGTTCAGTGCAAATATATGAAGGTGGGGCTCCTCAGGATTACTCTCAGGGATATTTCCTCCATGTCATCCCTCTCATGAAGCAGTCACGTACTGGCTTGCAGATGTCTTGGACAGAGTTCAGTTATCTGGTCTTGTTTTGGTTCCATCCCCACAGTTGTTCTGTTTGCAGTCCAGGTACCTGCTGGAACCAATCTTGGCCCACCTTGCCAGAAAGCACATAGCTACCCAGCTTTGGAGCAAGCCTCCCAGCCCAGGTCAACAGACTTGGGCTAGTGGGCACTCGCTAATGCTCTAAAGTAGCAGTATAGATGGTGTTATGAAGTTACCGCTTTGGCTCTGAATTCTAAGAGGCTGCTTTTCTGCCTGGCTCTGCTTTACTCTCCAAGCCATTTCCCAAGCTGCTGCCTCTGGCCTGCTGTTCCACCTTTCATGCATCCTCCAGCTCCCTTACGAACCTGGTATCCTCTGAGCTCAGGTTGTATTTCCCTTTTGTGGACTGGAGGGATTACAGAGCCCTGTACTGATTGGATGTTGAACTGGGCAAAACAGCAATGAGACAGTAGATCCATTGCAGCATTTATCTGTTTTTTTTCCCCCTCAGACTACATCTTCTCTGAAATATTTTCTGTCACAATTCCTACTTGGATTTTTCTTCACAAAGCTGAATAAAAATGTAACTGAATCATAACAAGGAATTTATTCCCCTCAGTCCTGTAGGTGCCAAAGGTTGAAGATGGAGCAAAACCAGTGCATCCAGAGCAAAGGGCCAGGATTTGAAGACCCTATCCTGAAGGTCTGAACCTCCAAGTGCACCACAGAAAGGCTCCCTTCACTCAATCAGGCCACCTGATTAAGTCAATGGGACTATGGCACTTAACTGGTTTAGATGTGACTGAAAATCTCAACTTGTAATGGAGTTTCAAAGGTGGAGACGAGTTTATCCACCAGTTATTCCCTCCCTCCTGGGGAGGAGGAGCACAGAGGGGTGGGAGCTACTGAAGTTCTGAGGCCAATTACTGGCCTAGGACCAGTTCCTCTGCCACTCAACAGAAAAAGAAGATCTCTCGAGTTCATAGCCTGGTTATACAGCTTTGCAGACTGGGTATCAAGTATCAAAGGGGTAGCCGTGTTAGTCTGGATCTGTAAAAGCAGGAAAGAATCCTGTGGCACCTTATAGACTAACAGACATTTTGGAGCATGAGTTTTCATGGGTGAATACCCACTTCATCAGATGCATGTAGTGGCATGGGTATAGGTTTTTACCCTACATTATTAACATAATTAATAATATTAACTGACACATTAATTGATCCATAGTTCATAAGGTGGATATAAAATCTGGTTGAATCATTTAACAAATCTGTGAATTTATCTGTAAATAAACAGGCTGACTTTATCCTGCTACTTCTCATGGGAGTCAGATTATTAATTATCCATGAGGACTGGGAAAATTGCTGGGTATTTATGAAAATGTTCAGGAATCGCCAAAATGTCATAAATTGTATATTGAATGATACATTTTTTGCATCCTGTTTGGCATTACTGTCCCTCAGATTTAATACGCTTTCTTCATCCAGACAAGGAGAAGAAACCATCCCATGTGACTTGTGTAACCAATGATGCAACATGAATAATGAAGAATGGATAATCAAAGTGGACAGTTTGTGAGCAACCCATAGGCTCAAAATTATTTGTCTAAATTATTGAATGGACACTGAGGAATAATGAAAGCATTTGCAGAACTGGGATTTGCCAAGAAAGCTATGTGAATAGAAAAAAAAGCCTGCATTCACAATTATTATTCACAATAATTTGACCAGCTCTGGTCAAAGCTGTTAATGTTATATGGTATGATCCCATAAACCTTTATTCCTGCAAATAGTCCCATTGACTTCAGCGGCAATGATATTTATGCAAGTAATAGGCTGCAGATAGAATCTGCTAATTTTGCCGCTGTGACCACTGAGCATAGTCCTAATTTTGATCTCACTTTTAAAATCTCGCCTATTTGGCTCATGTGTGTCAAGAGCAGACTATTTGATAACTTAAAAGACAATGGGTTATTTGCAGACTTTTGTTTGCCACCTATATCCAAAGCTGAAATCATGTTACACTGATGTGCGTCTGCTGCTCACTTTATTCTGATGGAGAAAACGGAAAAAGAATGCAACAGTAAAAGGTCTTCTTTTGAAGGGTAGTAGACTGTTTTCAATCCAAAAAGAGAAGTATTAGATTGTTAGAAAATTCTTTATGAAATTAGATGGAAAATAAATAGGAAAATAATTTCCAGAAACTCCAGCATTAGTAAAACAAACTTTTCAACAGAAGCTGCATTAGTAAGAAAAACACTGATTAAACTGATTCATACATTCTTACAAAAATAGCAGAAAGATCCATTGAACAGGTAACCAATCATTTCTCATTTTGTTTAACAAATTAATATAGTTATGTTAAGTAATCTAATACACAGAATGATAAATATAACCTGATTTACAACATCCTGGAAGACCAGAGCCATACTGCTCAACTTCATGGCCATACATAATTGGTAGAACTTTTCAAGTTCCTCTCCCTTTAGATACTTAATGTATCCCAGATTTAGTTGCTTTTATTGGTTCAAGGTGCACAAGAGCATAACTAGTTCTGAACTTTGTCAGAAATACAGAAAAAAGCATTAGGAATCCATGTACAGCCTTCTTGCCGCAAAAAAGATAGGAAATCCTTCAAAATCAGCATTTTCCTTTGCTAAGGGCTCAGTAGGTATATACTGGATTGAAAGAAATGAGCATTAGCCAATTGTGCCAGCCAGTCAGTATATTCCTGCTCCAGAAATTCACTAAAGTGAAACTTTTAATATGTGGTGGAATAAAACAGCAGTTAGCAATTAACAATTTTTGGGAATAAATTCAATACGTCATATTGGAGTTTTCAGATCCTCAGGCAACCTTTGTTCCTCTGAAGTAATGTTTACACTTTGTAATGACTTGAATTAATAATTATACATTTTGCAGCTATTACTAAACTTAGGCCAACAGTCACATTTCCTAAATAAAATTGTATCTTAAAGCTTCCTATCTTTAATTTTTGCTTGTTATATCTACTAAATTTAATATCATATACTCCATAAGTGTGCCTGTGATACTGTTAGATAGTAAGAATAAATAAATTACAAAGTAAAAATTGTGAACAATGTATATCTAGAGCTTTGCAGTGGCAATATCCTACACAGTGCTGTTTGTCATGCCACTATTGCTAACTGGCTGAATAACTTATTACATGGTTAATTATCCTTACTGTGAAAAATTGGTGCCTAACTTCTTAACCAAATTTGTCTAATTTTGGCATCCAGCCATTGGAGCTCACTATGCCTTTTTTACTGCTAGATTACAAATCCTCTACTATCAAAACATTTTTCACCATGTAGCTCATTGTAGACCATGATCAAATCACCTCTTAACCTTCTCTTTGATAAATAGATAGATTTAGTTTCTTAAGTCTCTTACTTTTAGTCATGTTTTCCAGAACTTGAACCATTCTTGTAGCTCTTTTCTGAACACTTTCAACATCATTTTGGAAGTGTAGACACCAAAACTGAACCAGGGCTGCCCGGGGAGGGGTGGGGGGCAAGTGGGTCAATAGTATTGCAACTTTTTTTTAATGGAAGGGGCCCCCAAAATTGCTTTGCCTCAGGCCTCCTGAATCCTCTGCGCAGCTCTGAACTGAACACAGTAATTGGCTCATTAATGCGATATTCAGGGGTAATATCATCTCCCTACTCCTGGCTGATGTTCCCCTATGTATACATGCAAGGACTGTAGTCACTCTTTCAGTGTCATACTGGGGGCTCCTGTTCAGTTGTTTACCAGCCATAATTTCTTAGCCGCTTTCAGAGCCCCTGCTTTCCATGATACAGTCCCCCATCTTATAAATGTGACTATATTCTTTCTTCCTAGACATTTGTGCTTGCATTTGGGTGTTTTAAAATGCATACGGTTAAAACAAGTCAGTTTTACCAAGCAATCCATGTTGGTCATATAATTGACCAGTCTGTATCCTGCATGTGCCTATGTTGCTTCTAAATGATAGCCTTTAAAAAATTGCCTTAAATCGTTTAAAGAAACATCTACTGAAGATAAAATTGATGCTGAATGTCAGCTTGTTCAGGGTGGAAATATCTTTTCAGTTAATTTAATTTATTCTTTGGGGAAATAATTGATGTCAACATTATTTCTTTGTCCAATATGCTGAATAAGGCTTGTCATCTAATTAAGCTAGGGGATAAAATTTTTCAAAAATTCTGCAGGGACTTAAGAGCCTGTACCACAGAGAGGCTAGCAGTGGGACCTAGATCCCTAAGTTAATTAGGTACTTTTGATTATTACTCATACGTCTGGATATTTATTTCTGGGCTACATCTTGATATCACTGGTGAACATGTTTGGCGTGCACTCATCTGCGGCTCTTCTTGTCTTGTCACTCAGATATAGTGCTAAAGTTCTGGGTGGATTAGAAATCCATACAGCAAGTCTTAAATTCTGATAGATTATTTCCCAGAGCCCCCCACGTCCCTTTCCCAACATGCTATTAAAACTCCAGGGCTCAGCGGTGGAGGGGTTGGTGGGTTCCAGGCTCTGAGTTTCAGCCACTAGGCTGGGCTGGGGAAGCTCAGGGCTTCTGCCCTGCAGCAGAGTGGTAGGGCTAGGGGCTTCTGCCCTCTGAGGCTGAAGGAGTCCAAGCTTCAGCTGTGGGGATGGGGATCTCGGAGCTTTAGCCCTGCAGGGCAGGGGGTGCCAGAAAAATTTACAGGAGCTTCTCTTCGGACAGTTCCAGCAGAATTGAAGTCTTGGCATTCAGTCATTCTTATTTATGTCATGTTCCAGTGGCTGATGTGGCAAAGAGGTAAGTTCTTTAAAATCCTATAGACCTCAGTGGGGATCAAGAGCACTCAGCACCTTGCAGGATTAGGTTCTTAGAGGTCTTAATAGGCACTGAATGATTACATAAACAAATGATACTATGTTGCAAGAGTACAAATAAAATGTGAAATGTCAAATCTAACCCTACTGTGTGGTTTAATAAACGAAAAAACTAATTTGTCCCAAATGCCAGTAGGAGAAGCCCTGCAGAATGGGTTAGATTCCAAAAACAAATGTCAGGACTTCACACAGAGATCCAAGAGCACAGAGTCAGCTGTTTCACCCTGGCTTTCAAAACAAAAGCTCAAGCATACTAAACCTGCAAGTCAAAGAAAATGATTACCATAAATAAATGGATAAATAACTAATAAAATGAGGAAAAATATCCTTCCTTTTGGAACTCAGTGTAAAGAACAGTCTGAGCATTACTAATCCATATTTTATGGATATTATAAAACACACACAAATGATGACACCTTCAATATGCATTATCTCTCTTATGATTTGCTAAATCTTTCTGGAGAGCAACATCCAAATTGTCCTTTTTTCCTATTTTTCCTTGAAGGGGAAAAAAGGGAAAGAATGTAGCATCATCTGAAAATGTTTGTTGATTTCAAACAGTGAAATCTGTGTAAAATCCACCCTGCAGAAGATCACTGGCCCTTTTTTAAAAAGCTTGACAACCTGAACAATCTTGAAAGCCTGCTGCGTGATAAAGCCTCACTGTTCTCTGATGTGCCTTCTTCCCAGCCTCATGTTGCAGAACAGCATTCTCTGATCCCTTGCCACATCACAGCTTTAAATGGCTGCTTTCCACACCAATGGCACTGACACCTCACTGGCTACACATCTATCCTTACAGTATCTGGCTTCAGTCCTTAGTTTTCCTCTGCGGGATGGTCTCCAGGCCTTTACTCCTTCTCATAGGAAGAGCTCTCCAGCAGATCATCCTGACTTGGCAGTATTTTCTACTTCTGAACTAAATTTAATGTGCATTTAATGCCTCCTGTTTATCACTGGACTAACTACAGATGTGACATTTCCCTTAAGGAGAAGTCCTACTGAAGATAAGCATGAAACCAACAAAGTTCTATTGATATTTTAATAGGGTTCTCTTGAAACTAATCTAAAACCTTCAAACTTTGAGAGAAGGAGAACCTTCTTATATAAGAGAAACATGGTAGATAAGAAAATATCATTTATTGGACCAAATTCTGTTGGTGGAAGGGACAAGCTTTGGAGCTGCATAGAGCTCTTCTTTCAGTTTGACAAAAGTAGTCAGAGTGTGTGAGCTAAACAGAAGTTGGCAGGGCCGGCTCCAAGCACCAGTGCAGGCAGCAGGTGCTTGGGGCAGCCAATGGAAAGGTGTGGCACATCCGGGTCTTTTGATCCGGACATGCCACACCCCTCAGAGGGAAGGACCAGCTGCCAAATTGCTGCCGGAATGAATCGGCGTGGTAGGACTGCCGCCAAAGTGGCACCAATTGTGGCTTTAGGTTTTCTTTTTTTGTGTTTTGTTTTTTTCTTCTTAGCTGCTTGAGGAGGCAAAAAAGCTGGAGACGGCCCTACAAGCTGGGACAGATTGTTAAGCATAAGGGTTTCACACAGGGTGCAAAGTATCAGAGGGGTAGCAGTGTTAGTCTGGATTTGTAAAAAGCAACAAAGTGTTCTGTGGCACCTATGCATCTGACAAAGTGAGTATTCAGTCACGAAAGCTTATGCTCCAATAGGTCTGTTAGTCTATAAGGTTCCACAGGACTCTTTGTCACACATGATATAGGAGACAACATTAAATAAAGGGATCAATTAAGGGTTAGCGGTGAGGAAAATGTGTTACAAATTGATGTAATGAACCATAAAACCAGTGTTTTTGTTTAGTCCATAGCTTTTAATGTCTAGCAGAGTTATGAATTTAAGTTCCCAAGCTAATCCTTTGAAGATATTATGCAGGTTTCTTTGAAAATGAAGCCTGACAAGTCAGATATGGAATGATTTCTTTATGAAAAAGTGTTCATCCACAGGTAATATGATGGTTTTGTCTTTTATAATTTTTCTATGTGAGTTTATTTGCCAAAGTAGTGATTGTCTGGTTTCACCCACATAGTTATTGAGACATTTGATGCAATGGATGAGGTATACCACATATCGGGACAGGCATGTGTATGACCCATGGATTTTGAAAGATGTGGTGTTGAGGGTGTTGATCATTGTAGCTATGGAGATATATCAGCTAGTTTTGCATCTGTTGTTCTGACAAGGTCTGGTGTGTCCTGGTCTGTGGGGAGCTTGCTTCTGACTATGACTTTAGTGCGGTTTGGGGGCTGTTTGATGGCCAAAAGAGGGGGTTTGAGAAATATTTCTTTGAGGATACAGTTTCCTGGATCACTTTTTTCCCTTTTATTTAAATATAGGTAGTATATTTGCAATTCAACACCAAGATTATGGATTCATTACAAATCCTTGCTATTGGGCTTGCAGTTTCACATGCCAGTTCCTTTTATATTCTTGGGTGGCGATTATCCCAGCCCACTGATTTGGTGCCATTAAATTGTTTGAGTTTAGCTTCCACCTCAGATGTGGTAATTTCTACTTCCATACTCTTGTTCCCATCAGCCACCCTGCCACTGCCCTCAGACTCCTCATTTAGCCTCATAAAAACTGAGGCAAACGTTGGACCATGCCTACATTATAATCTAATTAATAAATTATAATTATTTTTAATCTCCACCCCATCCTCAGCGTTTAGCAGTCCCACTTCTTCCCACTTCTTTCCTCTCTGTTGCAAAAACGTTGGCAAGTTTTCTCAGCAGAGAGGTTATAGAGGCCAGGACTTGGGAGCATTCCCGTATAAAGCATCTTTAGAAATTTGCTCTGAAACACTGAATTTCCCAAATGCTTCACAGTGTTGCCCAATCATGAACAGCTTCCACTTTCCACAGACCCATGTGGACTTCCTGAGTGGACAGGATGTAGCCTAAGAATTCTACAGTGGTCTTATGAAAGATGCATTTCTCCAGGTTAGCATTGGGTATGTATTGGTGGAGTATTTCTAGGACCTTGAGCACATTCTGGTTGTGGATAAACTGATCTTCAGAGTAAATTAGGATGTCATCTAAGTAGGCAATGACATAGTCATCCAACATATCTTGTAAGACATCATTAATTAGATGCTGAAAGGTTGTGGATGTATTATGTAGCCTGAATAATTATTACACTTATAAAATGATGTATTAGGGTGCAACATGCACTTGTCACAGATAACAGGGTGTTTACTTAGGTGGCTACTTAGACGTAATTGAGAAGATGGAATTTGGCAAAACACACACACAAACTTTATTTCAATTAGAGTTGTCTGTACAAATAATGGGAAAGGGTCAATATACATAAATATAAAACTAAAATAAGGAAAGTAAAGTACCTTCCTGTATTGCTCATGCTTACAACTTTGCATTGGGCATAATTTACAACTTACGGAAACAAAGATAGAAGGGAAAGCAAGTTGAACCCATCAGAAGGGAGGGTGTGATTCAGTTTACATTGTCTCAGGGACTCAATGAACCCAAAGAAGTGGGAATTGGTATATCCTTCTTTACGGTAATAGTAAGGAGCTAGATCCATATTTGACTCTTTAACCTGATTATAATAAGGTCAGTTCCTCCCCTATCCATAGGTGTCCTTTGTGGGGTCCTGTAGTGGGGCAGCTGCCCCACTCCTGGAGAACAGGGGCTAAAACAGCCAAGCTAGGATGACTGGAGAAGCAGCCACAGCTATGGCCAGCTCAATTAGGGCCCAGCTGGCCCTGATAAGACTGCTGTGGGTCAGAAGCTAGAGGAGTGTCACTCTAGCCCTGGAGTGGGAAGGGCTAACTGCCTGGAAGCAAGGTACCTGAGGTGGAGCAGTGCTGAGGAAGGGCAAAGGGAGCTGAGGAGCTCCGGCCTGGGAAATTCCCAGGCTGCAGGCCTTGCTAAAGGCCAAAGCTGGTACAGGGATTGCAGAGGTGCAGCCTGGGCTTAAGAAGAGGCAGCTAGTCTGACTCCCTTGCCAGTGATAAGTGGCCTTTACAGACTGCAGTCTGCCCTAGTGAGCGGGGGCAGATGATGACTGGCAGTAGCCATTGAGGCAAGGTGGGTTTAGAGGGCTGGGGGTTTCCCTAGGAGGGAAGACCCAGAGTGTGGGGGTACTTCTGGGGCAGCAGGGCTACCCAGAGGATTCAGGGGGCCTGGGCCAAAGCGGGAGAGCTGCGGCACTTGTACTCACCTGGTGGCAGTCCAGGTCTTTGGAGCCACTTTGGTGGGTGGGGGACCTTCAGTTGCTTCGTGTCTTTGGCAGCACTGAAGGGCCCCCCGCTACCGAAATGTCACCAAAGATCTGGACCGTCGTCGAGCCAGGGCTTGTGGGGCCCAGGGCCCAGGGAAAATTGCCCTACTTGCCCCCCCCCCAGCAGCCCTGTGGGGCAGATCCCTGAGGTAAAGAGAACTAGGGTCTGGGAGGGACATGGGGCCAGTGGTAGGCAAGACACCGTATGCTGGAAAAGAACTGATTCCCAAATGACCACCAGGAGGCGCTGCACCAGTGAGTTGTCGATCAGCTGCAGGTCCATAACCAATAATTAAGTTACATCACTTAATTCCTATATGTAAATGTGATCTAACTTCTTAGATTCTGCGTAGCAACTTAATTGCTAAAGCCCTCCAAAACTCTTTTCTTGTGGAATCCTGTCATGTACTATATATATTTGTGGTTATTTGTTTTTCTCTCAGAAAGAGAATGCAAAATATCTGACCTGAGCTCCTCCCTTTAGGCCTATGCTATCCAGTCTTTAGCATAACTATTCCCACGAGGCACCATACTAACACAACAGGCCTTTAATCATAGCAAATCTAATAACCCAGTTATCTGTTCTACTTGTTGTTGCAGCTTTTCATAACTTCCATTAAACCTGCTTAGCAATGGAATTATGTTCTATAGGAACTATAAAGCTTCCAAGATCAGATCAGGCACCAATGGTCAACAGTTAGACCAAAAGGCATCACCTTTCAAAGTGGCCATAGAGAGCAGGGCCGGCTCCAGGCACCAGCTAAGGAAGCAGGTGCTTGAGGCGACCAATACAAAGGGGCAGCACTCCATCCGGTATTGGAGCAGCACGTCTGGGTCTTCGACGGGAATTCGGTGGCGGGTCCCTCTGTCTCTCTCTTCCTCTTTGAACTGTCGCCCAACGAGGAAGAGAGTGGAGAGAAGGACCCACCGCCCGAACTGCACCGACGAATGGAGCGGTAAGATTGAGCTGCTGCCAACTGGCTTTCCCCCTACCTTCCCCCGCTGCTTGTGGCGGCAGAAAACCTGGAGCCGGCCCTGACAGTGAGAGTGAAAAGCTGTTAAAGATAACAAACTGCTTTTTCAACCTCCATTCTAAGATCAATTGATTTTTCCTTGTTTGTCTCGCATCTCCATTTTTAGATGCAGATAAACACTTGGTAGCCCAATACTTTTCTCAGTAGAACTTCCTCCAAAAAGATACGGCCATTATCATTCACACCTGCTTACAACTCAGATGAATAGTGTTTGTCAATATGCAGAATCACTTAAGGATATTAAGGAAACATGTCAGAATCTGAGTCTTAAAATTCCTTTTGTGTACAAGTTGTTTTTCTTTAAAGTTATGAATGTGAGGATGCCATGTTCATACTCGCGCTATGAATTCAGTTGAATCACCCTCATGACAGTAAAAAGAATAGGAGTACTTGTGGCACCTTTAGACTAATAAATTTATTTGAGCATAAGCTTTCATGGGCTACAGCCCACTTCATCGGATGCAGGTAGTGGAAAATGCAGTAGGAAGATATATAATACACAGAGAACATGAAACAGTGGGTGTTACCATACACACTATAAGGAGAGTGATCAGTTAAGGTGAGCTATTATCAGCAGGAGAGAAATAACTGATTGTAGTGGTAATGAAAATGGCCCATTTCCAACAAGTGACAAGGAGATGTAAGAAACTGGGGGTGCGGGGGGTGGGGGAGGTGTGAATAAACATGGCAGTGTGGAGGAGTGATGCTCAAGCAAAATTGAGTTTTCCTAGTTGTAGTTCTGTACTTATTTAGCCACAGAGCCACTTGGCTCTAATAGGATGTTTGCCTGAGTAGCAACTGGTATGAATGTATGAACGGTATACTTATAACCCAATTTCCTTCCTTCCGAAGGAAAACTCATGGGAGAGGATCAGAGGAGCAAAACAAAAACCTCCATCAAGTGCATCTCTAAGAGTTCCTTACAAATCATCCTTTCAAAGATCCAGGAGGCTATGGGGAGACGGAATGGGAAGTGGCTGAGGCCTCTAATCCAAAGTAGCTGACAGTTCATGAAGAAGGTTACACCTTGATCTACTGATGCAGCAATATCCATGATTCCTATGGCACCATGACAGTGTCCCCTGTCCTAAGGTATTTTCAGAGACAAGCCTGTCCAAGGAGAGTTTCATTCACAAGACTTCAGGAGCCCATTGTACAACCAAACTGAGACTTCACCTCTTATCTTGAAAAATATGAATTCCTTTCATTTGCACAAGGTTTCATTGGGGTTGCTTCAGTATATTGTACAAAACTATTACACCTGTTGCAAGTTACTACATTTTTCACCCAGAGCTAAAATGAATAGGCTTCCTGACAATCTTGCTCTGTCCCAGTATTCAAACATAACACTTAAAAATATTTTAAAAAGACACATTTTGTTCTGAGGGATGAAGATGGGGATAGTTGAGATGAGCATTTCCATTGATTGGCCACAAATTCTTTGACTGATGGGGTCACAGATGCTTTGAAAAAGCATTTTGTTGTAGGCAGGCATTTCCTCCAGCAACTATTAATTATTACTAGTAGTAGTAGTAGTAGTAGTAGTAATGTAGTACCCAAATGCCCCAGTCCGGATTAGTGGCTCATTGTGCTAAAATGTCTACAAATACATATAAAGAGCTTACAGTTTAATGTGTGGGTGCTACAATATGCTCCTCATGGGAACTCATTGAAGGATCACTGTGAAAGAAGACAAATAACATACTCAGAGTGGAAGAAGTAGGTTATAATCAAATTATACAATTTTATATACACATACACATTTTAATTTAGCTTGTATTATAAATGGGCAAAGTAAGTGCTGACTATACCCACCACAGCTGAAGCCTCATTAATTGGATCCTTGCTTACAAGCATCACAAAACACATTAAGACATCCAACTCTGATGTCCCAGAAATCAACAGTTAGGATCTGATTGCTGTAAAAGAACAGCATCAAAGGATAAGGGCTCAAAAGACAATGTCTTGGAGGATCTGGTCCTCTGTGTGTTTAACTGAATTTTTAACTTTTTTTCTTAACTTACAGTAATTTCATAAAAATAATGGCCAATATTTTCAAACATGGGTGTCTAACAGGCATCTAAATACACATTTAAGCACTTAATTAACTGTCTTGTTTTTCAGAGGTGCTAAACACTCACCATTCCTTTTGATTTAAGTCAAGCTTAAACATGAATTTGGGTTCCTATGTAAGTTTATTTAAATGGGGAATCATAACTAGTTATCTTTTCTTTTGGCATTTCTACTGTTTTCTAGTTTTAACAAGGCTGCTTGTTGTTAGAATACCAACAATAAATTGAATTAGTCCAATGTTGAGCAATGTTCAGCGTGCACACACAAATTTTTCACTAGAGCAGTTTCAATTATTTTTTGGCAAATCTTAAAAAAATGTGGAATTGTTATGTTTTGTTTCTCTCAGATTTAAATATTTTGCCTGGGTTTTATTTATTTATTTCTTTCTAATAAGAAAATTCCTTCAAATAAGAGACTCTTATTTTTATTAAAATGTAAGGTAAACATGTCTAAATTATTATTTTTTCTATTTATTCTGCATTCAGTCATAGGCCCACACCATTTGAGCAACCAATTCTCCCTCCAAGGCAATTGGGATTGGCCTGCTTGCCTTTGCTCTCTGTCCCGAGTTTCCATCTGGTTCAGGGACTCCATTTGTGGAATTCCCACCCTGAGGGATAGGTATCAGTCACTCATTGGAATGGCTGTCTGATTCTGTAGGCCAAGAAGCCTCCCTTTCCTCCTTCAAATTCCTCCTTCAAACTCACTTCTTTAGGCAGGCCTTACATCACAATCTCTCTCTTTCTCCTCTCTTGTATTGGTTTTTATATATAATCCATCCCCATGCTATCTGAGATTCTTCCCTGCTTATGTCTCATTTAAATTACCTCACAGCATGCAAATCCATACACAGATCATACAGCAAAGACCTTCATCCTACCGTCAGATCAATGCAAGTAGAATCTTTGTTTATGGAAGTCCATAGGTGCAGAGGCATCCAGATGGATGATTGGGGCAAAAATGTGTGCTTAACCAATATGCTTTCATTTTGCATTCCTTATCCTGCTCCCTTGACTATAATTTGTCTATTTTAGATTATGAGATTCTCAGGGCAGGGAATTTACCTCTTCACAAATCTATAAGCACCATCGTCTATTTTAGGATTTTATACTGTCACCCATCACAGAAGAATTGGAGCACCTTCCAAGTAAAATCAGTAGCAACAGTGAAGTCCCTAGCAGACTTCATGCATTCCCAGCAAGAGCAACTATGATGTAGTTTTAGTTGTAAGTAGAATGGACTGCCATCTTCTTGCAAGTCATCTGCTTCTACAAGAGTCAGAACGGGAGGGTTTAGGCTTCTTAAATCCCTCAACATTGCAACTTCCAGGCTCATTTTGTGATCAGCCTCATGCTCTACTGGCTTCAACCTCAGCTCTATAAACTTTCTGTAAAAGAACACCATCTTCTGCACATTGTACATAACCCCACCATTGCAGTCACCTTGTTCTTAACTGGTGCAAGACTGCAACTTGCCATGTTCATCCACTTATCTCCTCGTTTGTGACAAAATCAAACAAAAGGATGTTAGAATATATTGTAATTTTCTGACCCTGAAAACTGTTTTGTTTCCTCTCCTTACCTGTTAAACAACCATGTTTCTGCTCTGTATAACAGAGTTGTCATCACCACCAGGTTGAACACTTATATCTCAGTTAGCACACAGATATCCTACTGCCCAAACAGAGGCCTTTGAAGATGCTGAAATACTACTGACACAAGACCAATCCAACATGTGACTTCTTCCAGTTTAGAACCTCCTGCTGTCAACTGACTACCCACAAGGATAAAAACATTCACCCAGTCAGTATCATTGCCACATACATGCAGCATCAGCAGATAATGTATTTCTGTTTTTAAAGGAGGCATATATAGCTTTGTTTATATCATTAATGTTAAATCCCATATGTCAAACAGATAGTTAAGGGTTAATATCTCTTACCTGTAAAGGGTTAAGAAGCTCAGTGAACCTGGCTGACAGCTGACCAGAGGATCAACAGGGGGACAAGATACTTTCAAATCTCAGTGGAGGGAAGTCTTTGTTTGTGCTGTTTGTTTTGTTGTTCGCTCTTGGGGCTAAGAGGGGCCAGACGTGCAACCAGGTCTTTCTCCAATCTTTCTGAAACAGTCTCTCATGTTCAAAATAGTAAGTACTGGCTAGAAAAGACAGATTAGTCTTATGTTTGTTTTCTTAACTTGCAAATGTGTATTTTGCTGGAAGTATTTTTATCTCTGTTTGCTGTAACTCGTATCTTAGGCTAAGGGGGAGGGAGTCCCTCTAGTCTATATAAGCTGAAGACCCTGTAAACATTTTCCATCATGGTTTTACAGAGAATTTTTATTTTTTCTTTCTTTAATTAAAAGCTTTCTTTTTTAAGAACCTGATTGATTTTTTTCCCTTATTTAAGACCCAAGGGGATTGGGTCTAAACTCACCAAGGGATTGGTGGGGGGGGAAGGTTAATTCCTCTCTGTTTTAGGATCCAAGGAGTTTGGATCAGTGTAGCCTCTCAGGGTAACCCTGGGAGGGGAAAGGAGGAGGAATGGTTTATTTCTCCTTGTTTTAAGACCCAAGGGGTTTGGGTCCTGGGTCCCTCAGGGAAGGTTTTGGGGGGACAGGGAGTGTACCAGACACTGGAATTTCTGGTTGGTGGCAGTGCTATCAGAGCTAAGCTAGGAATTAAGCTTAGAAGGGTACATGCAGGTCCCCACTTTTTGGACACTAAAGTTCAAATTGGGAAAAATACCTTGATACCATATATTCTGCTTCCAGTATTAGCAGTAGTTAGTCAGTAATCTCACCAAGTAAGGCAATATCATCTGCATACTCAAGAACCTCCAAAGGGTGAATCTTTTTAAATTTTACACCTCCTAATTTGGCCTTAATTATTTTTGTCATAAGATAGTCTATAGTAGGTGACAGACTTCATACTTAGTGTATTCCTGATTCTACACCAAGGAAGCCTCTAAAAGACATGACCAGAAATATTTGAGATTTTGAAAGTCCTAATTAAACGTCCATTCTCATGGCTTCTGCCAAATAAGGACAAAAATGGAGAATATGCCATTAGAGTCATTTTTTTTAATGGCTCTTAATGATTGAACATTCCATAATCCATTCCCATACATGCCAATGGCAACTATATAAAAACAGTCAATCTTATCTCAAGTTTCATGCATGGCCTTTTGGTTCAGATTAGTATATCTCTGATGTTTATTGCATGCTTTTTATACCATTTTGGATTATTTTATTTTGCTCAATTTGGGGCTCACTTTCTGTTATTGGGCTATTTGGTTCTAAATTGGCCATACTGGGTTTTACTGGTCAGGGATTGGTGAGACAAAAAGTCAAAGGGAGAAAGGATATTTAAGAGAGAGGAATGAGAGGCACCAGAGCATGGGAGAAGAGGGGAAGTAATAGGAGGGTATATGGAGCAGGTATGGAGAAGTTAAGCAGACTGTGCATGGAGAGAAGATTGGAGCAAACAGCGAATCAGCACAGGGGAATGTTCAGAGTCAAAACTGTAGAAAATGCTCTGATATCCAGTGGTCCCTGCTGCTAAACCTACTAATGCTGGGGGACAGGGATTGTGCTCCTGACCACTTCAGTTTCGTGGCTTTTTGGGGCTGGCTTCTCCAGGGAATTTCTTACATTCCGAAGCCCACATGACCCAGAGAGGAGGTTCCATATGGATCTGAATGTTCTGATATGAGAGAAAAGTGTCTCGCACATTTCTGCATTTGGAGTGTACCAGAGTGGAGGGGTATATATAAATAAATAGTAAATGTCCACCATTTCTTTACAATGCCTTTGTCACATGCTATTTCTTTTAATGATTTAAGTTTCAGTTTTGTCCATCATCCTACTGCTGACAACGGGTATTAACATTCTTCTGCAAAACAAGTACAAGATTCAGAGCACTATTGTTATTACTTAATCTAACCTAAATACAGTATACATCCTCCTGCAAATGGAACATTCCATTCCTTTTTATGGGAGGGAAGTTAAGTATAAATTCAAAAAGGGGACCCATCTGTTGAAGTTATGTATCTTGTTTTCTTCATCTGGCTGCTCTCCCTTCCATTTCTTGAATTTCCTTTATTTTCTTACAATGTGAGTGAAAAATAAAGTGGTGGAAGTGGAAGAGCTTTGAAAGTCATGAAGGTTTTTTTTTATTGCTACAACCAAACAGACTTTTGTTCAATCCTTATTTATTTTACATAAATTTCCCTTAAATAATACTCATGTTACATAGGACTTATACTCATGTTACATAAGGACTTACTTTGTTCTAGAAAGTAACATTCTGCTGTCATTATCCACTTTTAAATAGTTTCTGTTTGACATCTGCTTAATTTTCAGATACGGATGAGTTATTACCACCAAAACAAGGTTTAAATTATCCTACCCATTCTCACAACTAATTTAAAATATTATTTGCATATATGTCTCTGTCAGGAGCTATATACACAGCATTAGAATCTGTGCAGGATGCAAGTAATACAATAGCAGTCTGAGAAAGCATGAAGGTAGAGAAATGAATTGATAGGAAATACAGGGCTAAATTCTCATGCATTCAATGGAGCTGCCACAATTACAGCATCAGAGAATTTGGCCTTTAATACATTAGGTACTGAGCAAGGTTTATGGAGGGTTTTACCAGTCTACTGTTAACAACTAAGGACCCTGGCCTGTAATTTTGTACAATTTCAAGGCTTACTACTATGTACTGAAAGAATATACCATAGTAAGTCCCAAGCAACACTGCATCTTTTAGCCAAACAAAAATATGCACACCTGACCACTGGAGGATTTGGGGAACTCTGTGCAGGCAGAAAAGATGCATGTAGTCACCAGCCCCCCAAATAGAGAGCATGTGTGTGTAGCTTATCTAACTACTTTCCAGTGTTTGGTAAAAATTATTCCCATATGTTGGAAAATCAACTTCTCCAAAAACATAGACCAGCTACAATCAAAATCATATTTTGTTCAAATGAACATGTGCACTACAGGGCCAGTTGAGCCTAGCAGCCAAATCTGCAGTCACTGGACCCTAGGTTGTCAGTTCTGTGTCATTTTCTTGTGTAATTGATATTATAGCCATAGGTATCACTAATGCCAAACCAGGAGTCCCAGGGCCCTCTGGAAACCACAAGATTAACTTGCATTTTAAAAACAGTTAGAATCATGTCATTGCCTCCATAACCTCCTCTAACCCAGAGTCCCTTGCAGCTGACGCTTGATAGCCTGTCCCTTCCAGCCTTGACAGTGAAGTAGAATATTTCTGCTTAGTCCCAACACATATCCCCTCTACCTCCACTCTACCTTTTTTTCCTACTATGAAGAGATAAGCAAGCTCTGATCTGAGTTCTGCATCTAGAGTAACCCTTGCAACATTGGGTACATACTTACTTGCTGAAGTGATACACAAATTATCAGCTCCCGAGGATCTGGAAGGAATGTCTATGTATGTAGCAATTCAGGCTCAGATGCTGAATAAACATCTCAACAGGTAGTAATTAGTAAGTACTTCAGCAAGATAAATATCATAGCTAGGGCTGAATTGCAGTTCCTAACAAATAATTTATCATAGAAATAGAGATTTGTGTAGGACTAAATGGTTAACCAATTCCAGGAATGCCTTATTTTATATCTGTTGTTCTTTGCCTTTTATTAGTCTCCCAGTAATCTTTAATGTGCAAGCTCAGGTCTGAGGCCAAACTGGGCCAGTAAGCCACTAGCCCATTGGGGCAATGCAGAAGTGAACTCAGTAAGTGATTATGCCTCCAGTCTAGTATGATGAACAGGAGCACTGAATTGTGCATCCTGAATTGCAAGCCCACCCAATAACTAGGCACTGGAGAAGGTGAGAAAGCACAAGCCACCCGGTCTAGCCTCCATGTACACAAAGCCTCACACCTATTCACTACCCCATTATGGGCTAGAGAGATACCCAACTCTTTCCCACCATAATCACTCATTCTCCAATATTTAACAAAGAATTTATGCTCCGGCTACAAGCTAGAGTTAATGACTTTCTTTGCCTACTCAGCAGTGTTTTCCCCAGGAAAATTATGAGGGGGGGGGAGTGTTCACATTTACGGGGGAGAGGGAGGTCAGGGCCGATGAGGAGTGAGACAACGAGGGCAAAGGGGAAGTGTATGGCACCATAGTAAAAACTGAAAAATGTTTCATGACCATTTTATTAGATTTAACTCCTGTTTTAAAATCATCACCCAAATTAAAAGTTGGCTACTCAAGCCTTCTATGAAGCACGACATCTACATCCTTCTTGGTTTCTTGTTATAATTCTGCACAACTCTGTTAATGAACTTCTTGAATGCAACACATTCATCGTTGGTGGCTTCTCATGTGTCTGGTACTTCCATTCCTTCAACTGATATGCTCATTAGTTCATTCACATGATTAGGCAGAAGGCAACTTCTTTCAGAACACAAAATTTTATTCAATGATGAAAAAGAACACTCAACTGTAGCTGTTGAGACTGGGAGTAGCAAGAGATGAATTCCTACTTCTTTCATCCCAGGAAACATAGCATAAAAATCGGGTCGAGCCGCTAGTTATGATAAAAGAGAAGTTGAAGTCAAATCTTCATTCATTCCTCATAAGATATTCCACTCTGTGTTCAAATTCTCTATTCTGTCCTGAGCACATGGCAGGCCACTTACTGGTAGTGCCTCACTCCACTCAACTGTCAGTGTTTTATAGGACAGGGATTTGTAAAAGCTACATAGAGGATGAATAGAATCTAGAAGTCACTGTTGTAGATCTTTACTGTCTGTGTACTTTTTCAGCAGTCTTAAGAAACACTTCTTGTCTTCTTCACTTAAGGATTCAATATAAATGCCTTCATTAGTCAACTTCTGGACTGAAGTCTTTGCTTTTTCCAGTACTTTTCAATGGATAGCTCTCTGATTGTCCAGCAATAGAAGCTACATTTGGATCAAAGATCTACTACTGTGGTAGCAGATGCCAGGATGAATGCCATCCCCTTTTGCTGCCATCTGCCACTGTGCTCTGCAAGTTGGTCTCTTGAGATTCCACCCAGCTCTCAGTGATTTCAACTGAGCTCTCAGTGGGGAACTTCACTGCTAGTGCACACTAGGCCATCTCTTTCACAGAAACACTGTCCCACAGCAAGTCTAAGCTCTTAAACTGATTATCAGTGATTTCAGCTGCAGTGGTCACTCAACAAAACAAAAGACTATCTATGGAGCCTAATCAGCTTTGTCTTTAAACAGTGGAGAGGGGCAGGCCAAATAGTACTTGTGACTCAGGCAGACCATCAAGCAAAACATCTGTCCCCACTCTCTCTCAGTGCCCTCAATCAGCACAGGCTAAGTACAGTTCTACTGCCCTTTACTCGAAATGAGAAAAACAACATTTCATCCCCCCCACACACACACATTCAAGTGATTTGTAACCCAACCCCAGCCAAAATCTATCACTTGGGCAACACAGCTCTGTTTGCTGGATACCTAGGTAGATTAGGTGTGAATATAAATACAATCTGGTCCTGAAGCCTTTCCCCCAGCCGCCAGCTCATCTCTAGCTGTCAGGGAGAACTCATTTAGACTTTGTTTACAAATCATAATTTGAAATTATTAGATTGGCCAACATCACTGAAATGAATGAACTGACATTGTCATAAAAACAAAAACTGTATAAGGAAGCTAGTCTATGTTCATACTTTTCAAATCTATTATACTTTTTCAGATACACATATTTTATCATACACTTTTATAAGCTTTTAAGTGTGTATTAATATTTCAATTCCAATTCAAATTTCCAGACAATCGCTAAACTGGCAATTCTGCATGTTACTAGTTCACAAAACTGGGGGGGGGGGGAATGTTGGGGAAATTCAGGGAGGGTATAGGGAAATCCCTGCAACTCAGTACATATGTTATCGACCCCAATACACCTTCACAGGGTAGCTCTGAGATTTCCACAAGTACTTGATGCAAGGCAGAAGGAGGGATGCATCTTACGTTCATTCATCAAAGCATGGTAATAGTGTAACTGATACATGCAACAGGGAACAGAAGATTTTTACAAGCAGCAATTGGTTGCATTTTCCCACTAGGAAAGGGAAGATATGCATGAATAAAGCGTCACAGTAAAAGTAGGTCTTTGAAATGTATCTGAGAATGTCCAGAATTTTGATATTTAGGTTTTCTACAAATGTATAATTTCCTGAATTTCAATCATTTGCTTTTCTAACTATAACTCCACATTTTCCTTGGCAGTTCAGCCTAGTTCTGGTGTATCTTAATTTATATAACAAAGCCACTCCACAGTTTGGTAAAGTTAACAGTCCTCTGTTCAGGAATGATTCAGGAGTTAGTTACAGTAAATCAAGATTAAAGTGATTTTTAGGGAAGCTTTTACATAAGATCTTTACAATCTATTATTTCAAGAGCAGGAAAACTTTTGTTTTCAAAAAAATTCCCCGTTCAAAATAAGGACAAAAATCTCAAATTTTATAAACCAATAATAAAAAAACCAACAAGCAGTTCAGGTCAATTGAAACATTTTGATTTGATAATCTAGAAATGTTTCATTTTAATTTTGACCTCTTTCATTTTTATTGTTGGATTTTACTATAAGTTATTTACGTTTCAAAATAAAAAGTCATTTCAAACTGAAAAACAGATTTTTTGGCATTTTGGGTGGAAATTCATTTCATTGAGAAATTCCTGACCAGCTCTAATTATTTCTGGTGGTACCAGACAAGGTTTATAGTCACTGACTTCTTAAACATGGATAGCCAGTTCCTCCACCCTGTTCGGACATAAACAGCCATCTTAGGCAGGGAGACAATTTTGGGAGCATATTGCTGATGTAGTGAGCTGTTAATCTGCCACATTGGCATCCCTCACCCATTGCTAACTTGCACAGTTTAAAGAAGTTCTAAAAATATGGTGGGACTAGGGCTGGTGCAGAACCAGAACCAGGATTAGGAAGCTATGACTGGCTCCTTTGCAGTTTCCCTGTTCAGCTGTGCCCCAAAACAGAAAACAAACTGTGTTAAGTGTAAAGGACCAAATGACATGAATACCTGATACACAGAACCACACACAAGTATTTTGAACACCATTTTAACATGAAGGCAGTACAATGACAGTACCCTATACCTAGCCACAACTCAATATATCTAGTGCAACAGACACTCTCTCACACACACATCTAAAGTAACTGAACTGTAAATACACAAAGATCAACAAGCTTGCCACAATTTCTAACGACTCAGCCAGGGGAAGTGTTTCTTGTGAGTCACCTGAAAGAGCTGCTGTGTACAGCCACCTGGGTCCCGTTTTGGACCTCAGATGTGGCAATATTCTGGATGCACTCTAAGCAAGTTCAGCCACGAATGGGAAACTCTGTTGTTTTATTAGGTGTGCCTTCATGTCTGCCCAGAAGCTGGCAGACAGAACAAGCTAACATTCACACACCCGATTCCATTAAAACTTCATTTAAATCACCTTCTTTCAATCAAGAGCTTTTTTAATAAACATTAACATTAATAACTCCTGAAGGCTGGGCAAGAATGGCTATGCAAGGGCAAAATGTTGTGGTTCTGGTATCATTTTAAGAAGAACCATAACAATCATTGAATATAAATCTCAGCAGATTTCAGATTCAGGTTTCTAAAAGTCAGCGTCTAAATACAGAGGCACCTAAGTTAAAGTGCCCTAACTATCACAAGTGTTGAGTTCCTGCAATTCCCATTGAAGTTAATACTAGACATGGCTCCTCTGAAAAATTTAGAATATAGTCTAATTCTTCTGGGGAAAGGGCTGTGTTCACTTTTTTTATGTCTTTTGTATTATGTCAATAGTAGAGGGTCTTATCTGATGTCAAAAAAAATTAAATAACAATGTGATAGGTGTTGAAAGTGAGCCACAAACAGATTTATTTTAATGCTAGAAGAATTTCTACTAAGAAAGTGCTACTAAGAGCTTATATGTTAACTTGTACACCATATTTACAAAATTCATTTAACATTCATTGGCATCCTACTCTTATTTGAGACATAATGTTCCCAAAAGGAAATAAATATCATAAAATTTCCTTCTTCTGGCTCCCATTCAGAGCTCTCTGTGTGTTGTTAGGCTAACTTCCATAGATTTGCACAGAGGATATGTAAAGAACTAAGAAGCAGGTACAAAGATTGTAATTCAAGAATAGCACACACATTTTATCATGGGTCTTCATTCTTTTCAAATTAAGTAAACTTTTTCATCATTTTGAAAATTTCCGACCAAGTCTGCCATTGACTCCAGTGGATGTTATACCAAGCTAAAAGACAATGGGAGTTGACAGGGCTCCGTACCTCATAGGATCAGGCCCTAATCAAAGAAATATATAGGACAAATTCAGACAGGTGCTATTCAACTGCAACCAGTGGTGTAGTTCAGGCTAAACACAGTTAAACTGAGTTTATCCACTTCTCATTTGGGAAATATAGAATTTAGTTTAGTTTAATATACCCACTTCTTTTTTCTTTTACCACTACTTATTTTAGCCACGGGACCTAATTCTAGAAGGGGATGAGTGCCTCCTTCAACATGCTAAATTCTCTCAAGAACTTCATTGAAATTCAGAGCCATCAATTCCTTCCATGAGGCTTTCAGTTCCACCAACAAGTGGGCCTATATATTTCAGATAGAACTACAGTACTTCATACTTATCAAGATTTGGGCCTAAGAGCTTAATCCTATTTTTGTTGGAGTCATGGAAAAAATCCAATTGACTTTTAGGCCCTAAATTTTGACAGAATAATTGTGTTTTGTTTTATTTTCCCTTCAGATATCTCAACGGTGGAAATTTCTGATAGACCATCATTAGAAGTATCAAGCCTGGAGGGAAGTGTGATGTCAGCCAATAGGATAATAACATAGACCTGTCAGACTAAACACATTTTACAAGGAACTAAAATGGGCAGATTGTAGGCTGTGCTACCAGGATACAGCCGGCAGAGTAAGTGCAGCTAGGGCTGTCAATCCAGGTGTCCATTGTGTGACCTTAGTGGGTCTGCACATGTGCAGAGGGGACTCCTGGCCTCAGGTTCATAGGTCTCAGAATTTTATGGTAATAATTCATGTGACAGGTACCTGTTTATCTAGCAACAGCTCTTGGTTGGTTAACTTGTTTATCCAACAACACATCAGGCTTTGTGTTGATTGGTTACTTTACTGTATGCTGTTACCAGTTCTTTGGAGCTATCTGCTGGTGAGGCTACCCCACTATGATTTTGCCTGCCCAGTAGAGCTTTGGTGTCTGTAGCCTTGCGTCTCTAATAAATAATTTAACTACTTACCTGGGTTTCAAGTAGTCAGTACTTGGATGGACCGGAAGGGTAGCAGGCAGAACCCAGGGGCATTACTACCGCCCAGAGGAAGGCTAGAGCGGTAGCTAGACAGATATGTAACCTTTTTGGTGCCTATCAAGTTGGAACAGATTACAAAGGCCCATATAAAGAATATAAAACACAACTCTTAAAAACTTCTTAATAAAACTTTAAAGAAAACAGAAATGGGAGGCTACTCCTTCAGGTTGGTGCCAGTAATGTTAAAAATAATGACCCAGATACTTTCTTGTACCCAGGGGTGCTCAGCACATAAGAGGTGGGAGTGAGGGTTGTTGTAAGGGAGACCTCGCCTCTATGGGTTGTGCCAGTTTACACCAGTTGGCAATGTTTGCCAAGGGACTGTATACCAGATGAGAAATTTATAACAGAAAGTGGTGAAACACAGTAATGTTGTAGTATAATTCACTAGTTAACTGTGAATACTACTCTTGGAATATTTATTACCAATGTTATGATTACATATATTTTGGCTGATATATCAGCTGAATATATTATACTACTTTTGAGAGCTAAGATCACTTTGGTGGGCTGTTCTCACCTGCTTTTTTGGCTTACTGTTTAGATTTACAAGTAGTGTAGTTAGTACTAGAAGATTACTACTGAAAGATATTCTTTTGCTTTTTTTTTTTTAAAAAGTACAAATATAAAACAAAAAATGGCGTGGTGAATATGGTAAATTTTAACCAAGATTTATATTATAACTCTACAAATATTAAATTACTTATTTTTTCTATATCAAGTAAATACAAATGTTTCGAATAGGCCTCTTAGGAGGAAAAATGAAATACTATTGAACCATACCAATAATATTTTATTAATATTACTCCATAATTCTCTCTGTATTTAACAAAAGAGACAAAATAGACCAGTACAACTAATCATATACTGTGAAGATTTACAACCCACATATAAATCACAGTTCAATCATATGTGTGGTCTAACTTTTTATTTATCATCACAAATCCTTTTTGCATCTTCTTACAAAAAATCTCAGGACTACACAAAGCTGAGATCTATCTGACATCTGTGTGAGTGATCATGAATGCATAGTTTCTTTTAGAAATATTGATACAAGAGAAAAAGGCATGGTGAAAATGTTGACGCTATAGAGTAAACAGATTTACTGCTTTAGAAATATGAACATTCTGTTCCATAAAATGATATTTATAACTGTTTCCAGAGACTCGAACATTAAAAAAAATCTAAGTAGACCAAGGTTGAACGGCAAAAGTAGTATATAGCTGAATCAGAATTTTAGATCAGATTTCATATTAGTTCCAGTGCCACAGCAACAGAAGCTTAGATTTGGCAGAAACAGAGTTTTTACCCAAAAACAACATCATAAAGAAGCCACAGTAACAGATGCTCTAATTGCAAAACATTTCCTTTTTTAAGAGTTTCTCTAGATACAATAGTTCAGAAACAACCTGAGACATAACTTTGAATTCAGTAGCTAGCGCAAATGAGACTGTAATATGGCAGAAGCTATCAACGGGGTCTCTGTAAGTGAGAGGAGTAGAAGATAGCCACACCATACCCATAAGGGTCCTCCAAATCAATCAATTGAACAGCATTAATAAGAGGCTTGTTCAGAGGGCATGAATCCCATCCCACCAAGTACACTTAGGATACCACAGTGAAACCAAGCAAGTAGAGAGGGGAAAGAGAAAAGGAAGAAAAGGGCAAATGTCCCACATTCTATTATAAGGAACCACATACAAACAATAGTACAAATCAAAGTTGAAAATCAGTTTCAACTGCTAGGAAAATATTTCCATTCAGTGGCCTGAATTGAGATCAACTTTAAGCTGCTCTCTTTCCAAACGTTAGGTAAACAAATCTGATAAAGCTCTTAAAATTTAGTCCAATATTCCATAACCCAAATAATCCAAATGTGGAGTCATTAATAAGTGTTTCTTCAGCATTTTGAACATGTAAATCTAAATGTTAACTATTATATTGAGAAAAGTTAGGCGCCTCTACTCTTTGACCTCAGACACCAAGGGGTTATTCTGCTGGTATAGAGATACACACAAGAGTGGGGGAAGGCAATGGGTAACCCAGGAAAGATGTATATTATCCCCACCAGTCACAGAGCTCATGGCATAAATGTAATACAGTCTCTTATAATTCTGGGGCCCTCCCCACAATGGAGATCTCATTTCAAGGATAGTCCTGCAGGCAGTAGCCAGCTGGAGAATTTAATCTTTGTTAGAGCAACACCACCTACAAGCATCAAGAATCCAGAGCCAGTGCAAAGTCAAGGACACCACCACCACCAACAGCCTTGGCTTATTTCTGTTCTTTCAGGATCTAAGCAGTCCTCAGTGGGGTTCTGGGTCCCAGGGTCTGTTTGCTGCGGGGAGGGAAGAGCAAGGAGAAAGCATACCTTCTCCCTTTGATGGAATGATTGATAAGAATTTGCCATGGAGATTTTCTCCCCTTTGGCACTTATATGGGAAAACCTGTGGGAATGAGCTAATCAGGCTCTGTAGAATTGATTTACTGAGTTTTTGTTTTTTGCTGGGTTTAGAGTGCTACTGGGTACTTTAGCCTAGACCAGCTTAGTCATAGAACTACTTTTCTTTCATCAAAACATACTTCATTGTCATAAATAAGATAGGTCTTCACTGACTAAAATTATTTGTTTATATTCTTATAAAAGAATAATTGTGACCAATTCAGCCCTCTGAATGACTGATGCTGATTCCAGCTGGTTGAACTGCTGGCAGTTGAACAAAAGAGCAACTGCATAATGCTATAATCTCCCCCCTAAAAATGAATAGAAGCATCACAGAAAATTACAGATGGAAGTGATTTATTAGGTCATTCAAGGATCAATCCATCTGAAAGTATGTAATTGTTCCCTACACATAGTAATGATGTGCACAGTTTTAAATTTAGAAGGCTATTGATATCCACCACTTCTCTTGGTAGTCTCTTCCTCAGTCTAATGTATCTTACTCTTAGGGAGTTTTTTCTTGGTAATTCAGCCTGTAGACAGGTTCCGCCGGGGCTCGACCCTCCCTGAGGGGGAGGGGAGCCACACCGACCTCGATGTCTTCCCTGCAATTACAGTCTGCTCTGGCCTTTCAGCAGGTCAGAGCAGTGACAAAGTCAAAGGGGGCCCAGCCCTTGGTTTGGGTGGGGCACCAAACACAGTTCTAAATAGCTCTGGCCCTTTGGAGCCGGGCAGAGCACCAAACATGCAGTTACAAGTAGCTCTGTCCCTTTGGGGCAGGGCAGAGCAGTGGCAAAGTCAGCGGGGCCCGGCCCTTGGTTCAGGAAGGGCACCAAACACAGTTCTAAACAGCTCTGGCCTTTGGAGCAGGGCGGAGCAGTGGCAAAGTCAAAAGGGGCCCAGCCCTTGGTTCGGGTGGGGCACCAAACACAGTTAAACAACTCTGTCCCTTTGGAGCAGGGCAGAGCAGTGGCAAAGTCAAAGGGGGCCCAGCCCTTGGTTCGGGCGGGGCACCAAACACAGTTAAACAACTCTGTCCCTTTGGAGCAGGGCAGGGCAGCGGCAAAGTCAAAGGGGGCCCAGCACCAAACACAGTTAAACAGTTACAGGCCTCTCCGACTGGGGAGAGGGGGAATCTGCCACCCGGTTACGGGTGGCAGGGGGAACGCAGGCCCACCCACTCCTCTGCGTTCCAGCCCGGGGGCCTGGTAGCACTGACATAGGCAACAGTAGCTCTGCAGCCTGACTGGAGTCAGCTGCCCCCGGGCTACTTCCTAATTCCCCCTCTATTCCTACCTGGTCCGGGGCCTCTGTTCCGGAGACGTCCAGGACCATCGGTTCCTCCCAATCTGGGCTGGGCGGCAGGTCCAGTAGGGTTTCGGGGAATTCGGGCCACGCCTGGTTTGGGGGCTCCTCAGGGCCGTAGTAGGGGCGAGGCAGCTCTGGCAGCCCCTCGTCGTAGTAGGGGCGAGGCAGCTCTGGCGGCTCCTGGTCTTGGCCTCTGGCTCGGGCAGCCTCCCAGTCACGAGCAGCGGCAGGCACGTCTGCTCCTTCCGGTGGCCGAGCCGCAACTGAAGGCTGGGGCCCGGTTTTTATTCTTCCAGGTCGCCGCCTGATGCTTTGAGGGGCAGGACTTCCACTCAACGGCCCTGCCCCCGTGGATGACTGACGGGGCTCGACCCTCCCTGAGGGAGAGGGGAGCCACACCGCCTCGCTACACAGCCTAATTTTTCTCTTTCTTAATTTAAGACCATTGTTCTTCTCTATATACACTTGAGCCACACTTCTTTCAAATACTTTTTAGTTAACATCTTCTTTTCTAGCTGTGTCTTAATATAGCTATGCATATCTAGCTGCTTAAAATTCTCCTCAGAAAACCAGTCCTATAATCATTTTTTGTAAGCCTTTCTCCGAATGGGCTTCAATTTGTCAGTATCTTTCTGGTGTTCAGAATTAAATGCAGAATTCCAGATGCAGTTTCCAAAGAGCCATATGGAGATGCAGTATCATTTCCCTACTCTGTGATGTAATTTCTCTGTTTATGTGGGCCAAAATCTCTTTGGCCTTCTTTGCTGCGATGTTGCATCTGAAGCCCATATCTGATGCTGTCTATTATCACCTCAAGGCCTGTTCCAGCATCACTGCTTTCCAGATTTCT
Source organism: Gopherus evgoodei (assembly GCF_007399415.2). Classification (NCBI taxonomy): domain Eukaryota; kingdom Metazoa; phylum Chordata; order Testudines; family Testudinidae; genus Gopherus; species Gopherus evgoodei. Next base: position 68,181,476 of record NC_044324.1, on the reverse strand, counting down.
CCCCTCGCATTGAATATCTTTGTTTTGTATTATTTTTCACCAAATATAGTAGCTTGTATGTTTCCAAACTGAATAACATTATATTGTTTTCTGCTCATTCTAACCTCTTGGTCCTAATATCTGTCTTCAGTGGTGTTCTTGACTTCACTCTCTCTTTATTACCATCAACTAATTTGAGTTTCACTCTTCAAAATGAAGTCAATTGGAGCTCAGGGTGTTACACGACTGTCAGCACCTCACATGATCAGGCTCTTACCTGCTATACAGTTTATTCTTTCCATCGTTACTGACTGAAATTTGTATCACTTTGAAATCATTCTTCTTGTTCCTCAGAGTACTGTGGATGCATTTGGTTTATGCTTGGGAGATTTTCTTTGTCTACTGATTGATCAAAATGTACTACTTGTGACGATGTTTTTCTCTAAGAATCTATCTCTTGATATATTTCTCTCTTTTTTGCTAACTATTGCATATTTCCATTTGAGTTCCAAATTATCACATTTGCAACACATCCTGTGTTATGATGTAAGGCAATAGTGTTGCCTGTGTAAATCCTTGTGAAATTTCAAGGGTGTTCTAATCATGGTTGCATTGATGTAACATTCACTGTTTTCACAGCATAAGTATTTGATCCCATATCTACTATTTCAAAGGACATAAATAGCAGGCTATCTGGCCAAGTATAGAAACCGTGTGCAAGAGAGAAAATGTTTCTATTGGTTTCTATACTCTTTATTCTGGAGAAAGCCTATTCCTCATTTAAAAAAAAAAAAACCACTACCACCATCTGTTTCTCCTAATGTCTGTTTTAGATAACCATCACACATGGTAAAGGCTTACAGCAATAGAGACAAAATCCTCTAAAATCATTAATATACACTGTTAGTACTTTCTTAGACTGATTTTCAATGAGACACAAATCCACAGTAACCTCTGTGATTTGATTTTCTCTTTTTAATTAAGGTAAAATTAGAAATGTGTTCCTATATATTAACATACTTGAGAAAAAGAGAGTTCATTCTGACTCCTTCCACTCCACCCCAAGCGGTGTGCATATATAACTTTTACTATATGGGCCTGAAATAGCACCATCTGGGTGAAATTTGATCCCAGCCTTCCATCCCAGACTCATCACTTTAGTGTGATCCAAAGAATTAAAATAAACTGGTAGGCCAGCAGATTTAAATGTTAGAAAACCAAATATTGCAGTGATGGAAATGTATTAACTTCTTAAATTAATACATCTGCGAGCAATGCTTGGAAAAAAATAATGTCCTGCTGACAGGAGAATAATAAGGGTCCATGAATTGGAATGACAATCATGCATTGCTCACTCAGATGAACAGTCCTTTCGCAAGAGAGCAGTTTCTTTGGTGCTTCAGGTAATACTGGAATCAACTCTCATGGTCAGTGTGTGTTCCCTCTACTCCCTACAAGAGGACTAAAGTCAGTAGATCCACAACTACACAGGTTGTCTGCGACTTTTCTGGATTGCCCTCAAAACCTCCACATGCCCTAATGCAGCAACCCCCTGCAAAATAGCACTGGGTCCTTAACACCTCCACTTCCAGCGGAAGCCCACCACCTTCCCATGAAACTGCTCCATTCCTACTACCATCAAGACCGGCTGCCATCATACGGGGAAGGTCAGTGTTCAGACCTGGATTCATCAGTGCAAAAATCTTGCACACTGCTAAAGAGATTTAAGCCCAAACTTGCATCAGTGTCATAAAATCAGTTGGTTCTCATGAGATTTCTCTCATGCTGGGCCAAAAATCTCATGAGAACATTCATGGGCTTGGTCACTTATAAACTGAAAATAAGCCCCTTCCAATTTTGGAGCTAATCCAGAACTGAAAAAGCAGGTGCAATTTTGAATCTGCGGTTCTGAATCTGAACAGCCCAACCACACCTATAATTCCAAAGGGTTTGGATCCAAGATTTGAGGTTTGGCCTATTTCTGGTTCAGACTTACATTAGGTAGCTTTCCACTCCAAAAGTTTCACTTTGATTAAAATGAACACAAAACTGAAGAATAAAACTCAGGCCAAGTCATCGAGTTTCACTTGGGTTTGCATCAAAATCACAAACTGGCTTATTTCACTCCAAATGAAGCCCAAATTCACAAACCTTAGCAAGTATAGCCCGAGTTTCAAAGTCATAAGAAAATACACTAGTACCTGAATTTCATCTATATTCAGATTTCATTGGAAACTCTTCATATAGGTCTCCTCACAATGTTTTTAGAGAACTTGATTTTATTATTTTAATTAATTATTTTTATGGATTATCACATTTTGGACTAAGTACCACATAATTTGTTCATTTGAGTTATCCCACTGAAGTCAAAGGGATTTTTCATGTCAGTAAAGATGGCAAGGTTGGGCTCTAATTCACAGAAATTGACCTCAGAAAATGAATTCTAATATTCATATTTTATAGGACTCAGCAATTCATTTGTGTTTTTGGTTTTATTAACAGAATATTAAATACTGATGAACTAAACAGTAATAAGTCACCAAGACCAGATGGTATTCTGAAGGCCCCTTTCTTTTACAAGAAACCAAATAATGAGCTATATTACATGAGAACATAAGAATAGCCATACTGGGTCAGACCAAAGGTCCATCTAGCCCAGTATTCTGTCTACTGACAGTGGTCAATGCCAGGTGCCTCAGAGGGAGTGAACACAACAGGTAATAATCAAGTGATCTCTCTCCTCCATCCATCTCCACCCTCTGACAAACGGAGGCTAAGGACAGCCTTCCTAAGCTATCCTGGCTAATAGCCATTAACGGACTTAACCTCCATGAATTTATCCAGTTCTCTTTTAAATTTTGTTATAATCTTCGCCTTCACAACCTCCTCAGGTAAGGAGTTCCACAAGTTGACTGTGCACTGTATGAAGAACTTCTTTTTATTTGTTTTAAACTTGCTGCCTGTTAATTTCATTTGGTGACCCCTAGTTCTTGTATTATGGGAATAAGTAAATAACTTCTCCTTATTTACTTTCTCCACATCACTCATGATTTTATATACCTTTATCATATCCCCCCTTAGTCTCCTCTTTTCCAAGTTGAAAAGTCCTAGCCTCTTTAATCTCTCCTTATATGTGACCCATTCCAAACCCCTAATCATTTTAGTTGCCCTTCTCTGAACCTTTTCTAGTGCCAGTATATTTTTCTTGAGATGAGAGACCACATCTGTACGCAGTATTCAAGATGTGGGCATGCCATGGATTTATACAAGGGCAGTAAGATACTGTCTGTCGTATTTTCTATCCTCTTTTTAATGATTCCTAACATCCTGTTTGCTTTTTTGACCGCTGCTGCACACTGTTTGGACGTCTTCTGAGAACTATCCACGATGACTCCAAGATCTCTTTCCTGATTTGTTGTAGCTAAATTAGCCCCCATCATATTGTATGTATAGTTTGAGTTATTTCTTCCAATGTGCATTACTTTATATTTATCCACATTAAATTTTGTGAGATCTTTTTGAAGTTCTTCACAGTCTGCCTTGGCCTTAACTTCTTGAGCAGTTTAGTATCATCTGCAAATTTTACCCCCTCACTTTTTATCCCTTTATCCAGATCATTTATGAGTAAGTTGAATACATTGGTCCTAGGACTGACTCTTGGGGGACACCACTTGTTACCCATCTCCATTCTGAGAATTTACCATTTATTCCTACCCTTCGTTCCCTGTCTTTTAACCAGTTCTCAATCCATGAAAGGACCTTCCCTCTTATCCCATGACAACTTAATTTATGTAAGAGCCTTTGGTGAGGGACCTTGTCAAAGGCTTTCTGGAAATCTAAGTACGCTACGTCCATTGGATCCCCCTTGTCCACATGTTTGTTGACCCCTTCAAAGAACTCTAATAGATTAGTAAAAAACAATTTCCTTTTACAGAAACCATGTTGACTTTTGCCCAACAATTTATGTTCTTCTATGTGTCGGACAATTTTATTCTTTACTATTGTTTCAACTAATTTGCCCGGTACTGATGTTAGACTTACCAGTCTGTAATTGCTGGGATCATCTCTAGAGCCTTTTTTAAATACTAGCATTACATTAGCTATCTTCCAGTCATTGGATACAGAAGCCAATTTAAAGGCAGGTTATAAGTTAATAGTTCCGCAACCTCACATTTGAGTTCTTTCAGAACTCTTGGGTGAATGCCATCTGGTCCCGGTGACATGTTACTATTAAGTTTATCAATTAATTCCAAAATCTCCTCTAGTGACACCTCAATCTGTGACAATTCCTCCGATTTGTCACCTTCAAAAGTCAGCTCAGGTATGGGAATCTCCCTAACATCCTCTGATGTGAAGACTGAAGCAAAGAATCCATTTAGTTTCTCCGCAATGACATTATCATCTTTAAGCGCTCCTTTTGTATCTCGATCTTCCAGGGGCCCCACTGATTGTTTAGCAGGCTTCCTGCTTCTGATGCACTTATAAAACATTTTATTACCTTTTGAGTTTTTGGCTGGCCATTCTTCAAACTACTCTTTGGCTTTTCTTATTACATTTTACGCTTAATTAGGCAATGTTTATGTTCCTTTCTATTTACCTTATTAGGATTTGACTTCCACTTTTTAAAAGATGCCTTTTTATCTCTCACTGCTTCTTTAACATTATTGTTAAGCCACGGCGGCTCTTTTTTAGTTCTTTTCCTGTGTTTTTTAATTTGGGGTATAAATTTAAGTTGGTCCTTGATTATGGTGTCTGAAAAGCATCCATGCAGCTTGCAGAGATTTCACTTTAGTCACTGTACCTTTTAATTTCTGTTTAACTAACCCCCTCATTTTTGCATAGTTCCCCTTTCTGAAATTCAATGCCACAGTGTTGGGCTGTTGAGGTGTTCTTCCCACCACAAGGATGTTAAATGTTGTTATATTATGGTCACTATCTCCAAGTGGTCCTGTTATAGTTACCTCTTGGACCAGCTCCTGCGCTCCACTCAGGACTAAATTGAGAGTTGCCTCTCCCCTTGTAGGTTCCCTTACCAGCTGCTCCAAGAAGCAGTCATTTAAAGTATCAAGAAATTTTGTCTCTGTATTTTGTCCTGAGATGACATGTTCCCAATCAATATGGGGATAATTGAAATCCCCCACTATTATTGAGTTCTTAATTTTGATAGCCTCTCTAATTTTGCTTAGCATTTCATTGTCACTATCACTGTCCTGGTCAGGTGGTCAATAATAGATCCCTAATGTTATATTCTTATTAGAGAATGAAATTACTATCCATAGAGATTCTATGGAACATGTGGATTCACTGAAGTTTTTTCTTCGTTTGATTCTACATTTTCTTTCACATACACCTCTACCCCAATATAATGTGACCCAATATAACATGGGTTCACATATAGCGTGGTAACCCCTGGGGAATTTAAAGGGATCGGCCTCTGTCATAACCTAGTCCCAGATTTGGACCTTAGCGTCCAAAATATGGGGGTTAGCATGAAAACCTCCAAGCTTAGTTACCAGCTTGGACCTGGTAAAGCTGCCACCACCCAAAAAATTAGAGTGTTTTGGGGCACTCTGGTCTCCCCAAAAACCTTCCCTGGGGACCCCAAGACCCAAATCCCTTGAGTCTCACAACAAAGGGAAATAAACCTTTTCCCTTCCCCCCTCCAGGTGTTCCTGGAGAGATACACAGAAGCAAGCTCCGTGAATCTAAACAGAGGGATTCCACCCTCTCTATTTCCAGTCCTGGAAACAGAAGTACTTCCCTCTTCACCCAGAGGGTATGCAAAGTCAGGCTAGTAAATCTAACACACACAGATTTCCCCCTGACTTCTTCCTCCCATCAATTCCCTGGTGAGCAAAGATTCAATTCCCTGGAGTTCCTCCCCCCAAAGAAAAACTCCAACAGGTCTTAAAAGAAAGCTTTATGTAAAAAGAAAGAAAAATACATAAAAATGGTCTCTCTGTATTAAGGTGACAAATACAGGGTCAATTGCTTAAAAGAAATATGAATAAACAGCCTTATTCAAAAAGAATACAATTCAAACACTCCAGCAACTACACCATGTAAATACAAAAGAAAAAAAAATAACCCTTATCTTTTGTACTTACAACTGGGAAACAGGAGATTAGAAAGGCAAGAAACAGAAATCCTCTCATAGCCGAGAGAGAGACAGATTCAAGACTAGAACAAAGGACTCACACACAAACTTCCCTCCACCCAGATTTGAAAAAGTCTTGTTTCCTGATTGGTCCTCTGGTCAGGTGTTTCAGGTTACTTCTTTTCAGGTGAAAGAGACATTAACCCTTAGCTATTTGTTTATGACAGCCTCCGTGCAGTGGCTGGAGGCCGTAGCTCTTTAAATCACCATTGGAGCTCTGCCGCTGCTACCTCAGGGCTCCTGCAGTGGGGCTTTGGTGGTCCTTTAAAGGGCTCGGAGCTTTGGCCACTGTGGGGAGCCCTGGGCTCTTTAAATCACTGCTGGAGCCCTGCCACTGCTACCCAGATATAACGGGGTTTCACCTATAACACAGTAGGGATTTTTGGCTCCAGAGGACTGCATTATATTGGGGTAGAGGTGTATATTGCCACCCCCCCCACATATACGACCTGTTCTGCCCTTCCAATATATTTTGTACCCCAGAATGATTGTGTCCCATTAATTGTCCTCAGTCCACCAGGTTTCTGTGATGCCTATTATACCAATATCCTCCTTTATCACGAGGCACTGTAGTTCAACCATCTTATCATTTAGACTTCTAGCATTTATATACAATCACTTTAAAAAATTGTCACTGTTTATTTGTCTGCCCTTTTCTGATGTGTCCAATTCTATTTTATGTAAATGTTTCTTGTCTGATCTGTCCTCTAGATTATCCTCTTCCATCCTCTGCTCCTGACTAAAACTTAGAGAATCTCTATCAATAGACTCTCCTCTAAGAGAAGTCTGTCTGATCCATGTGCTCCTCTGCAGAAGTTGGCTTTCCCTCATCTCTTAGTTTAAAAGCTGCTCTGCAACCTTTTTAATGCTCCGACCCCTTTCACCCCACCCCACCCCACCCCCTGACAGGCACTCACCAGCAGCAGTGGGAATCAGAGCAGCCTGTCCCACTCCACTGCACTTCCTCCCAACTGTGGCGCTCTGCTTCCTGCCCTCAGTGAGTGCGGGGAGGTTGAGGAAAGGATGCCTCCCTCGCACTCACTTGCATCAGGAAGCGGAGCAACAGTGCCCCAGCCCTCTGCGCTTTCCTTGCCCCTGCCCCAGTCGTGTCACTGGGGGGCGGCTGGGGAAAGGTCCTGCACTCACCTGCGGTGGGAAGCAAAGCGCCACGGCTGGGAGCTGGCGGAGTGGAGCTGGCTGGGGCTGGGCTGCTCTGCTTCCCACTGCCAGTGAGTGCGGGGAGGTAGGGGAAAGGACACCCTCTGCACTCAGTGATGGCAGGAAGCGGAACAATACGGCCCCAGCCCGCTCTACTTTGCCAGCTCCCAGCCACGTCTCTCCGCTTTCCGCCACAGGTGAGTGCGGGGAGGTTGGGGAAAGGATGCCCCCCGCACTCACCTGCGGCAGGAAGTGGAGCTCTGCGGCTGGGAGCTAGCGGTGTGCAGCGGGCTGGGGCTGAGCTGTTCCATTTCTGCCTCTGCTGGTGAGTGTGGGGGGGATCCCTTCTCCTAAGCCCCCTCCCCCAAGCAACACAGCTGGGGTTGGGGCAAGGGAAGCAGACCGGGCTGCTCCCGGCCACTCGCTAATCCCTCAGTCCACTCTGGGACTGCGGGGCCCTCAAAAGTGCCTTCCCACAGCTCCGGCCCCCCAGACCCTGGAAGGAGCCCCTGACTGTCCCCCAAACCCTCTGCCCCTTATTGAACCCGTCGCCCCAGCCTGGCCCGGCACCCCTAACATGCTGCTCAGAGCAGAGTGTCTGAGCTTTACTGCATTGTATGCGAACCCACGTTATATCAGGTCACCTTCTATCAGGGTAGAGGTGTAATATAATATAATAATTATAATTAATAATATATTTCCCTTTGCATCACTATACCAAGCCTGCTGTTCGTAGGCAGTTTAGTATTTTCTGATCTTTACATCCTGTGGGAAAATAGGAAAGAATAGTCATTCTTTTAACACTCAATAGCATGACAAAGTCTGTTGAAAAACTGTATTAACAGGGTAGCAAAAGTGTTCATAATGTATTGCACAACCTCAGAAGGGAGAAAAGGTTTGGTAAAAGGGTATGCTGAAATGAAGGGGTTCAGAGGATAAGAAACTGAACATGCTCATTCAGACACTACCCAGGTGCAACCTGCACAATTAATCAAATAATATAACTTGTACTGCCCTCTTTGGGAATGGCATCACCATCATATTAGCAGATTCTTCTTGCCACTTTGATTAACAACTGTCAGTTTTCCTAAACTGTAGAATCACTGAAGTTAGAGGGGGTTCTCATCTATCTTCCTGCCATCATGGGATCCTACCTTCCAATACATTAGTGTACTGTCCAGTGTAGTATCAAAAATCTCATCTTAATGGAGCTTCCATCACTTTTCTTGGAAGATTATCCTATTGTACGGTCCTGAAATCCATTTTATTCTATTCGTTTCACCCTTCTTCATTTTATTCCATTATTCCTTGCTATACACAATAACTGTGTTAGTTAATTCCTCATCCTCACCTGACACTTTTTACGTATTTGTAAATTGTTACAATTTCTCCCCTTTAGTCATCTCATAGCTAGATAATTTGGAGCTCAGCTAAAACCACAGATGTTCCCCCCACAAATAAATCCAGTGTAAATTATTTGTTTATGTTGTGATTTTTAATGTATGGGGTATGTGGTGCCCAGGGCACTGGATGGGTGCCTATACATGTATTTAAAAATCTGAAGTAATGAATAAAACAAATTATCCTTTGTGTCTTGGAATTTTGCATTTTTTGCTATTTCAAGTGAAATATTCTGGATGTAAGGAGACTAAATGTATATTGACATGTTTTCCCATAGAAAAGTAATGTGTACAAATGACCTATCAGCCCTCAGTATCAAATTCCCTTTTTGTGTTATTTAATTGTAGTGATTTACATAAGAGTGACTAGTCCCACCAAGTTAATTTGTTTGTCATGAAAGTATTAACTTTATAACCTGTTATTTATCCCTTCACATAAGACATGAACCAGGAGTCACCTGATGAAATTAATAGGCAGAAAGTTTAAAACTAACATAACAAAATACTTCTTCACATATATCCAGTCAACCTGAGGAACTTATTGTCAGGGGACGCTGTAAAAGCCAAAAGTATAACTGGGTTCAAAAAAGAATTAGATACACTCAGGAAGGAGACGTACATCAGTGGCTACTAGCCAAGATGGCCAGGGACGCTACTTGGGGGGTCTTTAAACATCTGAGTGTTTGAAGCTGGGACTGGATGACAGGGAAAGGCTCACTCAATAAATTACCCTATTCCATTCTTTCCCTCTGAGCATCTGGCACTGGTCATTGTTGGAAGATGGGATATTGGGCTAGATGGACCTTTCATCTGACCTTGTATAGCTATTTTATTTCCGTATGCTAACCAAGAATCTTTCCAATTTTTCAGCCTCTTATGTCAATAATTGGCTAATTGGAGAAAAGCAATATTATGCTCCATAGTGTTTCAGTATGAAAGAACCTTTCAATGTTCTTTAAAATGATTTTGCATTGTTTTAAGATTAGAACCATGCGAATTTAGGAAAGAAAACAAAACATGAAGTATAATTTGTAACAATAGAAGTAAAATTCACACCCAAATGTAGTAACATTAATGGATAGTTAGCTACAGCGTCTATCAATCTTAGAGTATGTTACAAGTTACTCTCATTTTTAGGGGCCTGAGTGAGTTTTCACTCTTAAGTTTTCTTGATTTTACTCAGTAATACTTCTGCTGATTTTGCATCCCAGAAGATTAACTCTTTTATCCAGAGTTTTTTCTTATGTATAAATGAAGCATCTACATATCACTTCACAAAAGCTCTCTTGTCAGGCATAAGCCATATCCTGTTGGCTTAAGCTGATTTTTCCAAATCAAGGAAAAAAATGAAAAACTTTCTATATTTATACCTCAAGTTTTCAATTCTCTGAGCAGATTTATTTTATTTATAAATAACCAAGTCTGCTGATCACAGCTCTTCCTCTCCACTCCCTGGGTATTTGGGACTTTCTATTAGTTCTGAAGTTTCTATCTAGCATGATAGGATTGTTTTAAATGTTTTAAATCAAAACTTTTCCAGAGAGTGCTCAAAAACATATTGAGGGGAGTTGAGAATGTGGAAATGATTCTCCTGGATTTGGTTTGCAAGCAACTCTATATTATAATTTAAATGTTTGTTTTGTTAGCAATTGCAGGGCTTCCCATCAATAAACAGTCTGTTTTACTGGCCTGACTTTCCCTACTGAGCTTATGAGCTGCTGCTCTGTGTGTTTAGGTCTCTGTGTTCTTTGTACCTTCACATAGAGTTAGTCAGGTTTTGGTCAGAGAATTCAGAGTCACATTCAATCTCTGCAGAAAAGCAAACTGGCCATCTTGGGGGTCATTCTCTCCTTTTCAAGTAAATAACAAACTAATGCAGCCATCCCTGGATACTCCTATTTCAATGGGGAAGATTTTGGTTGAATGACATACCGTGGAAAGATTTTATTTTTTAGCATTGCTGATAATACCACGAAAGCCACAAATGCATACCTTGGGAAGGGTTAGAAGATATTTCAAAGTTTGAAAAACAAATTCCCCTTCCCCCCTCAAGCCCTGCGTTATTGTATTTACCTATGCAGGAACAACTGAAGGCCACATCAACTCAGATCCTATGTTTGACTCTGCCCCCCTCAATCCCTGGCAGGTAAGTGTTTCTTGCTATGTCCAAAAAATTAGGCTTGTAAGGCTTACAATTGCCCACTGAAAAACAAATAAACCACAAATAGACAGCACAACATTTCCATGGCTGCTTCATCTCCTCCATCGCAGGACATTAACTACAATCTTCAACCAAAACCAATGTTATTTATAAACTTCTTAAAATAAAGTTTGCTTTATTTCGGGTCTGCCTGGTGGTTGATGAGAATTGTTTAAAAAAAAATCTCCATCTTGGGCAAACATATTCTGAGTTATACCAGTGTATGGGTAGATCTTGGGTTGCCTTCTTCATATCTCCTTCAAAGTCCTATTGGATTTTTTAAAAATTTGCTTTAGGTCTGGGGCTAGGCTTTTTTTGGGCAGCCAAACTTTGTTGATATGTCAAGGACTCAGATGCACTATTTGAATTCCGTACTTCAATTTATAAACATCAGCCAATCAATTATGTACAAGGAAGTAGATTATAAATCACTGCCACAACAGCCCAGGGGAAAAAATTCAAACACACCTCAGAGATTTAGGAGAACAAGTCCAATTGACTTTCACATGAGGCACTTGTCCTCCTAAAGCCCGTATGAGCTTTTGAAAAATTTCCTCCAATCCATCACTGTGATTCCTCATTATCCTGAATAATTTTATTCTTTACGGATACACTGATGAGAACATTCTTTTCCAGGAGAATGATTTATACAAGCAAGAAAATGAATACCTCTTCTTGTAGGTGAGTCTTAAGGTATAAGGATATCTTCTCATTTGTAGTATGGATGCCAAAACTGTAACTACAACAACAGGCACCATCTTAAGAAATATTATTGCCACTTTTGCTCTCTAACAATTATTTACACTGCTGATACAGAACACAAGCATTGTAGAAGCCAGTCTTACTTCCTGATTTTCAGACTATCCTCTAGGTAGCAGTTCATGATAATATCTCTCAGTGGCTACATCATATGTACAGGGGCTGCTGGACTCAAATCTTGATTTCCATCTCTTGTAGATCCAGGAGTGTTCTTGGAGTTGTTAAAAAAAAAAGTATCTGAAAAATTATTGCAATTAATAGCATTCAGTTAATCTGGTAATACAGGTGTTTCAATGACAAACATCATGAAAATCCTCCACCTACAACCACTGTTCTTGAGTATGATTGATCCCATGTGGACAATCCCATGGAAACAGTATTGCCAAATCCGATGATTTTGTGATATTTTGAGTTTTTATTAGATTCCCAGCTCTTGGAGCCCAGGTGAGAATCTCATGATTGTGGAGAAAATCTTTTTAAAAAATCCCAAAAACATGAAGCCTAACGGCTCAAAAAGTAGAAGGCAATTAAAAAAACATAAAATGTATAATTTGGAATTTTGTTTTCAAGAAAATCTCATGATTTTGGATCATGACTCAAGATTTTTGAATTCTTGGGGTTGGCAATATATGGGGTTGTTTTTTAATCATGGCAATAACTGCCAGAAATCTCAAAGTCTATAAACGAGGGGGTGTTCCAGAATTCAGAGCCACATACACATCATGATTTTTGTAAGGATTTTCACACAGTCCCACATGATATTCTCAGAAGCAAACCAGGGAAATGTTGTCAAGATTAAGTTGCTATAAAATGGATGCACAATTGGATGAAAGACTGTACTCAAAAAGTAATATAAATGGTTTGCTGTCCAGCTCGGAAGTCATATGTAGTGAGGCCTGCAGGGGTCAGTACTGAGTCCAGTACTATTCAATATTTCTACTCATGACTTGGATAATGGAGTGGAGAGAATGCTTATAAAATTTGCAGATGATACCAGTCTGGGAAGGTTTTCACTTTGGAGAACAGGATTAGAATTCAAAACAAACGTGAAAATTAGACAATTGGTCTGAAATCCACAAGATGAAATTCAATCAAGACACTTAGGAAGGAAAAATCAAATGCACAACTACAAAATAGGGAATAATTGGCTTGGTGGCAGTAGTGCAGAAAGGAATCTGGGGATTATAGTAGATCACACAATTAAACATGAGTCAACAGTGTGATGCAGATGCAAAAAGAGTAATATCATTCTGGGCGTATAAAGTGGAGTGTTGTATATAAGGCACTAGAGGTATTTTCCCGCTCACCTCTGGTGAGGCTTCAGCTGGAGTACGGTGTCCAGTTCCATATGCCACACAGGAAAGATGTGGATAAGTTGGAGTTCAGAAGAGAGCAACAAAATCAATAAAGATTTTGTATGTATTTTGCCTCCCCAAGCACGGCAGTCAGGCGGCTTTCGGCAGCATGCCTGTAGGAGGTCCACTGGTAATGCAGATTCAGCAGCATGCCTGCAGGAGGTCTGCCAGTCCCACGCCTTTGGTGTACCCGCCACCGAATTGCCGTCGAAACCATGGGACCTGCGGACCTCCCGCAGGCATGCCACCAAAGGCATCCTGACTGCCGCCATTACGGCGACTGGCAGGCTGCCCCCTGTGGCTTGCCGACCCAGGCACATGCTTGGAGCACTGGTGCCTGGAGCTGCCCCTGTTCTTTGTACAGGACTAAATCAGAGCTCCCATTGCATCAACCAGGGTTACTGGCCCCATTCTCTTTCCCCAACTGGTTGACATTCTCTCTCCTGCTTAAGTCTCACAGAACATGGCTCCCTGTCTGTTTCACTTCCAATCTATTCTTCCTGGAGGAAAAGAAGATTGTCTCATCTTCCCTGGATGGGATAAGGAAAAACTCATCATTTTCATGACTAGAGGGAGTTTGAAAATGAGGAGGGTGATGGAGAATTTTTAAAATGTTTGTTACATTTTTCCTCTCATTTTGATGGAAATTTCTTGGTCAGCTCTAGTAATGGCCTCTTTCTGGTCCGTGCTAGAGCAATGTCACATTCTCAATACTTCATGTACTAGTGATCTGGCATGAATTGTGCTTTGGATATATTCATTTCATGTCCAGTGAGCTGCATTAAGATTTAGGAGGCAAACTATGTTTTTAATTTCAGTACTTTTGCTAGGTCAACCAGAAGAAAAGTTTGCTTTTAAAACATATAATTTTTTAAACGGCCTTTCCAAATTTTCAAAACCCTTAGGCAGTTTTGTACCTCCCCTCCTCAACCTCCTCCACAAGCCTCCACACTTCCTCTTCACTGGTAAATTGCTTTGGTTGCTAACCTAAACTAACCTAAACTCTGAAGATGACTCCCTTGGGGTTGACACATTTGAACCTGTCCGTAATTCTGGACCCAAAATCAAGTTAGACTGCTCATAGTTTGCAATATTGTTTGGCTTGATTATTTGATTCTGGTTCTCAGAATTGATTTTGGCTTCTTAGCTTTATCTTTGGGTTCTGTTTGTTATTTTTCTAACATTCATTTCTTAAATATATTTTTAAGCATGTGTGTCATAGCAATGGTAATATCACCTTTGTGCCAGTTTACTAGGCTACTAACTCCATTCCAAGTGAGTTGCCAATAACTAAACGTCATAAAAAATAATAATAAAAAAAAATTGCTTTGGGTTGGCCCGGCATGAAAATGCTTTGAAATTTTCAGCAAAGCAAAATGTCAAAAAGTTTTGTTTCAAATCAACTTAAAATGTTTCAGTCAACCTGAAACACAAACAAAACATTTCATTTGATTTTGAGGTTTTTAAGTGTTTAAAATGGTTTTTAAAATCAAATTAAGCAAAATTCCAAAACCAAGACATCTTTCCAAAATAAGACGCTTTCTTATAGAAATGCCAAATGAACCATTAAAACATTTCCAAACAATATTTTCCTCCAACCAAAACAACTCTCTGAAATTTACATGCATTTATTAAATTGTTCAGTTGACCCCAACTCTGCATTTTTTTGGCAAAGAAAATTTTTCATGCACATTTTTCACCAGTTCTACTCTTTCCCCCTTCAGGAAAAACAATTTTGTATTTAGCACATAGTTCGAGCACTCACTGCTGCATATTGTCTTGTTAAAAACTGACCATTATATGCTTATTTATGTGCTTATACTCCTGTATTTTCTATTTACATGGTCATTGATTAGCTTCATAGTCATTAATTATTTTCTCATGGTGATGTACTTACCCATGCTTATTAATAAATGTAATATGCAATAAAAGTATGAACAAGTAAAATGCATTATGCTGCTTTAGAGGGGCCGATTCTACCACTTTTTCCTCATATTAACTGGTTTTGTGCACCAAATGTCACCCAACCCCGTGAAGTCACTGGAAAGAGTCTTCACTTGTATCAAGCCCTCTGCAAGCAATCAAAGCTCTCCTGATACAACATGTTTTTTTTCCCTCTGCCATCCCACCCAACTCCCTCAAGGAAAAAAACAAATGAAAATAATATACCATTAATTTTTGGTATACATTTTTGCTTGTGAATTGTTTCTTACACTTCTCCCATTTGTTTCACTAATGTAAATATTTGCATAATTACTTGGTATCCTATCAAATAATCTCTATTCTGCTCCAAAATACATAGGGGTACATGGTCAAAGAATAGCCACAGGGCTTCAGCTCTTTCTTTCCCAATAACTTCAGTGTGAGTCATTCACCCAAATCTCCATGCTGTCATAGTATAATTCCCAATTCTGAACCTTAGCGTCCCAAATATGGGTACTAGCATGAATTCCCCTAAACTTTAATTACCAGCTTAGATCCTGTAGTGCTGCCACCAATCAGGACTTAGAGTAGAGTGTCTGATAAACTCTGGTCCCCCCAAACCTTCCCTAGGGACCCCAAGATCCAAATTCCTTGAGTCTTACAACACAGGGGAATAAACCATTTCCTCCCCTTCTCCTCCCTCCAGGTGTCCCTCCCTGGGCTCCTGGAGAGATATACAGATTCAAAGCTCCGTGAATCTAACCAAGGGATTCCCCCTTCTCCTTTCTTCCTCCCAGATCTTTCCCGCCCTGGGTACACTAGGAGATCACCGTGATTCAAACTCCTTGAATCCCAACACAGAGAAATCAGGTGGGTTCCCCCCCCTTTCTCTCCCCCTCCCTTCTCCTTCCCTGTTAAGTACAGACCTCAATTCCCTTGAGGCTCAACAAGGGGAAAAATCAGGACAGGTCTTAAAAGCAAAACTTTTAATAAAGAAAAAAAAAAGAATAAAGAAAATCACTGTAATTCAAGATGGAATATTACAGGGTCTATCAGCTTCTAGAAATTGGAGAAACAGCCTCCTTCCGCAGAAATACAATTTAAATTACTTTCAGCCCAAATACACATTTGCAATAAAGAAAAACAAATAAAAAGGACTATACCGCCTTTCTACCTTTGTACTTACAAATTGGAATAGAAGATTAGAGAGCCTGTAGGTACGTGTGGTCACGCTCAGAGCCCAGAGAGAACAAAGCAAAACCCAAAAACACAAACAAAGGCTTCCCTCCACCGAAATTTAAAGTATCTTGTCTCCTGATTGGTCCCCTGGTCAGATGTTTGGTTCCCTGTGTGTTAACCCTTTACAGGTAAAAGAGACATTAACCCTTAACTATCCGTTTATGACACATGCACAACATATGAACATGTCATTTTATTAGGACATCGTCACGCAAATTAGCACATGGGCATGTACAACATGTATTTGGGCACCAAACTGTAGATTTGCGCATTTAAATACAGGATTTCTATGTCCAAGTATGATGTCTGTATTTGAAATTGGACCTGTTGTACTTTTTATGTTTTAATGTTTTCCTTTATCTTAATTCTAAGGATGAATCATTATAAATAGAGACCTCAATTTCTACTTGCCTTATCCCAGGCTAATTACCTTTTCCTTTTACAATAATTACTGTATCTTTATCTCCTCTACTATTCACTACACCAGTAGAAAGCAAAACCTTAGCCTATAAACAGTTACTTCAGGAACTTTTAAATCTAATAAAACCATCTTTGTAATCATATTACTGTTTCCCCATCTGTCCACCTCCACTACCCTCACAAGTTTCCCACCAGCTGTTTGTAACAATACCCTTTTACAACTTGTGTAATATTAGATTGTAAATTCTTCAAGACTGGGAACAAATTTTGTATTTGCTCTGTGAGGGACTAATCACTTGGGTGTTGTATGAATAATAATAATTATAAATCTAATCACAGAAAGCCTGATTCTGCCACATTTACTCATTGGAATTCAGTGGGACTACTCACTTAGGGCCAGCTTGTGCCTCACCATAATAGAGCTGTGATAGGGCACCGGAGGGCCAGGATGCCTAGTGGTTAGCACAGCTACTCTCCAGCCCCTTGCCCTTCTGTCAGAGTGGTAGAAATGGCTGGGTTTTGACCCTAAGCTGGGAATTTTCCTGGCATCCACCTTCATCTGGGCCTCAGCCTTTAGGGGGTATGGTAGGGGACCTGGACCGTCCCTCTCCAGCAGATCCCAGCCCAGGCCCCTGTGGCAAGCAACTTCAGCAGGGTCCTCATTGCAGAAAGTCTAAGTCCAACGGCCTGGGCTACTTCCAACTTCTATGGCCCTTGAGTTTGGGTCATGGCCCCTATAGTCCAAGCAGTCACTTGCTTTAACAAAAAGAGTGCAAATGAGCAGAGCCCTGCTGGATCTGCTGGTTCTCAAAGCAGGTGGTGCTTGGAGGAAGTCTCTGCCTGTGGGCCTTGCTACTCTCACTCTCAGCCTTTTGTCTGCCTTCCCAGAGAAGGATTCCTCTCTCCTGCAGTCTGTCCATCGACCTATGCCTGGGCTTCTGAGCTCCTTTTAACCCACTCTAACCAGAGCATGCTGGCAGGGTGGGGCTACCTGAGCCCAGTATTGCCATTTAACCCCTTTAGGCCCAATGTGGGGTTTCTGTATCTCTTCATGGGGGGACAAACAGGGGTGAGACTCCTCCAGCACCCTGTCTTGCTGTGTTACAGCTCTCCCCAGACCTTGAGTTCTTGCACCTAATTGAAAGCAGGGCAGCATGTTCTGTCCCCAGTTTATGTCCAGTACTCAACCCCATCTGCCCCCAGAATACTAGCAAATACTAGAAAAGCTGAAATGGTTCAAGGTGGGAGAAGGAAAATATGCTGTACTTGGTAAAGTGCTGTAACAGATTACTCCCCTCCAGGAGCCAAGGAGAAGCAAGGGAGAAAATTATGACTGTAAGTCTCAGTTACTTCCTGAGACTCCTTCTTAGGAGATGCGCTGCAACCTGCTGCATAATCATGACATTGAATAAATGCTCAATGTAGACTTTAAGTACCCTTCAATGTGGGTAAGTATGGCATTATCAATCCTATTCAAATGCATTTTTAAATAACATTCCTCTAAACTGCATTGTGTGTTTGCTCTTCTAAGGAACCACTTAAGACTTTAATTCAACCCTAAATGTACATTAAACAAATGGATTGTCTATGGCAATTCTGCAAAAGTAATTCAGGCTAAGCTGAAAATATGTGCCGCAGAAATGGCACAAAAGCAACTCGACCTGAGAGGCTGAGCTACAAATTTTCCTTTCTGACACTGTGGAGTTATGTATTTATTTTTCAGAATCTGGCTGAATTAAGATGGACTGTTTTTCTGGAAGTTGACAGTCCCATACTATTTGAATTCCGTATACTCTGTTGTGTTCAAACCACAACTGCAAGTCTGCCAGGGGTTGGTTCCTGGGGGTGTCAGGCAGAATGGGTTTTTCTATAGTTCTTGCTACTCTGGCCTATGTCTTCTGGAATATCCTGACATTTGAGGCAGCAAGTGTTTTAAATTTACCCTCCTTTAAATGTGACTTTAAAAGTTTTTATTTTCAATTTTCTTGGTGCAATTTTATTATTTTAAAAGAATTTTTAATATGGAGATTTAATTTAGCTATTTTTCTGGAGCAAGAGGATCTGGGGACAGGGAGCATTTTCATGTACTGAATATGGATCAGAGTCTTACTATCTTAAGAGGACACATTTCTTGCCATTGCTTTATGACTTGAAAATGAATGAAATTTTTGCAATTTGATTATGGGCTAGAACAAGTCAGGAAGTATTTGTTTCTTGGGTTTGTATCACATTACAGTGAATCTGCTAAGTTTTTTCTTACTTTCTAAGCTTGAAGGTTATTTTGTAGTTCCTTAATAAGCTATTGCAATTTAATTGCTTCCTCTGTCCCAACACCCCACCATACAGATACACTTCCAGATCATTTTACCTTCACAGTTATACAATCACATCTCAAGCATATGGATCTATCTATTAATGAAAGCTGTTTATTTTCCAGCTCTGCATGTATATGTCCATCATTACTTTTAGATTGGATGATAGTTCCATCTTGCCATTTCTTTTGCAGGCAATAGGATGCTAGCAAACAAAACGTGCTTTGATATCAATGTTACCAATTCTCTTTCTCTTGGCTTGGCAATTTTACTTCTATTTATTAATCAGAACCAGACCTAGTAGTATTATCATGATTGACATGAAGAAAATTGCCTTATCCTTTTTTTTTTTTTAACCATTAGTGATGTTTTGTCAGCTTTGCAGTACCCACTTTAACACCATCAGGTCAACAGTACAAATCCACCTCTTCTGTATGTAATAAAATAAATGTGATTTGAAACCTGACAGTTTCTTTTTAAATTTTCATTTCAACAAGCAAAAAAGAAACATCCTTATTGGCAATTCAGTACAAATTTGTTAATAACTTTCTCTGATTCTACCAGGGACCCCAAAGCACTGAACCTTTTCAGCCAAAGTCTAATTCAGTTGCAAATGCTTCCACTGTAAAATAGAAAAGAAAATGAAAAGAAAAATTGACAATGTTGAGAGGAGATCATAAACGCTTTTCATCTCACTTCTTCCTGTGTGGGAGAAATATATTGTGTAGGTTTTCCTGTGCCTTAAATCTATTTCTAGCTGATGAAACGAAGTGTTAAATGCTAGCAGGGATCTCCTTCACATCCTCTTTCCTCATCCCAGTGATCAGTAACGTATGGAGAGTGATAAATCTTACGGCCAATACTTCATAACTGAAATCTCTAGATCCTTAAGAGGGCTGTCAGCTGGGAGCTTTCTCTTTGGGCTTCACAGCCCTTTTCAGAATTTTCCCCGGCTTGAATGTTCATCAGTCTGCTAGGAAAAGCCCCAGTTCCCTGCTAGGCCATCATGATGAGGTACAAATATGATGGGGTATACCCTCATATTATCCTTCCCATGATCCCAGTTGCTGTACATGGCAGCCAGGCTGAAAGATGTAATAAACAAATTACATAAATATCCCTGTAAGGCTGAAACTGGCTTATGTGGCTGCTCCTCAGTTGAAAACACCATCTCAGAATAAGTAGGCAGCTCCATAGCAACAGAGGTAACAGTGGTCTATATCCAGTCCTTTTTGTCACCTATAGAACTGATTATATTTATTTCAATTTTATATGTATCTGTATGTACCAGAGTGACGAGTGTGGTTTAAATACAATGACAGAGAAGAGTTTTGCCTTCACTGGTTCCTGGTTTCTTAAGGCATTCAGGGACAGATTTTTAAAGGTAATAGTGCCTAAAGGTACTTCTGAAAATCTCACTAACCAAATAGGAACCTAACTCCCATTGAAATTACTAGGTTCCTAAGCACCTTTTTTCAAATCTGGCCTTCAGTCATTAATCAATGACATCCTTATCTTTCCCAGCTGTTATGATGCTGTGTGTGATCTTTCTCCACTAAACAACTGGAAGCATCGAGTTTTTTGACTTAGCTGGTTATAGATACATTCTAACGAGTTTGTTTTCTGTGCTGAAAGTTCGCTAGCAGAGTCACAACTAGAGTTTGCTTGGATAATGCTGCCCCATTCTGGTCTGAGATGGAAAGGCCCAAGCTAACATCCGTTTGCTTTACTATACTCTAAGAAGGTACAGGTGCATTTATGTTTTTCTCTGCTGTTGCTAACTGTGTCATTGAGGCTGTTTTCCCTTGTTTCTTCATCTTCTCTTAACTGTCATAAAAACCTGTTTGTTTTGTAGTTTGTGAAAACAAAACCATGGAAGGAGACTATGCTGATGTAAGTTTTCCAAATGCCACAAAAGACTTATCATGAATACACAGTAAAAACAGATAATAGTGTTGGGAATTTAGAACCTAATCTCAGAGCACTTAAGAGCACAAAACTCCCAAAGATGTTAATGGGAGCTCTGCATGTGGACAGGCTGAAGGACTGCGGTACATGAGGTCACCATGAGGTGGTCAGTAAAAAAAAATAGTCATTATTAATAACCATGAACGTATTATGCCTTTCATTGTACAGACCACTATTGACAGTGTCTTCATGTTCATAGGCTGTATCTAACTTTTCATTCTTTTTCATTCATCATATGCTCAAGATAATTCTTATGATTCTTTCTGTTTCCTGAGATTTGGTTGCTGGGCAATAACATCTGGCACTTTGGGAGAATTCTTGATGCAATTTCTGCATGTTCATAGATGCAATTTATTTATGCAAATGTTCATATTCACAAAGTGGAAGAATTATTTCAATTCTCCCCTTTGAGACACAGGTGATGGTAGAGTGTCAACATATTATTGTCTAAAATGTAGAGGTCTGCTGAGATTACAAGAACTAGTATGGCTGCAGAACTGACATGATGTTTTTCATCTTTGCTGTATAATAATTTAAAAAAATATATATATGTAGCAATATTGAACAGTGGAACCATTTGCATTTTCCCAGCAAAATTTCTTTGTTTTTCTGCAGCATTTGCTTAAGATTTTCCCCTCCTAAACAAAGGGTCTTTTTTGCATAGTAAAGCAAGAGATTAATTTCTCCCCCATGCTCTTTCTTGGAGCTCCCCCACTTTTTAGTGGACTTTCTTCCTCTTCCCTATTCCTGTTTTTAACACTGATTTAGTTAGCAGGGTGAAAGCGTGGATGAGTGAGGGTTGGGTATGGTTACATTTGGAATTTCAAAGCGCTGCCCCGGCAGCGCTGCGGGAGCACTGCCGCGGCAGCACTTTGAAGTGTGAGTGTAGTCGGAGCTGCAGCGCTGGGAGAGAGCTCTTCCAGCGCTGCATGTAAACCACATCCCTTAGGGTGTAGCGTGCAGCGCTGGGAGCCGCGCTCCCAGCGCTGCTGCCCTGATTACACTGACGCTTTACAGCGCTGTATCTTGCAGCGCTCAGGGGGTGTTTTTTCACACCCCAGTTGCAGCGCTGTAAAGTGTGAGTGTAGCCAAGGCCGTACGTTTGTAATGTAGATTCTCTCCCTTAACCCAAACACTTCCTTTAAAGGCCGGCTTCCTAGCTGCCTGCCCCTCCATCGAGACATGAAAGCTCCTACATGTCCTTGAAGAGAATGGGAGATATTTACCTTTTTTTCCAGAAAAACTCAGTAATACCTTTCTCCCTTGCTGGGGTCAGGAACTGACACCCCAAAACAATCCTTACATGATAAAGAAATGCTATTTTTATCGCTTTGATAATGATTGCATGGTAGACAATTCTTAGGACTGGCAAGCTGTCAAAAATGAATAGAAAATAATAAAACCTCAAAACAGCTCTTTCATGTGTACATTGTCTCCACAAACATTTTATTTGATATCATTGTCTCTCTTCCTTCACTTGCTGATGCTTTTATGATCAAGTCAAGATCAATAAATACCTTCTAAGACAGAATCTAAAGGATAAAAGAACACTGAAGCTAAATCATTTGACATTTTCCTGGCCTTACACCTCTTTCCACATCTGTCATAAACAGATAGCTAAGGGTTAATGTCTCTTTCATCTGGAAAGGAGTAACCTGAAACACCTGACCAGAGGACCAATCAGGAAACAAGACTTTTTCAAATCTGGGTGGAGGGAAGTTTTGGGTGTGAGTTCCTTGTTCTTTGTCTTGTGTCTGTCCCTCTCGGCTATGGGAAGGATTTTTCTGTCTCCTGCTTTCTAATCTTCTGTTTCCAAGTTGTGAATACAAAGATCATAAAACAATAGGGGTTTATTGTTTTTTTTCTTTTGTATTTACATGTGTGTAGCTGCTGGAGTGTTTTGAATTGTATTCTTTTTTAATAAGGCTGTTTATTCATATTTCTTTTAAGCAATTGACCCTGTATTTGTCACCTTAATACAAAGAGACTATTTTTATGTATTTTTCTTTCTTTTTATATAAAGCTTTCTTTTTAAGACCTGTTGGAGTTTTCTTTAGTGGGGCTCCAGGGAACTGAGTCTGCAACTCACCAGGGAATTGGTGGGAGGAAGAAGTCAGGGGAAAAAATCTCTGTGTGTTAGATTTACGAGCCTGACTTTGCATACCTTCTGGGTGAGGGAGGAAGAGGAGAGATTAGCTCTCTCTCCGTACTTGTGTTTTCCAGGACTGGAAATAGGGAGGGTGGAGTCCCTCTGTTTAGATTCACGGAGCTTGCTTCTGTGTATCTCTCCAGGAACCCAGGGAGGGAACACCTGGAAGGAGGAGGGGAAGGGAAATGGTTTATTCCCCTTTGTTGTGAGACTCAAGGAATTTGGGTCTTGGGGTCCCCAGGGAAGTTTTTTGGGGGACCAGAGTGCCCCAAAACACTCTAATTTTTTGGGTGGTGGCAGCTTTACCAGGTCCAAGCTGGTAACTAAGCTTGTAGGTTTTCATGCTAACACCCATATTTTGGATGCAAAGGTCCAAATCTGGGAATCTGTTATGACAACATCTTAAACAAGTTAAGGGATCTGTTTTGGGCCTTCTCATTCTCCCAGTGAAGTCAGTTGCAAAACTCCCAATATATTTTTAATTAATTTTTAACTAAGAAGTTTCTTATTTCATTTTAAAGGCTGTAAATGCTCATTGCAGAGTCTTCTTCCATAATATCAATTTGTGAATAATTTCAGCCAAGAATAAGCAACATTGTTTTATTGTTAATGTAGTTATTTAACAGAAGCATAATTTTGATAATATTTTTCATTAAAAAATAGATAAAATTGGTGGGGGGGCTCAAAATAATAAAAATGGGTTATTTTCAAACCCTTTGAAATTGAAGCAATTTTGAAATTTGTTGTAATTTTTTTAAAAATTTGTTAACCAACTCTAGTAATGATGAAACAACAGCAGCAGTGATAGTACTCTGTAAAGGTAATGTCATCAACTCAAGAAACAGGACCAGTGCCATGTGACATCGATGAACAAACCTCTTGCCGAAACAGCAACTCATGTGTGTTGAATTCCCAGAGCAATATTTGCCGTGAGCTAAGTTTTTGGGAACAAAGCTTGGGAACTTGTTTATGAGCAATCCACAAGCTGACCTATTTTGAACAAAAAGTTGATAAAAATATTAATAAACATTGTAGTCTGTTTAGACAAATCTCAGAGAGCTAAATTTAATAGATAATTAATTCTTGAATTCAGCTTTAGAAGATAAACATAAATGTTCTAGATAGGTTGACTACTGTATTATTGCATACTGAATGAAAATCAGAATACTAAAAGCTGTAATGAGCATGAAGAGTTTTACTACAGTATCAGCTAGTATATTCCCATTATAGTGAGAACATAAGAACTACTCCTCATGAAAAGATTTGAGTCCCCAGCCTTCACGCTTTCTCTGTCTCCAAGAGTATGTGATATTTACCGTTTTTATGGTGGGCACATAAAACTCAACAATAAACGTACTATGCTTTCTCTTAGGGAAGTTGGTCCAATGAAAGATATTGCCTCACTCATCATTGTTCTGTAACATTTATCCATTTAAAAGCCAGTGAGATGCCATGTGATCTATATAACAGTTAGGGTGAAAATGTTGTGATGCCATGTGATGCCATGTGAGCTATGTGGTCACAAGCCAGTGAGATGCCATGTGATCTATGTGAACTATATAACAATTAGGGTGAAAATGTGAAAAATTGGGACAGTGGGTGGGGAGTAATAGGCATCTATATAAAAAAAGTGCTGAATATTGGGACTGCCCTATAAAATTGGGATATCTGGTCACCCTAATAACAATATACTTGAAAAATGTCAAAAGCCTAATAAAAAGCAAATGAAAGAAAATCCAGTTTTATAAATGAGAATAAGAGTGGTTTTGAAAAGTTCATTGATATTAATGATGATTAGTTACTAAACTTAATGTTGTATTTATAAGACATTCCTTTTCTATTTAGATCTTTTTACTGTACAGTACCATATATTTCAGGGCATAGGCTTCAAAATTTAGATGTTGTTATTTTCTATTTTTGTCTGTTTATAAAATCAATTTGAATCAATATAAAGTAAAGAAAAAACATTCCCTCCTACTAACTTCAGGGAGAATACAGTCAGCCCATCTAACAGAACAGTTCATTTCAGCAAGTTTTCTGTAATTGTTTATATATGAAATGCAACTTACTGAAGAAAGATTTAATCAATCACCAGTTCAAAGAAAATTCTGATGCTGCCAATCTTCATACTTTCAAATGAAATTACAAGAAACAGTTCCTTTGCTGAAGCATTGAAAGATATTTTGCCTGATGAATACACATTGCAAGCCAGAGTGTTTCGGTGCATAAAGGCTATGGTTGTGACCCTTCTGAGAACCGCCAGCTCCTTGTACAACCTGCCAGATCTGCTGGCCAGTGCAGAAGTATGAATGAATGCCACCAGATAGGTGATATACATACAGATATTATACTCAAAACAACTATGCTAAGAGAACATTATTAAGCTCAAAGGCAAGCAATCAAAAGTTAGGAAATGTTCCCAGGCAACCAAAATTTGCTCCCTTTGTTTTATGCATCATAATAGTCTTCAGTCACATGATCACATACTATTTTTTTCCACAGGACCCCTGCCTTATTCAGTGCACAGGATGGAATAGTGCTCACTTAATGACCAGCCGTTCAATATTCTTTTTGTCCTCATTGTTCAAGGTGTGGTCCCAGGCCATCTTTACGGCACACTATTCAAACCGGGCTCTGAAGACAGAATTATTAATTTCCTCATGGGCTTTCCTATGGCACTCATCACTGAGTGCTTCACAATTACTAATGAATTTATTTGCACAGCACCCTCATGAGATGAGGGGGTATTACTGTCCCCATTTTACAGATGGCATAAAGAGATGAAAGTCAAAAGTATGCATTAGTTTTGGGTGCCCAATATGAAATACCTAGGAGCTGAATTTTCAGAGATCTTAGTATTATATAACACTTAAAAATTATGTCTACACTGCATGCTTCTTTCAGAAGCTTGTAGAGGACATACCTGCATAGCACCCCTAGCAAAGGTATAAAGAGCAATGTAGCTGGTGAGGCATGGCTGAAAGATGTGGGTATGTATGCAAGTACATGGTGGGTAAAGATCATGTAGGATATCTACTCACATACATACCCACAACTTTGAAGAATGTCTTTATTCTATTTGCCAAAGCTATGCCACCCCAGTTACACTGGTATTTTTAGCAGCAGAGTGCCTGCTGCCTCTGGAAACTTTGCTCACCAAAGTGAAAGGCTCTGGCAATGGGGAAAAACTTCACCAGCTT
The DNA here is from genome assembly GCF_007399415.2 of Gopherus evgoodei. Lineage (NCBI taxonomy): Eukaryota > Metazoa > Chordata > Testudines > Testudinidae > Gopherus > Gopherus evgoodei. The sequence goes on along the minus strand of NC_044324.1, from coordinate 68,155,257 downwards.
CTGGCAGGTCTCCCAACTGCCAGAGCCTTTCACAGAGAGCTGTAGTTACATATTGCAGTGTGAATACAGTAGACTTTTCACTGCAACATATAGCTACGCATTCCCCATGTGCTGCCACTAGTGGTGTATGGTGCAGACATAGCCTATATGTTCAAAGCAAAGCTCCCATTGACTTCAGTTGCCACGTGAGTGCTCAGTACTTCCACAAATTAGGCTACAGGATTTCAAGAGTCTCAAGTCAAACTTTCAGAAAGGAGGAATACCCAATTAGTAACCATCTCTGAAGAGTTTGGTTTTAGTGATTTGATCAGCATCCCACAGGGATAGGTAGGGATAGAATCCTATTCTCAGAGCAGCATTCAACTGCTTTAAGCAGGAGACTGTACAGACAATCTTATTTCTGGCATTCTTGACTTTTGAGAGCTTGACTTTGCCATCTTAATAATGTTATTTTAATGTAGTCATTTAGTGTAATTTCCTGGGTTTTTTAAAAAAGCAAACTGAAAAAACAAAAATTCCATCATGTGGCATCATAATGACACCTACCTGGTCATCATCAGGATTGGAACCTTTAGATCCATCACAAAGACTCTGCTGCTTGAACTAATGCTTAAATGACAGCAGTAGAAGGTTGTCATTCTCTATGAGTGTCAGCACTAGTGAGGGATAAGATACTTTGCCAGTGTTTCACAAATATTTGCTGGCAGCAGAGGAATAGTAATACTCAAAATCTTGGGTTCCATTCCAGGTTCCAGTGAGGAGTGTTCTCAGATAGGCACACACTCTTCTGCACATTCCTTCAAGTTTGAGCCCATCTGCCCCATCCCCTCCAACCTGTCCTTGTCCCAGTCCTGTCTATTCCCCACCTCTGACTCTTCATCCCAGTCTACACTCCCCAGGAGCAAATTTTAGTCTCACCCCCGCCCCCTGACTCTCCAGCCCAGTCTCCCCCTACTAATTCCAATCTACTGTCCCAGCCAGTTCCAGTTCTCCTTTTTGGCTTCTCATCCAATTTGTAATTTCCCTTCACCCTGGCCCCCAACCACACCCCTCTCCCACCTACATTCCTCATCCCCACTGACTATCAATCTGTATTTCCCTCTCCAGGTTCCTCATCCAGTTTGAACATTTCCCCCTCCAGCTTCTCATTCCAGTCTTTCCCCAGTGCTCTGAGTCTCCATCTTCTCCCTCCAAGGCCTGAAGTCATTATGCCTCCAGGAACCATTGCTGTCTCTCTCCCTGTGTAACTGAGGCTTTCAGGAGCCAAAATTCATCTCTTAATCTCCACTGTAAAGGGGGAAATAACATCCTTGTTAAAAATCACTGCAGTATTCAGAAGTGTAAACCATAGTGCCTGGGCCTTTGCTGAAGAATAGAGAAGAATGAATTTAAAAAAGAGAAGTAATAGAATACTGCTTATGACAGAATAGGCATGTTTCCATGGAAGGCAGCTAGTATAATGGCTTTATTTTACTAGAGTATAACACAAATCCGTTCAAAATAATTAAAATCAACTTAGGAGTCTTTTTCTTACTTCTAAGTTAGGGTTAGAAAAGTGTGGGTGTTTAAAGAGAGTCTCATAGCTCAATATTTATTACCTTAAAAATTTGTATTCACTTTAACAGTGATAAAGCAAACCATCCTACTGAGATTCACAGTTTGTAAAACATTCTATCATCTATAATAACCCCTTAAAGGGATTTGACCCACAAACTGAACAGTCAATAATGTTCAAGTGTATAATATTTAGTTATATTTATTTAAATCACTACTTCAACTTAGAAAATTAGAAGAGCTTTCATCAATACTATTTTTATTCCTGCCTAGGTGAAGGTTCCCATTAAATCAGTTTTGGATATGCTATTCCAGTGCTACATCTTGACTTAGGAAGAAGCTTTTCATCTCCAAGGCTAAGGGTTTGGAGGCGGAGAAAGATGAGGACTTGTCAGGCTGTTACTTTACACTGTTTCCTTTTCTTCTCTGGAAACTAGCAAGTTGTTCTGAATCCTTTGCTGTGATGTTCATTTAGGGTTTATTCATAGTGGCAAGTAGCACAGAATCACTTAATATGAACTGCAAATACTATCTTCTTCTTCCTCACTTGGGGGAGAGGTCAACAAGTTAACAACTAAACTTTGACCAAATCTTGTGTTAAAAAGTCCTAGCCCAGAGTTCCATTAGCTTGAAATAACTTGGGTAGTTTGATTTTATAGAAAGAGAGAAAGTCTCTCTATTGTGCAGTACTTTTGTTAGCTTGAAACAGTTGCCAGGAAGCAACAGACACCAGTTTGTCAGGAGAAATAGTTGAGGACAATTTAACCTCAGGTGTACCTTCAGTGGCATCATGTGATTTACATCAGGGATAATTTGGGTTCCCACTGACATGAGAAAAAAGTGATTTAATCTGTCTCTGAAGAGATTTTTGTGAGTCAAATTACCACTCGAAGGCTCCAGAACATTGATGTTTCAGAACATATCAAACATCACCTTTTCCAGAACTTCTGAGGAAAAAGCATCAGGATTTCCATTTCGAATTTTACTGCACAGTAAATTTCAGTTTCCATAGAAGTTCTCTGAACATCACTGATAATATCCTATGTCACTGCAAAGCCTGGAACAAATTATGTTAAATTAAACGTCTAACATTTACCTTTTCATAGTTTACTTTGGTTAAAAGAAAAAAAGCATGTGCACAGGTTTACATTATCATTACATTATTCTTCAAGTCCCTTGCGTCATCAACTTGGGTGAGTCATTTAACCATTTTCTGTCTCAATTTACCAGTCTGCAAATTGAATATAATGATAATCTCCCTCCCTCCCTAGGGATGTGATAAAGCTCAGTTAACACTTTGTGGTCATCAAAAAAAGGTGAAGCACAACAGATGAAGACAAGAGTATCACTCATTTCTCTGCCTGAGTATAAGGTGATGTAGAATGTCTCCTGGCTCCTCTACACAGGGAATCCCCAAACTGATCCACAGTGCAAGGGGAGAATGGGCAGCATGAGAACAGGCACTATGCACAGTTATCCAGGATGAAGGCAGACAGGACAGGGAATGGGTGAAGACGTGTCTTTATTTCCCACAATGTACCGTCCAGTACAGCTTTGCTGATACAAAGTAAGGAGTAACATGCTGTTGGCAAAGCACAGTAGCAGATTACTTCCCCCTGGAGTAAGGAGTAACCTTGGAATAAATTGTGACTCAAAGTCTCAAGTCACTCCTTGATTCACTCCTGGGACAGCACACCTACGTGCTGCTTCTTACTCCTGAGCAGAATCAAGGCATGTGTTCCCCTCTGATAAATTAACCATGAAGAGGATGGGAACCCATTACTGCTACAAGCTAACAGAGTTAATCCTTTAGCTCAAGTTGCAGAGACTCATGCTATGGTGCTGCATGTGCTGGATTCAGCCGCAGATAATAAAAAGCACAGTTATATTTTGTTTCAATGTTATAAATAGCTCCCAATTATTATATGTGTATTTATTTTCATCCTGCAAGGCATTCCAAACCCATTCCCATATTACCTGGACCCTGGATATAATGACCTGTGTAGAGGAAGACAAAGAAGGCCAAGACCTTATCTCTTCTGCCATGTGGTTGTTGCTGCTGTTAAAATGGTGGGATTTTGCCTATGCAGACTGAAACAGTGGATGCTAATTTTTTCCTCTGTGGGAATAGATTTCTTATGTCAAGGCATGTGGCACTGGTATAAGTCAATGTCCTGTACACACAACTAGCAGCTTTAACAATATCAGTATAACTTTTCTTTTGCAGGAGTCTACAAGTCACATTTTTAAGGTAGAGTCCTTGCCATTCTTGGCACATTTTTTAAGATCCATAGTTTCTTTCAACTTGTCCCTGCAAGTGTTTCATTTTTTTGCTATTGTTGTCATGGTTAAAATAGAAAGTCCCTAAACTAATAGGAAAAACTTTTGAAATTCAGTTTCAGATTAGCCAACTTTTTATTTGGCAAAAACTCTTTAGGAAAAAAAAACCTGTTCAACAAAGGATGGCTGTTCTCTTACATTCTTTATCATATTCTATCAGCATGCAATATTACAACAATAAAATCTGTCTCCATGTCTCTCTTGAAAAGCACTAGATCGTGTCACTGACTGCTGGTAACTCTTTACAATGAACTAACTACGGTACCTTTGTCATAAATGGAGAAAATAAATCCTTTGGTGTAGTATTTTCCTCTTTCTGTTCTTTTAAAGAATGGGGAATGGCAGTCAAATTTATATATTGAACTTGAGGAAATCTTTTCTTTGACTTCAGTGGGCTTGGAATCAGGCCTTTACATGGGATTTCAGCTACTTGTGGTACTGCGGAGCCATGGACATGTTCAAAGACCAATTTATAGATGTGATAGATACATTTCATTCACAGAAATGACAATTATATTTAAAGGGTAACAAATATAACATCTGTCTAAAGTTTTATAACAAAGAGCATACATAATAGTCATCTAATTTCAGACATAGATAATACAAAAGCTGTGACGTTAAATTGTTGTACTGGTTTATAGCTACAAGAAATATGTTTTATGCTGTGCCTCAAACCGTATTTCAAGTGGCTAAATCTGCTTAAGATAAATCCAATGGATCTTTTTGTATGGAAGTATGTGATGTGTAAAGGAACTAGCTACACCATTTGTGCAACAACATAATGTGTGTGTGTGTGTGTGTGTGTGTGCGCGCGCGTGCGCGTGTACTTATAAATAGTAAGATTACTTTTCAGTTAGGAACAAGTGCTGAAGTGTAGATGAAAATACAGATAATGGAAATGAGCCATATCCAACTTATGACAGTCACAATTAAATAATCAATTTTTGCCAACAGTGGTATATGCCACAGCAGAGTTATTTCATATTTTAAGTATAAAGAAATGCCATACAATCTCAGAGTATAATCTCAAATACTATTATGCGGTAACTGTGGGTAAATGAAGACTTTGGGTCTAGATTCACAGACCTGGTTGGCCACACAGATGGAAACTGCCTGAGTCTCTACCGGCTGTACTCTACCTATTCTCAGCTGGCATATGCCAGGACCAGAAGAGAGCTGAGCAGAGGATCAGGTAGCTCAAAGCAGCTCACTTTTGCTCCATGCTGTAGTAGGTGTATACTGGTCACAGTAGAGAATCAGGCTTTTTAATAACAACCAACCATACTGTGAGTTGGGGGAAGACAAGTGAGTAATATGAGAGGTAATTACTGTATCTTTCAAGCATCTACTATATTATTCCACATTTGGGAGTCTGTTGAAGTGGTCATCTGAAGAGCCACTGGGTGAAATCCTGATCTCACAGAAGTCAATAGCAAAGCTCCCATTGACGTTAATGGGAGCAGGATTTCACCCTTTGTGTTAATTGGGCCACAACATATGTCTTGTATTTAGGCAGCACTTGGAGAAGATGCTGTATGGTGCACTAAACTTCTTGCGGACAGAGATTTTTTGTTTTCATCTTTTATATAGCTGCCTAAGAGTTGCTTCAAGTAGATGGAGAATACGGCATACCTGCCTAATGCAGACATTGTATTTGATAATTGGCAACAGAAGGCTTCTGTAGTCCTAAAGCAGAAATAATTTCTTTCCATTTCTTATACAGTATAAAGTCAATTTTTCTTAAGCATGTTACATCATATAAAACTTTATAACCTGACATAATTCAGCCCAACTGAACATGTATAGGCTGACTTTTTAAAAAATACAGTTTTTTTTTAAATTTGTGGGAGGACATGGTATTATCCAGGAAAATAGTATATAGTACTTTGGCTTGCAATTGCCAATAGCTATTCTAGATGCTTGTACGAGTTAATTCTTTGTTATTCTAATGAACTCATTTATAAGATGTAAATTTATTATAGCAACTGTTACATTTTTCACTGTGTTTAATATAGGCTTCCTGCATACCATGTTCCTTTATTTAGCCTTTTATACTCTATTGTTTATACCAAACATTGTCAATAAGGCAAAGATTTTCAACCTTCATTTCAGCTTGATGCCCACAAATTTAGCTCTCTCCTTTAAAATCACTTTGGCATGGATAGTCTACGCAATACAATTAGTTTCTTTTGTATTGCAGTTGTGATGTTGTTTAGCAGATCTCTATCTTTACAACAATCAATCTTCTTTGCACATAAGGACATATTCTCAGATAGTGTAGCAGAAGATCTGGTCTGATGATCTTGTATTTGGTTCATGATGGTAGCATGTACATAACATTTGAGTAAGTGGTCTGAAAAGTCCAGTAAAAAATTATATCACACAAGCTGCATAAAAACATTCACTAACAGATTAACAATTCAGTTTTCTTTCTTCATAGGGTTATGTTTGAATGAAGGATTACTGGCAATAATGTTTAAACTGGGTGGCTGGAAACTATTTGAGGCAGCCAAAATGTAAATCCTAAGGTTAATAAATCTTTCAAAGAACTATTTTGTTCTGTTTCTCTTCTGGGAGGAGGACACTTCTGATGTAAATAAAGTGTAGCAACACTTTCCTAATGAGGTTTGATCCTCAAGCCATTTTCTCAACTAGCACAGGAAATGCACAAAAATTCGTCTGAAGTCAGGCTGGCCTTCTTCTGGAACTATTTTGTCCTCAGATATTAACAACATGTGCATATCTTAAGAGTGGGATTTAACCTGGTTTGCAGAACTATAGTGACTCAAAGCCCTCTGCACCTCTTAAGCTTCACAGTGCATAACAAATACAGGAAGGCCAGTCAATGGGGTCTCCAAAACCACTGGTTACTGCTGAGGATCTTGTCTCCAAAAAGTCCAGAGCGTAGAGATGGTTTTGTGGCTCAATATGGGAAGTATTATGATGATGGCAACTACAATGCTTCAGAAGCCTTAACACCAATGTTTCTGAGCAGCAGCAGCAGTATGGTGACCAGATAGCAAGTGTGAAAAATCGGGACAGGGTAATAGGCGCCCATATGAGACAAAGCCCTGAATATTGGGACTGTTCCTATAAAATCAGGACTCTGGTCACCCTAAGCAGCAGTCACAGCTGTGTTTACATCATCTGTGCTGTTTCAATATGTATTATTGTGTATACAACAGGGGCCTCATGGCAAGTAAGTATGTGGCATTCTGCTCTGATATTCTATAGTCCTTTGCCTTACTACTGAGCTCTATGCTTTCTGGGACTTTTCCCTCTGCACATTGTGGGATTCAGGGTGGAGGCCAGGCTAGAGCCTGTAGAATTCTGGGACTTCAGGTCAAATTGCCATGATTCTGCTCTTGTCGTCTCATGATTCATCTCTTTTGGGGCAAGTTAGCACCATTTTGAGATAAAACACCATCTTCAAACTGCTAAACCATTTTCAGACGGCATGGACAGAACAGCAATCCCCCTGCAATGCTGACAACCAGAAGCTGATGAGGGGTCATTAGATTTCTCAGATTCAATTTACTCTGGATTTGGATTTCAGTCCAATGCTACTGAGCCATTTTTTGCAGCTGCAACAATGGCTGTGCCAGCAGCTGCAGCAGGAGGCACTGAGCTGCTTTGACAATGGCTGTGAGCAACATTCCACTTGCTGCTGGGATGTAAGTGACCGAAAGTATCTGTGGAAAATAACGGAGAATATCTGTGAAAAATCTAACTTCTTCAGCGCCTCTTGGACAGCATTACTGGACTGGAGAAATGCACCAACTATAGAAATGGGAAGCCGCCCAGTCAAGTGCCTAATGTCCTGCTACACAATGACTGAACTGCCTACAGAAAGTATGCTTGGAAGCCATCCGTAGTGGGAAAGTTCACAGAACAAAGCAGACAGTGGTAACAGCAAGCCACTTATGACAGAGATGACAAACTTCCTGAACTTCAGACAGCCAGTAAGAATACTGCCAGCACCTAATGACAGAGACAAGAGATGAAGGGCATAGACATGTATGCATAAAGTAGCATCAAGATCATACTGTCTCCAAGAGAAGACCCAAATGAAGCACTCACATGGCTTCAGATAAAGGGAAAACTGGCAAAAACTGTTAAAAGAGTCCTCCTAAAACTGAGCATCATGAGTTTTCCGAGGTGATGCTAGCAAGTCTAGCAGCACTGAAATCTCCTGAAGGCAAAGAGCAACAGAAGAAAGGGATTCAAAATAAAAGCACATGAAGCAGAATAGTCAAGTAGCTTAGTCATTTCAAAGACTATATTATAACTGAAACTTTTCAGTTTATTTTATAGGAAGAGACATGTTACACGTGTGCTTTACAAAAGATACGTATGTAGCTAGTTAAGAAAAAGAGTGCTGCATCTTGGGGGCATATATATGCAGAATTAGTACCCTTCTACTGAGTGTCACCCCTCTGCTAAGGACTTTGGAGGTCAGCTTTTTATTAGAGGAGAAATTGCTAAAACAAAGTCTGAGTTTATTCTTATTGTTATTTTATTGTTGTTTCCTGTTTTATTTACACTTATAAACCAGTCCTGGAACAGAGATTGTCACAAACATCATTCAGTTCCTATTTAAGGTATCTCAGCCCAGCAACCATGCCCAAATCCCAGGGAATAACTCTGTCCCAAGAATTAATTCCAGTTAAAGACCAAACTCTCTTGGTGCTTGCCACAGCTTCGCCAAACCATAAACCCAAACAAAAAACCAGCATTTCTTCCAAGACTTCAAGACTTGCCTGCCTGACAAAAAAGAACTTGTAAGACTATATGCAACAGTGCCACCTGGTGATCCCTGCTATAACAATAGGTTTGTAGAACATAAGAACAGCTGTACTGAGTCAGACCAAAGGTCCATCTAGCCCAGTATCCTGTCTACTGACAGTGGCCAATGCCAGGTGTCCCAGAGGGAGTGGACCTAACAGGCAATGATCAAGTGATCTCTCTCCTGCCATCCATTTCCACTCTCTGACAAACAGAGGCTAGGGACACCATTCCTTACCCATTCTGGATAATAGCCATTAATGGACTTAACCTGCATGAATTTATCCAGTTCTCTTTTAAACACTGTTATAGTCCTAGCCTTCACAATCTCCTCAGGTAAGGAGTTCCACAGGTTGAAAGTGTGCTGTGTGAAGAAGAACTTCCTTTTATTTGTTTTAAACCTGCTGCATATTAATTTCATTTGGTGGTGCCTAGTTCTTGATTATGGGAATAAATAAATAACTTTTCCTTATCTACTTTCTCCACATCACTCATGATTTTATATATCTCTATCATATCCTTCCTTAGTCTCCTTTTCCAAGCTGAAGAGTCCTAGCTCTTTAATCTCTCTCATATGGGATCCATTCCAAACCCCTAATCATTTTAGTTGCCCTTCTCTGAACCTTTTCTAATACTATATCTTTCTTGAGATGAGGAGACCACATTTGTATGCAGTATTCAAGATGTGGGCGTACCAACAATTTATATAAGGGCAATCAGATATTCTCCTTCTTATTCTCTATCCCCTTTTTAATGATTCCTAACATCCTGTTTGCTTTTTTGACCACCTCTGCACACTGCGTGGACATCTTCAGAGAACTATCCACGATGACTCCAAGATCTTTTTTCTGACTTCTTGTAGCTAAATTAGCCCCCATCATATTGTATGTATAGTTGGGGTTGATTTTTGCAATGTGCATTACTTTACATTTATCCACATTAAATTTCATTTGCCATTTTGTTGCCCAATCACTTAGTTTTGTGAGATCTTTTTGAAGTTCTTCACAGTCTGCTTTAGTCTTAACTATCTTGAGCAGTTTAGTATCATCTGCAAACTTTGCCACCTCACTGTTTAGCCTTTCACCAGTACATGGGTGAAAGCAAAATGAAATTGATACTGTGCTCTGCAAATGGCTTCTTCTGAGCAGCTTTGTTACTTGCAGCTCTTAACATTCCTAAAGCACTTTCTGTTCCAAGGAAAGTGATCAGTTTTCATTTGGTTTAACTACATACAGCATAATAAAACTCTCACTATTATATTTTCCTGTTGTCAATGTTATTTTACAAGGATGTTGTTCAATTCACATTTCCCATCTTTCTCTCACTGTCAGGGCCCACCCTATGGATGTGACTGAAAAGTCCGCCGTGCCAGTCAGGAAAGATATACAAAGTTTCTTCCTTTCCACCTTGCCATTCTTGCAGCCCTGCAGCTGCTGCATGCCAGCCCAAAGAAGAGATGTAGGTGTTGTTATACCTGTTCTATACCACTGAAAAATCAACTATGCTGAGGATGATCTTCCCATAACAGCACCTCCTAGCTCAGGCTTGGAACCTGAATGCAATCTGAACTTCTGTTTTTCATTTCAAAGAAATTGTTAAAAATGTAGTTTGGGGCCTTCCCAATATGCTCTTTTCTCTCACACTGTATCCTAGTTTCTTGAATGCTGTCTGAAAGAATAATCTTAAAGGAAAACTTGTGTTACTTGTCCAGCTAGTCTGGCAGTTTGAAAGGCAAGAAGCATTCCTCCATCACAAATCAACTCTGAAATGCATGGCAAATTTAAAGGGAAGCCAAATGCACTTTAAAGTGAAATGAAGTGCATTCAAAATTGGGGAGGAAATAGTTTCAGGTTCAGTAACAGAATGCAAGTGTAGACTTAAATTTAGGAAATATAATAATGAAACTCAAGTTCAAAGGAAATGATATTAAAATAGTCTATAGTCTAAGAGTGTTATATAATTTCATAAGGTATATTATTCTGTGAACATTAAATAGGCCAGATAATGCCCCAGAATGGTTGAATAGTTGTGCAATCTTTCAAAAACAGCCTTCTCCACCCTGTGCAGGAGATAATGACAATCCCAGTCACTATGCATTGATTCAAGACTCCCTTGTAAAGAGAAGATGCAGCTGCTACTCTGGACTGCACCCTCAGAGGTACTGACTCAGCCATGATACTTCCAAGGTCTCTTTCCACTGCTATGTGGCTCTGTATTCATCATCAGCAATCCAGGAGAGAAAGAGGGAGGATGCTCAAACAATGGACAATGGACATATTCTAGCCTCAGAACATAGAGCATCATGTGTGCAGTATGACCTGCAGTGGTCTGCAGTGTCTGCAATGCTGAAGTTGGGGTTCATCCCCATGGACAATTATGCTGTAGAATCAGCTTTGCACAGGGCCACTGTAGGGCTCCATACATCTTACTTTTTTTCTAAGGGGTACCCAGCCTTCTCCCTGAAATATTCAGCATCAAAATGTGGTCTTGTATTGGAGGCACTGGACTAGGACTCAAAAGACCTGGGTGATTTTCCCAGCTCTGACAAAGATGTCCCATATGTTACCGAAATATCGGGTTTGCCTAGCTGAGAGCCAATTAACAGTCTGACAGGGATAAGGAAAAATGCTTTATTCTGCAGAAAAAGGAGAGCCTGTACCTTGGTACAAAAGACTCTGTCTTACACAAATTTCACAAACCTTTATACACATTCAGACAAAAACCCTTGCATGTTAATACTTGATTGGTAAGTGTAAAATCTCATGTTCCCCTTATTTGGGTAGTACTGACTGGTTTGGAGCAGGATCTTCCTGCTTTGAGGCAGAGGAAAAGAGATAGTGAAAAAGTTTAGGCTACTGTGTCCATGAGCAGTACTCACCCCCCCCACACACCTACTGGCCGCTTGTAATCTATTAAGGGGGATCAGCCAGCTTTCACAATCCCCCCTTCGGGCCTGGCAAGCCCAGATTGCCAGGCCCGTTACGTAATTTACTATCAAGCTGAAGAGACAGGTACTGAGTTGTCTTACGGACAGCAGAACCTTTGGTTACAGCATTATACAGACATTTTGTGCATTGTATTACTATCCAAACAATACATAGGAAGAACAGACAGAAAATAATCCATTTAACAATTGTACGGAAAAGGCCAGTAAACCATGACCCAAGATCTGGGAGAAGGTCCTTAAAATTAAAGGTGTGATCAAGAGATACAGCATGAAAATAACAGCAGCTTTCTTAATGGCCTATAAATCCTGTTCAATTAAGCCAGAATGATTAACATAAAAACAGCATTTTTTCCCGATGCGAGCACAAGCCCCCTCTATTTCAGCATTCATAGCATCTAGCACACGTCTATTTTGCAAAGCCACTTCTGCTACTTCATCAATCTCTTTTTGTAACTTTTAAAAAGCGTCTATTAATGCATTAGCTGCTTTCTTAAGCCCTGCAGAACTATTTACAACTGCTCTCTCTAGTTCAGCTACCCCCAACTCAGGAATGATTGCACGGACAAAAGAATGGAATCCTGTTTGTCTGACAACTAAGGGATTGGGGCACTGACTATAAATCAGTTAAGTATACCAGGTGGTCTAATTTCCCAGATGTCTCGGTGAATAATCCAGTCCCACATGCATCCTCTCCATGGACCCGTCAGGATTCGGTATGTGGAAGCTCACACCCCAAATGCTTGGAAGGAGCACTGTGAATGTCCACACTTCCACTTAGAAAGTGTCCAAATATGTCTCCATGACCACAGATCAGATGGTACTCCTGATGTGTCTGTAAGGGCAGTGGGCCACGTCTGGTGCTCAAGATCACTCCGAATGGCCATCAGCTGGTCATTCAGGAAATCCTGAATTTCTAAACATACTAGATCCCACTGCAATGCCTTCCCAGCCTCAGTGATATTCAATACCATCTCTGTTAGTAACTTCTGGGTCATAGAACTAAGGGTGGAAATAACACATGACTCACCAACTCTAGCCTGTACTTGGGTTAGCTGAGCTCCAGAAATAAGGTTAGTGGCCTTTTCTAGTTGGCCCGATTTCTTATCATGTTCTTGGCTTTTAATAATATTCCAAATGGCTGCTGCGCTATTGGCCCCATCCCATAGGGATCCGGTCAGGTCCCTCTTCTTCCAGAGGAAATAACCCAGGCCCTTTATTGTGCTAATCTAATGGCAGCCCCTAGTGTGTATTAATCACAGTCCATTGATATCCTAATACATATCTCTTTGGTGTAGTACTTTATCACATCTGTTGGTTGTATACCTTTAACTAACCTCAGGTACTTTCAAGAGGCATTGACATTAATAGCCTAGGAGGGGGTGTATTACAGGGTAACAGGGGAGATGGCAGAGGCAACAAGGTGCCTGTGGTACCTGTCATTTTAAATCCAATTAGGGAGAGCAATACATACTGAAGGATTTATCCGGAACACAGGGCACAGCCTATAGAACAAACCCCAAAATCCAATTAATAGCATAAACCCAGGCATGGATCCCATAATTTTTTTTCTGCCAGTGTATAATTCTTTGTTTCTTCACCAGGGTCAGTTTTTAATGTCCTTTCTAGTCAGGAATCGCTGGACTTTGGCAATTTTAGTGGAGTGAGTGTTCCTTCTTCTTCCCCGAAACAGTCGTGGTTCAGCATCCTACAGGGGAGAGGTTACCAGCACATCACCCTGTAATGGTTTTGATTCTTCTAGAAAAATCCAAAGGCACAGTAGGTCTGTCAGTGGACAAGGGAGAGGTTACTAGCACTTCACCTTGTCCTTTTTCCCTGCTGTCCAGAAGGCACAGAAGGAGAAATAGGCTAATCATCAGTAGGAGAATTCTCCCGAGGTGGAGGGGTCTTTTTGCAGTGAGAATCATTGGTCCAAGCAGTCAGTCTTTGGCACTTCACAGCGATGTTGGTAGTTAGCAGGACTTAATAAGGGCATTTCCAGCGTGGAGCCAGAGCAGTCTTTCGTTGGTGGACCTTTACATTGATCCAGTCTCCTGATTCCAAGGAGTGGTAGGGCTGCTAGGGTCTTTGGGTAGCGTTCTTTACCTGTGAGAAAAGAAACCTAACACATTTCATTAGTGCCTGGCAGTGTTTTGCAGATCTCATAGCTGCTTGGGCACATTCAAGCCCCCCCACCCCCTTTTCTTGGTTATCAGCCAAGTCTTAGCTGTGAGCAGTGTCCTTGAATGGAGCCAGTGTCTTATCTTCAGTCTGCTAGCTATTATTTTTTTTCTTTCCAGTTAACTCATTCCAAGTAAGTCCTGGGTATTTGAAATCCCCATGCTTACACTTACTGACTCCTTCCTTCTACTACAGCCTTAAAGTTTTCCAACCTGTTTTCCAATCTCTCCATCTGTTGCCTGCCCCCCTGGGCCCGATCCTGCTTTTCTTGCTGAACTGTCCATTCCATGGGCACCAACTTGTTCCACTACCAGTTTAGCTAGGAGGGAGGGCTTCTCAACTAGCCCCCACCCTTCCCAGTCTCTTCCCTTAAACATTCTTACTCACAAGACTACCCAAGTCCCTCATGAAGCTTGCCACCTGGGCAAATATGCATGGTCCATTGGCGTTTAACTATTCAATTTCCTCTTGACATTCTTTTCTGAACACCAGGTAAAGGTCATTTACTTAACATATAATCCAAACCCCTTTAGAGGGTTTACCCAGAGACCCACCCATCAGTCTGCTGACACTCAAACAGAAAAGAGAATTACACAGAGAACAGAGGGAATTACAGTCTAATCCAGGTTTTTCTACTTCAATTACACTGATCACTACAGGGGACGGGACAGAAGGATCTCAATTCAACCTCAGAGCTTCCTCGCACACATGGCTTCCACTCCGAGGAATTACGAATGAGAGGTTCAGTTCCGTCCACACTCCTAACGCCCAAATGTATACAGAGCAGAAAAACAACAGTAATCGGTTACCAGATAGTGCACCAGAACCAGATAACCATATAAGAGGCCCGCCTCTAACCAGAACCAGATAGTATTTCCTTATCCTATTAGGGCTCACCTTATCAGATCACGAACCCCAGGGGCTGCGGAGAAGTGAAGAAGAGGGGTTAAGCACCCCAGTGGCACCACTCCTAGTTCGCCGCAGCCGTCCAGAGTCCAATGTCTGAGCTAGGAGAGTCCCATCTGGAGTCACCAGAAACTGTTACCGAAATATCGGGTCTGCCTAGCTGAGAGCCAATTAACAGTCTGACAGGGATAAGGAAAAATGCTTTATTCTGCAGAAAAAGGAGAGCCTGTACCTTGGTACAAAAGACTCTGTCTTACACAAGTTTCACAAACCTTTTATGCATATTCAGACAAAGACCCTTGCATGTTAATACTTGATTGGTAAGTGTAAAATCTCATGTTCCCCTTATTTGGGTAGTACTGACTGGTTTGGAGCAGAGGAAAAGAGATAGTGAAAAAGTTTAGGCTACTGTGTCCATGAGCAGTACGCACCCACCCCTCCCATCTACTGGCCGCTTGTAATCTATTAAGGGGGGTCAGCCAGCTTTCACACATATGACCTTAGGGTAATCACTCAATCTCTTTCCACCTCAATTCCCATCTGTAAAATGGATATTATATTTACCTTACTTCCCATGAGTGTTTTGAGGATCAATTCAGAGAACAGCAATAAATAACTACTACTTCAGATATTCTTCTTATTTAAAAAGGTGCGATCATCCAATCAGGAATACCATGTGATTCGTCATATAAGCAGTATATAAGCTTTCAAAAATCCTGAGTCAGGCCCCAATAAATCATGAGATTGGCTTAAAAATCAAGAAATGGAAAATCAGGGGTTCTTTTTATTTGCTGTATGGTTTCTGAGCCTCTAGGGTACAGTCAGCTCATGTTTTCAAGTTTTTCTCCATGAAAGTTAGAAACATACTTTTTTTAAAAAATGAAAGTTGAGATTCTCATCTAATCACTTGCTTCTAGGGCCTAGAGCTATATGAGAAACACCAAATATTGTGACACACATGATAACATTGTGAAAAAAGGGAACACTGCACCTGGCTCAAATAGTGACTTCACTGTGAAACTCTTGGCTTACCCCACATAGGCTGAAATACATTTGTAAAAAACTATTCCTTCAACATTTAGAAGTAATGAATAAATTAATAACAATTGTGGTCTGTTCATGGACAAGTTATGTTGTTTAAACAAAAAACAATGAGCTTAGGTTCTCACTGCTGGGGAGAAAGGAGGGACATTTAGCAATATGTCTCATATAAGGTAACAGCAATGTGGAATCTAAAGTAACTTGAGCCAAGGAGTAGAACAAAGGGAAAATGCCATATTTAGCAGATCATTTGAACTGTTCGTGTACATCGATATAAACAGGGAAGTACTTTTGTTGTTAGTAAAAGAAAAACATTTGGATGGAGAAAGCCATCTGTACCAACCTCTGTACCCTAAATACCTGCTTCTCAGCAGATATATATGTGAAGATTGTTTGGAAGCTGGATATCCAATCTACTGTAAACTTAAGTCACCTGGAACCCTCGTGTTCTCTATTTTGCCACAAGTAGCGCTCTTCCAAATGTAAGTGTTCTTCTGGTTGAAAATGTGAGGTCTTCTGTCTATCCAAAATGTTTTTATGCAGTCATGCATCTAAGTATTACCATTGAAATGTTACATGAATGTAACACTGCACAAATATCTCTAGCCTGTAATTAGTTCCCATTGCAGTTTCCATTCATCTATTTTAGTTTTTGAGCCCTTTAGTTATAAGGCATTTTGTTCGTATCACAAATTAGCCTTGTTGTCATATTCTAATATTCAAGATCCTGACCCCAAACGCCATTGAGGTCAATGAGAATATTTCCATTGACTACAATAGGGTTTGGATTAGGCCCTAAATGTCCTCTATTAAGCCTGATAACCAAAGAGTCGACTTTCCAGTGAACCCTGAGGAGTGCCACGTATAACTGATTCATTATCTCCCTCACTTTAGAACTAATACTCCTCTTTACACATTCCAACTCCCTATTTTCACTCTTTGCAGCTACTTTTCAGTGCACTGCAATATTATCAATCATTGAAGCCTCAGGTGTCTCCCATTAGCTCCTTCCAGTTGTAATCCACTAACATTGTTCTTGATTTTTGCAACTAGTTTTCTCCAAATGAGCTTTGATTTTGTAACACTGAATTCTATCTGACATTTGCCCTGCTACCCTGGTTTATTCAAATCTTCCTACATGTGTGTTTTCTTCTGCTTATAGCACCTACTATTCCTCCTATCTTGATAACATCAGTGCTTTTGAATATGATATAGTTTTTTTCCTATTATGAAGTCATTTACATTCATCATAATAGTGTTGGTCCCAACATTACTCACTCATTACTTTTCTCCAAGTCAATTTATTTCCATTTATTACTAATATCTACATTTTCTGCCTAGCCAATTTTCTATCCATGTTACTGTTTTCCAACAGTCCTGGAATCCAACACACAGTACTTCAATTTGCATATTAGTTTCTTATGTTGATCTTTGTCAAAAGCCACTAACATGCAGGTAAATGCCAGACACTAACTTGCCTTTCTTTAAATTCTTTATGATCACCTGCAATAACTATGTCAGATTTGGCTAATGAAGTACGTAAGTTTATGAGAACTATTGTTCAGCCTCACGTAGGAGGTTTGAAATTCATGTCACTAGAAGCACTTTTATGTCTTGAACTGAAATATTAGCTTTAAATTAGTATGTCAATACAAGAACCTTGAATTCTGTAGGCTATATTGAAGTGTTTGAGAACTGTATGGCTTGCAATTTTTTAAGATGCAGGCGTATAAAAAGATTACTTGATCTGTGGTCTACATCTGTGTGTAGCCCACACATTACTACCCCTTGGCTCAGCAGTTAGTCAATATTTCAATGCCATGCCAGGCTGTTAGGAGGAGAAATTGATTGGAACTTATGAGCCAGGGAAGCCAGAGCTAATGAGGAGACAGATGCACAGGACCTGGGACTCCTAGAGCTTCCAGACTCTTGACTTCCCCTCAGCTCATGAGGCAAGCTACTGATGATCCAGAAGCTTGAGCTCTCCAGCAGCCTGGCAGGTGGGCTGCTGAGGACCCAGGAGGATGAGTTGGCCAGATACTGGGCAGCTATCAAAACCCACCTGACAAGCAGTGTTCCCTCAGAAGTCCACCAAGTTTCCATCAGAATTTTATCAAAATAGCCACATTCCCATGGAACATTTCAATTTCGACAAATTGGTATTTTCCAATGGAAAAACATAGTCAGAAAATTTCTAACCCATTCTAGTACTAGTACATCCAACAAACCTAACCAGGTCTGTGATTAAGGGAAGCCATTAACACCTTCCTGCATAACAATATTATATTCCTAGAGATATTTTTTCCTAAAATATTTGAAAGTCTATTGTCAGTGTTTTCTTTGAGCATATAAGTACATACTCAGCTTTAAGCATGTAAGTAAAGAGTAACACTATTTTAAAAAAAAGCAAACATCATTCTGGGATGTATTAAAAGGAGTGTTGTAAGCAAGACATAAGAAGTCATTCTTCCGATTTACTTTGCACTGATTAGACCTCAACTTGAGTATTGTGTCTAGTTCTGGGTGCCACATTTCAGGAAAGATGTGAACAAATTGGAGAGAGTCCAGAGAAGAGCAACAAAAATGATTAAAGGTCTAGAAAGCATGACCTATAAGGGAAGCTTGAACAATTTGGTTTGTTTAGTCTAGAAGACTGAGAGGGGACATAATAACAGTTTTCATGTACATAAAAGATTGTTATAAGGAGGAGGGAGAAAAATTGTTCTTCTTAACCACTGAGGATAGGACAAGAAGCAATGGGCTCAAATTGCAGCAAGGGAGGTTTAGGCTGACATTAGGAAAAAAACCCTAACTGTCAGGGTGGTTAAGCACTGGAATAAATTGACTAGGGAGGTTGTGGAATCTCCATCATTGTAGATTTTTAGGAGCAAGTTAGAGAAACACCTGTCAGGGATGGTCTAGATAATACTCAGTCCTGCCATGAGTGCAGAGGACTGGACTAGATGACCTGTTGAGGTCCCTCCAGTCCTATGATTCTATGATGTGATCCCATTTGCTTCAATATGACTACTAATGTGCCTAATGTTAAGTATATGTTTAAGAGTTTTGCTGAATAGGGGCATGAGCAGTAAGTAAGATTGCTGAATAATTTTTTTTTAATGAAACTACTTCATATTTTCAAGGGACACTGTCTGGTACGAAATATACTTCCAAGGTAACATACTTTTCTTGGAAAATAAATTAAGCTGTTCATGCATTATCTTATTTCCTGTAGCAAAGTTTTTACTTCCTGGCTCTGAAAGCAGACTAACCAGCTCTTAACTGCTTATGGAATCTTGGCAGCAGAATCTACTGGCTTCATTGCATCATTCTGTCACATGGAGCACTCCAAGGGCATATGTAAATATTTATTAGGCTTTTAGACTATGGAACTGGCTGCACATATTGAATGACTGGTACAAGAAAGACACATCATACCACACTGACTTGCAGATGGGGCAAGTCTTGACTACTAGACCAAAATTAGAAGAAGTACAGTCTCATTTTCCAAAATGTGATGGACTTTGCTAGAATCTGAAGTCATTAAACCAGCTAGTTGGTTATGGCATGATGGTACCATCTAGTTTATGTTGGGCATGGCCAGAATCAACAATGCAGGATTCAAGGTTATAAGCAATAATTCAGTTACTAGAAACATTAGAATGGCTTTTGCAAGAGTATAATCTTGATACGCTAAAGTGTGTAAAGTAGCAATGTTGTATTTTCCACTATTCCATTTCAGAATATTAAGCACAGGCTTTTAATACTATTCCTTTTTCCACTTTTCGGAACAGGACTGGACCACACCTGTGCAAATTGTTGTGCTCAGGGTCAATCGGAATGCTTGGGGGAAAGATATAAGTATCAGAAGAGCATGAAATGTATGAAATCTGGGAAATGTAGACGTATAATTATGTCTACTAGGCAATAGTTTCATTAAACATAGATCCTTTCAAACTAACTTGGTATCTTTTTCGATGACAGTACAAGTTTGGATGATAAAGTAATCATTTGATATAATATACTAAGACTTCTGTAAGGCATCTGACTTCGTACTGCAAGACATTTTGACTATAAAACTAGAACAGTACAAAATTAGTGATACACATTAAATGGATAAAAACCGGCTAGTTGACAGGTCTCAAAATGTTAATGTAGACTGAGAATCATACTGAGCAGGTAGGTTTCTAGTGAGGTCTGGCAGACATCAATGCTTAGCCCTACGTTATTGAACATTTTTATCAACACCCTGGAATAAAACAAATTAATCACTGATAAAGTTTGCAGATGACATAAAATTGGGGGGTGATAAATAAGGAAGATGATAGGTCACTAATATGGAGTGAAGTATCAGAGGAGTAGCCATGTTAGTCTGGATCTTTAAAAGCAGCAAAGAATCCTGTGGCACCTTATAGACTAACAGACGTTTTGGAGCATGAGCTTTCGTGGGTGAATACCCACTTCGTCAGATGTATATAGTGGAAATTTCTGGGGCAGGTATATATATGCAGGCAAGCTAGAGATAATGAAGAGTTCAGTCAGGGAGGATGAGGCCCTGTTCTAGCAGTTGAGGTGTGAAAACCAAGGGAGGAGAAACTGGTTCTGTAATTGGCAAGCCATTCACAGTCTTTGTTTAATCCTGAGCTGATAGTGTCAAATTTGCAGATGAACTGAAGCTCAGCAGTTTCTCTTTGAAGTCTGGTCCTGAAGTTTTTTTGCTGCAGGATGGCCACCTTAAGGTCTGCTATAGTGTGGCCAGGGAGGTTGAAGTGTTCTCCTACAGGTTTTTGTATATTGCCATTCCTAATATCTGATTTGTGTCCGTTTATCCTTTTCCGTAGCGACTGTCCAGTTTGGCCGATGTACATAGCAGAAGGGCATTGCTGGCATATGATGGCGTATGTTACATTGGTGGACGTGCAGGTGAATGAACGGGTGATGATGTGGCTGATCTGGTTAGGTTCAGTGATGGTGTAGATATGTGGGCAGAGTTGGCATCGAGGTTTGTTGCATGGATTGGTTCCTGAGCTAGAGTTACTATGGTGTGGTGTGCAGTTACTGGTGAGAATATGTTTCAGGTTGGCAGGTTGCCTGTGGGCAAGGACTGGCCTGCCACCCAAGGCCTGTGAAAGTGTGGGATCATTGTCCAGGACGGGCTGTAGGTCCCTGATGATGCGTTGGAGAGGTTTTAGTTGGGGACTGTATGTGATGGCCAGTGGAGTCCTGTTGGTTTCTTTCTTGGGTTTGTCTTGCAGTAGGAGGCTTCTGGGTACACATCTGGCTCTGCTGATCTGTTTCCTTATTTCCTTATGCAGGTACTGTAGTTTTGAGAATTCTTGGTGGAGATTTTGTAGGTGTTGTTCTCTGTCTGAGGGGTTAGAGCAGATGTGGTTGTACCTCAGTGCTTGGCTGTAGACAATGGAACGTGTGATGTGCCCGGGATGGAAGTTGGAGGCATGAAGGTAGGCATAGCAGTCGGTAGGTTTTCGGTATAGGGTGATGGTAATGTGACCATCACTTATTTGCACCGTGGTATCTAGGAAGTGGACCTCCTGTGTAGATTGGTCCAGGCTAAGGTTGATGGTGGGGTGGAAGCTGTTGAAATCTTGGTGGAATTTTTCCAGAGACTCCTTCCCATGGGTCCAGATGATGAAGATGTCATCAATGTAGCGTAGGTAGAGAAGGGGCATGAGTGGACGAGAGCTGAGGAAGCGTTGTTCCAGGTCAGCCATAAAAATATTGGCATATTGTGGGGCCATGCGGGTGCCCATAGCTGTGCCACTGATCTGGAGATATATATTGTCATTAAATTTGAAATAGTTGTGTGTGAGGATAAAGGCACAGAGCTCAGCAGCCATTTGAGCTGTAGCATCATCAGGGAAACCGTTCCTGACAGCTTGTATTCCATCTGTGTGTGGGATATTCGTGTAGAGAGACTCTACATCCATGGTGGCTAGGATAGTGTTTTCTGGAAGGTCACCAATGCATTGTAGTTTCCTCAGGAAATCAGTGGTGTCACGGAGATAGCTGGGAGTGCTGGTGGCATAGGGTCTGAGTAGAGAGTCCACATATCCAGATAGTCCTTCGGCGAGAGTGCCAATGCCCGAGATGATGGGGTGTCCAGGATTTCCAGGTTTGTGGATCTTGGGTAGTAGATAGAATAACCCTAGTCGGGGCTCTAAGGGTATGTTGATTTGTTCTGGTGTTAGTGTAGGGAGTATCCTGAGTAGATGTTGCAGTTTCTTACTGTATTCCTCAGTGGGATCTGAGGGAAGTGGCTTGTAGAATTTGGTGTTGGAGATTTGTCTGGTAGCCTCCTTTTGGTAGTCAGACCTGTTCATGATGACAACAGCACCTCCTTTATCAGCCTCTTTAATGATAATGTCCGGGTGGTTTCTGAGGCTGTGGATGGCATTGCGTTCTGCACGACTTAGGTTATGAGGCCTACACTTTCACAGGCCTTGGGTGGCAGGCCAGTCCTTGCCCACAGGCAGCCTGCCAACCTGAAACATATTCTCACCAGTAACTGCACACCGCACCATAGTAACTCTAGCTCAGGAACTAATCCATGCAACAAACCTCGATGCCAACTCTGCCCACATATCTACACCAGCGACACCATCACAGGACCTAACCAGATCAGCCACACCATCACCCGTTCATTCACCTGCATGTCCACCAATGTAATATACGCCATCATATGCCAGCAATGCCCCTCTGGTATGTACATCGGCCAAACTGGACAGTCGCTGTAGAAAAGGATAAAAGGACACAAATCAGATATTAGGAATGGCAATATACAAAAACCTGTAGGAGAACACTTCAACCTCCCTGGCCACACTATAGCAGACCTTAAGGTGGCCATCCTGCAGCAAAAAAACTTCAGGACCAGACTTCAAAGAGAAACTGCTGAGCTTCAGTTCATCTGCAAATTTGACACCATCAGCTCAGGATTAAACAAAGACTGTGAATGGCTTGCCAATTACAGAACCAGTTTCTCCTCCCTTGGTTTTCACACCTCAACTGCTAGAACAGGGCCTCATCCTCCCTGACTGAACTCTTCATTATCTCTAGCTTGCCTGCATATATATATGCCCCAGAAATTTCCACTAATACATCTGACGAAGTGGGTATTCACCCACGAAAGCTCATGCTCCAAAACGTCTGTTAGTCTATAAGGTGCCACAGGACTCTTTGCTGCTAATATGGAATTGTTAAGTTGAGCACAAGCAAAATATGCATTTTAATATGGACAAATGTAAATGTATCCATCTAGGAACAAAGAATGTTGGTCATGTATACAAGATAGGGAACTCTATCCTGGGAAGCAGTGCATCTTCAGGTCATAGTGGATAATCAATTAAGCATGAGCTACTAATATTATACTGTGGCCCAAATGGCTAATGTCATGCTTGGATGGACAAATGGCAATTTTAAATAGGAATAGAGAGGTTATTACTTCTGTATTTGGCATTGGTGTGACCAGTACTGGAATATTGTGTCCATGTCTGGTGTCCACAGTTCAAGAAGAATGCTGTTAAACTGGAAAAGGTTCATAGAAGACCCACAAGAATGATTAAAGTACTGGAAAACATGTCTTATAGTGATAGACTCAAGATCTCAATCTATTTAGTTTAATAAAAAGGAGGTTAAGTGGGTGACTTGATCAGCCTGTAAGTACCTACATGGGAAATAAATACTTAATAATGGACTCTTCAAGTTAGCAAACAAAGGTATAACAGGATCCTATGGCTGGAAGTTGAAGCTAGACAAATTCAGATTGGATATAAGGCTGAAATTTGACATTAAGCTAAGGTAATTAGCCATTGGAACAGTTATCAAAGGTGATGGTATATTCTCCATCACTGGTGATTTTTAAATCCAGATTGGATGTTTTTCCTAAAGATATTATTTAATTCAAACAAGAATTATTTCCTTGAAATATATTATACAGGGGATCAGACTAAATTATCACAGTGGTTTCATCAGGCCTTGGAATCTATGAATCTGTTCATTTTGGTTGTGGTATCAGTGACCAATGACCATCAGGTTATAGGAATATTTAGGAAATTTACAGTGAAAAACTTTGGGGCAAAGTCAGTGTTCCCTTCTTTGGATCAAAGCTTCAATAACTGAATGAGTAAAGTATATTGAATAATTTTTCAGAATATAGAATTTGAAGGAACAGATTGCGATATTCCCAAACATATTTGTTATTTGATATTAGTCATTTAAATGTGTATTTTTTTAAATCTATGTATTGATCATTAATGATTTTCTGTAAGAAGTCACTATATGAGATGTGATGCATTGGTTAGCTGTGATTGGACAGATAAGTCACATGGTCTAGTTTCAGTTTTCTGGATGAGGGCACAAGTTTTGTAAAAGAAGGGCCACATCTCTAACTATAATGTTTTATACAAACATGCTATTCAGAGGTCAGCAACCTGCGGCACACGGCCCATCAGGGTAATCCACTAGTGGGCCTCAAGACATTTTGTTACGTTGACCATCCACAGGCATGGCCCCGCACAGCTCCCAGTGGCCGCAATTCACTGTTTCTGGCCAATGGGAGCTGCGAGAAGTGGCGACCAGCAGATCCCTGTGGCTCGCAGATTCCCACAGTTCCCTTTGGCCGAGAACAGCAAATTGCGGCCACTGGTTGCTGCAGTGGGCCATGCTCATGGATGGTCAACATAAACAAAATGTCTCATGGCCTGCCAGAGAATTACCCTGATGGGTCATGTGCCAAAGGTTGCTGACTCCTGTTCTATACAGTATTATGTAAATGAAACCAATAACTGCATGGGAGTCTTTTTCAAGATTCTACAATAGTAATTATTGCACTACACGTTTATCCTTTAACAACTCCTTTTACGTACTCTGTAATATACAAAACCAAACTAGTGATTCCATTCATCTGGACAGCAAAGTTCCTCCTACCCATCATCTAATAAAGGACCATTCTTAATCAGAGACTAAAGCCATTATTGGATTCATTATATTGTATTAATGATATGCTTATGACTTTTTTTTTTAAGTTTAAATTTAAAAGTTTAGACAATTACTGTTTATGCCTCATTTGGGATCAGCTTCAAGAGTTCTGCTGCCATAGGCAAACTGAAAAGTGTCCATTCTAACGAGTCTTTAAAAATAGTTACCGAATATCTTGCTTCTAGTCTGCATGTATGGGGAACCTTATATCAATATTTTCATGCAAGAAAGTGATGTAATATATTCATGTTTATTTGATTAAAATACATTTAACATAATTAACAATTACTCTTTTTAAAATATCAATTTGGAACTATTCAGCACATTACCCTATGATTATTATTTGTTATTGCTACTGCTGCATTTAGCCACTATATGCTATTGTTCATACTGAAAGTACTTTTCAAACACAACAGCCCATTGATATAGGCAAGTTATTAATATTTTTACATATGGGGAAATTGAGGCAGATTGTTATGTGACCTGTCCAAAGGCACAGAGGAAATCAGTGGCAGAGCCAATATTAGAAATCAAGACTTCTGGATTCCCAGTCCTGTGCTCAGACTGCTGGAACAAACTTTTCACTAGATGATTAACTCCTTTTCTATTTAAAAAAGAGAAAATGGCAGAGAGACGAGGAGAGAGAAACCTTTAAGCAACTGTTCAAATAATTATTTTTCCATTCCCAATTTTAAGTCATTTAAAAGTCATATGTCAAATACTTGGATCTTGAAAGGCCGAGGGTTGAGAGAACTATAGTTCTTTAACTGACTGGTGGAACAAAAAGCAACAGAAGCTGGGTACAAAACCACTAGCAAAATCCAGCTACACAATGGTATTCCAGTCACTCAGTTCTGTCCTGACTTAAGTCAAAGACCAAAGTAAAAAAGGTGCTAATCAGGGAACTTCTATTCACTGACGTTGCTGCTCTCATAGCCCATGATGAAGATCTACAACAAGAACTCATGAACCACCTTTCAAGTGCCTGTAGGCATTTGCTCCCACCCACAGTATCAAGAAAATAGTTGTATTGAGACAGGAGGTTCCACAAGATCCTTCAATTACCTTAAATACAAAACCCCTAGAAGTAGTCCAAAATGTCAGCTACTTAGGTTCTACAGTGACCACCAACCCCTCACCAATAAATGTTTGTACTGGAAAGGCTGCCACCACTTTTAGCAGACTAACTAAAAGACATGCAACAACTCAAAGCTTACCATCAAGACCAAAATGCTAGTGTACCAAGCTTGCATCCTCATCACTCTCATGAATTATGGGGAAATATGGGCAACTGATGCTCATTGAGAGAAAAGGTTAAACAGTATACATCGCATACTCAGCAACAAATAGCAGGATAAAGTCACCAATGCAGAGGTTCTTTGAAGGGAAAATTTACGAAGTGTGACAGCCTTGCACAAGCAAAGATGACTGCACTGCCTGGGCCATCTGAGTAAGTTGGAAAACGGATGCATACCCAAGAACTTGCTATTCGGAGAGCTATCAGATGGAACAAGAACAACAGGATGTCCCAAACTTCACTATAAAGACACATGCAAGCAAAGATATGAAAGAATTTGGAATTGATCATGACCAATCTTGGAAAGTGATCATAACAAGTGGTGCCATCATCTCCATTAGGACATCAAAATCCATGACAGGAGCTGGCTCCTACAACTTGAGAGAAAAGAGCCCGTATGAAGCAAGCAGCTCCCAACCAAGATACATACATTTGCAATAACTGCCAAAGATGAGGCAAATCTCGGATTGAACTATTCATCACGAGACACTGCAAACCATCTACGTCATAGGCTGCGATTCCCACAGTCTCTCGCAGACGAAAGGATGCCAACAAAGAAAAGTTAAGTATGCACTGGATCCTCTGGATTTGAACATTTTGTTGTCTGTTTTCACACCTTATTTGGCCTGTACTTTGCTGAGAAAAGCACTTTGATCTGATGTTTTCAGTTCTGACTACAGACAACAGATGTTAAAGGCCCCATGACCAAGATAACAAGTAGAAGGAATACTTAAATGTACAGTCCCACTAAAATGTCTCCTCTCTTAGCGTTATGCCTCCTGGTAATGTCATTATTAACTATACAAATACAGTGCTTTCCATATATGGCGAATCAAACAGTGCATCTGGTTTCTTTACTTGTCTGTGTTGTTTGTCTTTGATGAAGTTAGGAATCACTGACTCATATTCTTTTTGTTATGGTTTGCCTTACATCTTTATTTTATCTGTCATCACCATGGCCCAGATTGGTGGGCTGAAATTTTAGCTTTTTGATCTTTAAGTTCTTATATGAGTTTATTTTCTTATATTGAATTTTAAATTATTTGTCTGGCATTTTGACACATGTAATTATCATGTAGAATCATCTTGTTCCAAAATACACATGTAATAATGCCACAGAAATTGAATTTTACTTTCCTTTCCTCCTTATATGCCATAGAATTGGGATAAACTGGAGACAGTTTTAAAGGACGCAGCATTTTGTGCAACTGCATGACTATTTCTGTAGGTGCTAATTTACACCTGCATATAAAAATTGTTTATTTGCAAATTAAAATGGCCATTTTGATTATAATCACAGTAAATAAACATGCAAATGGCAGTGCAGAATGCTAGAACAATTTTATAAATAGACTTCAAGCATCAGTTTAACAAAATTTGACCCTAAATGTGAGCCATTTCTACTGGCAGCAAAATTACATGACATTTGCTATATAATTTCTATTTGTGGTATAAATACTCCTGGGGGGATTTTATGCCATTATGCAATGCAGAATTTTGCAGAAATTAATGTTGTGCATGCAGAATTTCCTTTCCCGCACAGAAATGGGCTGCAGTGCTGCTAGCCACCACTAGGGGCCACAGGACTTGGCAGAGCCCAGCTTGCATATAGAAGACACTGCTGGGGAGAGGAAAAGGGAGCTAGAGAGTTCCTGGCAGCTGCAGTTCCCAGCATGTCCTGAGGGAAGGATTGGGCGGCACGCAAGAAATTCTTGCAAGCCTGGGACTGAGCAGCAGGCTGTTTCTCCCTCTGGATCCCTGGGCTCTGCAGGAAGAGGGAAATGGGTGTCTGGGGAAGGGAGGCCCCGCAGCTGGACTCTGTGAGGAAGAGGGTGCAGGTATGGGCTGGGGGGGACTCACAGCTGGGCTCTAAAGGGGGACTGGGTGTGGGTACCTGGGCAGGGGGGCCTGCAGCTGGGCTCTGGGAGGGAGGGGTTGTGGGTGTCTGGCCCCTGGCTGGGTTCTGTGGTGGGCGAGGGGAGAAGGCAGAGAAACAGGAACTGGGTTGTCATCAGGGTTTCTTTAACTCTCTACTCCTGGGGGAATTTTTGTGTATGTCTGTATTATTATAGACATACTTGCTGACAGATATATTGAAATAAATTACTAAAATAATTGAAACTGGTGTGATTATGTAGTGTTATTTTGACAAATAAAATTTGCAGAATTTTAAAATATTATGCGCAGAATTTTTAAATTTTTGGCACAGAATTCCCCCAGGAGTAAATAAATTTCAGTAATGTAAAATTCCGTACACAGCAATGTGCATTAAAATACACATCAGAATTCAAGTGGCAAATTGGTAAATTCATATATTCAAAATACTAGTTAGACATGTAACTGATGCCACATGTGATTTCAATATCAAATCTTGGTTTTGGGACAATTGGTTGTAAACCTGAAGGTAGAAGACAATTTGAGTGAAAATGATCATGAAACGATAGATCATAGACCGGGGTGGCCATACTGTGGTTCGTGACCACATGCGGCTCTTTTACTGTTAAAAGTGCAATTTGCAGAGGACCCCCCTATGATTCCACACACATTTCTTCATTTACTAGAATTGGGGGGGGAGGTCGGGACCTTTGCATTGCAGTGGGGTAGTGGGCTAGGGACTTCTGCCCAGCAGGGAGGGGGAGGGTCTCATGGCTTCTGCCCAGCGGAGCGGGGGGTCTCAAGTCTTCAGCCTCATGGGCTGCACCTGCTAGGGTTTGGGGCTTCACCTTGCAGGGTGCACCTGCTGGGGCTTGGGACTTTAGCCCCGGAGGCCGCACCTGCTGGGCTTCGGAGTTCAGCAGAAGCAGGACAGAGGCCCCAAGCCTCATCAAATGCCTCCACTGGGGCTGAAGCCCCAGCCCTGGCAGGTGCCCCCTGGCTCTCAAATTTCTGAAGATTGTTGTATGCAGATCGTAGGGTCAATGAGGCCATGCCCAGGGACCCCAGCCAATTGGAGGAGGCCCTGGAAAAAAGGCCACTCCCACTCCCTGACCTGTTCCATATGGCACTCCTGCTGGGGAGTGGTGTCGGAGCATGGGAACTTGCTCCACTCCGCCTGCCCACCTGGCGACCACATTTCCCTGGTAGGAGCACGGGGGGAAACTTGCTCTGGCCCAGTTTCTCAAGAGACAACATCAGTGCTTAGTTTGTGCCGGGGGTTGCCAGCGATGAGCCCTGACACCTCTAGGCTTGGTGGTGCATAGCCCCAACACCTCTGAGCTTGCTGCATAAATTATGAAAGTAAAAAAATGCTTGAGCCCTGGCACCTCTTTCATTACAAATTAAAGACTGGACAGTATTAAAGGCACAACTTCAAACTATCCCAATGAGAAGGAAAGATAGAAAGAATAGTAGGAGGCCAATATGGATCTATCAGGGGCTTTTTTAATGATCTGAAAATCAAAATGGAATCCTACAAAAAATGGAAACATGGACAAATTGCTCAGGAGGAATACGAAAGAGGAGCACAAGCATGTAGGGACAAAATCAGAAAGACTAAGGCATAAAATAACTTACACCTAGCCGGGGACATGAAAGACATTAGGAAGAGGTTCTTTAAATACATTAGGAGAAAGAAAAAGAGAAATATGAAGGGAAGGGTAGGTCCTCTGCTTAGTGTGGAAGGAGAACTAACATAACTGATGGCATCAAGGAAGCTGAAGTTTTTAATGCCTATTTTGTTTCGATCTTCACTGAACAGGTTAATAATGATCAGATACTCAGTGCAATATTAACAATAAGGGGGACGGAACATAAGCCAAAATAGGGTAAAACCAGATTGAAGAATATGTAAATAAGTTAGATGTATTCAAGTAGGCAGGGCCTGATGAAATTCATCCTACGATATTTGAGGAACTAGCTGAAGCAACCTCACAACTGTTAACAATTTTGGAGAACTCTTGTCTGACAGATGAGGAGCCAATGGACTGGAGCAAGGCAAATATAGTACTTCTCTTTAAAAGGGGGAAAAAAGAGGATCCAGGGAATTATAGATAGGCTTGGAAGGATTCTAATTTTTTATCAGTAAGTGTTTGTAAATGTTGATTTCACCTTACACACATAAATCCATGAAAAAAAGATTTCCATTGATAATAATCAAACTTTTCAGATAGGCAAAGTAAGAAAAAAGCAGCTTGAGAACTTAGAGTTTGATTTAAGGATATTTATTTGTATATTTTGTCATATGATGCTGACAATTTGTGTTTTAATGGTTATAAAGATTTAACTTTTATAAATCAAAATCTGCTGTTATTAAATAATTGTCTGAGTCTGTCATTTGACCTCTCCATAATTTCCCAAAACTTGAAAATGTAAAAGGGAAAGATTGAAAAAATGTTTAAAAATAAACTGGTATCTGTCCAAATTTTTTTTAAGAAAGGAATT
Source organism: Gopherus evgoodei (assembly GCF_007399415.2). Lineage (NCBI taxonomy): Eukaryota > Metazoa > Chordata > Testudines > Testudinidae > Gopherus > Gopherus evgoodei. Next base: position 68,124,835 of record NC_044324.1, on the reverse strand, counting down.
CTGCCACATGTCAGCCTAACTTCAATACCTGGAAAGATATTGGAACAAATTATTAAATAAGTTATTTGTAAGCAGCTAGAGTACCATAGGATAATAAGTTATAGCTAGCATGGTTTTGTCAAGAACAAATCATACCAAACCAACCTAATTTCCTTGTTTGACAGGGTTACTAGCCTAGTGAATGGGGGTGGAGGCTATGACTTCCCCTGGTGTTATCTGGACCGATGGTCTGCTAGGTCACTCCAATCCTCGAATCTGAAAGCCATCCTTACCCTGCTCTGCTGTGAGAACCTCCACTCCTGGGCTGTTCACGCACAGCCACTGGCATGTAAATTGCTTGGATTGTGCAACCGAATAATATTAGCCAGTATCTCCGGTCCCAGACAAAACCCTAGAAACTTCCATCTTGCAGTGTCCAGTTATGCCCGCTGGATGCTGCAAGCTTATATGAGTTGGTCAATTTAACAAAGAAATTTATATGGACCTGGCTTGTTATCCCAAGGGGAGTCTCTGACATGCTTCAAACCAAACACACTGCTTCAAGGAGAATAAACAAACAAATTTATTAACTGCAAAGATAGATTTTAAGTAATCATAAGTCAAAGCACAAGTCAGATTTGGTCAAATGAAATAAAAACAAAATGCATTTTAAGCTGATCTTAACACTTTCAGTGCCCTTACAGACTCAAATTCTTCTCAACACAGGCTGTCTGGTTGCCCTGCAGCCAGGCTCTCCCCTTTGATCAGTGCTTCCGTTGCTTGGTGGTGATGTCTATAGTTGGAGATGGAAGAGAGAGGAAGAGCATGGCAAATATCTCTCCCTTTTATCATGTTCTTTCTTCCCTCTTGGCTTTGCCCCCCTCCCTTCAGAGTCAGTTGAGCATTACCTCATTGTAGTCCCAAACTGACCAAAGGAAGGGGGGTGACTCACTCGAGAGCCCAAGAGATCCTTTGTTCCTGTGAGGCTGGGCTGAGTTTGTCCCATACATGCCCTTATGAGGTGTGAACTGCCCCTCTGCTCTTGGAGAGTTTTTGCCTAGGCTTGTTTTAAGCCATGAGGACACATTTTCAACCTCATAACTATACACATGAAATTACAACCGATAACATTACTATAACAATAATGCTAAGTGCATCTTGAGCCTTCCAAAGACACCCAACATGACAAACTTTGCATTGACTACCACACAATCATATTTGAAGGATGACCATGGTGGTGCAGGGTATTCCCCGAAAAAACGGAACATCACAGGGAGAGAGGTAGACATGATATGTCTTGATTTTAGCAAGACTCATGACACACTCCCATATGACATTCAGGTAAGAAAACTAAGGAAATATGATCTAGATGAAATTACTATAAAGTGGGTTTATAACTGCTTGAAAAACATACTCGAAGAGTATTTGCTGCCAAACTGGGAGGACCTATCTAGTGGGGCTGTGCAGGGGTCTGTCTTGGGTCCAGTACTGATCAATATTTTCAATAATGACTTGAATAATAGAGTGGAGAGTATGCTTTTAAAATTTGAAGGTGACACCAAGCTAGGAGGGGTTGCAAGTACTTCAGAAAATAAATTTAGAATTCAAAATGACCTTGACAAATTAAAGAATTGGTCTGAATTCGATAAGATGAAATTCATAAAGACAACTGCAAAATACAACACTTAAGGCAGAAAAAGTGAAATGCACAACTACAAAATAGAGAATAATTGGCTAGATGGTAGCACTGCCGAAAAGGATCTGAGGGTTATAATGTGTCACAAACTGAATATGAGTCAACAATGTGATTCAGTTGTGAAAAAGGCTAATATCGTATTGGAATGAATTAACAGGCATGTTGTATGTGTTACATTTCTGTCAGATGAAGTGGACAGCAACAAGGTCAGGTGCAATATCTAGGAGTTCCTCCTTACAATACAAAATAGAACTGGATCTTGTCCCCACCCAGCAATTTGGGAAAACTAAACATGACCCCAGACGTCTCTAAGAGGCAATACTTCCCCACTCACAAGCCTTGAGTCTGTGTATATTAAAAGAAAACTTTTTTTAAAAAGGGAAAAGGAGCCCAGCATTCATTTGGGAAAACACCACAATCATGATTCAAAAGCACATAACCATGAGCAATCACCCACCCCACAGTGCACTGGGCGATGTCCTTTGCCTCAGTTTCACCCTTGAGGTGTGCAAGTCCAAGCAAATGTCTCTTTAACACACTATTCCCCTTTCTCTCTGCTGTACCCCACTCATAGTTGATTGTCCTTAGTCAGCAAAGACTCAGAGTTCAGAGGTGCATTCACATACTCACTCTGTATATTTCACACACACCAGACACACACACACACACACAACTTCATTCATGTGTAGAGCAACTTAGTAGACAACACATAACTATTAAAGATTTCTGTCAAATCAACTTCAAGCATTTGAAAACAATTATAATTGACAGATAAACTATTCTGACACCAATATTAAAACCTAATTTACATAAACAAACCTTAAAACAAAAGCTCTTCAACTGGAAAATATTAGTTTCCACATAATCGTTGATCTGAACACAATCTTTGTTTCTGATCTTTGTACTAACTATGGTAAACTAACATTGCACCATTTTTTCATGTGAGCTGCAGATGTGAGCAGCATCCTGAGTCAATTATATCTGGACTTGCATGGAAACTTTAAAACCTAGTCTGACTAGTTATATGACTATACAATAAATCACCCTTTTATCTTTTTAGTGTCCTTTGAGTTGATTATATAATGTTTGGCCATCTGAGTCTTTTACTACTATGAACAGGATTGAAAAGTAGAAAAAGAGATGGGGAAATAATGGAATTGACGCTGCTTCTCAAGACTGAGATTAGAGCCTAGTTTGTATGATCAAAAACCTTGGACACAATAGCATTGCTGCCTTTGTTTGAGGAGGTATCATGGAAATTAGTCAATTGTGAACACAAAGGAGCATTTAGGTGCTTACTTGTCCACTTGCTTATTTAATTGCCCAGTTTGTATGCACCAGTCAGTACCTGTGCACAGAAATTAACTCTGCCCTGTGCAGTTTTTCGTATTTGTATAGCCTGAATTTTATAGCTGATGCTGTTGAGAGGTTGATTCTAATAGAATGATGAACTAATTTCAAAAGTTGACGAGTTCTAGAGAAGAATACAAATGTACAAGTGCTTTTCCAAATCTTGGAGGCTGGAAATTTTGCAATATTATTAGACTCTTGTAAGGTTTCCATGACTGTATTTCCTTGTGTCATCTGGGCCAGAAATATTACCTGGAAAAAAAAACCCTTCTTTCTCAGCATCTCAATATTTCTTGCCAAAACCAGAAAAAGGAAGAAAAGTTGAAAAAAAATAAACTTTCCAAACCTTAGAAAAAGTTTTGATTCAGTTTAATATGTGTCATCTTTAGAGAGAAGGTTCAGGTCCTTAATCGTGCCATAAAGGCTCCAGATTGTTGGAGATGCCATCTTAGGAGGAGATAAATTTATAGTAACTGGTATAACAGGCTGACTATGACTGCATCCCTGAAACAAGCCCCTTGCTCATATTCAAGTACAGCCACAACACCTTGTAATAAATGTTGTTGCTTTGTCATAAGCACAATAGAGAGGATGCTGCATTTGTTGCTGCTATTGTTATTTGTCTTTGTCAGAGATTTTCTTCCTTTATTTAAACTGAAAATGGATCATTTTGGGAGACCACTGTCACTGTCAGAGACCTTAAATGTATTGTCTGGTTAAAGATTTAAGAATGACTTCAGCATAATCAAATAGACAGTAAATGCAAATTTTCTGAAGTAGAGTAGAAATAAAATAAAGAAGGTATGAGAAATAACAAGCAGTTTCATTATGGCAAAGCAAGTAAGAAAATAGCAGAGGCTGAATTTGGCTGAGTCTGTTGTGATTGGCAACATGAATAGTGGTGCGTTTGAAAATCTGGACCATAAGAGAACAGTCCAGTTCACTTCAGCATCGGATATGTTTCCATGTAAGACCAGATTAGTGCAATTATTCTTGATCTGAAAAAGATATACACATCTTGGACTACAGATGTGATGCATATGTCCAGTGTTCACTTACAGTCCTCTAAAAGCATCTGTTTCCCTTTGTCTTCAAATTCAGCCCACCTGCTGCAAACTCTTTCTTTGAGGTCCACTCAGGAGTTTTAATTCATTGGCAACGCTTTTTTAAAAATAAAACCTTTTGTCTTGAGGGCAAATAGCGCAGGTATACAACTGGCAAGGCAGTTTAGCTCTGAATTGACAAACTGAATCATTGCAGGACTTCCTGGATGTTGCTTGGGCAGTTTTGCTATCAATACGTGATCACTTCAAAGTAAAAAAAAAATTAAGATTAAAAGGGCAAGGTTAGATTTCCAAACTGACTAGGAAATTTAGCCACAAAATTCCCATTTAAAGTATTAGGGACATGTGGCTAAATCCCCTAGATGCCTTACTCATTTTTGGTGCTGTCATAGTATAATCCCCACTCTGAACCTTAGCGTCCAAAAGATGGGGTACCAGCATGAATTCCTCTAAGCTCAATTACCAGTCTAGTACTTGTAGCGCTGCCACCAAACCAGGAATTCCAGTGCCTGGTACACTCTGGATCCCCCCGCAAAACCTTGCCCGGGACCCCCAAGACCCAGACCATCTGGGATCTTAACACAGGAAAGTAAACCCTTTCCTCACCATTGCCTCTCCCAGGCTCCCCGCCCTGGGTTATCCTGGAAGATCACTGTGATTCAAACCCTTGAATCTTAAAACAGAGAGGAAAATTCACCTTCCTTCCTCCTTCTCTCTCCCCCTCCCAGACTCTCCCTGAGAGGAGAGAAAGTAATACTAACACAGAGAGAAAATAACCTTTCTCTCCCCCTTCCCTCCTTTCTCCCCACCAATTCCCTGGTGGATCCAGACCCAGTCCCCTGGGGTCTCACCAGAATAAAAAACAATCAGGTCTTAAACAAGAAAAGCTTTTAATTAAAGAAAGAAAAAACAGTAAAAATTATCTCTGTAAATTTAAGATGGAATATGTTACAGGGTCTTTCAGCTATAGACACTGGGAATACCCTCCCAGCCTAAGTATACAAGTACAAATTAAAATCCATTAGCAAAATACAAATTTGAACTCCTTCCAGACAAATACACATTTGTAAATAAAGAAAACAAGCATAAGCCTAACTCATCTTAGCTACCTAGTACTTATTATTTTGAATATATAAGGGTCTGTATCAGAGAGATTGGAGAGAAACCTGGTTGCACGTCTGGTCACTCTCAGAACCCAGAGAGAACAACAACCAAACAACTGACAGCACACACAAAAACTTCCCTCCCTCAAGATTTGAAAGTATCCTGTCCCCTGATTGGTCCTCTGGTCAGGTGACAGCCAGGCTCACTGATCTTGTTAACCCTTTACAGGCAAAAGAGATATGAAGTACTTCTGTTCTATTAACTCTTAACTATCCGTTTATGACAGGTGCCCTATTTAAGATGCCTAGGATCTTGTTTTTCAGATTTTATAGAATTTTATATGATCAGAACAGATCTCCCATTGAACTCAGTTGCAGCTGTGAATGCTGTTAGACTCATAGACTTTAAGGCCAGAAGGGACCATCATGATCATCTTGTCTGACTTCCCTACATATTACAGGCCATAGAACCTCACCCACCCACTCCAGCACTATGCCTATAACCTCTGGCTGAGTTACAAAAGTCTCAAGTTACAGAGAATCCACCATTTACTCTAGTTAAAACCAAGAAGTGACCTGTGACCTGTGCTGCACAGGAAGGCAAAAAATCCCCAGGCTATCTGCCAATCTGACCCAATGAAAATCCTTGCTGACCCCCAAATATCAATTAGTCCCTAAGGCACCTGGGAAAGAATTCACTATAGTAACTTAGAGCCCTTCCATCTAGTGTCCTATCTCTACCCACTGGAGATATTTGTTAATAGCAGTTGTGGGTGGCCCATATGCCATGCCACGGTAGGCAGTCTCATCATACCATCCCCTCTATAAACTTCTCAAGATCAGTCTTGAAACAAGTTAGGATTTTTTTGCCCACACTGCGCTCCTGGAAAGCTGTTCCAGGACTTCATTCCTGTGATGGCTACAAACCTGCATCTCATTTCAAGCCTAAACTTGTGGCTGGCCAGTTTCTATCCATTTGTTCCTATGCCAGCATTTGCCCTTAGCTTATGTAACTCCTCTCCCTCCCTGGTGCTTACCCCTCTGATATATTTATAGAGAGCAATCATATCTCCTCTCAGCCTTTGTTTTATTAGGCTAAACAAGTCAAGCTCCTTAAGTCTCCTCTCGTAAGGTAGGTTCTCCATTCCTCTGTTCATACAAGTAGCCCTTCTCTGCACCTGTGCCAGTTTGAAGCCATCCTTCCTAACATAGGAAACCAGAACTGTACACATTATTCCAGATAAGGTGTGCTTTGTATAATGGTAATCACACTTCCCTGTCTCTACAGGAAATACTTTGCCTGATGCACCTTAGGATTACATTCGCCTCTTTCATGGTCTCATCACATTGGAGACTCATAGTCATCCCGTGATCAACCAATACACCCAGGTTTTTTCTTCCTCTGTCATTTCCAACTGAGATGTCCTCAGCTTACAGCAAAAATTATTTTTGTTACTCTATAAGTGAATGAAATGATCTTGCATTCTGAACTATTACATTTTGTACATTTCTATATTACTCCAGTTTTCAAAGTCTTCTGTATGATATTCCAATCCACCTCTGTATTGGCAATAGCTCCCAACTTCATTTCATCTGTTGTTTTGTTCTGCATCTTCTTTTTCCACAGTATGTGCTAAAGGTCTCTCCAGTGCTTTGTCTATGCAGACAGTAAAAAAGCCACATTCTTCTGAAAACTGAACAACCTAGTTACATATAGTTTAATTTCCACCAAATTGTACATGAATTTTGATATTGCTTAACATTTTTGAATGCTCAGTACAGCCTCAGCCTGAAGACAGATTCTGGTATCTGGAATTGAACTAACGCAAGATGGTATATTCTTTGAGCATTTACATATTTATTCCTTGGTTACCCAAACCTCTGTAACAGAGGAAAATGAATTACAGTGTTTCCAGTATTTCAGTCTTCTGAACTCACAAGAATGAGCTTCCCAGAATCTAGAAAATCTAATTCAAATTCACCATGGTTCATATTCTTATTGTAAACTTCACAACTACATAGTGCCTAAAAAAAGGGATATGCAGACATAGGCCCTGATTCAGCAAAACCTTTACCTAAGTGAGACTCCTCGAATGCTTAAAGTCAAGCACTTGTTGAACTTGCACCATACTCTCCATGTCACCAGTGAGCATTACTGATTTCTCTCTAATGCTATGAAGGACTGAAATGATACAATTTAAGAAATTAATTCCTTATTGTTTTGAATTCTTTTAAATTATTAATTGCTCCCCAACATATTCTACTACACTGAAAAAACCCTCTAGATTTACCCATTTTAACTGACTTTCTATCTTGGGCTATGTAACCCTGGACATGGGCTTTGCAGGAACACTTTCAGATTAAAGCTCTCTGTTGCAATGTTGTAAGGAAGACTCTTGTCAGCACAGATGAGATATCTAAACTCATAGACTCATAGACTCTAGGACTGGAAGGGACCTCGAGAGGTCATCGAGTCCAGTCCCCTGCCCTCATGGCAGGACCAAATACTGTCTAGACCATCCCTAATAGACATTTATCTAACCTACTCTTAAATATCTCCAGAGATGGAGATTCCACAACTTCCCTAGGCAATCTATTCCAGTGTTTAACTACCCTGACAGTTAGGAACTTTTTCCTAATGTCCAACCTAAATCTCCCTTGATGCAGTTTAAGCCCATTGCTTCTTGTTCTATCATTGGAGGCTAAGGTGAATAAGTTTTCTCCCTCCTCCTGATGACACCCTTTTAGATACCTGAAAACTGCTATCATGTCCCCTCTCAGTCTTCTCTTTTCCAAACTAAACAAACCCAATTCCTTCAGCCTTCCTTCATAGGTCATGTTCTCAAGACCTTAATCATTCTTGTTGCTCTTCTCTGGACCCTCTCCAATTTCTCCACATCTTTCTTGAAATGCGGTGCCCAGAACTGGACACAATACTCCAGTTGAGGCCTAACCAGCGCAGAGTAAAGCGGAAGAATGACTTCTCGTGTCTTGTTTACAACACACCTGTTAATGCATCCCAGAATCACGTTTGCTTTTTTTGCAACAGTATCACATTGTTGACTCAGTATCACACAGTAAACTGTCACTCTAATTATCAGTCTTCTCTGTTGTGTTTGTTTTTTAGCTATAGTGAATTACATTGAGGTACTAACTCCAAATGGATTGTTCAGCCACCAAAAGTATCAGCCCACTTGGATTTTGTGCCTCTTTCAACCATTCCTTTTAAAGCAGCCTGAGGGCATGTCTAAGTGGCCCCTACAAAGCCCACTAGAGGGATGTGATTTATAAAGTGCTCTAGCTGCTTCATGTATACCCTGCTAGAGTTCTCTAAAAGGTTCCTAGTTCACATTAACATAGTCCCAACCAGTATTGGGGGTAGCCATGTTAGTCTTTATCCACAAAAACAACCAGGAGTCAGGTGGCACCTTAAAGACTAACAGATTTATTTGGGCATAAGCTTTCCTGGGTAAAAAAACTCACTTCTTCAGATGTCTGGAGTGAAAATTACAGATGCAGGCATTATTATACTGACATATGAAGAGAAGAGAGTTACTTTACAAGTGGAGAACCAGTGATGACAAGGCCTATTCTGTAGTCCACTCCCAATAACTGATGAGGAGGTGTCAATACCAGGAGAGCGAAAGTTGCTTTTGTAGTAAGCCAGCCACTCCCAGTCCCTATTCTAGCCCAAATTAATGGGTGTTAAACTATGTAGTCACCATTAATGTAGGACTAAGCAGCTTTTGAAGTGTGCCAGCGGGGCTACACAGAGCAGTTAGAGCCCAGCACATTAGAGTGCTTTACAAATCATGCCCCTTCTGGCACACTTGCCACACTCCATAGACAAAGCCCTGAGTTCAGTCCCAACACATTATAAACATACCTACGGTTTTGGGCCTGATGCACCACTTTATCTGGAGCAACACTGTCTCTGATCCAAAGTTTCCCTTGATCACTGGGCCATGAAGGTTCTCATTGCTTCCATGTCATGTGTGTGAATTGGCAACCACATCTGAGGCTTGTGTTTTTACCGACCTTCATAAAGAGGCATCAGTAGAAGGTCATGAACATACTACTACCTGATAGAAACAATGTTGGTGGTAAAAATGGAGAGGAGTTTCATAACTTAAAGAAATAAAAGCTATATCTTTGTGTCTTCATTCCACACGCTCAGCTGCCTATAGAGCATACAATTAAAATGAATAGTTCAGTAAACTAGCTTATACTTCTCAATGTGAACTCAGGGGCAGGGCAAGTATAGAATGAAATCGGGCTCCATCTGGATTTGGGTTGGCTGGACTATAAGAAGATAGGTTTGAGTAGTCTCCCTGTCCTGCTCCACATTTTCAGCGTTAGCCAATAAGAAATGTGGGAACTAATACATGTCCAGGCACTACCATAAGATAAAATGACTCTATTAATGAACGATAAGAATATAAGAATGGCCATACTGGCTCAGACCAAAGGTCCATCTAACTGTCTTCCAACAGTAGCCAATGCTAGGGCTTCAGAGAGAATGAATTAGAACAGGTAATCATCAAGTGAGCCATCCCTTGTGACGGATTCAACAGAAGGCTATAAAAGAGCAGTGAAGGCAAATATTATCAGCCTCAGATGAGCAGGGCCCTGTTCCCTGGGTAGCCAAACAAGGCTACTCCAGATAATCAAGTCACCTGACACCAACATAAACCAGTTAAGGTCATAGCTAATGCAGGCACCTGCCTCCCAATTAACCGGCAAAGGGTCAGTTAAGGTTGTTAGGCTAATGGAGACAGCTGGAACTAATCAAGGTCCTACTCATACTGCTTAAAAGCTTTTCTTCACATTCCCTCAAGAAATCCCAGGTGAAAGGAACTGGAGGAGAGGCAGTGTTGCTGAATCCTGAGTAAGGGTGAAGCTAGGAAAAGGAGACCATGGGGAAGTGGCCCAGGGAATCAAAGCAGCATCAGTGGTGGAGGGAAAGCTGCCAAAAGCTGCTACCACCTAGGGTCCCTGAGCTGGAACCCAGAGTAGAGAGTGAGCCCCTCATGCTCTACAGAGATCCCCTTGAGAGGGGAAGCAGATGGGTTATGAGTTCAATCCTTGAGGGGGCCATTTGGGGAACTGGGGTAAAATCTGGAGATTGGTCCTGCTTTGAGCAGGGGGCTGGACTAGATGACCTCCTGAGGTCCCTTCTAACCCTAATATTCTATGATTCTAAGGAGCAACAGAGACTGTGGGTATTACACCCTCCCACCTTCCATACTGGCCTATGATGAAAGTAGCTCAATGAGCTGTGACCTTTGCCACTATACTGAGAAAGGGAGGTCACATTGAGGGCCTTAGCGAGCTTCTGAGGTCACTGAATCTACCTGGAAGCACAGGACCCACCAGTACAGGCTCGGAGCTTTATCACACCTGTCACCCATTCCCAGCCTCTGGCAAACAGAGGCTAGGGTCACCATCTCTGGCTAATCGTCATTGATGGGCCTATCCTCCATGGGTTTTTTTTTGTCATTTGTTTATAATTATTTGATTGCTGTCCGTGATGATGTACATTTATCTATTTTATATGGGGGGTGGAAGTGGGGTGGTTATATGACGCACCTTGAATTCTGTTTTGTGGAAATCTCATTAGAAATACAATTCACTATATTATTATATTTACATTACCACTAGCATCTAGGATCCCCAGTCATGGACCAAGACCCCCTTACGCTAGTTGCTGTACAAACACAGAACAGAAAGATGGTCCCTGCCACAAAGAGCTTACAGCATGAATATAAGAGGCAACAGCTGGAGACAGACAGATGGTAGAGTACAAGGAAACAATGAAACAATATATATCAGCATGAGAGGCACTGGTCTGAGCACATCAGCAGCCTAACCTAATTAAAGATTATAGTTATTATGCTTATGCACAAGTGGGCAAATTAAGGAGGTGTAGTCATGTAACATTATATTCTTGTGAAATAACATGTGGTCATGTTATTAGAGATTAGGGCTGTGATTTTTCAACCCTGCCCAAGGAATTGGGAGTCATTGAAAATAACAGTGAGATTTCTACATCTGGCTTCTTTGAAAATCCCAGCCTAGATGAAAATGCATATCCACAGGGAGGCACTCATACTGTTTTGTATTACAGTGTACACCTGTTTGCCCAAATAGCCTGCGGATATGGATTTTATTTAATTTATATTTATTTATATAATTAAGAGTTGGGATAATCGAGAGGCTGTTGAACATGCAGCCTCTCACCCCAGTCCCTCCAGATCTCTCCCTTGCAGTCCAAAATAGCTGGACAGGATAGAGACTTGTTATTGTTACCACTCATGCATAGTAACAGCAGACTCCCTAGCACTGGGCTTCTCCTGTGGCTGTTCGGCTTGGCATGCACCCAGCACTGGCTCCTGCAGGCTTGCTAGGGCGTAGCATGGAGGTTGTGCTGAAGAGAGCTCTGGGCACCTCAGTGCTGCAGCCTTCAGTACTGCAGCAGTAAGGTCCAGAGCTATGACACCAATCAGCTAAAGAGCAACACAGAGGTCTGGGGAGAAGGTGAGGGGGAAGGGTATGTGCATGCAGCCTACTAGACATGGATGGCAGGGGTTTCACATGGAGGGGTTGCATGGCACCATCTAGCCAGGATGGATAACTGAGGAGATGCCTAAAGGCAGTTGTTTTGGAGGCAGGGATAAGGAAGGGTTTTGGATAATGTGGAGGTTTGGATAATAGGGTTCCAAATAAACTGGAATATCTGTATTTGGGAACCAGGATGTGACCATTATTATTTTTTCTAGGTAGTGCTGAAAGGAAGGTGTACTAACATAGAGTGCAGCTTTACATTTGGCAATTCATAAGAATGGCGATACTGGGAAGGACCAGTGGTCCGTCTAGCACAGTAGCTTGGCTCCCGTGAGTGGCCGGTGTCAGATACTTCAGAGAATGAACAAAACTGGACAATTGTTGAGTGATCCAGCCCCTGTTGTCCAGTCCCAGCTTCTGGCAGTCAGAGGTTTAGGGACACCCAGAGCATGGGGTTGCTTCTCTGACCATCTTGGCTCCATGAACTTATCTAGTTCTATTTTGAACCCAGTTATACTTTTGGGCCTTCAACCACATTGCCTGGCATAGAGTTCCACAGGTTAACTGCGTTGTGGGGAAAAGTCCTTCCTTTTGTTTGTTTTAAACCTCCTGCCTATTCATTTCATTGGGTTCTTATGTTATGTGAAGGGGTAAATTAATACTTCCCTTTTCACTGTCTCCACACCATTCATGACTTTATAGATTTATATCATATCCCCTCTTAGTTGTCTCTTTTCTAAGATGAACAGTCCCAGATTTTTTAATCTCTCCTCATATAGACGCTGTTCCATATCTCTAATTTCTTAATTTGATGTGTCTGATAGTGCCACCTTTGTGTTTTTATTAAGATAATTTATTGATAGATATGAACAATGTAGACACTGAAAATATAACGTGGTGAAATCGTAACAAGAGATAACATGCACCTTTCATCTGCACATTCCAAACTGCCAGGTGTGAGGAAGAAATACACTGTACAGTGGATTTAAATCTCTCTCCAAATATAAATATTCCATCATATTCTGTCTTCCAGAATGGGAAACTCCGTGCTCAAGTTGCATGAAAGCCTAAGAAGTATTGGGGATTCTGCCAAGGCTATGACTGGAAATATTTCAAGAATGCATGTTTTACATTGTTTTACTGCATGATGACAAAGATCCATGTTCTGTCTTTGTTTTGCAAGTGGAATTTCTATTGACATCAATGAGAGTGCTGTGCAAAGATTGAGAAAATATGGTCCAACATCTATATAAACTATGATCTCCTGATTTTTTTCAATGGGGAGGGTATTCATTTGAGCCATTTTTATTCCATCTCTTCCCTCCCACCCAAAAAAGCTCCCTGCTAGGAAACTCAAATAATTGGACAAGTGATAAAAAAAAGAACAAATGAATGATATATAGTGCTTTCTCCCTGTGATAGATTATCCCTTTGAAATCAACTCCATACCTAGAATTAGTGAGCTGGATACTGTGAAGGAGTTCACTCACTGATAGAGTGTTTCCCTCTGGCCAGACAAGGCATAGCAGATCTCTCCTTCTGAGCCCCCTGTGGATCGCTGCTCCTGTGATCTCTCTTACCATAACTCATCCCTCTGACCAGGTCACAATTTAGTCCTCTCCTTTCTGAAGTAACAGATAAAACATCTTTTGGTATCATCAAAAAGGCCTTTAGTTCCGACTCCGACTCCTGTGGCCCTTGCACCCTCGTGTCTCAGGGCTTGAATTGTCCTCAGACCTTTTCAGGGGTCTTCACACAACATGCCAATGTCTAGCTGTGGAACCTCCCACTATCCCAAGGTCCACCCCAGGGACCCTTTAACCATCAGCCAATGTCTGCCCAGTCCAACTCCTTGCTCCTGCTTTTCTGGGCTGCTTCCTCCTCAGCCACTCTCAGGCCTTCTCCCCAAAATCCCTCTAAGTTAACCCTTATTTCAGGGCCAGGGCTCCCAGGACTCCTCCCCACAAAACCTTCTACACCATAAAATACAAATCTAAACCCATTTTCACTGTCCTTGGGCTTGACCCTACACCTCTCACAAACTCTTCCTGCTCTCTTCCTGACTGAATACCTCCCAGGGCTCTCTCCTTGGAGTTCCAGTTCCTGCCATTGTGGCAAGACTTCCTACCAGACTCTGCTCCATACTGATGGCTATTCTGTGCCCTTTCTGGCCTATCTATTCAGACAAGAATCCCAGAGCTTCCCTATTCCTGGTTTCCCTATTTTTAATTGCAGAGACTGACTGCATACTCTCTCTGCAGCCCTCTTCTTCTCTCAACTTCCTGGAACCACCCAGCTCCTTCCCTGGTTGGGACTCATGTTATTCACTATTCCTCTTTCCTTTCACCCTCCAATGCTCTTACTCTGTAAGTGTGAAATTTCATAGAAAAAAGACTTAAAAAACAAAGTTTCCTATAATTTGTTCCAATTAATTCTCTGGGTAAAATTCTGCTATCAGTTTTACCACAGTAAATTCAGAGTAATTCTGCAATGAAGTCATAGAGTTATTCAGGATTTGCAATGGTGTTACAGGACAAAATGGATTCCAAAGAAAGCTTCCGGAAGCATGAGATTTACAGAAATGTGATAAACAATTATAACAGGATGAAATTGTACAAAGATCCTTAAAGCTATAGTATGGAACTGATATTTATCTGTCCTTTTGGGGCACTGTAGGGCTTTATATACTCAGTATGTTTTTAGTTTTGTTAATCTATTCTTTACTCATGTCTGTGTTTTCACTCCTACTCTTTCTGCTTGATTATTTTTACTCCTTTTTTTCCCTTTTATCTCTTTCTCCTTCTGTTTCTCTCTCTCTTTCTGTCTCTCTCTCTCTCTAACACACACACCTCCCTCATGACTATCATTTTATATTCCATTTATCTCCTTCCCACTATACTTTATCTTTTTCCTTCTGTCCTTCCTTGTCTTCTGTGTGCTGCTTTCTCCAGGCCCATTTCTCTGCTCTTGTTCTAATTCTGTGGACCTTTATCTTCTCGGATTTATATAGTGAAGTCAAAGTCTCACAAACTAGAGTAACAACAGAGAAATGTGCTGTCAAAAGCAGTTCTGCAATGGCATTAACTAGGCTCATCCCTCCAGATCTAGCAAACCAAAGCTAAACCTTACATCTGCTGCCATTATAGCTTATGCAGCCACACAAGCGAAGTGGTGTGGGCCTGGGTCATTATTTGAATGAAAGAGCTCCACAGTTACAAATGTGCTGTTGATAATTTAATAAGTAGCAATTCTTCCCTCTATGCCAGTACTGAACTGTTGTGGTGTTTCATGAGTCACACTAGCTAGTGCTATTTATGCAAATACAAATGCAAATGTTCAGGTGCTGTCATAACTGGGGCTTAGTACAGTTGGGGAACATTTTCACCATTATTATACTCTGTAAACTGTTTGAGGCATGAGCTGTGTCTTCCTTTGTGTTTGGAAAATGCTCCGTGTATTTATGGCAACAGCACAAAATACATACATACATGTAAACATATGTGGGCATTTCTGTCCAGAAGGAAAGGCAAAGTTGATTGACCATTGGCGCCCTAATTTGGTGTTAGGTGACCAAACTCTTTGTAAGCAAGTTACCAAAACATAGCTCCAGATGTCTGGGAATCTGCTGAGGAGCCAAATGTCATCATAGGATGAATATCTAACTCAAGAGATCTCAGACTTTTCCATAAGCTGACCTAGGTCTTATTAAGAAACAGAAATTGTAACTATGAAAGGAAATAGTCCATAAGGCAATCATTCTTCCATTCATGTAACATCCCTGTGATAGCTATAGTACTTGCTTGCATAGAAATGTAATGTTAGGTAAGAATTTAATACATTTTAGTGCTATTTTAATGTGATGTAGCAGCTGGGAATGGAGAGATCCAGTGCCATGTGAGCAGCTCACTCATGGAGCAACAATAGCCCATGGATTGAACTGTGAGGACTTCTGGTCAAGAGAATTATCACCTGTATGCTCTGAATCACATTGGACTAGAGAAAGATGCAAATGTTCATAAATCCATTTTTTTCTCTCCTATGTCAGCATTTCTTTGACCTCAAATTAATGAAAAGCTGAACATTTTCAAAATTAGCCCTAATATATACTGCAAAATAATTACTGAAAATCATGAAAATTATCAGTGAGCATTTTATTTTCCATCTGTGTTTAAGGTATTGGATTTTGTTTGTTTTCTGCGGTACTACTGGTATTATATCAATACATGCATTCCTAATTTATGCTTACCTGACTGAATTCCTAATTAGAGATGCAATTAGTGACTCTAGAGGATCCTCTCTTGGCAGTCACCATCATGTCTTTGACCATTGTGATCTTGTAAGGCTCAGGATAAAAGCCAAGATGGTCAGGGATACAACCCCATATTCTGGGTATCCCTAAACTTCCAACTGCCAGAAGCTGGGACTGGACCACAGAGGGTGTATCACTAGAAATTCCGCTTTCCTGTTCATTCCCTCCAATGCTTCTGACACTGGACACTGTCAGAAGACAGGACACGGAGCTAGATGTACCATTGGTCTGTCCCAGTGTGATAGTTCTTATGTTCTTATGCTGAGTATACATCGAAAACTATCTGTGAAGCATCAGTATTGAAGCTCTATTCCCAAATGAGAAAGCACACCAGCCCTCAATTAGGCAGATGATATGCAGGTCTATATTTCTAGAATGCTATTCATAAAATGCCTAATGGGGTTGGTTTTCCAAAATTATTGCTTCAAAAGAAATTATTAGAAACAGATGTTCATTAAGCAAAAGATGACTTTTGTAATGTCTGCAGGGTTTCTGAAAGTTTTTAATAGTAAAAATGTGCTTCTTTATATCCATGTGATGGGGTATACAAACCCCACACTCAGCCCAAAGAGGTTAAAGGACAGTACTGGGCCCAGGGAGTCTCACCTGGATCTGAGGTGCATGTGCCAGCTGAAGGAGCAGGTTTAAAGGACATCTGAAGAAAATGTGTGACAGATAACAGGCTGGAGGAAAAAATTCCTGAAAAGCCACACAGACGGCTCAACATAGGATGGAACCATGGCACTGGTGAGGCCCACAATAGTGCCTTCTCCAAACCCCTTCCTTCTTAAGAACCAGCAGGCTCTGCTTATTTGAACACAGTTAAATTCCAGATTGTTTGGACTGTAGGGGATCACAACCCAAGCTGAAAGAGAATAGAGGTAGGAAGTGGCCCAGGACAGCAGGCTTTGGTTCTGGGCATGGAGGCCTAGGCTGGTGTTGCTTCCACAGGGCCCTGGGCTGGGACCCAGTGAAGACGGAGGGCCCAGGTCTCCCTACCATGCCCTGCCTGAGAGTTAGGCCTGAGACAGGTTGAGACTGTTATGCCTCTGGCCTAGGGGCAAGGGTAGGCATCTCTACACTCCACATTTGGGGCAAGAGACTGGATACCAGATATGTTAATGTCTGCACCACTTGAGCCCCTGAACAAACTATTACAATCCATCATTAATTTTTCTAAATAATTTATTCACCAATTAGTTGTACTTTAATTTATTGTTATGTTTATTTCTTTGCTCACTAAAAGTTTTAGAATTATGTAAGCCAAGCACAGCAATATTTAACAAGTTGTGGTCAATACAAGTTTTGAAATCCTGAACTTTTCAAGTATGTAAAAAAATTAAGCACGTCCCTCAAGACCTGCAAAATACATTATCTTTCTTTTTTTTTTTTTTGGCCATTCGTATTTAGCACCATACTTCCATCACCTCGGGAATGCAGGTGGAGAAAAATCTAAGAGGCTTAGAAACAATATAGAAACACTTTTATCCCCAAAGAGCTACTTCTAAGGAGACTATAAATGGATAAACAGTGTAACTGGCAAATTAACAAATGCATTTTCCCCCATGGTTCTGATTTGTTTTCCTTTGACTATTTCTTTAGTATGTCCATTGTTAATAATAAAAAGAGAATGAAATATTGAGAAAGACAGCCCATGGCTGAATTTAGAAGCCAAAAGATTTTATTCTAGACTGCAAAACAGCTCTTTAAAGAATGTTGTGCTGATAACAGACTTGAAAGGCATTGTAAAGCAATAGACTTGTATCAAAACCATCTTCCTATCAGAAACCTTGCAAGGAGAGCAGGACAATATATTTCTTTATCTTTACTTACAATTTCAGAATTCCTTTAGCATGCACTGAATATTTATGTTACTACTTTATCAACTTTGCATTGAGGAGAAATCAGAACAAAGGGCTAAAGGTCTCTATTGCAATTCCATTTAATTCAGCAGAGTTACAGTATGAACAGTAAAAACAAGGAGGAGTCCCTGTGGCACTTTAGAGACCAACAAATTTATTTAGGCATAAGCTTTCATGGGCTAAAACCCACGTCATCAGATGCATGGAGTGAAAAATACTTTTAGCACTATATATATAACAGCACATGAAAAGATGGGAGTTGCCTTACCAAGGTGGGAGGGTCAGTGCTAATGAGGCCAAATCAATTAAGGTGGAAGTGGCCTATTCTCAACAGTTGACAAGAAGGGGCAAATATCAGGGGGAAAATTACTTCTGTAGTGCTAATGAGTCCATAACTAGAAGATTGTATTTTCCCAGGTGGTTCTCCACTGTCATTCTCTGGGGCGTCTTTGTAAATAGCTCTTCTGTAAAGCACAAGTAAACCTTCTATACTACCTATTGGAATAGCATAAAAAAGTCTATATTTTAAACTGAGAACCTGTGTAGCCTACTTAATATCTGCTAACCACCTTTGTCTTTGCGTCTTCAAAAAGAAGAGAGTACCCACCATTTAAAAGGGTAATTATCTATGCAAAAGTCAAAGTAGTTAAAAATGTTCTGTAGATCAGCTATTTAATTTTTGAGTTCTTTGCCACACTGGGTGCAGTTGTGCTTTTGCTGGGAACAGTATCCGTCATTTTTATTGTGTTCATTGATATCATCACTGGTTTTCCCAAGATAGCAATTGGCAGTGATAAATGTACCAAGAGTTCCTCAATGCACTCAAGTTCAGAATAAAGCCTTGTCTACACTGGCAAGTTTCCAAGGTCCACACACTGCCAAGCCACTTAGTGTGCAGAAACTGTGCAGTTGCAGCACTGTAAAAAAAACCACCCCGGCGAGAGGCATACAGCTTTCTGCACCGGGGGTACAGCACTGCGGTGCCAGTGTAGGCACCCTCATCAATTACAGCACTGCGATTGTCCCCAGGGAGGTGTCCCACAATGCCTGTTCTCACCTTTCTGGTCATCGGTTTCAACTCTACTGTCCTGCCCTCAAATTGAAGTTTAAGCCACTTAAAAAGAAACAACACAGACTCAGATTATTCAATACATAGAAACTACAAGATTCATAGACTCATAGACTCTAGGACTGGAAGGGACCTCGAGAGGTCATCGAGTCCAGTCCCCTGCCCTCATGGCAGGACCAAATACTGTCTAGACCATCCCTAATAGACATTTATCTAACCTACTCTTAAATATCTCCAGAGATGGAGATTCCACAACTTCCCTAGGCAATCTATTCCAGTGTTTAACTACCCTGACAGTTAGGAACTTTTTCCTAATGTCCAACCTAAATCTCCCTTGCTGCAGTTTAAGCCCATTGCTTCTTGTTCTATCATTGGAGGCTAAGGTGAATAAGTTTTCTCCCTCCTCCTGATGACACCCTTTTAGATACCTGAAAACTGCTATCATGTCCCCTCTCAGTCTTCTCTTTTCCAAACTAAACAAACCCAATTCCTTCAGCCTTCCTTCATAGGTCATGTTCTCAAGACCTTTAATCATTCTTGTTGCTCTTCTCTGGACCCTCTCCATTTTCTCCACATCTTTCTTGAAATGCGGTGCCCAGAACTGGATACAATACTCCAGCTGAGGCCTAACCAGCGCAGAGTAAAGCGGAAGAATGACTTCTCGTGTCTTGTTTACAACACACCTGTTAATGCATCCCAGAATCATGTTTGCTTTTTTTGCAACAGTATCACACTGTTGACTCATATTAAGCTTGTGGTCCACTATGACCCCTAGATCTCTTTCTGCCATACTCCTTCCTAGACAGTCTCTTCCCATTCTGTATGTGTGAAACTGATTGTTCCTTCCTAGGAACAGGATATGAAAAGAGTACCAGATAGAGGTCAAGAATAATTTTGAGGCCCTTAAAGATCTTGAAGAACATGAAGTGGAAAAATACTGGGATCTTTTCAAAACAGCTATGCTAGAAGCAGCTGAAGGATAATTGGTAGAAAGAGAGGAAGCAATAAAGAACAGTGGATCTCAGAAGAAACCTGAAAACAACAAGGAGCCCGGTGGCTCCTTAAAGACTAACAGATTTATTTGGTCATAAGTTTTCCTGGGTAAAATACCTTACTTCTTCAGATGCAACATGAAACATGGAAAATTATAGACAAAAGAAGAAAATAAAAGGATCTAGTATTACAACATGTGACTGAAGAAAGAAAACAAACCTGCAGGAATCTTGACAAAGCAGTAAAGAAACAATGCAAAAAAGATAAGCGTCAGTGGATAGAAAGTAAGGCTAGTGAACCTGGAGAAGCAGCGGAAAGAAATGATACAAGAACAGTCTACATGATCCTGAGACAGTTAACAGGATATGGATCAAAATTCAGAAATGTATCAGTGAAAGGGAAACAAGGAAAAACTTTGAAAACACAGGAGGAACAAGAAAATAGATGGGTAGAACCCTTCAAAGAAGTGCTAAACCAGCCAGAACCAATTACAAGACTGGAATTTAACAATGATAAACCATTAGACTTAGATATAGATATATCTGAGGTAAAAATTGAAGAAGTAAAAAAAGCATTGCAGAAGTTGAAAAACAACAAGGCACCTGGGTTTGGACAGCATTCATCCTGAGATGCTGAAATATGGAGGTCAATCCATGGAATCAGTCATATGTTTTCTTTGCAGCAAAATATGGATGGAGAAGAAAGTGCTAGAAGAATGGATCGTCGGTATCATAATCAAATTACCAAAGAGAGGTGATCTAAACAATTATTCCAATTGGAGGGGAGTAACAGTATAATAAAAATGATTACTGTTAAAAATGATTACTATTAAAAGTATAATATTCTGTGAGAGGTTTACGCTGAGACAGTAGTGTAGACAATGCTGATATATATAGTCCCATGGTACATTTATCATAAATGGATTTTTGGAAACTCCCATTCTATGTTTTTAAGCACATTTACTATGGCAAGAAATATCACTGATGGCTGATAAAGATCCCTGGAGATGTGGTTATTTTAACTCTGGTCTACACACACCACAAGGAAGTCCAAAAGAAGAAGGTAAGACCCAGGGGGTATCTTAAGGATGCCTCAGAAAAGATTTTTATCTTTGCAATGTCTTCATGCAGTTTTTTTGCCAGGCACTGAGGATGTAAGGCAGAAAGATGCTGGCATTTCCTTAATGTCATTTCCAGAATTACCATTTAATAAAAACTACAACACAGAGAACTGGTGTTTATGCACCAATGCATATACCAGAAAATTTTAATCTGTTAGTAGGTCTTTTATACCTTTGCATGTTGAGTCTCAATAGAATAGATGGAACCCATTACAATGAGTTATATTAGGTTATGCGTCTTCAGTTGTGTAAGAGAACTTGTGTGTGAAAAGTTCTTTTTCACTAACCCTATCTGCAGTCATAGTTTGGCCTATGTCATCTGTGACATGTCTCAGATTTGGGCCTAGATGGTGGTTGGAACACTTGCTCTTCTTGTGCAGGAAATGCTAGAGGAGAAATAGTTTTGGCAATGTAAAGGCTGGGAGTTTCATTCCGCACCACTCCAAGTTGAGAAATACCTTTCAAAATAGTCTTCATTGTCTATCACAATAAATGTATTACTTACCTTTCTAGTCACTGCAAACTATCTCATTCCCCATTCTAACATGCATGCCTGGGCTTAGTTCTTCCACAGAAAGCTGCATTTCATCACTATTATCTCATCTGCAAGCTTCACAGAGTTGAAAAGAGGATAAAGAGTTACTGATGTTCCAGGCTGCTTGGCTGCCAGCATTTATGCTTCAATCTGAGTCAGACCACTACTCGTTAGATTTATCAAAAGATGATATATATTTTAAACTGAATAATCCATGCAGATGTATTATTTGAAGTGCCCTTTGCATAATATTTTATAATACATGGCATGTTAAACTGGCGTAAACTGAAAAGTAACAGTCTCTTAAATCTAAAGAAAAGATTAAACAGATGTGCCCCTCACTTCCACATTCAGCAAATTATACACAATAACTACCTTGATTATATCGATTTTAAGTGAGTTCAGTGCTAGTGAAAAGTGTCAGACTACTGACTATCCACAGAAAATAGAGCAATAGCAGTGCAAGCTTCATTCACCATTTCAGCCCATTCCATTAACACAGTTAAATTCTGATTTAGATGTTCTATATGTAGCAGTGAAGGTAATTCATTCTGCATACCCATTCAATCTTTGTCCCATCTGTCAAACCTATCAACATTACTGCCTATTCTGATTGTGGAATTTTGTCTGTTTGCTATTTATATAGACATTTCACTGAGATCATTGGCTTGTTGCACCTATGTAGAAGGTCCTCACAATGCATCCCCAGCCCAGCTATCATCTCTCATTCAGTACTGAAAGGTTAAATCTTGCCTCCGATCAGCCCGTCATGAAGGCTGACATTACTCTCCATACCCTTTTGTTAAATGTTCAAACAAGCACCTTTGTGCTTTCCCTCATGCTTGGGAGAAGCCCGCCATAACCATCCATAGAATTAACTCATTATTCTCCTTCAAATCCCTCCTTAAAGTTCTCCTTTGTCATTGAGTCCTACAAAAAGCGTGACCGTCATGAAGTTGTTGGTGTGCTGAGACCACTGCCTCTCATGCTAAGCAATACTGTCTCATTGTTTCCTTGTACTCCCTGAGCACGATGGGATCCTGGTCCATGACTAGGGCCCCCATGTGCTAAGATAATCATTAATAATTATTAGAAATAACATTTGTTACACTGGTGGATGATCTCCTAATGATAGATGGTTATGAGATACTCATGCTGATATTGTTAGCTCTTTTAGCTCCAATTGAAATACCATGGACTAGGAGACATAGCTGACTCATGTGCAGTTATAATTATATGTGGGAGTAGGTCGGGGTGTTATGACGTACACCTGTCTAATTGGAAATGGACTGAAACCACCAATACATTTTACACAACCCACCAAACAGCAATCAAGTGGAAACAATGGCAACCTAGAGAGGAGAAGGGCTCCGTTTCCCTCATGCAATTCCTAAAGCCATCTACTCTCCCTGAAGTACTGTTATTAAGACGTACAGATGTGGCACAAGTGAAAACTCCTTCTCATTCTCCCTCCTTTCTCCTTCCCTGCTACCCTGCACAAACCTGATTGGCTAAGAGGGAGTGCCAGTCAAACCCTCAAATTAACTCTGACCTTTAGGGGGCTAAGCAAATGGGGGAGAGAGGCAGGATGAGACACAAGCTCAGAAAATTGAAAAAAAAGGAGAAGAAGAAGAAGAAGCAAGAGCTCTGAGCTGGAGCAGAGGGGAAGCTGCTCGGAGGAGAGCTGGCTGCTTGCAAAAGGGGACTTGTGTAAACTCTCAGCCTGGGGCTGGCAGGAGCTGAGACCACATAACCGACAAACCATCCTGAGCTCACACCACGCGTCAGCACCAGAGCAGAGTGCACAGATAGGTTGTACTGTGCCAAGGCAGAGAGGGGATTGTATTGGCACAGGGCAGAGAGTCTGTTTGTATCTAGCGGGGCTTCAAGGGGGAGGGGAAGTGGAAGAGCTATTTTGCTGTATGCTGTTCCAGGGCTGAGGAGGTCTAGTAACCCCTGCTATAGATCCTGACCTGAGTCTGCTCCTGGCTTTGCCATGAATTAGATAAAAATGTTGTGCTATTAAGTGTGGTACTTGGGGTTAACTCTGACCCCACTCCCTTCCCCACAAGGGAGAGCTGATGTTCATGCAGAGGTGTATGGCAGGGACTGGAGAACCTTTCCCCAGCCCTGTGAACCACCACCTGACATATGTATAAATAATGTAATGAATATCCTGATTCTTAAATATTATCATATCTAGGAAGATAACTTCACCAAAATATTGAAGAAACACACCAAGTAGTCAGCGAGAATCAAGCTGCTAAAAACTCCCTAAAGAAGTTTGAGAACATATTCCATAAAGATTAAGGACACATTTGAAAGGCTTTTGAGGAAATTACCCTATGGAATCTCTACTCACATCAGTATCTGTCTAGCTGTGTTCCGTAGCCAGCGAATGATCCTCTGGCAGGTCATTGGCAATGGCATCCAGAAAGGATAGCACTCCTGAAATGCTTCAGTCACAGAGGTATAATTATAGCAGAAAGTTGTACCTTTTCTGCTATAGCATGAATAACACTTGTGCAGCTACTACAAATGACCTGTTATCTCTACAGTCATTCTCTGCCTGGCCTTAGAAGTTGATTTCCCTCGCCAAATACTTTAGCTAACTTTTACCAGCTACAATGGCAGCCACTGAACTTGTGTGCAATATCTTTAATTCCCTTTCTGGTGTTATTTTATATTTTTCTTTGTTAGTGTTTCCTTACTTGGTTTTTGGGGCCTAAAACATTCACATCTGAAACAATAATGTGCCAGCATTTTTGGTTTTCATTATAATGTCCTTTAAGGAAATTATTTTCCAAATAATAAATTTTTGATGATCCCAGATTATACACAGGAGAATATCATGTTTCTTATTAGTGAAGAATGAATTCCTTTTTAGCAAAATTGCTGCCTGTTTCAATATTGTAGCATTTGAAAAAGAAGAAATATATTCCAAAAAGCAGCTTAGAGAGACAAATGGATATGACATGGTATAATTAATAACTATAATGCTCAAAGTGGATCCTATATGGTACTGTACTGCAAGCATACTTGAATAATTAAATATTTAATCTAAAAGCCAATCTGAGTTTCACACACTTCTGTCATACATGATGACGAGTCTGGGTGGAGTCATAAACTCTGCCACACCCAGAATCACCAACTCTGCCTTTCATTCCTGGAAGGTAGTAGCAGCACAATGCTTGATTTAGCTTTCTGCTGCTAGAGATGTGACACTTTACATTTGCACCAGAAAGCAGTACTATAATGCCTAGAACATCATGACATTTTCATGGCTCAGACTATTTTTCCACTGCATCAAGCGCTAAAGATTCTGAGTCTTACTTAACCAAAATCATTATTTTGGTTTTGAAATTCTGAAAACAACATTTACACATGATTAACTTTTATATGAAGCAATTCGAGATTTGACTATTTGGGGGGGTTTCTGGAAGAGCTAAGGAGTCCTTTACTAAAAAAACTAGTTTTGGTCCAATCTTACTTCCTTAGCTCCAGCAAGACGACGTGTTCACATCAGTGGGACTACTCACAAGAATTAGAGGCCAGGACTTGCACTGTATATGAGATTTACTATTACACATTTTATAGATACGAGTGTTGATAAATTGTATACTCAATTGCTTGACCACGCTTTTGATTCGATACAAAATATATTCATGAGACCAAATAACCAATGTCCGTGAGGTTTATTGCTATAATCCAGTAATAATATAGTACAGGAAAAAGGTTCGATACAATACCAGTCTCTGGGAAGCCATCTCATTCAGTGTTGTTACATTCACCTTATACAGAAGGTAAGCTCCTAAAGCTACACCCTGAAACATCTTTTTATATCTCATCTGTTTACAAGCAAACGGTACCGTGTATATCATCTGAAACTAGATTTAACCAGTTAGCTTTCTACATTGTTTTTATGGTACCATGGAGTACCCTTGTCTCTTTGTTCTGAAGACATGCGTTCCAGGTATCAAAGGGCATGAAGGCACCTCCTAGGTCTGAACTAGGGTAGAACATTCAGATATCTTGTCTTCTTTCTTGGGGACATTCTAGTACAGGCCTGTGAGAGTAAACCCCTTTCTATAGCAACGGTAAAGCACTCATCTGTCCTGACCTTGACAGCTCCCCTATTTACTCAAGCCAAACTTTTCTTCAGTGAATGCAAGGGGTTATGGGATACTTAGCACAAGTCAGCGGGGATATACTAAAAACATTGGCCAATTTAGGCCATATAACTGCTATTTTAATACTGTTATGTGCTTAATATGTACTGATATATGTATGGTGCGGATAATAATAAGTATTGGTGATGTGACATACACTAGCCCAGCACATGTTAGTCAAGACAAGTGTGCCAACCCTGATGTGCCAACAAAGAAATTGTTTTAATGTTTTGGTTCCTGTCAATTCTGTGACAACACTTTAAACATGTGTTGAACAAGGAACAGCAAAATACTGCATCTGTTTCAGCTCTCACACTATTTGTAACTTCAGTGTAACTCTACTGACATACTGTTAGAATGGAGGAACATCAAATTCCAAAGTGTATACCCAGGAATGCTGCTACATTGCCAGCAATCTCCTGGGCATCAAAAGCTTCGGTGGTACAATAAGATTGCCAGTGATGGACAGAAACTGAATATATAGCCAGACCACCGAAAGCACCTTACCAGGGATCTATCCAGTAGGTGCTTGATCAGCAAAAAGGCCACAACCCTTTGAGATTTGCCATGATGATGGCAACCTTATTGACTTTAGTGGAGTTACTCCTGATTGACACTGTTGTAAGTGAGAGCAGGATAAGGCCTATTGCATTTTGAAAATGATAAAAGCAACACCAGATGGCATGCAGAAGGAAAGCAGTGGTATCCATTTTCTTAGTGTATGTTATAACTCAATTAACCTTTCATTCATTTGCATGGAATGAGACCTAAATAAAAAAGAAGAGTACAATTTTTGAAATGCTTTCTTGTTGCTAGAAGGTTTGAAGGAAGGCCTAGCTGTGAGAAGCCTCTAAGTAAGACATGCACATGTCTGTGCTAGTGGGGGCAGAACGCTTTCCAAGATCATGTCATTGTAATTTAAGGGTTCTTATAAAAGCCTCATTATTCCCAGCAGACACAAATCATGTCAAAACCATTTTCTGGGACATGGAGTGAACATATTTTAAACTTCCCCTAGTGTGATTAATGCAATAATACCAACTCCAAAAATTCAAAAATCATGAGTCAGATCTCAAAAATAATGCAATTCTCTTAAAAAATCATGGCTTTCTAGAATACTGACTTGTGCATTCATTTTATTTGTCTTCTGGTGTTGTAGACTTTAGGGTTGACGTTTTCAAGCTTTTCTCTGCAATTACAAGGACTAGAAACTTTTTTTATAAAAGCTGAGATTTTCAAATAATCCAATAGCTGAGGGTTTTTAAAAAGCCTCAAATATTGCAAGATGTGCTAAAATCACAAGCACTGGAACACTGCTAATGGGATTGGTTCACATACTGTACATCCCATCTCTCGTCCGTACTGGATCTAGAACAGAAACACATAAAAGGACTCAAATGATACCCATATGTTTATAATACATAACATAACGATGAGGCTTTGGTAGAATTCTCCAAGAGTTCTTTTTTCATCTTTGATTTCTCATAAAAGCATATCACTGGAAATAACCAGTTCTGCAGCCCACTTCCACATGCACTCACACACGCACAACTCTAGTGAAGTCAGGGAGCAGAGATAAAGTTATGTCAACTTAACTCAAAATTTCCTCACTGTTATATGATTAAATTTTCCTCTTTAATGTAACATTAACATAGTTTAAGTTCTTACGGTTGATCTGAGCAATTAGCCAAAATTCGGGATCCTGCAGTTTGTTTCAGTTAGAAGGAGAAATTGGAGATGGAGTTTTCTGATGCAATCTCGTTTATTTATAAGGAATGTACAAAGTTCCATTTCCCTGAACATAGGACACACACAACCACAATTTCCCTGCTCACTCCAAGCCCTTTCAGCCAGGACTCAGTCCAAAAAGCCCTTTCTCTCTCTAGGCTTTTCTCAGGATGCCCTCAATGGTTTTTCAGCTATGTCCTTTGCTTTCTTATCTTTCTCTGTTTCTGTTTCTGTGGTGTTTCTTCTCTCTCATACACACAAAACATACCTCTATTAAGGCAGTACCCAGTGAAACACTGCCACCCCCATGTGCCTTGAATGTGCCCTTGTTCTGGGTAGTGATGTGTCTGTGTTTTGGGTGGTGTGGTTAGATGTTTGGCTGCATGTGTATGTTGTCCCTGTGTGCTGCCCCAGCTCTGCACAGACAGCTGGCACAGCAGTTCTCGAGCGAACTGCCCAATGACCACAAGATCCGTTAAGGTACGAAGGCACCAGGCCAGGTTCATTGTCGACAAAGCATGGTGATAGCCCCTGGCAGACTCTATGAGGATACTAAGATATATATGCCCATGACAATGGATGCAGCTCAGTGAATGGCAGGATTTTCCATTTCCCCCCCTCACCTGGACAATGCTACTCCCTCTGAGATACCTCTTTATACCCTGATACAAACAAGTTAGTACTGCCTCTGACATAGTTAGTCACTGCTCCCTGACGTGGCTAGTTATTACCTTGTACATGCTGATTCAATCAATCAATTTCTATTACGTACTATCATCCTGACCTTATCTTTTAGGAGGGGTCAGTGTGTTCCTATTATCCTTGGGGAATGTTTTTGTACCATCCTTGATACCAGGGTGTTCTGGTATCACTCGACATCGGTTTGTGTTTGTGTGAGTATTCTGTGACTAGCGCTTCTTAGGAATGTGTATGTCTGCAATATCAGCCCTGTTCTTACCAGATTCTGTGAGCAGGTCTTACCTCATACCAGGCCTCTGATACAAGGGCTTATGTCTCAGGCTCTCTTCCTACTACAGGTGGAAGCTGCTATTGTAAAGAGTCCCTCTGTAACCCACCTGATCCTTTTCTCAGCTTTGAACTCCCCTCTATTTCCCACAGCGATAGTTATAATTAGCTAGAGCTGGCTGGAAAATGGGAGGCAATTGTGTGGGTATTAGCCACAGAAAATTTTGACTATTCATTGGAAAATAAACAAACAAAATAAGAGTTTTCAGCTGAAAACTACAATGTATCAGTTTGAGGGCTTTTGTTTTCTGACAAAAACTGAAACTTTCTGGGGAGAGCAGACACTTCCCACAAAACATTTTGTGTAGTCAAAATTTCTTTTTTTCCAAAAAACAGTTTCAATGGTAAATTTTCAATCAACCCTTCTCAGAATTGTCCCCATTATCTGGACACTGATAACACTCAAATAGGTATCAGTTCTTTTCTGTGAGCAAATCAGATGTACAGGCTATGAGTGCTCATATACACACTCCCCCTTAGATTGTCTCTATATCTTCTTCCTCCTCACAACTTATTCCTTCCTGTGTCCATCTCCCTTCTTACATGTTCCAGTCACAAAAAGCAACCACATACTTTCTTTATGATTTATTGCAGATTAACAGAAACAACAAAGCAAGAAAAAGTCAAAGTCAAATCTCCATGACAGAGCTCAGTGAGTAACAAGCTGCAATAACTCTGCCTCACAAAATGGCAGCTGCTCCTGTAGAGAGCAGATGCCTTAGATAGAAAGTTAAAGGTGAAGCAGAGAGAAAACTAAGTCCTACAGGTCCAGAGTTATACATTGTACGCCACCACAAGCACACACTCCCCACGGTGTATCTGTCTTCTTTTCCTTTATTCCTTCTTCCTCCCTTTCATGTCTCACCATCTCCCTCCTCACCTGTCCATTACCAGTGCGCTCTCCATTTTTCTTGCCCCTCCTCACTCATCCCTGCATGTCTCTTCATTTCTCCTCTCACAATGTGTCACCATCTTTCTGTTTTTTCCCACTTCTCTCCCAAACCAAATTTTTGCCATCTACAGCATATAGCAATATTTTACGGATTACATAAAACCAGTTTAAAGCACCATATGGCAATTAAAAAAAAAGCTTTTTAGAATTATTGTGGTATTATTCAAGCTACAGTATGTACAAAATCATTTTTAAAAGCTCAATAAAACCAACTTAATTTAGCATATGAGCTTAAAAACAATTTGAATTATTGTGGCGAACAGCAGGAACTTAATGATTTTTATAACAATTCATTATTTTTCAAAGTTTAAAGAGGCAAAGGGCAATGAAAAAAATTATCTACTTAAAAATATTCCAACAAGCTGTCAAAGAAGTCACTGAAAGGGCTCTGCTGACCCAGTGCGGATATGTCTGCAGTGCCTGGAGCTGTTACAAGCAGAGACACTTTGTTCTGGGGCCCTGGGTAGCTGTGGAGAGTTTGAAAAAATGTGAATCTGACAGCAACTTCAGCAAAACTTACAGTAGTGCTTCTGCTGCAGCAGAAGGAGATTTCAGTTGCTCTCCCGCATTATCAGAAAGCCACTTCAGTTTGTTCTATACTAGAAAAGGTTTGCTAGTATAGCTATACAGGCAAACCTCTCTAGTGTAGACGCAGGTTGCAGCAGCAAAAGAGTGCTCTTCCCGGTATAGCTTATACCTGTTCCCAGATAAATTAAGTTATATGACAAAGCACTTTTTTTCACAAGATAACTGCATCCACACTAAAGTTTATGCTGGCATAAAAAATTCGTAAAAAAACCCACACCTCTAACCAGTAGAGCCAGCTTTAGGCCTATTCCACCAATTCCCCAGAATCGGGCCCCACGCCTAAGAGGGCCCCGCACCCAGTGAGAATCCTTTCCCTAGCTAGAGGCATCTTTTCAATTTTTGCTCACCCGGCAGCTCTTCGGGTCTTCGGCAGCACTTTGATGGCGGATCCTTTGCTTGCTCCAGGTCTTCAGCAGCACTTCAGCACCAGGTCCTTCAGTGCTACCAAAGACCTGGAGTGAGTGAAGGACCCACCGCCGAAGTGCCGCCGAAGACTCGGAGAACCACCCAGTGAGTACAAGCCCCAAGTGTTTTGTTGTTGTTGTTGTTGTTGTTTTTTAGTTATCCCTGTGGGGGCCCCATCAAAAGTGTTCAAATTGGGCCCCGCACTTCCTAAAGCTGGCCCTGCTAACCAGCATGTATATACTGGCACAAGTTTTAATTGCAGACCTGGCCTGAGTTGTATGAACCTTGCACAGAGAGGTGGTGCTAACATTGCAAGCACAGGCAGTCTGGACAGAGTTGTTGAAATACTTTTTAATGATATATGGGTATTGCAAAAGAGTTGTTAGTTAGTACTACCTACCTATTAAGGCATTTATAGTATGATCAACACTGTGATGTCTACGGAAAAGAGACAGCTCCCCACATTATGCCCACATACTTTTCATAAATTTGGGCCTTAAAAAACCTTAAAGTCTGATTAAAGAAATATCTTGCACCATGACATCAAGATGGCTAACCCTGGACCTCATATGATTGCAGCCAGAAGCAATTTGCAGGGGAGGGGACAATAAACTGAGAAATGTCTTCAGAACATAGAGAGGAAGGCTATCTAGAGCAGTGCTTCTCAAAGTCAGGCCGCCGTTTGTTCAGGGAAAGCCCCTGGCGGTTCGGGCCAGTTCGTTTACTTGCCGGGTCCACAGATTTGACTGATCGCAGTTCCCACTGGCCATGGTTCACTGCTCCAGGCCAGTGGGGGCTGTGGGAAGAGGCACAGGCCAAGGGATGCACTGGCAGCAGCAGAAGAGAATGGCCAGTATCTAGTTAGTTAACTATTATTACATGGATTTAAACATTTATTGTAAAATAAAGGATACTTATTAGGATCATTCATTTCCCACGACAAACACCTTAATTGAAATGATATGTCCAGTGGGCTGTTCTGTTTGTTGTTTTGCTTTGTTTATTAACTACAGTTATGATTTTTGCATTTTTTGCCATGATTTTCCCACCATGACAAACAACTAGCCTTATCTGTAATAGTCACTCATTTGTGAGCAATGCAAACATTTAAAAAGTTTTCTATGTTTTCACGAAAAATTACTTTAAAGTGATACAACACAAATCATAGAAAATACATGTTATTGGAATTATAATAGCCTGGGTCATGTTTAGACATATCATTAATGTGTAAAGGTTTTGTTCTTTTTTTTAAAGAGATGTGAGCCTTTACTTGGATGGAAATCATTTCTTTTAAATGTTTTGGCAAAGAGAAGTGGATACAGCAGATGTGAGCAAAGGACATTTTAATCTGCTTACAATGATCTCAGACTAAAACAGTACATGAGCTGCACATCTCTGATATTTAAATTCACAGCACAAGGTCCTAATGGGAAACATAATCAGCTTACCAACGATCATGTTGTACCCAGTTTACTTAACCTAACTGTTTATAATCTGACTTTACTATACTGCTAAAGCAAATTAAATCAATACTTTTCTGTAGTCATACCACTTATTAAGGACCATTCTGCTTTCAATAATACAGGTGAAAATCTGAAATGAGTGCACTAAGGTCAACAGAGTTATTTGCATTAGTATTAGTGTAACTAAAATCAGAGTTTGACCATTAATAAATTTTAAACAAAACAAAAGGAATAACATAATACATGGAAGGATTATAATCAAGTTGTACAAGATACAGATGAATGGATAGTTAAGAGTACAGTATAAATGCTACATATCTATGGATAATTAACAAAGTATAGTATAAAAAGAATAATGTAACAGTGGTAAGGGCTGCATTGTCTAAGTATATGTTACACCAATGTTACAAATACAAAACATCATGCATAGCTGAGAACTATATTCAGTTTTGTTAAGTAATTCAGAAAATGATGTTTAGTTTTTGCGCATAACATTTTGCTCAGCTAAATTCATAGTACCTTAAAATGTGTAGCTATAGCAAGGAAGTTCTGGAGTAAATTTTGCCGCCAACTGCTATGAAAATGCCCTTGTGAGCTCAAGTAAAAAATCACACCCTCAGGCCCATTCTGTTATTTTGGTTGGGCCTACAATAAATTTTGTGAATCCACGTTACAAAATGCTGCTTACATGTATAGGCACATACTCATTTTGCCTGGAACTGCATAATTTGTATGTACAACTCAGGCTTTTTTACATTTTTGTTTACAAATGTAACCCCCAAAAATCAAACAAATTGACATCCAGTTTGATAGTATCTATTGGTCTATGTTATATATTTATAAGATTTTTACCAGTGTTACATCTAAGCATTAATCCTAAAAGATCTTGAGTAAAATTTTCAAAAGTGACTGAGGAGCTTATCTCTCAAAGAAAATCAATGGCATTTGGACTCCTCATTGCCTATGGCACTTCTGAAAATGGAATGTATGCTCCTAAACTCCTGAGGTGCTTTGGCAAATTTTTACTCTGTTTTGCTATTCAGAAAATGAAGGCTGAAAGACACTTATGTGTGAAATGCATCTAAATACCCATTTGCCCATGCAAATGCACAATTTACAGATGCAATTGTCGCAACATTGTACACAAAATAGGTTAAAAATGCATCAGATTGACCCTGGAGCTTCAACTTTCTAGAAATCTGGCTCATAAATTTAAATTGTATTTTTACATGGGATTAACTCAAATCTGAGGAATGATTATCTATTTCAAATAAATAAGGCCACTCTTTGACCAATTTTCAGTTCTGATATTTTTTCTTTGATGAATCCATTCTTGGAAATATTGTATTTTGATTGCTGAGCAGGATAGTTTACTGCTAAAGCCCTGATCTTCAGATCCTGAGAAGAAATCCACATGACCAGAGCCTTATTTCTGCACAGAGTCCCGCTGAAGTCAGTGAGAGGTGAACAGTAGCAGTTAAAGACAGAGCAAAACATGAATTGTAAATTTGTATTGCTGCCTTTGCTGATGGGATACAGCATGAGAGGAACCAGCTTCACAGGACTGGAAGAGAATCAGATGAAATGTAAAAACAATTGACCTACACAGCAACCTAGTCTGAAAGAAATGTAGACAGTTTTGGTTCTATGACTATGGTTAGCTACTATCCCAAAAGAAAAACAGATTCTGCACAACTTGCCAGAGCAAACAGTTTCATTTCCTTTTATCTTAATATGACAAATTATCAGGTAGAAGAAATGAAATTAATCAATTCCTGCATCTTGCAACTTGTTACAATAGGCATCGAAGGGAAAGAAATACTGAAGTTAAGACTAGTAAAGCTGATGAATATAATAGTGTAAAGATTTTTTTAATTCATTGTCTCCTTCATTTTATATTGTTTTATTTTGCAGATGCTTCCCCCCCCACATGCACATTTCTGTATTTTCAGCATCTGCAGTTTCTAATCTGCACTTTAAAATGTACAGTCTTTTAAACACAACCTTTTTTGAGGAATGGATTCTCATTAATGATTGTACAGCACCTAGCACAACAGGACCCAATCTGCTTGTGATCTTTAGGTACTATCAAATTAAATATAAAAAATATCGATATACCTGCATAGTGTATAAAATCTTTTCACTACAACAGAATGGACAGATTATTTTCTCCTCTTCAGTGTTCAATGCAAGCAAGCATAATTGAGTGCATTTCCTCCTTAGAGGACAACCATCTTTATCATTAAGAGGGAATAGCTGGGTATAGAAAAATTAATTATAAAAACTTAAAGGGGAATATCAAATAATTACTTATCTACCCAATTCCCACTGACATCAGCTGAAGCAGGTGACAAAACCATTACATGTCACTTTGGAAATCTTAAAGGGCAGTTTTAATTTTAATAGTGACTAGAGTGCCAAACATTTAGCAAGCCTTGAGAAGGGCACCTAAAAGTGATGCACAGAAAGCTAAGACACAGGATGTAAAATCTGGGAAGAGGGTTCTGCAGTACTGCATTCATCAGGATTTTCATCACTTTTTGAC
The DNA here is from genome assembly GCF_007399415.2 of Gopherus evgoodei. Classification (NCBI taxonomy): domain Eukaryota; kingdom Metazoa; phylum Chordata; order Testudines; family Testudinidae; genus Gopherus; species Gopherus evgoodei. The sequence goes on along the minus strand of NC_044324.1, from coordinate 68,090,315 downwards.
ATAATCCAGTAACTCCTCACTTAAAGTTGTTCTGGTTAACGTTGTTTCATTATTACGTTGCTGATCAATTAGAGAATGTGCTCATTTAAAGTTGTGCAATGCTCCCTTCTAATGTTGTTTGGCAGCCACCTGCTTTGTCAGCTGCTTGCAACAAGAGCAGCCTGCTGCAGCAAGCTGGTGGGGGCTTGGAACCAGGGTGGACCAGCAGCCACTCTACCAGCTCCCCCTATCAGCTCCCTGCTCCCCTAAGTTCCCTGTGCTGCAGCTGCTCAGCAGGCTAGCAATCAGCAGTTCAGCTGTCCCTCCCCTCACTACCATGTGCTGCTCCTGCCCTCTGCCTTGGAACTGCTTCCAGAGACTCCCGCTTGCTCTGCGGTGGGTGGGGGGCTAATATCAAGGTGTCCCCCTCCTCCTTGCTCCTGCACCCCTCTTACCCCTTCTCCATATAGAGCAGGGAGGGGACAGAGAGCTTGGGGCAGCAGCTGCTTTCTCAACTTCCTGTCATAAACAGATAGTTAAGGGTTAATGCCTCTTTTACCTGTAAAAGGTTAAGAAGTTCACCTAGCCTAGCTGAAACCTGACCAGAGGAACCAATGGGGGAACAAGATGTTTCAAAAGGAAGGAGGGAAGTTTCCTTTGTTTGTCAGTTTCAGTTTCAGTCGGAGTGAAAAAGATCAAGGAACCAGCCTCTTATCAGAGTAGTAAGTTTTAGAAAAGAATAAATAAGTTTATGTTTATTCTCTTTTGTAACTTGTCTTTGTGCAATTAGGGGAATAATCAAATTTGGATATTCTTGTGTGTACTAAGGTTTTTGCCCAGGGGAACATCCTGTGTTTTAAATCTGTTGTCTGTGAGATCAGCTTGTATGCTATTTCCAAGAGGTTTATTTCTTTTACCTTTCTTTTCTTTAATTAAAAGCCTTCTTTTTAAGAACCTGATTGATTTTTCCTTGTTTTAAGATCCAAGGGGATTCGATCTGGACTCACCAGGAACTGGTGGGGAAAAGGAGGGGGATGGTTAAATTCTCCTTATGTTAAGATCCAAGAGGTTGGATCAGTGTTCACCAGGGACTTGGTAAAGAAGTCTCTCAAGATTATCCAGAGAAATAAGTTAGTATTTGGGAGTGGTAGCAGCAAAACCAGATCTAAGCTAGTAATTAAGCTTAGGGCTTCTCATGCAGGTCCTCATATCTGTACTCTAAAGTCCAGAGTGGAGGTGAAACCTATGACACTTCCTGATCGACTTAAAAAGACAATGCACTTTAGAGAGGCTCAGTTTATTTAAAGGGTCAGTGTGCATTTCTCTCTCTCTCCCACACACAACATGTGTGTCTGTCTCTGTCTGCTATGCTATCTCCCTTTCCTCCTGTTCAGGCCACCTTGATGAGAGGCTACATTAACAACAATGTGTTAACCCTTGAGGACTCAGCCCAGTGCTAGTTCATCATTTAACAGCAAGGAATTCCCTGGGAAAGATCCCTCCCTCTTCTACCCTCTAACTTCACCACCTCAACCAAGGTTCATACTCATCATAGCTGTGAACAGTATTAAATTGTTTGTTTAAAACATATACTGTGTTTATATCTATATAATATATAGTTTTCTGTCTGGGGAAAAAAGTTTCCCTGGAACCTAACCCCCCTGTTTACATTAATTCTTATGGGGAAATTGGATTTGCTTAACATCATTTCGCTTAAAGTTGCATTTTTCAGGAACACAACTACAACATTAAGTGAGGAGTTACTGTCCTTAACTCTAGGAGACTGTGCCTCATTAGAGCCACTAGAGACCCTATCCAATCTCTGACAAGCATGTCACCAAAAACGGGAGGAGGTGCATGTCCGAGAAGTACAACACAATATTGAGAAATATTATGAAATATGAAGTCATATTCCTATTTAAATCTCCTTGGAAATTTGTGCCTTGCATGGTCCAGGATATTCACCTGCAATTTATCTTCATGGGTTTCGCCTATTACTTCTGGCCCATTTTTCTCTTCTTTTTTCTTTCTTTTCTGTTGGTGTTTTAGTGTTATCTGCAATGTCAAATTGCAAAAATATTCCATGCTTGCTGGTAACTGCACCATCTTCCCTTTTATGGTGCAAGAGAACTCAGTAATCACAGCTGACCAATTTCTTTTCAACATTTTGATATGTCTGTCACTCTATATATTAATAAAGGCTTTTATTTTAATAATTACTATATTTGTTCCGTCTTCGTCTTGGTGAGCATCACCCACCCGCACCTTATCATTGCATTATATTGTGGACTAATGTCTATCTGCAGTTTCATTTTTAACTGCTCTTCCTTCTCCATCCAGGACCATTGAATCTCTTGTTCTCATCATAAGGCAAATGATCAGAAGGTGAAGCATGAAGAAGAACTGATCTATCTAGGTATGACCTTAGACCGTATACTGAGTTACCATGCCCACCTGAAGAAGACAGCAGTTAAAGTTAAGATGCACAACAATCTTTTTAGCAAACTAGCAGGTTCCTCATGGAGTGCCCGTGCTCCAGCTTTGCAGACATCAGCTCTTGCCACCTCGTTATTGGTGGCAAAGTACTGTGCACCAGTTTGGAGTCGATTGTCATACACCAAACTGTTAGATACGCAGTTCCATGCATAACATCTCTGGCACCCTGAGTCCAACTCCACTCCCGTGGCTTCCAGTTCTGAGCAATATTGGTCCTCCTCATATTAGATGAGAGGTTGCCACTGACAAGTTACTGGAGAAAGTACGCACCAACTCAACCCTGCCACTGCACAATGATCTTTTTAAATCACCAGCTGTACTTTTGCCATCATGTGGCCCATTATGGTCTCATCCACCACACCAGGATGTTAGGGCAGAAACACTCTGGTGAGAGGAATGGATATCTGTTATAATCTCCAACCAGTCCCTCGTCACTGACCCCACAATTTGCCTGCCTGGTTTTGACCTGCCCCGTCGCCAATGCTCCCTGTTGAACAGGTTCTGGATCGGGCAAGGTCTCTGTGCAGCCACCAGTATCTCTGGGGCCTTCGTGACAGCCCTTTGTGCAGCTACAGTACAACACGGACAATGATGCACATTGTCAATGAATGCCTGCTGACTAGGTTCAGCCATGGCCTAGAAGAACTGCATCACGCCACTGAAGATGCCATTTCTTGGTTAGATGACTATGCACACAATAAATAATAATAATAAAAATCATAAGATGTCACAGCCCGTCAGATATTTTCATGTATCATACATTTATGGGTAACTATGGATTTATTGGTTTTGTTTAGGAATGATTCACAGGAAGAATCTATTTGAGTAGCTCTTAAACTTATTTAACAGACATTGTCATTGAAAACAGATGTGAATGGGATTTCCCATCCCATAAGAGTTTTTGAGATTTCAAAAAAATTTCCCATCCCAAAACAGGATGGAAAGTCCAAATCTTGAAAATGTTCACAAACTAATAATAAAAAAATTCAGATTGGGCTAATTGATCATTTGCATTATATAATTTTTCAAAGATTTATTGCATTTATTAACTTTTTTAAAAAAACTTTTTAGCATAAATTAACTAAAATTTCAAAAGAAAAGTCATTTTGCATTGCAAAATGAAACTTTACACTTTGAAAGTTAATTTCATCTCTTTTTATACAAAATGTTTGAATTAGGGTTGGTTTTGCTATAGCTCCTTTTCACAAATAGTTTCAGTTTTGACAAATCAACATTTTCTGATGAAAAAAGGTTTAGTTGGAAAATTCACGATCAGCTCTAAGTGAGATCTCTGTTACTTCAAATACTCAGATGCATATCATCAAAATATATAGAACAGAATAAACAATCTCCTGAATGTAGGTTTGAGGCAAGAGGGAATGTTATTCAGTTAATTGAATTATTTGTTTTGTTTGAGGACTTATTGCAGGGAAGATATGCTGTTTCATATCAAACTTCAAAGATGGTTCTGGAAATTACACTGAAAGACCAAGCAGAGGTGTTTTTCAGTTGGCACAGTAGATGGATTGCCTAACTGTTTGCATATGTGAGCTAGGTATTTATTGGTAAGAGATGTTGTTTTATCTTGGTGATTTATCTTCTTTAGTATCTACTGTAACAAAATCCTAGCACAAATTAGGATTGAGACATGAATTTAAGTAACTGTATTGTGTAAGCCCATTTGTCCCTGTAATTTTTCCAATGTTGCTCTGTTGTTTGACAGCCTTAGTGTTTGTATTCCTCCTTGTAAATAAATAAAGCCTATATTTGTTAAGATAAAAGTGATGAGGTAATTTTATGGCATAATCTGTTTGTGTTTACCTTAAAGGAGAAAGATGGTTATCTAAGTCACTGTCTCAAGAGACAGAGGATAAAATCATACATCCATTGAAGTCAAGGAGAGCCTTGCCATTGACTTCAGTAAGGTTAGGATTTCACCCAGGGTCATTTTCACAAACTCATCTGAGGGCTAGTCTTCACTATCAGGGTAAGTTGACCTACGTTATGCTACTCCAGCTATGTGAATAATGTAGCTGGAGTCAACATAGCTTAGGTTGACTTACCCCACTGTCTTCACAGCACTGCGTTGATGGGAGAAGCTCTCCAGTCGACTACCTTACTCTTCTCGGGAAGCTGGAGTGCCGTAGTGGACAGGAGAGTGCTCTGCCATTGATTTACTGGGTTTTCACTAGGCCTGCTAAATCGACACCCAATGCATCGATTGCAGCAGCACCTATCTCCCCTGTGTCATTTCTTGCCTAAGACAAAGGAGGTTGATGAATGTATTTATAGGTCAGAGTGCCAATTGCGGAGCAGTGGCATGAGACTGTGGCACGGAATGAGAAATCAAGCAGGAGATACATTTCACAAGTAAATAAGATGGTAACAGTTGCATCATTTCTTTAGTTTATTTGGACCTCTCTGTTCCCACAGTGACATTCATCAGCAATCCTGTAACTCTGCACCTATGACTTGCTATAGTAGCTGTGATACTAGTATCTTTCTCTGCCTCCCCCAAGGTTACTGTCCAGATTTCTCTCATTACACCAACCTGCACAAGTCCCAGATACATAATATAATTATTCCTCCACGTCCTATGACCTGGTTAAATTTAATATTCATTTCATATCAAAATATTTTCATGTATGTTGTTCATAGAATCATAGGAAGGGACCTCAAGAGGTCATCTATCCAGTCCCCTGCACTCATGGCGGAACTAAGTATTATCTGGACCATCCCTGACAGGTGTTTGTCTAACCTGCTCTTAGAAATCTACAATGATGGAGATTCCACAACCTCCCTGGGCAATTTATTCCAGTGCTTAACCACCCTGACAGTTAGGAATTTTTTCCTAATGTCCAACCTAAACTTCCCTTGCTGCAATTTAAGCCCATTGCTTCTTGTTCTATCCTCAGAGGTTAAGGAGAATAATTTTTCTCCCTCCTCCTTATAACAACCTTTTATGTACTTGAAGGTTGTTATGTTGTTTTCATGCATTAACTAAAAATGCAGAATGAAATGTGAGTGCAACTATGTAAGAACAGCATACTACTAGGTACATGGGCAAACAGATGTAATGTAAATTAAATGCTTTGCCCATATTGCCCAGCGTGCATTTTCTTACAATTAAATTTTACAGTTGGCAAATTATGATTTATATTTGACTCTTCAAAAAATGTTCCCACGCCTCTGCTATTTTGGTCTATGAGGTGGAATGGCTCATCCAAGCTGACAACACACATGCAGGAAAACTTCCTCTGAGACACGCATGCTGTGAATGGAGTAAAATGGATTAAACCACTGATGAAGAAGTTGATGTTGGCAAAAGAGTGTGCAAATGAGCTCTCTTGAGATGCAGCAGTACTTGAAAGGGCCTCAGGAAAGTTGCCCTGCCCCGTAAAGTGAAGAAAGTAAAAAAGACAAAACATAAGCAATAAAAGAGACACTAGTGAGAGAACTATCTGCTCCTTTGGGGCTATCCAGTACTTAATTTGTAATGAAAGAGGTATCAGGACTCAGGCAATTTTTTTACTTTGATAACTGATGCAGCAAGACCAGAGGTGCCTAGGCTATGAATTGCCAAGTCTAGAGGGCCAGGGCTCAGCCTTGGCGAGCCCCAGCACAAATTAAGCACTGGGGCTATCACACCATCTACTGCTCCAGTGATTGGTGACATGGTGGAGATTAGCTTTGCTTGAAGCGAGTCTCAGTCAAATGGTGGTGTGACTGATTGTGCACTGTTAGTAGCTTTTTATGTGTGTGGACATTGGTGTGTATATACATGTTAAAAGCAGTCTGGAGACAAATCAGTGATTAGGATGTCAAATTTCTGAGAATATATACAAGAATCCTCAGTGGTCTAGAATTCTGCTGTATAAGAGAATGTTAGAAAAAAAAGTAATTAAAAAAATATTTTTAATTAATAGGTTAGTCGTGCCTATTATATGTTTAGTACTATGCTGCTGCTGTAGAACAATCAATTTAACATGTAGGATTTATAAGGAATTTAACACTTGAGGTAATATGATCTGGCAAGTTTTATACATTAAGCATCTCATCTCTCAAAATGGTTCAGCAGTGATCCAGAATGTACTGTGCAGTTCCAATATTTTGTAATCTAGAGAACTGTTAGAAATAGACAAAGTGAATAAGATTAATTGACTGAATGGTTTAAACCAGAAAATTAACTGGAAATAATACAACTCATGAAACTTTAACAGCCACGAGAAAATATGTGATGCAAAACAATAAAAACAAACATTATTTAGAGTTTAAAAGATTGTAAAAAGAACCCATTGTTATTTACTGATTGCTGGATACATAAATCTTCAAGGAGAAATTAAGGCTTCAGAAGCCAATACAATAAATTATAAAGAAGCCAATAACTTGGCAGTTCCATCTGGAGATGCAACTGAAGCTTTGAAATTAAAATGCATTGCTAAATTTTGTAGTAGTGTTTCTTTGAAAGCTGCCAGAATAAGGGATTGAATTGGTTGGATAGCAGTTCTTATTAAAGAAATTCAGAAACATTTATTTAGAGTTAGCAAGAGGTGGAGAGAACTTCTCTTACACTGTATTAACAATAACAATATTTTGTAAACTTAGATTATACTGTACATACATTTTGCATCTACATTTTGGGTGAAATTCAGCTATTATTGTGGTGCCCATTATTGTTTTAGGCATTATACAAACATAGAAAAGAGACAATCCCTGCTATGAAGGGCTTAAAAACTAAGGATACAAACAAAGAAAGGGTGGGAGGATATGGCAATAGGACATACAAAGAAATTAATCTGGCGAAGAATTGGCTGAGCTTTCTTATGTATCTGGATTGTAGAGTTTTGGATGATGATTTTTTTTGTTTACTTTTTAATAATGGCGGTTAGCTGTACAGATAAAGGGAACAGGAAAAGAGAAGAAGGGAAAGAGGAATATTTAAAACTTCTCGCTTGTCTAGCTATAATTAGCAGGCTGGGTTTTGTAGGCATCACAGCAAAAGTGAGCTTTAAGGAAATATATGAAGGAGGACAAAGGTAATGACTGTTCAGATTTTGTCAGGGAGTTTTTCCCATGCATAAGGGATGCACTCATTCTCACATACATGCCAATCCATTGATTTCCACACACCATTTTAGTTTTAATGGAGTTCTGCATGTTTAAATTGGAATAAAACTTGGATCTTCACATTTTGAATGTTTTTTTCAACAGTATTAGTGTTGAATGTCTAAGATACTATATACACTGTACTAATTCAGAATGGGCACAATAAAATAACTGATCCAAATGTGAAACTTTAATAAATGTTTTATCCTTGTATATTCATTCTATGAACTAAAGATTTGAGAAATCAAATTCTAAACATTAAGCATATAGATGCCTATGTTTTCATATCTTTTTAAAAATATTACCTTCATTTCAGGGAACTTTCTGAGATGTATTTTACCTTAGAATGGCAGAAAGTCTTTTTACATAAAAGGAGGTGAGGCAAGTCTTTATGGCTTCAGAGTAGATGGCTTCAGCAACTGTGGGCTCAACAAAAGGAATTCATTCTCTCAGCTATTCTACTCCTGGACTTTCTTTCAAGATCAGATTGATTCAAGAAAACATTGACCTCTGGCCTTTACCTCCAACCTTCTTCTTGTACAGAATATTCCTTACCTGTGTGATCTCTGTAGAGGAGACACTCGACATCAACAGTTGTCTGCCACATTTATCACATCCCTGATGATGGTGCCCTGTGTTCAGAATAAGGAGGCCTGTTGGTAATTTAAGGTGTATCCAAAAGGGTTCAGGTCAATGAAAGTCTTTCCATTGACTTCACTGGGCTCTGAATCAGCCTCTTCGGTAACACAATTATAACAAGGCAATCACTCTGTGTCTGACCTATCAGTGCTCATCCTTAAAGGAAACCTGCATAGCGCGAGCCTGGGAGCTTAAATTCATTACTTGCTAGATACTAAAAATATGGACTAAACTGAGACTGGATTTATGGCTTATTACAACAATCTAAACCCACTAGTATCCCTGCTCTCTTTTTGTCCTATGACTGCAGAGGTGTTAACAGGCCACTCTACCTTGACAGGGCCTTTACAATATGTGCTAACTACTTATGCTAAACTATCTGTTCCACCTTGCATTTTCCTGTGATGCTCGGTATTCCTTTTCCCCACCTGAAGAAGAGCTCTGTGTGGCTCGAAAGCTTGTCCCTCTCACCAACAGAAATTGGTCCAATAAAAGATATTCCCTCACCCACCTTGTCTCTCTAATTTCCTGGGACTGATATGGCTACAACTGTACTATGTATTGTTATGAGGGGACATTTTAAGCATAATCTTTCAAGTAAAATGTATAGCTCTGTTTCTTTTTATATTCCCTAATCTAGCTGGTGAATGACAGCACAATGCATCTCATATTAAAAGAGAAGACATGACTAAGGAGGAAGGAGCTCAGCAACTTCTCCCTCTTCTGCTATAATATAGCATGATTTCACTACATGTTGATCATTACCACCATCACAATTATTACCTTCAATCAAGAACTTAATACCTATATTGATAGGAAAATACATATTTTATTGCAAAAAGATTAAATAGAAAAATAGATATTAAACCACACTGTCTATAAACAGGAAAATACTCCAATGTATGTGAAGGAACAGAAATGGATGCCATGTAGAGTCAAGCATAGGAGTGTATTACGCACAGCACTGGCGGAGTGTCATTTTGCTTATTAGGCTCAGAGACACTGCAAAACATGCATCTGACGAAGTGGGTATTCACGCACGAAAGCTCATGCTCCAAAATGTCTGTTAGTCTATAAGATGCCACAGGATTCTTTGCTGCTTTTACAAATCCAGACTAACACATCTACCCCTCTGATACTTGCAAAACAATTGATTACAATAGATTATATAGGACGCTCTCTGGGCGGAGAGAAGCGATGGAGTGGGAGTTCCCAAGCCCCTGGATAGGTTCTAGCAGCAAGACAAGATAAGCACAATAAGCCAATGGTCTAAAAGTTTACATAATGGCTCCTCCCATGGCTCAGATTAACATATTGCTAACACACAGGTAATTACCCTCAAACTATTCCTATTAAAGTATATAGGGTAAATCTTAATTTTGGGATACAGGGGAATGAGATAGCAGCCCTCCTCATTGACCAATAGGTACATTCCTGGAGATTTAAAGCAAAGAAGCAGTAATTAATATTTAACAATAACAATTGTTTATAGTTTTACCTTTGCATTTCTATGGACTAGGATTAGCATGCATCTGAAAGGGGAGTCAATGATGTCAATCATGTTAGGCCTCTCCCTGAACTCTGTTCTGGCATCTGAGGCCACGTCCAGACTAGGAATTAAAATCGATTTTAGATACGCAACTTCAGCTACGAGAATAACGTAGCTGAAGTCGAATTTCTAAAATCGAGGTACTCACCAGTCTGGACGGCGCTGCATCGATGTCCGCGGCGCTCCGTGTCGATTCCGGAACTCCGTTCGGATTGATGGAGTTCCGGAATCGATGTAAGCGTGCTCGGGGATCGATACACCGCGTCCAGACTAGACGCGATATATCGATCCCCGAGCAATCGATTTTAACCCGCCGATGCCGCGGGTTAGTCTGGACGAGGGCTGAGAGGTATTGTACCTCTATCTCCTTCCTGCACCAGGGAGTTAACTTTGAGGCCTTTCTCAGTGCTTTCTGTGTCTATAACTCATGATAAGGACAACCAATTACAACTCACCATCTGGAGTCATCCTGACTCTGTTCACCGACTTGAAACACACAAGGTTGTCTATCTATCTCAGCTTTCTCTTAGCCATGTATTGTTCTTTGTTAGCTAGCCCTCATTCCCAGGCCAAGCTGTGGACTCTAGGCCTATATGAAAACTTCTGAACAGAAACTGTGGTTAAGAGTTTACATCCACAGCAAATGGATTTTTGCCCTTCAGTCCCTTCAGTATGGTGCTATATCTCATTTCGAAAATTTATAGGAGAATACTGAACTGCAATATTCCCTCCTAGGTGGAAAATTCTTCTTCACCATTTCTGGACCTCAAATTTCTAATGGCTTAGTCATTGAAGTCAGTCATACAGTCAGAGAAAAAGAGCATTAAAATCATATGTTGTATCAATGGCAAGTGGGCAATACGCCAAACAATTGTTCATTTTGCACAGACATCACTACAGGCCTAAGGAAAGTTATTTCTAGACTTCTTTCTTGGCCTGGGATCATCACTTCTATCCTGCCACCACCTCCAAGACACTGGCAACGCACACTAGGAAAAATAGCTAATTTCCCACAAAAAGAGAGAATTAAAAACCTATGTCTGGTTACTGTTTGGATCTTCCCAGAGGGTCTCCTCAGGCTATGGACAACGCCACAACTGAACAAAATATAACTCTGGGACTCTGAGCTCATTCACATGTGGTTTCACCCATTGTCTTGATGTGATCATGGAGGGATTGTTTTGACAGTGACTGTGGAGTGTTGATCATATTGGGTACCGAATTCAAGGTGTATGTCCAACAACCAAATGCTGAAAAGCCCAAAAGATTTCCAGAATTCAGAACAATAAGATCCTTTCACATCAACAGCTCATGAAAGGTATTATATAAAACACATGTCTATTATATGATTGAGCATATTCTCCTTTAGAAAGTAGCTATCCCTGAATACATCATCCACAATGACATCAGCTTGAGCTCTATTCTTCATTCTGCCAATGGATCTTGCAGGAACATCTGTTTCACATCTTCAAATGATTGTTCATTGCCGCAAAAGAAGTCAGTGTTAGTGAAATCAGCATTATTAAGTCAGACTATCCCAATTCTCCATCTATTGGAAAAATAATAGAAAAATGAAGATGGAAATACCCACACAGACAATAAATATCTGAATGTCTGTTTGTCTGCTTAGGATAAACTGGATGAAAAGATCTTCTGTACTACCTACTCCTTTTGATCATCTCTTCTAAAAGAAAGATCCCGTGGCCCCAATCCAGTAAAAGATTTTAGCACGGGCATAAATTTAATCACTTAAATAGTGCATTTACTTTCATGTGGTTACTCACGTGCTTTGAATTACACACTTGCTAATTGTTTTGCTGGACTGTAAAGTAATTGTTTAGTTATGAATGCTAAGCAGTTGGGAATGGGAGAATGCAGAGATCCTTTGTGTTTTATGAACTTCTAAAACTAAAAATTTTGGGGATTTCTTATACCAACTTTTACCTTTGCAAATATACGTTCTGTTATAGACCTTCTGATTGATCCTTTTTTCTCTCTAGGACAAATACACGCTACGTTGTGAACATGCTTGCCTCATTAAAGTCAATGGGAGTTGCATACAGCTGTCCAATAACATTTGACCCTAAATGAGTTATTTTTCTTCCTCTTCTCTCCCTCTGTTTATTTTTGTTTTTCAGCATTTAGTCTGGGACTTTCAAAGGAAAATAAGGAAGTTAGGCACCCAAGTGATATTGGAAGTTCATGAATTTGGGTTCCTTACTTCCTTGACCCTCCTTTGAAAAATCTCACTGAAAGTCTCCTTTTCATCTCCCAGAGTTTTGTTTGTTTGTTGTTGTTTTTTTAAGTGCAGTTGCTTTTATTTAAGTTATTCAGGTCACAACGGGCTCCCTTCTCTCCCAGAACCTGTCCCACAGTAGCAATGAGCTATAGAAACACGCTTATATGGTTTTAAAAATTGTGAGCATCACACCTCTGCACTCTTTTAAATCACACTATCTACAATATTATCAAGACCAAAAAAAAATACAGCCAGACAGTTCAGCCAGGATATCCTTGCATTGGAGCAAGCAAATAACTAGAAAGTAACACCAGGATGTGAAATTTTGTCTGCAAAAAAAAATCTAATCCTCAAAGATTTAGGCCTGGATGTGGCTTTGCAACTAGATGATTGTTCTGTATATTATAAAAAAAAAATCTCAAAATGACATTAACAAAGAAGACTTGTAAAACATTATTGTGCTTGTAAAGCTTTGTATGTTCCAACAAATACACTGCAATAAAACAATTAAGTTTTAGCTAAAAAAAAATGAAGGTGCTGATCAAAATTTAGACCCAACAGTGTACAAGTGGGTTCTACATTTAGCAAAATAAATCAAATGATCCAGATAAAGTGGCTTCTTTGGCTATTCTTAACTTCTCCAGCCCAGCCCAAAGTAGTTACTATCTACAGCCTATTTTGTAACTACATTATCCACCTGGGGAAGTGAGGAAACAGACTGACAGAGCGAGATGGATACCCAGAAATCACCTACTACAGGACAGGCCCAACAAGGAAAATCACAGACCACTGGCCATCACATTCAGCCCCCAGCTAAAACCTTTCCAGCACATCAACGATCTACAGCCTATCCTGGAAAACAATCCCTCACTCTCACAGAAATTGGGAGGCAAGCCAGTCCTCGCTTATAGACAGCCCCCCAACCCGAAGCAAATACTCACCAGCAACTACACACCACACCACAGAAACACTAACCCAGGAACCAATCCCTGTAACAAACCTCATTGCCTACTCTGTCCCCATATCTACTCTAGGAACACCATCAGAGGACCTAACCACATCAGCCACACCATCAGGGACTCATTAACCTACACATCTACTAATGTTATATATACCATCATGTGTCAGCAATGCCCCTCTGTCATGTACATTGGCCAAACCGAACAGTCTCTACATAAAAAAATAAATGGACACAAATTGGACATCAGGAATGGTAACATACAAAAGCCAGTAGGAGAACGCTTCAATCTTCCTGGATATTTTATAACAGATTTAAAAGTAGCCATATTTGAACAAAAAAAAAACTTCAGAAACAGACTTCAAAGAGAAACTGCAGAACTAAAATTCATTGCAAATTTAACACTATTAATTTGGGCTTGAATAGGGATTGAGAGTGGCTGGCTTATTACAAAAGCAACTTTGTCTCTCCTGGAATTGACACCTCTTCATCAACTATTGGGAGTGGACTACATCTACCCTGATTGAATTGGCCCTGTCAACACTGGTTCTCCATTTGTGAGGTAACTCCCTTCTCTTTATGTGCCAGTGTAATAATGCCTGCATCTGTAATTTTCATTCCATGTATCTGAATAAGTGGTTTTTTTAACCATGAAAGCTTGTGCCCTGTAGCAATGCAGTGACTCACTGGCATGGCATCTCCTGCTGGTCATCCTGGGAATTAGCTCACCGAGCCCGGAGTGCCCTCTGCAGGCCGATGTCTCACCTTTCGCTGGCCTCCGTGTCCCTCCAGGACCCCAGTGCCCCTATACACGAGGGTTCTGCCTTCCATAGTAACCCCAAGGTTCTGGATCTCCCCACCCTGAGGAACCCCCAATCTTCTATCCCCACCTTGCCTCAGTCCATGGCTACTGCCAGTTACCATCTAGCCCACTCACTGGGGCAGAATGAAGTGTATAATCCATTCATTTTTGGCAAGGGGGAGTTGAACCTGCTGCCTTTGCCTACCCTTGGGCTGCTCCTCTCTTAGCTCCAGCCTAGCAGCCCCTTTATAGGGCCAGCTGCAGCCTGATTGGGGCGTGGCCCAGCTGTGGCTGCGGCCCCCATCAGCCCAGGCTAATTGTTCCCTGCCACAGCCCTCTCAGGGCAGAAGCGAGGTTACTGCCTGCCACATGCCCAAATAAATCAGTTAGTCTTTGAGGTGCCACCAGACTCCTTGTTGTTTTTGTGGATACAGACTAACACAGGTCAGGCTTGACAAAGCCTTGGCTGGGATAATTTAGCTGGGAATTGGTCCTGCTTTGAGCAGGAGGTTGGACTAGATGACCATCTGAGGTCCCTTCCAACCCTGATATTCTATGATTCTATAATTCTGTGAACACGACTACCCCCTGATACTTGATCTTATTTTGTGTTATTCATCCCTTCTGACAGGCTCTATCAGGCCTTCTCTGCCCTTTTCTGGAGGCAATGATTCACTGGCACCACTTGCTTTCAGAACACCTGCTTATGCAAGATTACCAATGAGACTTAGTCCTCCAGAGGCCAAGAAGGGCCAGGGAGAGACACTAATAAGTAAGGAGCCCAGAGGCCACTTAAAAAGATTTATCTGCTTTCTTTGAAGGACAATCCCAAGTGAGCAGGACATGGGAGAGCTCCTCAGTAGTAGCCCAGGACTCCAGGGCCAGGTCAGGTCTTCTGCTTAAATATTGTGACTGAACAACCCCCTTTTTGTGCTTATTAGTTTAAAGGTGCAGACAGCCATGTCTTGCGTTTGGTTATAATTAGCTATTTAACACTGACACCAAGATTAGGTCATAGGCTGTTCTGCTCTAGCCTGACTGCCACATTACTACAGAGACTTTTCAAAACAAAGCATGACGACCATTTCTGAGACTTATCTAATTTACAGCACATTGACATATCACAAGAGGCAAGTGAGATCCTTGCATGGAAGACAGGTCTGAAATGCAAGAGTTAATGTGAATAGTAAGTCACTCTCATAGCCACTCTCAGCAGGTGCATCAAAGAGGGCCTCTACCCTTGTATCAGGCTAGATATCATTCTGCATATCTTCACTCTAGCAACTAAAAAAGGAAGGAAGTATCCATATGTGCATATTCCTATGATTATTTTGTATATCTGAATGAAGACCACACTTTTCACTAACATCAGGATCAGACACGCAGATCCAAGTTCTACTCTCAGTCACTAGTGTAAATCCAAAGTATCCCCATCAAAGTCAATGGTGGTATCCCAGATTTACACTTGCATACCTGAGAGCAGAATTAGGCCTATGCTGTCCTAATATTTCTCAGTTCTGAAGAATGCCTGTCTTTCCAGAACTCAGAAGCTGTGAGTTTATGTAATGTCTGGTGAGTGATAAACAGAGAGATTCTTTTTTGTTCATTTCTTGCACGCAGATACAGTGACGTAACATCGACTCCAAGTCCCCATACAAATATTACAAGAGAATATTAGAAAGAAGCCAGCGTGTTAACAACCATGTTTCTGCCAAAATGAGTCTATTAGTATTATTTTATCAGCTCTCCAAATGATTTATGGGCTGATCTTTGAATTTTGAAATTGATTTTTTAATAGAGGAGGACCATTTTCTACACTTTTCCTTCCCCCCAAAAATAGTGAGTTGAGTAACTTTTAAATACCAAATCCCATCTTCCATCAGTTCAGCCAAATTCATTTTTAAGTGTCTCATTTCACATCAGTCTAGCCATTATTTAATATTTGCTGCAAGGAGCCACCTTGTCTGTGCTGACATCGTCTGTTCAGTTTTCTTTTACACTTTCTAACAGAAACTATGACACACTCCTACAAGAATAGACACAGAAAGCCAAGAAACAGACAGTATAACTCAAGGCCAAGACATATGTTTCTATAACTTATGTCCCTTTCTCCATTACTTTTACTACATTTGGAGGAACATCTTTGAGAAGAGAAACTTCGATATACAGAATTTTTATAGTGCACTAATACTTGGAAAACATATGAAATAATCTCAGATGAATGAATGTGATATTACACAACTTATTTCCATAATAATCAAATTGTCTTTTTCACTCTGATGTACTTCACTTTGTTAACAGTTAGTTCTCCATATAAATACACCTTTAGGTCATAATTCTTAATGTTAATGTCTGTGGGGTGCAGTGAAAGCAGCATTAAATTGACTTTTAGCAGCTGAAATCAGCACTGACAAGATGCCAGTAAAGAACAAAATTAATATGAATTTATGTCAGCAATTAACTATGCCAACTCTGGGTATTGCATCAGAGGAAACAGTTCTATAAGAGAAACCAGCAAAGATTATAGTTTCGTTCATCTGAAGCTGTATATAATTTTACCAATAACATACATGCAGCTGGAAACTGGTAAGAATATATGATAGCAACATTAAAACAAAGCTCAAACTGGAATTTTTCATACAAGATAGAAGCAATCTATTTCCACCTAATACAGTTCCACCTACATCCTCATAACGGACACTTACACCACTGATGTCTATGAGAGTTTTTGCCATTTAATTTAATGGCAAATGATCAGGCCATTTATCATCAGCATTCACTGATATCAAAAGGAGAGCCTGGCAAGGGAGGTGTGCTTGCTATGTGACGGGAGAAAAATCCAAAAATAATTAGAAGAATAGTTTGTTCAATTGCTTTCAGGACACAATCTAAAGCCCATTGAGTTCAATGGACTGACTCCCATTGATGTTGTTGGGTTTTGAATCAAGCACTCAATGAAAGAGCTGAGGGAAAACCTTTTTCTGTTTCTATTATGCGAGAAAAGTGTGCACAGGAATGCTGGCAGCAGTAGTAGTACTGTTGTCTGACAAAAGAGTAAAGGTCCAGTGAAAACATCTGCAAATAGTTGATGTAGTGAAGGAAACAATGAAAGGTCTCCCTCACATTGGATTTGCAGTTATATACTTAACTGTGTGAATGTAACTGCATAGCAAATGAGTACTTCTACGCCAAACAGTGCTATTGACTTCAGTGGGGCTGAGACATGCAACTGAAAGCATGATTTGGCACAATGCATGTGATTGCTATAGATAGTTTGCACCATGATTCTTTCTTTTGCTCTGTCTGGATTCATTCTCAAGTGTTCTTCTAAATAGCAAGAAACTTTAAATGAT